>NC_083696.1:10172500-10797500 GCF_033118175.1 Dama dama | reverse complement strand
TAGCATCACCTAGACTCTCTTGATTATTACATCATCCAAGATCCTGCCCAGACTTCACTCTGGTTCCTTCTCCTTCCATTTTGCTCCTCCAGTGTATTTCTCTCCCTCTAACCAGGGCAAGGAGGCTTGTCTTATTTGACCTTGTGACCACAGGACCTCACATAGTATTTACTCTAGTGTGTGATAAATGAATGGCTAATAATTTCCTGGGTTTGGAGCTAGGAGGTATTTTCATATGTCCCTTGGTCTCACTATGAACATCACCTCTCCAGGTTTTCTGTTATTTCTTAAAAGATCATCTCCCTTTAAAGGTCTGCAGTCTTGGGAAATTGAATTGCGTGTAGCTGTGTTATTTATACAGTGACTGGTAATCTCTTCTGAGCAAGAGATGGTGGGTGATGACATTCATTCTTAGTCACAAATTAAGAGAGAAACAAGACAATGTCATTTCCACTGCGAGAGAAAAGGTCACCTGGCACTCTGAAGCCCTAATTGCAAGGCTGCGCTTGCATTCTAATTGTCTATTCTTTCTGGAGATGCCATTGCCACTGGTGCAGAAAACTTGCGTCCATAGTCTACGAAGAAGAAAGAAGGAATGATTATTTCCCTAAATGTTGACTCTCTAGATCAGTAATTCTCAACCAGAGGGGTGGAAAGGGCACATGTCAGACTCTCAGAATGGAAGAAAACATAGAAAATATTTCTATTTTATCTTTAAAAACTCACTCCCTAATACAAAACACAGAGATTTCAGGACTTCCCTGGTGGTCCAGCAGCTAAGACTCTGAGCTCCCAATGCAGAGGCCTGGGGTTTGACCCCCGGTCATGGAACTAGATCCCACATGCTGCAACTAAGACCCCGCCCAGCCAAATAAATAAACACAAATAAATAAATATTTAAAAAATTTAGAGATTCAAGTGTGACACTCTAGGATGACAGGCACATGGAGAATATGGAATGAGAAAGCATTTAGAACAACCCATGGGACCAAGGTGGCACTCAGCACACATTTGTAGTGCATGTTTGCTACCATCCCTGCAAACACAAAGTAAGTGTTCTGTTTGAAGGGGAGCGTAGGTTTTTAATTTTCAAGCAAGTTCTGATTTTGAGTTCATCCAGTGCACAAAAGAGGGGGCTCTCATGAGAGGAGGAAGTTGAAGAAGCAGAGACCATTCTATTTGGAAGTCTGACTGAGAACTGGAAGATGAGATGTAGAATGGAAGGCAAAGGTGCACTGGAGGTTTTATTTCCTTAGGTCCCAGCGCCGCCATGACTAAGCCCAAGTGCCACAGCTAAGACCTGTTGCAGCCAAAAATAAATAAATAAAAGATTGGAGAGACTTGAGCACAGCTAAAAGGCTGACAGAAAAACCCCATGAGGCAGATGAGGTGGAAGAAGCAAGAGAGATGGGCCCGATGGACATAGATAACGGATCATAGATAGAGTGAGATCTCTGGGGAGGTAGGAGGGGATGAGAACCTGGACACAGGAGGGAAAGAGGAAAAAAGGGACAAACAACAGGTGTGGCTGTAGTAAGTTGTAGAGTCTCTGGCAGGGTGCCATCAAGGCAGTTGGGGGCAGGTAGAAAACAACTAGATTATCAATCTATTTTTTGTGAACATCTGAATGACGATGTCAAATTTGTCCAAATTTCTTCAATTCCACACTGAAGTTTGTGGGTGGTCAAATAAATATTCACTTGATTTAATTTAGAAACTGTTACTCTACTCTGGGGTGAGGCTGACTTTTGCAAACTTTTCAGAACAGCCTAACTCTGCAGTGGAGCTTGTTTTGCTTGGAATATAGAATTGACGCCCTGAAAACATTGAACCTGAATAACAAAGGCTCAAATACCAACCCTGTTTGTTCTTTTAAGCATGGTAAAACAAAAATCCATTTCTAGGTTCCAGTTGACATTGAAACGTCTTTTCATTTTCTCATCTTGATGATATACTAAAGGACAAGGATTTTGAGATTGGCTTCCAAGAAAAACAAATTCCAACCCCCTCCAGTCCAGCTGCAAGATAAATTCAGGCAAACTTTTCCTTGTGTCAGGGGTAGACCCAAATTTCTTTTGGGAAACTCCTCCAGGGGAAAACTCTTCCTTCCTGATAGTCGGTCTTTGCCAGGAAAAATCTCAAGAAGGGTTGAAAGGAAGGTAAGTTTGAGTCAGTTATGTAAGGAAACATTTAGAAAAGCACATTGGAGAATTTAGGGATAAAGCGGTTCCCAGTTTATCACGGAGAAGAGAAGCAATTCATGTGCCATCATATCATTTCCATCACTGTATGTTTGCTAAGCTGATTTGTCCACACCCCTAGCTATGCAAACCAAGCAGGAGCAGACTTGACTTTGAAAAGGCTGCGTCTTCCACAGTGCATAACAGGCAAGGCTTTCATGGCAAGCTGTAATCTCAGGGCTCACATTAATAACCACGTTATTCACTTACTCGTTAGCTCAGTCGCTTCAGTTGTGTACGAATTTTTGAGACCCCAGGGACTGTAGCCCTCCAGGCTCCGCTGTCCATGGGACTTCCCAGGCAAGAATTCTGGAGTGGGTTTCCATTCCCTCCTGCAGGGGATCTTCCCAACCCAGGGATCGAACATGCATTTCCTGTAACTCCTGCATGGGTAGGTGGAGTCTTTATGGCTGAACCACTGGGGAAGCCCTAACCACCTTACAAAAATGTGGTTAAAAAATATGAATTAAAAAAAATAGCCAATATGCATTTGCTCTCAAAAATTGTTATTGTTTTTTTTGTTATGATGGTTATTTACATTATTATACATGCTCTAACAGCCCTAAAGGGGAGCACGAGATTGACATATTTATTAAAGGAGAGTAAAGAAGAGTTGAGAAAAACTGCTATAGCTGGAAAAAATAGTGCTGAAAAAAGACACTAGCAGAAGGATAAGCAATAGCTGTCTGCAGAGGCTCCACCTTGATGATAGCACTCTGTTTAATTAAATTTTCTGGCTTTGTTGGAAGGTGTGAATCATTTCCTTATGGGGAGGAGGTCCTAAAGGGAGGGGATACATGTATATGTATGGTTGAAGACAAAAGGAGAAGGCGGCGGCAGAGGGTGAGATGGTTAGATAGCATCACCAACTCAATCAATACATGAATTTGAGCTGGGAGACCCTGGAGGACAGAGGAGCCTGGGGTGCTACAGTCCATGAAGTCACGAAGAGTCAGACTCCACTTAGTGACTAGACAGCAACAACAATGGCTGATTCATTTTGCTGTGCAGAGGCAATGGCACCCCACTCCAGTCCTCTCGCCTGGAAAATCCCATGGACAGAGGAGCCTGGGGGGCTGCAGTCCATGGGGTCACTAAGAGTCGGACACGTCTGAGCAACTTCACTTTCACTTTCAAATTTCATGCATTGGAGAAGGAAATGGCAACCCACTCCAGCGTTCTTGCTTGGAGAATCCCAGGGACGGGGGAGCCTGGTGGGCTGCCTTCTTTGGGGTTGCACAGAGTCAGACACGACTGAAGTGACTTAGCAGCAGCAGTAGCAGCAGAAACAAACACAACATTGTAAAGCAACTATATGCCAATAAAAATTAATTAAAAAATAATAGATTTTGGGTAACATTTCATATGTGAAATCACTAAGTACTTTATGTATAGTAACTCACTTATTTCTCATGGCAATTCTATGTGAAATGTACTCCTATCATTATTATCACCCTCATTTTACAGAGAAGCAGCCAAAGTGCTGAGAGTAATGGACTGAATTGTGTCCCCCCAGATTCATTAGCTGAAGCCCTAACTCCCAATGTGACTATATTTGGAGATAAGCCTTTAGGAAGTAATTAAGGTTAAAAGAGGTCAGAAGAATGGGGCCCTAATCCAACATGACTGGTGTCCTTAGAAGAGGAATAAGCAAAGAGGCACCAGAGATGCGTAAGCACAGAGCATAGGCCATGTGAGGATGCTGCAAGGGAGTGGCCATCTACAAGTAAGTGGAGAGACCTCAGAAGAAACCAAATCTGCTGACAACTTGATCTTGGATCTCCATCCCTCACAACTGTAAAGAAATAATTTCTGTTATTTAAACCACCCAGTCTCATATTTTGTTATGGCAGCCTTAGCAAATTAATACACCAAGAAACTAGAAAATTTAGCTCAGGATCTTTGCACAGCTCTTTTGAACCCAGATTTCGGAAATGTTGCTCATCTGTCTTCCTCCAGTGGGTTACAGCAGCACTGTATAATAGAAATAACTATAAAAACTATAAGCCACAAATTTGAACCTCAGGTAATTTATAATATTCTAGTAGTCAAATGTTAAAAGACAGAGAAAATTAATTTTAATAACATCTTTTATTTAACACAATATGCTAAAGTATTATTTTAGCATGCAATAAATACAAGGAGTTTAAAGACATAACATTCTTCTTTCTTTATCAAGTCTTCAAAATCCAGGGTCTATTTTCTACTTACACCAGATCTCAGTTTGGACTAGCCACATTTCAAGTGTTCCATAAGCCACACTTGGTTAGTGGCTGCCATACTGACAATACAGGTTAAAGCACTTTCATGATAAAGTGATAAAGTCAAGATGCCTTAAATGGACATGTAAAGTTTGTCCTGATGTATCCATGTTTCCAGCTTCATACTTTACACTCCTAAAATTGGCAATACTTGAACGTTAGGCTTCTGTGCAAACTACACAGCTTTTTTATCTTGGCATCTTTGCTCATACTTTTCGCATTGTTTGGATGCCCCTCTTCTTATCATCCTCCTACCCATTCTATGATACCCAGCCCGGGTATCATCCAGGAAGCCTTTCCTACGGCTCACACTGAGTTGAATACTTCTCCTATGTGAGCCCGTAATATTTCATCCTAATCCATCCTGACATTTAGCTCTTTTTGTTACAATTATTTGTGCGTGTGTTTCCCCCCCTGATTAGACTGTGAGCTCAAGAGCCGAGGATACACTTTGTCTCTGTGCCCAGCACATCGGACATGGAAACATGTGTAGAACTAAACTTCACTTAACACATGTGCTTTGATATACAAGATTCCTCATCCTGGTAAAGGGCATTCAAAGAATCTTAGGACACAAACTATTGATGCTTCCCATTGAAAACTTCATCAGTCTTTCTGGAAGATCCTATATGAAAAATCAAACCATTTACCTACACCGGAGACTCCTGGAGGGTAGACCAAGAGTGATCGGATATGAAGGATGGGGAGAGTCTCTCTAAACTGACTTGGTAGTCTTCCTGCTAAAATTGGACTCTTGAGACCGGGCCCAAGGAGGAGGCCTAGTTAAGAAAATGGCTTAGTGGAGAATGGCTCAAGTGCCATCAATAACATAGTCTTTGTTAGTAGGGAGCAGCTCAGTGTCCTTCTGGCTTGGCCTTCCCAGCTTGGAGACCCCCTTTCACAGGCCAGGGCAGAAGTGACAGGGCCCCAGCATTTTCAACATGCTCCATCTGAGGACAACCTCCACTCCGTGATTAGGGGCTGGGTGGGAGGAAGAAACCCCTACCCCTTAACCTAAAACCTCAGGATTTAGCCTCAGCAACAGATGGCTGTGGGCAGGATGAGAAAAGTTATTGTTCTGCTGCTCTCAGGAAGAAAATACTTTGTGTGCTGGGAGATGTTTTTGACTGCAGCTGTCTGGGAGCTGGTACTGGGAAGAGAGGGAGCCATCTTGGTTTAAATACCATAGACTCTGATCTTTTTTACAAGCTTTTGTTGATGTTCTTTAATACATGCTTCTCTGTGTGCTGTTTGGCTTCAAGGCCCTTTTCCAGAGCCCTTAATCTATTTTATGTTTTAATTTTCATCAATCTTTCTAGAGAGCAGGTCAGTGGAGCCCCTCCTGCTGTTATGGCAGAAGTCAATCTTTAGAACTCTTTTTTTTAAGGTCCATCCATAGCTGGCAAAGTTGTTCAAGGAGACTCAAGATAAATGAAAATATGTATTAGACTTTAAGTGGTGATTTTATTCATGCAAGAGAAATAAAACTTTGAGATAATGCAGAATGATGATTAGGTAACTAACATTCCTACAAAGTTAGATGCTAACTTATAGAAAACTGTTAACGGTGTCATTTCTTTTTTTAAAAAATATCCAGGAGAGAAGAGAACCTCAAATGGCTATACAGCTCAATTGTCAGGAGAAGATTAGCTAGTTTTATATTTAAGTTAGAAATCTCATTTCAGAATTCCTTTGTCCACTAATTATAAGAAAACTAGTTCTTCTAATTCTTTCCTCTCCAGCTCGGTCATTCTTCCAACTCCTTCATTAATGAGTTAAATAAAATTTAAATTCATGCTATCTTCGGTGTGAGAATTATGTTTCTAAGAATTTTCCTTTTCAAACCACTGCAGTCTCAGTTCTCTTTTTCCTCCACAAACAGCACAGGCAGGCCCTGATCAATGAGATTAAAAAATAGACAGCTTTTCTCAGAGTCTGCTCCTAAGGTCCTGAAGATTCTAAGCAGGGTCGTGAGCTCCTAAGGAAAAAATGTGTACTATGATCTGGACTACGCTTCTTCAAATTTATATATTGAAGTTCTAATCCCCAGGACCTCAGAATGTAACTGTATTTGGAGATTGAGCCTTTAAAGAGGTAATGGTGGTAAAATGAGGTCAAATGTTGTTCAGTCGCTCAGTCGTGTCTGACTCTGTGACCCCATGGACTGCAGCATCCCAGGCTTCCCTGTACTTCACTATCTCCCAGTGAGGTCAGTTGGATGGGCCCTAATCCAGTATGACTGGTGTCCTTACAACAGATTAGGATATAACACAGAGAAGAAATCAATGTTGCCAACAACCTTGATCTCAGACATCTAACTCCCAGAACTTGGAGGAAATAAATTTCTGCTGTTTAAGTCACCCAGTTTGTGGTACTTTGTTACGGCATCTCTAGCAAACTAATACATTGTGCAAGGGAATATTTTGGCTTGCTTCGGATTGATCCTGTCTGGGAAATCTGGACTGATGCTGAAGCTCCAATACTTTGGCTACCTAATGCGAAGAGCTGGTTCATTGGAAAAGACCCTGATGCTGGGAAAGATTGAGGGCAAGAGAAGGGGGCAGCAGAGGATGAGATGGTTGGATAGCATCACTGATTCAATGGACATGAGTTTGAGCAAACTCTGGGAGACAGTGGAGGACACAGAAGCCTGGCGTGCTGCAGTTCATGGGGTCACAAAGAGTTGGGCATGACTTAGTAACTGAACAACAATGCTTTTAGGGATCATGATGGAACAAGTTATGGCCACCCCAAAAATGTGGCAACAGCTCCAGCAAGAGAAGGGATCCGTGTATACATACGCTCTGTTAGAGTTTGTCACCCAATTCCCCAAGCCCTAAAGTGGAAGTGGAAAGTAGGTGTTGTTGTAGGTTGAGCCAGGGCCCCCATTTCCTTTTATGAGTATTCACTCAGCCCCCTGTGTAGTTCAATGGAACAGCTGGTGCTAGTTTTAGACAAGATGTTGATCTGTAATAAGCAGTTTGCTGTCTGTAAAGTCACCTGAAGCACCAAGGTTCTATCTGTAAGGGTCTCAGTAGTTTTACTTTAGGGGTGAAGGATGGGGACTGCCAAGGGAAAAAATGGGGAGCTGCTCCCACCAGAAGCTCCTACCAGCTGTAAGGAAATGCAAATCTTTATTTATTTAGCTGATAATCTACTGTATGCTATTCTCTGCATGAATGTTTATTTAAGGAGTCTGCTTGTTTAGTGAATAGAGGTTATCATCAGAACCTTGTAATCTCTTTAATCTTTATGCCTTTATTTGTGAGAATTCAGATTAGTCTAGAAGTGAGCCAACTTGTCTATGCCAGACACATTAATTAATAGTTAATTCTGTGGTTCTAAGAACTGTATGTTTAAAAAAAAAAAAAAATCAACCCAAACTGGAAGCATTATCTGAAAATACAGAGATTCTATGCCTGTCCTGGAAAACCTCGGGTTGAGAGTCACCATTTTTGGACCATATTGAGATATTTAGAAAACACTCCATGTTAGAAAAAACTCGATGTTAGAATAAGGTAAATTCTTGAGACTTGGTTTATAAGCTAGTAACATGTTGCAAGAAAGGATATACATACCAGCACTTAACCCACTTCCTTGATGGCATGGTTAGAGTAATTTACCACTTTGGACCCTCCTGCGAACATATTTGTCTATCAAATCAGCCTATACTAACGCAGTACAGTAATAAGAGGTATGGGAGTGGGAGAGTCCTTGGGACAATCCTAAACCTTTTTTTTTTTCCAAGTAAGTTTTTATTTCTACTTAGTTTTATTTCACTCCCAAGCCCTTTATTGTTTCTTTCATAAAAACAATAAGGGACAGATATGCAGTGGAAATCCTTAGGATAATTAAGGTGATCAAGCAGACAGTTCCTAGTTTAAAATAGACAGCCAGTGGGAAGCTGTTGTATGGGCATAGCTTATTCTGGTTTTCTGTGACAACCTAGAGAGGTGGGATGGGGTGAGCAGCTGGGGGAGGTTTAGGAGAGAAGGGACACCTGTGTACTTCTGGCTAATTCATGATGTGGTATGGCAGAAGACAACACAATATTGTAAATCAATTACTCTTCAATTAAAAATAAATTTAAAAAATCAGAGAAGACAGTTATGATTAACACACCAAAAGTCTTTTGCAGAAGAACCACAATATAAATCCAAACACAGCATTTTTTTTTTAATTAATGAACTAAAAGATAAACTTATTTGGGGGATCAAATCAGATGAAAAGCAGGTTCTTTGAAAATTCTTCTGGCAAGATGACTAAAGAAAAAAGGAGTACAGCAGAAAAAACCAGCAATTAAAAATGGCTATAGTTGCCTATTAGACAGAAATTTTTAAATACTGCATGCATTTTACCAGTTTGCAAACTACTGTGTAAAATGAATTAATATTTTTCCAGGTAGAATGGGAGAATGAGTATGGTTATAGAAGATAAAATACTGAATGTGTGTGTGTGCACACTCAGTCATGTCCAACTCTTTGTGACACTCTTGACAGCAGTCCGCCAGGCTCTTCTGTCCATGGGATTTTTTTCAGGCGAGAATACTGGAGGGAGTTGCCATTTCCTACTCTAGGGGATCTTACTGAATCAGGGATCAAACCTGTGTCTCCTGCATTGGCAGGCAGATTCCTTACCACTGCACCACCTGGGAAGCCCCAGATACTGAATATAAAAGCATCGTTTTGGTGACAGGAATATGAGTTTCATTGTGCTAGTCTACTTTCACAAATGTTTGAAGTCTTCCATTAAAAAAACAAGTTGAAAAAAAACCAAGGTAAATACATTTTTGGAGCATGATAGGAAACAAAATAATTATTTCAAAAACAGATGAAGCATTTATTTTGTCTTTCCGATAGAGACTGCTGCTGCTGCTGCTAAGTCGCTTCAGTCGTGTCCGACTCTGTCGACCCCATAGACGGCAGCCCACCAGGCTCCGCCGTCCCTGGGATTCTCCAGGCAAGAACACCGGAGTGGGCTGCCATTTCCTTCTCCAGTGCATGAAAGTGAAAAGTGAAAGTGAAGTCACTCAGTCGTGTCCGACTCTTCGCGACCCCACGGACTGCAGCCCACCAGGTTCTTCCGTCCGTGGGATTTTCCAGGCAAGAGCACTGGAGTGGGTTGCCATTGCCTTCTCCAGAACTATAGACTATAGGAAACCAAACAGTTGATATTGGGAAGTTCTCTTATTACATAAAAGAAGTACAAATAAAACACCTGAAAGGGATTTCTCAAGTGGTCCAGTGGCAAAAAATCCATCTGCCAATGCAGGGGACATGCCACGGAGCAAGTAAGCCCGTGTACCACAACTACTGAGCCCACATGCCCAGAGTCTGCGCTCCGCACACAAGCCAAGGCGCTGCAAGGAGAACGCCCAAACCACAGAGGAGACCAGCCCCTGTTCGCCACAATTAAAAGTCCATGCACAGCAACAAAAAATATTCAATTAATAAATATTAAAAAACAAAAAATACCCTTTTAAAGGCTAGAAATTTGCTGTTTTGCAATTCCTAAATATCAACTGACCTATGCAGTATCAGCAATGATGTGGTAACACGCCAAGAAAAGACACATGATATGTGCCTGGTGCCATCTAGGAAATATTCTTGCCCGCCACCACCCCCAAAAAAGGGGGAGGCAGGCAAGAGTTAAGGAAAGAAGCAATTGACAATTTACAAAAACTGAGAGGTGGGGAGACATATTAAAGAAATAATGTCATGGAGGGCATGTGAAATCTAGACTGCTAGAATTTTCACAAAACAAATAGCTCAATTTCTTCAACAAGTAAGTTACATGAAAAAAATGATGGGAAAGGAAGCTATATATTAAAAGGCTATCAATAATCGCAATGTATGGGTTAAAACTCGACATTCAAAGAACTAAGATCATGTCATCCAGTCCCATCACTTCATAGCAAACAATGGAAACAATGGAACAAATGCAAACAGTGAGACTTTATTTTCTTGGGTGACTACAAAATCGCTACAGATGGTGACTGCAGTCATGAAATTAAAAGATGCTTCCTTCTTGGAAGAAAGTCTATGACAAACCTAGACAGCATATTAAAAAGCAGAGACACTACTTTGCTGACAAAGGTCCATCTAGTCAAAGCTATGGTTTTTCCAGTAGTCATGTATGGATGTGAGAGTTGGACCATAAGGAAAGCTGAGCATTGAAGAACTGATGCTTTTGAACGGTGGTGTTGGAGAAGACTCTTGAGAGTCCCTTGGACAGCAAGGAGATCCTAACAGTCCATCCTAAAGGAAATCAGTCCTGATTATTTACTGGAAGGACTGATGCTGAAGCACCAATACTTTGGCGCTTTGGTTGTGAAGAACCAACTCATTGGAAAAGACCCTGATGCTGGCAAAGATTGAAGGCGGGAGGAGGTGGAGACGACACAGATGAGACTGTTGGATGGCATCACTGACTAGATGGACATGAGTCTGAGCAAGCTCCGGGAGTTGGTGATGAACAGGGAAGCCTGGCATGCTGCAGTCCATGGGGTCGCAAAGAGTCGGACACAACTGAACTAAACTGATGGACTGATAAGTACCAAAGTATCTAGAGGTGAAATTATATGAAGACTGGGATTTGTTTTAAAATAATTCAAGGAGTGGAACGAGTAGATGAAAAAGTTCGGCCACTAGTTGCAGTTGGGTATTGTGTACATGGGCCTCCATTGTACTAATTAGTATATATTTAAGAATCTTAATAACAAGAAGTTCTGCCAAGCCTTTTGTATCAAGTCTCCTCTTAGGGTGCCAGGGAGCCAGGTAGGTTTTTCCGGCTTTTCTTGATGGAAGTATGTAAGGAGTTAAGATATCAAATAGACTATCAGATTCGGCTTTTATTTACAAAAAACAAAACTAAAATGTATTAATGAAATCTTTTCTGAATCTAGTGGGGGTGTAAAACCGTTCAAGAAGGTAACATTTATTTGAAAACACTGTATTTTCTGTGTTGTCAGAGAAACGTTTTTCCCATAGGTACGCCATGGTCAGAGAAACGCAATATATAGATGTGGAAGAGTGTCATGATGAGACTCAGTACATGGCATCTTGAGTACTTTATAAATTGGCCCTCCTGGGTAGAACAATCAGCTGATCTAAAAAGTAAGGAAAATGGTTTACAGCTCCTTGCTCAATTATAACCATTTTTCAAAATCTTTTTCATTGACATAATACACAGATAAATGAGCAAATTTTAAGTGTATAAGCTCAATGAATTATCAGAAAGTAAGCACTCCTGGATAACTGGAACAGAATTTTAAAAATATTAACCATGCATCAGAAACCTCTCCTCATGACCTCAATTACCTGTTTCTGAACTTGATGTAAATAGAATTACACATTATATATTCATTTTTTGTATGGCTTCCTTTAACATCACATTTGTGAGATTATTTCCTGTAACTTTTATGTAGCTTTATGGTGTTCACTTGTATCAAGTATTCCACTATAAAAATATATCATTATGAAACTTCTTTATCTCTCACAGTGCCTGTTGCCCTAATGTGACTTTGTCTAACATTTATGTAACTAATACTGGCTTTCATTTGGCTAAAAACAATCTCTTAACAGGTTAGAATTTGATACTTATTCTCTGCAGGATCAAGGACTCGGGTAATTCCGTAACTTTAGGCATAGAGCAAGGATATAGGTGCTTTACCTAATCAAACCATGTGCAACTTACTCCAACAAAACCATTGAATTTTTTCCTGTTACCCTGTGTATATCCTTAGAACAAAGATAGGAATGAAAGAAAATACAAGATCTTCATGGAACATTAGAATCACTAATTTTTTTCTACTTAATTATACTTTTTTATACTAGCAGAGGTAGGGATTCTATTTCATAACCCTATGATTATGAATGTTGTAATTGTAAGAAAATGATTAGAATTTTATCAGCTCAACACAAATTAACAAATTAACATATAGTGAAGAATTCCACCAGAAGTGAAAAAAATTCATTGATGTGCAACCACACAAACAGTAAACAAGGTGGGTTTAATACTTCCAACTATTCCTAACAGCATCTCAGTTTAATTATCTGCAAATATTGGGCATTAAAAGTTGGGTACAGCTTGTTTGATAGTGTTATTTCTACAACTGTTCTTCAAGTAACGGCATATGTCTTAGAAATGATCATTGCCCTGAAATGGCTTACTTTCTAGAGATAACTATCACATGATATGTGTTCCTACATGTTCATAATTAGCTGTAGCCATATATATTCTGATTAGAATGGCCTAGAGAGAGGCCTCATGATCCATTTGGGGAGTTTCCCATTAAAGGCAAGAGTTCAAGGCTATTTGACTTAGGGATTTAGGCTGACATTTCTACTAGACTACACAGTTCTTAAAAGGTAAATCATGGTATCTCTAACTTTTCATCATCTTTCCCAGCACATGGCTTAATTCTGGTACAATCAGTACTTGCTGAGCTGAATTGTGTCCCCTCAAAATTCTTCTGTTGAAATCCTAACCCCCAGTATCTCAGAATGTAACTGTATTTGGATACAGAGCCTTGAAAGAGGTAAAACAGTAAAATGGGGTCAGATTGGTGGACCCTAACCCAATATTAACCTCTACAACTGTAAGAAAACACATTTCTGTTGGTTAAGCTGCCCAGGCTGTGGTACTTTGTTATGTCAGCCCTAACAAACTAATACATATAAGTAACTACGTTTTTCAAAAGTTAGCTTTCTCAAATTTGCAACTTGAAATTACACTTTTTAAGTTTTCAGAAATAGGTAAGAACTTTTACTCTTTGGCAGAAATTAACACTCCCATCACGTATGCAGTTTCTTTAAACTGGTCTTGGCTGTTCTCAGAAAAGCACATCAGCACCCCAATCCCATGTATAGACCTTTAAGACTGAACTCACACCACCTGGCAGGACAGAACTGCAATGCCAGGCTGCAACAGAAAGTGCCGGATAATGTCAAGGAGACCTGGGTTGTAGTCCAGACTCTGCCAGGAACTGCCATGTTGCCTTGGGCAGGTTACTTCCTTGAGCCGCTCATTTTTAAAAGGTGAAAACTGAACTACGTGGGCTCTTAGATCCATTTTCTAGATTACTTAGATCCATCCAAGACTTTGTGTGGCTCAACGATGGTTATAAGCCTCTGCTGTGTAAATAAGCATTTCATAGTCAAAAAAAGTTTATAGAAGTTTACAAAAACTGTTTTGGCCATAGGGTTATTTTACCTTTCCCTGATAAAAATGCCTCTAGATCTTAAAAAAAAAAAAATTGATCTAGTTACATTCATGGAGACAATAGATTTTCAGATGAGCAAGTAAAGATCAGTAGTAGTTACAGAGTCCTCTATGCCATTAAAAATAACCACACACACACACAAATTCCCACTTCCAAAAGATCCTAGAATAAAAGATTAAAATAAATGACTGCTTAGACTCCCACAATCCAGTAATACTTTAAAGAACCTAAAAATAAAACATTTGTCTATGGAGAAGAAATAGATAGGCAGCTGGTAACTATATTACCCTTTAATTGAAAAGAACACAAACTTGGTTTGAGATCACACCTCATGTCTCAAGATTTAAGTATATTTGCTCCCTAGGGAAGCCAAAAACTGGAAAAAACGTTCCAGCTCTGGTTTGGCATTGTACATATATTGTCTGTGTGTGTGAAAGAGAGAGACAGAAAGGAGAGAGAGAGATATATACACAAAGATAGCAAAAGACAGCACTCACGCAAATATACCAACGTTTACTTGTACAGAGGGGGCGTGCCATTGACAAAGCTGTTTGTAGGATGATTAGAAAAGCACTTTGTTTCTCAAAACGAGAACTGCTCCTGAACTAAAGGAGAGATGATCAGCAACCTTAAGGTTGTTCAGTTTTTAAAGCTGTCTGCACATATGCCTGCTATGCTGTGACTGTAACAGGTTTAGATGGATGGTTATGAGAAAGAAAAGAAAAAATGACATCATTAGAATTACAGGTAAGACAAGGGGAAACCCAAAGTACAGACAAGAACACAGAAATATTTTAAGAGAGTACAGATGTCATGACATTTATTAAAAGGCATGCTACAGTGCTATACTTGTTAGGAAAAGAGAGTAGAGATATCAATAGGCAGCAAATATACAAACTGAACGAAAATGGAATATACTGTAGTGTACAGAAGCTTTAATTAACCATGCACTACGCACTTAGAAAATATGTTTTTTAATATTTTATCGTCTCTTTGCATTTATAACATGATTCACTTCTACAAACACAGAATCCTTTTCTTCCAAAGCCACAAACTGTGTTACAAATGAAAGCTGGTACTGCAGCTTATCAAAATATACA
Organism: Dama dama; assembly: GCF_033118175.1. NCBI lineage: Eukaryota > Metazoa > Chordata > Mammalia > Artiodactyla > Cervidae > Dama > Dama dama. The sequence continues at coordinate 10,782,676 of NC_083696.1, read as the reverse complement.
AGACAATTGATGTTTTATATAAAACCACTTTATATGTCAACTTGTTCCCCAAAACCGCTTTTTTCCCCCCTTTTTTGGCCTGGTTTAAAAAAATGTTGTTACAAATATTTACAGCATTTACTTCTGCTAGATGAACATTCTTATAAACTGAAAAAGGGAATTTTATGAACAGACCACATAAAGCACGAGACAATGTCAGAGGCTCCTAGCTGTGCTATTTTTTTTTTTTTCTTAAATACAGTACTGAAAATGCCCATTGAACCCTTATCATCTAACCCATTCTGTTCACATTTAAACTTCCATTTTCTCTAAGTAGTCTATTCACCAATAGGAAATAGAAAGTAAAGGCCGCTTTGCACTGGGTCTTCTTTCAGAAAGGAGCTTGGGAAAAAATGCTTAACAGAAAGGAGTCAAAACCAGAACAGTCAGTCTTTGGTCAGAGCATGAGGTGACGTTTTGATGCAAAACTCTGCTTGGTTAGCAATCTTTATAATTAGTACTTTTTGGATGTGGGATGAATTTTTTTTTACAGATCTGGGTATCAGTGGTAAAGGGAAAAAAGGCCAGAGGATGATTTTTTAAATGACATAAAAAATAGTTACTTAAATATTTATTATTACAACTACTACACAGGTTCAAGAACTAAAAATAACCTAAAAACAACAACAAAAATCTGTTTACAGTGCTGATTTAAGCTTGCCATAAGCAGCTTTCAACTATGACTATTATCACCAAGGTCACTGGGCCAGAAAAATACCCCTGTTCTCTGGAACATATGCCTCAGGTTACAGAAATGAAGATGACTACCACAAAGACTTACAGCAGCTCTGTTCTTGGACCTGCACATGCTATGAATATTACATGAGGAAGGCAAAAAGTATAACTGAGACTTCATTTTACAGTTACAACTGTTTCCTTGAAAGAATGGTCTGCGGGATAACATTCTTTTAAAATTATATAGTATGCATTTCCTGAAAACCAGAATATTGATACTACCACCTAAACCTCAAATAGGAAGAAAGAGCAATTAAGACTACTGAAGAAGGCACATAAACTTTGGTCCTGTTTCTTTTGTTTTTCTCCCTCTATAAAACCCCCCAAACTGATATTTTAGTAATTTTCTATTTTTTAAATCATTCACAACTAGCTGTTAAAATTTGCTCTGAAAAAAGACTGCAAATAGTCTTCTAGATAATAACACAGGTGAATTAAGAGACAGCTGAATTACATTTTCTTTAAGGGAAAAGTTTTGTGCAATCTAAATGGTATTTCTTTCTAGCACAATAGTAGATTATTTTAAGTCTGGCAGTTTTATTCTTGTTAACAACAGATCAAGACAAAGGAAAGGTTAAGAAGAATGCTTTTACCCATAGTCATGGTGTCTTTTTGGTTTTAAAAATAGCAGTACACAGTAGTTTTTCTAAGAGAGAGCCTGACAATTTGGCAAATAAGGTTTTTAAGTGACTCACTGGGGGCAGGGGAACACATACTCTTGAGCTTGTCATCTTTCGTCCAAAAAATATTTAGTGGGAACAGAAGGGGAATTACAAGATAATACAGTGTATAACCTGGCTGCTTAATAACATGGAAGTTTCCAAAAGTTTATATAAAACTGAACAGAGACATTCAAGAGCGTATTACTTCTAATCAACTGAAGCAGAACCTATGATGACCATACTGCTGCTGCTGCTGCTAGGTCACTTCAGTCGCGTCCGACTCTGTGCAACCCTATCCCCGGGATTCTCCAGGCAAGAACACTGGAGTGGGTTGCCATTTCCTTCTCCACGGCATAAAAGTGAAAAGTGAAAGTGAAGTCGCTCAGTCATGTCCGACTCTTCGCGAACCCATGGACTGCAGCCCACCAGGCTCCTCTGTCCATGGGATTTTCCAGACAAGAGTACTGGAGTGGGGCGCCACTGGTGGAGCCAAAGAAACACTGCTCCCATAAGGAACCAGGCAGGCAAAAACTGTGTCTCTAGAAACTATGAGATTTGCAACTTTCAACAACAAAATCAGAAACATTACTACAAGTAACTTAGCCTTAAACAAAGAATTTAAGGCATTCTGTAGGCACTACTGGGCAATTCTGATACTCTCCAGTAAGTTATCAAATTATTAAGCTTATTTTCCTATTTGTATCTCATACAAAACACAATTTACTACTATGCAAGTTACTTAAATCTCAAAAGTTTTTGGCATAAATTGCTACCATTTAATGTGTACTGCTATTTTTTTTTTCAGAGTTCCATACTATAGGTTTTTGTTGGTTATTCATTTTGTACTGCTATTTTTAAAAGTCCTGAATATATATAATTTGTGTCAAAGTCAGACACCTCCAAAAATAAGACAATTCTCCTGGAAATAAAGTAAATAAACTTTAAAATAGGATACTACGACGGCTCAACAACAAAACATTGCTTAGAAGATATCAACCAACTGCATGCCAAAACAAAAAACACAAAGATCTACTAGTTTTTTCACTGCCCTGATATTTTTTAATCTTTTTACAGAAACTATGTCAACACAAATACTGTAGACCTCTATAATTCAAAGAGCAAACAGCCCAATATGAACAATATCCATGTGCTACAGCTAATTTTAGACACAAACTGATGGTTTCGAACACAGTTTTAAATAAGAATATCTCACTTTTCCAAATCTTAATTTGATTAATGTTTTTGGTCAATAATTTAAGATGTATGTAATGTACATATGCATGTACAACATCAGAGGAGTGTATGTATGTATATACACTCATCTATACACACACACACACACACACACACACAAAGCCCTGAAAAGGATTCAAATGTTCTCTCTCAAATATAAAGGCCATTTCCTACTTCAAAATTACATTCAACACCATTTATGATCTCCCTTCTGCTACACTTCTGCTACACTTACACTGAATGTTACGAGAATCATGAATTCAAACTACACAGTAATTTCTAACTCAAAAAGAAAAAAAAATCCAATTTAAAATATAACTGAAAATTACAATAGTGCTTGTAAAGAAGGAAAAAAATGAAGCAAACTTGGAGTGATTTCTTAAAGAAACTGGTTTTTTCTCCCTTCCCTTTTACTCAGTGTTTTGGTAAAAATATATTTTATAAGTGAAAAAAAGAAAAAAAAAAAAAAACCCTAGATATATGAGTACACCTATCAGCCAATACTAAAACTGATCCATTTCAAAGATCTCAATTTAGTGTCCTTCATATTCTTCCAACTAACTGTTGCTCAGCGTTGAGGGAATTTTGCTTTTGAACAATCCAGAATGTCTTTTGTATTCTCCAATATTTTTGCAAATTTTTTTTGTTAAAATTTTCCTGTTTAATGGTTGGAATATAATAAGAGATTGAGATATTCTTTTAAAAGGTGAGATGAGCCACTCTGAGAATCTGAGAAAAGTGAAAAAGGGGTAGACAAAAATGACCCTTTTAACAAATTCTGCTTTAAAAAATCTACTCAAGCACTGAAGGAATAAGTAATCAATGCAAAGTATCTAATTTAAAAGAAATAATTTTACATTATACAATCACTGAAACAACATTAAAACATATGCTTACATTCAACTGAAAAGAGAGAGGGACAGAGTAGAGAAAGAACCCACTCCTTCCCATACTGCATATATGTGGGCACGCACTCAGTACTGGAGCTTCATTAACAAAGAAAAGCAAGTGCTCACTTGAGTATATGACAAAAACCAAGCAATCCTGAGACAAATTCTAATGGGTGATAAAGATTAGACAAGATCCAGAAACGGAGACTGCATTGTATAGCCCCAAACTGGTATGCTATAAGCGCAATGACCACTACTGGTCACAATATGAAGAGGCCTACAGGTGTGCACTGAGTTATGCCCAAAACCATTTAACCCTTCCCCACCCCACCTCTACACCAAAGCACCAAAAATTTGAATAGCAACTATTACTTCTTGAAAATCACTTAAAATTGCAATTGAAAAAACAAAACTTTAAAAGTCTTGCCAAAACAAGGAAAGAAAAAACAAATGCTCACCAAGCCCACAATATAGCTTTTAAGATACTTGGATAAAACTCTAACCTATTATATCATAAGCACATAATAAGGCACATAATAGGAAATTAAGTAAATACACAGTAATTCTGAATAAGTATTAGAGATTATAGTGGTACAAAAAACCCTTGAGATTAATTTTTTTTCTAAAAGAAGACTTTACCAAAAATAACTTTTAAAAAATCTGTCAAACCATATGATAGACCTGAATATTTTCCTTAAGACTGTAAACTTTTTTTTTTTCTGAAAACAACTATAAAAAAGTAGTTTATAAGTAGGATTATTTTTCTTTTTAAATTTTCCAAGATCATATTACTAGGCAACTGTCATTGTGAAATTTAAAACATGATTTTCCCGAATAAAATTAATTATTCTGACACCTTAATAGATCCTGGTTGGATTCCACATAATTTCCCTGGAGACAATTGAGACATTTCATTCTCCAAATAGTTTCAATAAGTTAAAGATATGCAAAGGAGTGTCTTACAGTGGGGGAAAAAAAAAACTGAAAGAAAACATGCGAGTTTATCGATTTGCTTCCAATACAACCCAATTTATGTATAATAAGTATCAATATATGCCAAATAACTGTTATAACTTATAAGAGAACATAGTTTCCTACAGGACTCAAATTTCTGAATCATAAAGTTAAAAACTTGGTTGTAGGTCATTTAAATTATTTACGTCAAGTAATTTTAAAAGTCTATATGTTTAAATTTTTCAAAGTACAAAGGAATTTAGAAATGTTGTATAAGGCTGATCTGGACCCAAATTAAAAGAAAGTCTGTCCTCTTGAAATCCAATTTAATATAGGGAATTAAATTACTGGAAAAAAAATTTTTTCCTGAAAATTATTTTCATTTTAGAAACAATGGTACAAAGGAAAAACACGCCTCTGATGACGTACTGGCAGAGGGGAGAAATGGGAAAAGAGAACATCCCTTGATTTTTTTAATATACTTGAACGTCAAACTCAGAAAGAGTTATTTTTGAAAAAGAGGCAGAATTGGTCTTGAGCTGCTTCAGTCTATGTCTGAAGGTTTTACTGAAATTATGGTCCAGTCTTAGGAGAAAAATTCACAGAAAAGTCAGATTGTAGATTTTGAGAAGGAAACTCTGAGGTGATGATTTTCTCCAAGGTCATGGTTATGAAGCTCAATGAGGGCCTGGATTGCTTCTTCCACAGATCCCAACTGAATGAGTGCCATTTTGCGATCTTTCCTAAAGTGGCAGAAGAAACAGAAAAAGTACACAGAATTAATTTTGCCTACAAACCTCTTCCCCAACCCTAGAAGACTTCATTAAATTACCATAAACATTTGCAAACCATGTTAATGTATTTTTTAAAAGAATGGACTTACTGGAAGAATTTAAAAGCCTTCACTGAACATCCAGCTTCTGTGAAAAGATTCTTCAGGTCATCTACTGTAACAGAGGGGCTGTGAAAACATCATCACAGAGACAGTCAATTATCTTATCCCTAGTTTTCAAATGAAGCAAAGATTAACTCCTGACATCATCAGGTCTCTAGAATATCTCACATTACAAAGAGCATAAAGCCATGCAATGAAGACATGATTTGCAAGTGCCCTTAAAGATCTTTAAGGTTGGGTTTCTGTGATGGCTTAGTGGTGAAAAATCTGCCTGCAATGCAGAAGATGCAGGAGACGGGTTTGATCCCTGGGTTGGAAGATCCCCTGGAGGAGGAAAGAGCAACCCACTCCAGTATTCTTGCCTGGAAAACCCAATGGATAGAGAAGCCTAGTGGGTTTTCCATAGAGTTGCAAAAGAAAAGAAAAAATGTTCAAGATTGATGCATGCATGTCTTCAGACAATGGAATTTTGTCTCAATTCTTTTGCATAAGACATGGGCAGTATCTAAAAGACAAGAGAATCTTTCTATATTTACTCTTTCAATGGGATTATTACCCATACGTCTTTAGTACCTAACTAGTACTTCCAAGCCCCTTCCCTAGCTCTGATTTGTCTTCTATAGTCCACTTCTAGTCCAGTATATGTTTAGTACTAATCCAGTACCTTTTCAATTACTTTCAGGATAATTATGAACATGTATATGTGCCAACCATGTTCTAAAAGAGCCCCCAACTACTCTTGCCTCCTAGTATTTATACCTTTTGAGTACCCCTCTCCCATTCAGAATAAGGATGTCCTCTGTTAACCCTCAGGGTATTATAGAAATGACACGTGACTTCTGAGGCTGAGAGACACTGTGATTTCCACCTTGCCCTTTCTTGAATGACTAACTTTGGAAGAAACCAGCTGCCTTTTCATGAGGACAGTCAAGTAGCCCTATGGACAGGTCCTTGTGGCAAGGAACTGACTGAGCATATGAGGGAGCCACTTTGGAAGTGGACTCTAGCCCCAGTACAGCCTTCAGATGCTGCTGTTTTGTGGGAAAATTAGCCAAAACCTAAGCCACTTCTGGATTCCTGACTCACAGTAACAGTTTGAGATAAAGAACATCTACTATTGTGCTAAGCTGTTAGGTTTTGGAGTGATCTGTTACATAGCCGTGGACAACTAATACGGTGGTCTACCACATGACAGTCCATTGACTAAAAGTAGACTCCTCCTCATTTCACAACTACCAGCAAGGATGGGCTTACAGAACAACAACTGGCTCTGCTAGGAGAGAGATCTGAATTCGCATCCTATTGGTCATTCACCTGGAATGTCACTCCTGAGTAAGTTACTTAATCTGAGCCTCTTACTTTCAGTGTTAAAATGAAACTAACAACCTTTACTCCAAAGGTTATTATGGATAAACTGCTACAGACAGAACACAGAATGGTGGTTACCAGAGACAGGGTGGAGAGAAACAGAGAGATACTGTCTAATGGGTACAGAGCTTCAATTTGAGATGATGACAAGGATTTCCAGATGGATACAAGTGATGGTTGCACACTACGAAAGTATATAATGTGAATGTACACTGAAACACACACTCAAAAATGGTTAAAATGGTTATGTATTTAACCACAATTTTAAAAAGAAGATTATTATGGAGATTAAATGAGGTAATGCATGTAAGACACCAGCACAGTGCCCAATACTTGGCAGATGGTTAAAAATATATTAACATACTTTCTCTCTCCTACCTACATGTCCAGTGTAGGCTGCAACCTGAGACCAGCTCCTTGACAAATGTCCTTAAGAGGGAGCCTGCTTTAGTCTTTAAATATGTTGCCTCTCTCCCTCATTCTGTAGTAATGAGGTGCTAAATTTCTAGATGCACATAACTGAGATTTTTTTTCTAAAGCTACTCCTCCTGTTGCCTGGAAGGCATAAGGCTTGAGCCACTGCCTAATTCAGATGCAAAGTTTCTCCATGTGCCCAACTGGAGACTAGTGAGGAGCCTGGGCATTCAACAGTATTTTGAATAATTATTTTCTGTTCCTATTCAACGGCCATTCTCATTTTCAGAAATGTCCCAGAACTGTACCCTTTTCCACTCCCTTTTAACTTTTTCCAAAGTTAAAAGTCTTTAACTTTTCACACACATGATCGCATACAACTATACCCCCAGCTTTTACCCTTTCTTTCCAAAGCTTATCCTCCTTCATGTTATATAAAACGGTCATCTTTTTTGGTCAAGGATTTCACAAATTAAAACTGGGATTTCCAGTTTTATATTTCTTAGGCTTTGATGATCATACAGTCTCTATTCTAACAATTCAGCTTTGTCGTACTGGCTCAAAAGCAGCCATAGCTAATACATAAATCAATAAATGTGGCTGTGTTCCCTGAAACTTTTTCATGGAAGGTGAAATTTTATGTAATTTTCTCAAATTACAAAATATTCTTCTTTTGTTTTTCCCCAACCACTGAAAATGTAAAAACTGATCTTAGCTCATGGGCCTTACAGGTGGATTTGGCCCATGGGCTGTAGTCTATCAGTCTCTAAGCTAGATGATGACTAAAGAACAAGTCTGCTACAACACTGGTTACTACAGACTGGTTATAAGAAAATAATTTCTAGCTTTTTTAGATATGTATGTGGCTTGTAGGTTAAAAAACAGAGAATTCAGCTTTACCAAATTCTTGCATGCATTCTCAGTTGCCTCTGACTCTCTGTAACCCCACGGGTTGTAACCCCAAGACCACCACGCGTCTCTGTCCATGGCATCTTCCAGACAAGAATACTGGAGAAGGTTGCCGTTTCCTACTCCAGGGGATCTTTCCAACCCAGGGGTTGAACTTGTGTTTCCTGCGTCTCCTACACTGGCAGGCAGATTCTTTACCACCGAGCCACCCGGGAAGCTTACCAAATTCTTAAAAACATAAATTATTTGATTTTGCTATGCTGGTTACTGAAGGGTCTTTACTTCTACAGAAGGATGAATAAGTATGTACCAATGGAATATCTCTGCATAAATGTAATTTTGTCTTTCCATAACTGAAAGGTAACTAGTTGCCAATTCCCTGTTTGGAAAGAAAAATTTTAAACACTGCTACCTTTACTTCTGGAGTGTAAGTTTAGATAAACTTCTTAAGAGATGATGGCAAATAAATCATCTGACAAGAAATTATTGAATTTCTACTACTACATTAACAATAATTTGTTTTTATCTCCCCAAACCATATACCCTAGGTTATTAATCACTGAAATGAATAGTAACAAATTAAGATACATACGGGATGTTGGAAAGATGCAGAGTAGCTGATGGGGGGAAAATATTCTGGAAGTTTTTAGAGCCAGGTTTTTTAAAGCGATGCAAAGGACTATTGCTAAAATCCTTAGTCAGACCTTGGTCTTCTTGTCCCTCTCGAGGAAGCTGAACTGCTTGATGCTTGGACAGTGTAGCACGAAGCACTTTCCCATAAAGTCTCTGACCGCTCAGATGGTTCATTGCTGGTGCATAAGAAGAAAATAAGGAAATTCTGGGTATTAAGGTAGAGTCTCTGTAAAACTATCATAATTCTTTTTATTTAGTCATTTAAAATTATATTGTCAGTTTGAGGGCTTAAACAGTTTTAAATTTAAAAACTCTTACATATAAAAATACATTAAATGAGTTTGTTTTACCATAATGAAAAGCAATACAACAAAAAATACCTATTTTCCTAGCAGAGTGCTAAAACGTTTCAGAATGCCTGAAATATAACATGAGCTCAGGAAATGGCTACTGAATAAATTAATCTCAAGTAAAGCTTTTTAAAATAAATATCTGACTAGTAATATTTCAACAGCCACTATAAAAATGAATGGTGAGATAGCAAAATGATACTTTCTTGCACTATCATTATGAACTTTTAAGCAACAGTTCTAGAAAACTTAGAAGGAAAACAAACAAGCAAACAAATAAAATGAAAGAAAACAAGTCATGTTTATTAGTTTAAAGCTAATGGAAAAATCTAGAGTCAAAGCTGTAAACATCAATGATAAGTTCAAACAGATAAATGAACTTCAAAGAGTTATAAACATTTTTAATTCTTAAAATGTAAGCAGATCCAAATAATAATGCAGACACTGACATAAAGAGGAACTCTTTCTACTTAAGCCGTAAGTTTACTTCACAGGAAAATTCACATACAAAAGGAGCATATAATATGCACATATAATAATGACTATTATTAATCACTAGTACCTAGTTGAGCTTGATTTGCATCTGCCATCTGAACCAATGCGTTTTCTTTCTTATTAAACATTATCTTCACTCGATGTACATCACCATATACTCCTAATTAAAAAGAAAACAGTTTTTTAGTGTTGACTGTGTAATGCTCAATTAATTTTAACAATATATTTAAAGAAAGCTTCTTTTCTCATGCTATATGCTTTCCCTGAACAATTTCATACATACACTTCCAAATTTGTATCTATATTCTAGATTAATCCCTTCATGTGGATGTCCCATAAACACTTCAAGTTTAATATATTCCAAACTGACTCATCTCGCCTTTTCTGTCCCCTCCTATGTTCACTAACTCTCTTGATAAACAGTATCATCATGCATGTATTTGCTCTGGTCAGACACCTGGGAGTCATCTTTTGACCTACTCCTTTCCTTAAGTTCTTACATCCTATCAACTACTAGTACTCATTGATTCTATGGCCTAAATATCTCTCACATTTGTCCACTTCTCCCCATCCTCCCTACCACTGAAGCTATTATCACTATTTCACAACTGGACAATCACAATAGCCTCCCAAATTCATCTCATTACATCCAATTTTTCTATACCGGTGTTCCCCAAAGTGGGACCCACATCCCAAAAAGCAGGCAAAGTGAATTCACTGGGGTGTGGGAGGATAATGCAAGTGAAAGTGAAAGTCGCTCAGTTGTGTCCGACTCTTTGTGACCCTATGGGCCATACAGTCCATGGAATTCTCCAGGCCAGAATGCTGGAGTGGGTAGCCTATCCCTTCTCCAGTGGATCTTCCCGAACCAGGAATCAAACCAGGGTCTTCTGCATTGTAGGTGGATTCTTTATGAACTGAATTATCAGGGAAGCCCGAGAGGATAATAAGCTGTTATTTATCCTGATTTGTTTATATAAACCAATATGAAAAACTACATTTTACTAATTTTCAACATATAGAAGAAATTATAGGTGGAAATTTTCTACAATGTGAAGGACATTTTCTCATTTTTTTCCATTTAGTGTGCTAAAATATATTGCAGTTCATGTGGAATAGGGTATCACCAATATCGTGAAAATAAGATCCTTAAACAGTAGCACAATTACCATACTGTGTAACAGGATGGGAGAATGACTATGACAATTCTCAGGGCACACAAAGGAGAACTGGTTATCTTATGGGCAAGCCCCTATGAGCAACTAAACTGAGAGATGAACAGTAGCTAAAAATATATATGTAAGTATCCCAAATTTGCTATCCTTTTCAGAAATGACAAGTGACTGAAATATTGCTGCTCAGTCGCTCAGTAGTGTCCAACTCTTTGCACCCCCATGGACTGTAGCACGCTAGGCTTCCCTGTCCCTCCTGGCCAAAATAAACGCCCTTTAAAAAATAATACACAATTTGTATTTCAAGCTGAGGGTGATTTTTTTTCTAAATTAGTGAGAAAAAAACTATTTTTGGAAAGAAATGTGCTCTGGTTACTAAAGAGACATATGAAAATTTAGCATGAAAAGAGACATATGAAAATTTTGTTACTGATAATCACATAAATCTGTCGTGAATTAAAACTATTATAGAAACTATTATTAAAACTACTATAGAAACATGAGTATGAAGTATCTCTGTGGGGTGACAGAGATGTTCTCAAATTGAACTCTGGTGATGGCTGCAGAGCTCTGTACATTGACTAAAAATCACTGAGTTGTATACCTAAGTTAGTGAATTGTATGGCTGTAAATTACATCTGAAAGATGCTGTTAAAAAAAACCTATTATCCACTCAAAAAATTTGAAACAATTTCTCATTATATTAAAAATTTTTCCAAATGAAGATTATTAGTGAGTTTTTAGCCCCATTATTCTAATGCAATAGATTTCAAGATCAACTAATTTAACAAGAGGAAACATGGAACTTTTTCCAAGTAAAATACATCAAAATTTAGTGGATTAGACTAAAAAATTAGTATCCTAATTAGTACAGCAACAATGCAACACTTTCATTCATATCACATTTTTATATTTTTCAATTAAAAGGTTTTCTTGGCCATGCCACGCGACTTGCGGGAGCTCAGTTATCCAACCAGAGACTGGACCTAGAACCCAGCAGTGAAGCACTGAGTCCTAACCACTGGACTGCCAGGGAATCTCCTTGTGTATCCTTATGAGGTATCTTTTTCAGTTACGACTACCATCAAGTATGAAAATAAAGTGAATTTAGAATCAGATTTTGGAATGCTGATTCCAAGTGGAAAAGGTTTTTGAAAATAATGAAGCATATTAAATCTTATTTCTCACTAAATGTTAACAAGATTTTTATTTAAAAAACTTTGAAATAAAAATCTTTAAAATATTAAACATTGCTTACTTCATAGTTCTTGTATTTCTGTTTGTAATGTAACACTATACATAAAGAGTACAGTAAAAGATTGATGAAATTTATGATTAATTAATCATATATAGAGTATATGTTACTTTTTTTTTTTTTAACTGAGAGAGGTACAGTATTAAAAAGTCTAGGGATTATTTTAAAATCTGAATCTCATTATGGATTCCCATTGTTCTTAGGTTAAAAACCAAGCTCCTTAGTATAGTTTACAAAGCTCTTAGTGGCCTTGTCCCTATTCATCTGTCCAGCTTCAACATGTCTCACCCTCACCCTCTCCACTAAGTTTCCTTCATTTCCAGGTTCCGAGAGCTCTGTCTCTCACTGCTAGTATCTGTGAAAGGACATTCACCCTCCCTTTCTGCCTGGCTAACACAACACTTCCTCATTTCTCACAAGTCAGCTTAACTATCATTTCTCTGTACATCATATTTGATTCCCTCAGCAAGGTTAGGTCTTCCAGCTGTATGTTCTTATTACAATCTCTATTTCCCTTTTTATAAAACTTTGTTCTACCTATAATCACTTAACAAATCTTCCTTGTTATTCCATCCTGTGTCAAACACACTAATTGACAGACAGCAGTAGTTAAGTATTACTGAATGATGCAATGGGCTCAATTCACATCATAGCTAATAATAAAAAAAAAAAAAAAAACAGTAAAGCAAAAGAAATTACTTACCAAATAGTATAAAAAGTCCATGTGGTGTTATTAGCTGTTTGAAAAGGAGAACACAAAATATAAGGGTCTCATTAATTAAAAATTTTTTAAAGTTTACTTGTAAAAATGAGAGTTGACTGTGTTTCAAGCATTGCTTTTTTACATGCTTCTTATATGTACTAGTGATCAACTTTAATACAAATTCTTAAACATTTCCATTTGAATTCAACTCGAAGTCAGAAGCTACAATATTTCCTCCTGAAAGACTTTTTACATATGATACTTTCCAACTCACATCAGGATTAAGATTGGTGACAAGCAGAACGGAATTTCCTGGCATACCACCAGCCCCAGGAATGGCCATCCTTCCAGTGACAGCGGAGGAGGTGATTGCGAGGGGGCCGAGCGCTCCAGGACCTAGTCCAGCTGGGACCGACAGACCTTTACAAAACAGCAGAAGCATTTCACATTCTAGTTATCTGGAGAATTATAACACTTGATGCAACTTAAGAAAATAAATGAACGCAAAAGCAAAAATAGAGAAGAAAATGTTTCAAAGCTACCGTAAGGATGACAGAGGTCAATCCAGACTCTGGACGTAGAGTTTCTCATTTGTTGACATTATCATACTTAATGCTCTATTATTTATATAACACTTTGCAGCCGAACCAAATTCACCCGTCTTAAAGCCATGAGGTTTTTTAAAAGGGTCTATAACTACCAGTACTCCTTCTATTTCTTGAAATAGATATATTCCAATACATTTCTCTAAAGCAGATATAATTTTCATGTTGATTTCTACCATTATATCATATATATATGTGTGTGTGTGTTTACACATATATATTCTAAAAGTCCTTCAGCAGAAGTCACATATATGCAAGCTAGGTAGTAATGCATGTTCTAAAACTGCACTGTGGCAATAATGGGTACAACTCTGTAGATTTATTAAAAATCACTGCGTTGTATATCTAAGACAGGTAAATTGTATACATATATTCTGCATGGGGGAAAAAAACATTTTGTAACCTTGTAAAAACATTATTACCATCAACAACAAATTTATGGAATTCAATATTATTTTGAAACAAGAATTTTCAGAGCTCTCTATTCCCCTAGATACTGCAGAAACTACTGAAAGCCCTATAATACTGGAATATTGACACTACATACAATACCCAAAACACTACACTTCTCCACAAGGTCCAATTATTTGTATTCTCAGCTTAAAAACTGTCTAAGATAAAATTCCCAGTTAATGTAAAATGAGCCAATTCTTTAATGTATTGATTCTAAGTTCAAAATTCCTTATAATAGAATCTGGCCACTTTATCACAAATCATGTGTGTGCATATACCCCCTCTATTACACCTGAGAAGCCTTATCAACTCAGGAGCCCTCTTCATGCATTTTTTTTCTCTTTCTTAACATTTACTACAGTGTTTTATAGATACAGCATGTCAAAAAAATACCCAAAATGAAGGAAACCATATATCGCCACCTCCAAATGTGTAGCTCTTGGGAGCTTCAAAGACATGAACACAATGTATAATGCCTTCATTTTAATGAGACAGATAAGATCACTCACTTAATTAAACATATGTTAAAATGTCTTAAAACCACCAGAAACCTAAAACTTTAATAAACCTCAACCTTTCAAATCACTCTTTCTTTCTAGTTAACTTCATCCCCTCTCCTGAAGAGTTACAATTCCCAGACTTAGAAAGGGAAAGTAGCTATGCTGCAGTTTAAAATAGTTATATTCACAGATGAGCTGGAAGCTATAAAGGTAATATGTAGACTAGACTTAACACTGCATCACTCTTCCAATCATCAACCTCAAGTGTTTTCTTTAAGCACAAAACCATAAAGTATTTTTTCTCCTTAAGTTATAATCAAATTCATTTTGCTTATTATTTGGAAGAGTCAGAGTCATTATCAAAGTATTAACTGATTGCTCTCTAATTATTTTCACTAGCTAAAAGAAAAAAATGTGTATACATATATTTTTTCTTCTGAAATAAAACAGCATGCATATCCTCTATAGTAATCTTTCAAACCCATTAATTTTTTTTAAAAAGTACTTACAGATAAAATAGTAAATGTTTATTAATTCAAATGTTTGCTGTCTGCATGATAAGTACTGAATGCCATTATAGGCAGTAAGGATAAGTAAGACAGAAGTCTATTTAACATGTAACTGAGCTGCTTATCAGCAAGCAGCTCATCTGTTTTATATAATAACCAAAGAGACAAACCTAAGGTTATTTAATATAGTCAACCTATAGTTATCTGTGCCAGTGGCAAGTATAGATGATGCAGAACAGATAACAGAACTTTAGTGCTGAGAATGAAACCAGAATTATTCATAACACAAGGAAGCTGTACAATCATCTACTGTCCATGAGCCACTTCCATGATTGACGTGTGTAATGCTTTTTTGGTAAATCCTTCAAACATGGTCATATCTTTCATTTTGATAATTTCCTAGAATATAAAAATCATCATTAAGAAATCATTTCAACTTCAACTTTAAAACAGTCACCTGTAGCTTGAGGAAATCCAATAGCAGGGGCAAATCCAGCAGCCCCTGCATATGGTGAGGAAATGATTCCTGGTGCACCTGATGGGGAAGAGAAGCTGAAATAAATACACTACCTTCTATAAAGATGGTTATCAACACAATAAAATGGCCATATGAGGGCATATTGTTGACAAAGAGATTCTATTATGAGTGAAGATTTGTTCAACAGATGATCCTTGTTGTGTTGTATAAGAGCCTCTGCCACTTCCAGAGGCTAATCCCTTTCAACTGGGTTCAAGGTTCAAGACTACAGCTAGAATGTTATTAATATTTCATTCTGAGTTATTAGTTTGCTTAGTTTTATTTGGTTTTGTTTTTTAGGTTGATATTCTTGCCCTTATTTAGAGCACTGTTTCTATGTAAAAATCATCAAATATTCACTAAACTACACTGTACCTGTGGGGTACTGTGCTCATAAAAAGAAATATGAAATAAAAATCCTTGCCTTTGAGAGGCTTTACAAACTAAAATTATGAATTACAGAAGATTCACATGCTGAGGATCTAGAGGTTTAAATACAAATGTACTGCAAGTGGTCTAAGAAGAAGGAATTGCAAAGGATCTCTGGGACTGTTTGAAGGCTTCTCAGGAGGTAAAACTTGAGCTGGACATTAAGTGAAAAGCAGTGCTTAGCGTGTACCAGATGCCAAACAAAGGCTGATATTCCTTCTCCATTCAGAAGCCTGGCGACTGTGCACCATCAACAAATAGAGGAGTTAGCTCTAAATGGTGGAATCATTACTAGTAGGAAAACGGTTTGATTTAGGACAAGTTAAGGTCAAGGTGATAGTAAGACATTCAAATGGCAATGCCACAGTGGAAATGAGGGGGTAAACTCAGAATTTCTAACTACTGCAAGATACAGATTTGTAAATCATCTATATAGAAATAAATGTAAAAGTCATATGAAGAAAAACTCCACTAAAAAGGGCACAAGACAAGAAATGAAGAAAGCTAAAAAGAGAACCTGGGAGTATTAGTACACTTAAGTGGAAGAGGAACATTCCAAGAAAAAGAGAGAGAGAGAGAACAGCCTCAGAAAACAAAACAATGAATTATAGTCCCTTAGGATCAAGAGACGGAATTTCAGGGAGAGGGGTTCAATAAAAGTTAGGGAGAGTGAGAAACATAAATGGGAAGCAATAGTTTTAGAGCAATAGTGAGAAGCTAGAATGTAAGAGTCAAAGGGAGGCATTTGGTTTTTTTTTTAAAATGATAGGGTGATATGCATATTTATAGGAAGTATGTAGGCTGTATTTTCCAGAGGAGTTAAAAGATCACATAAGTTTATTCTCTTCATTAAAGAGAATTATTTAACATAATTTGTTAAATATGTGCTATGATTTATTAAAATAATTCAAGAAAATATAGTCATAAAGAGACTTCAGGGACAGAGCTAGCAGACAGAACTGACAATAAATGAAGACACAAAAATGAGAAATACAGAGTAACTGATGATATAAGAGAAATATCACTGAAAGCACACGAGGAGGCAAGCATCCCTCTGGTGCTAAGGAAGCACTGAATAACACATCCAAGAATCTCTGCCCTTGCTAAACTTACATTCAAGTAGGCTGAAGATCATAGGTAAAGTGATTCATTTTCATAACAACTATTTTAAGGCATAGAGGAAGACTTACCCAAGACACTTCAATATGGATATGAGTTATTATGAAAATTTACACTGGGAAGATAAACGAAAGAAGAAATATGGTTGCCAAGTATTCACTTGACCCTTCCATCTAACTCTGGCTAGTTGTGTGACTTGCAGTGTCTCCTGCAGAACATACATTTGTATGCAACGCCACTGCATTCAATCACATGATAGGAACACACAGACAGTCATGACACAGACTGCTATACAGAAGCCTTAGGAAGCATTATGGGTTTACACCAGCTCTCTGATTTCCTTCACCTTCTGCCACGAGAACGCCACGTCTCAAATGGAGTGACACCTTCAGCCTGGACCCTCGATCAAAAAGACATGTGAGGGAAGTTTGCAAAAGTTGATTCACAGTTGTTTAGGTGTCAGTTATGTGAGAGGAATAAACGTTAATTACTGTAAATCACTGAGATTTGTCAGAAAGGCAAGGGAGGTCCTTTTAAAACAACACAACAAGTCTAATACAAGTGGTTATGGCGGGGGAGCGGTATGAGGCAGAAGATATGCAGTAGGTTTGAGAGAAATGAGGAAAATTTTTGATATTAACTCTCACTGAACATTAAATAGCAATAAATGAAAGAACTGGCAAACTGTTCCAGGGCCAAATTTTAAATAATTGTTTCCAAGTACAAGAACATCTGTTAATATTTGACAAAAGAAACATCTGTAAAGTTTCCATAAATCTACATTCCTCAAGTAAGCAGGAGCAAAAACATTTTAGCAAATTAACCTGTTAGACATTGGTTTACACAAACTTTACAGGAAAAGGTTTAAGATTTGAATAGCTATATCACACATATTTTACATTTGGAAAATGTATTACCAATAGCAATTGAGGTAATACAAATAGATAACATTTTTATCTATGAAATCAGTTTATCAGTGTTTCAGTATTTCTCAGTGCTATTGTTTATAATAGCAAACCCTAAAGAAACAAGCTTAATGTCTAAATTGGAGAATTATTATATAAATTATGGGTCACTAGACAAAATACAGAGCCATTTGAAACATTACAAACAATATATATTATGGGAAAAAGGCACAATTATTATTTTTTTAAAACGTGAATATAGTAGCAGACTAAGTAACAAAGACCAACCTTGTGGCAGATATGCCCAATGAACAGTAAAAAGATCTTTTTTAAAGAAAAAACCTAACAGCTAACAAGATGATTAAGAGTAACCCAGCTAA
Source organism: Dama dama (assembly GCF_033118175.1). Lineage (NCBI taxonomy): Eukaryota > Metazoa > Chordata > Mammalia > Artiodactyla > Cervidae > Dama > Dama dama. The sequence goes on along the minus strand of NC_083696.1, from coordinate 10,764,552 downwards.
AAACCTAACTCTATCAAGCAGCTTTGGTTTTATCATCCTCACGCGTAATGGACAAGATGCAAATCCCAAGGTTAGCCCAAGAGGAAGGAAGTCAACAGGAGACCTCCATGACATTAATCCAACAGGATAAACCTAAAATAACCCGTCCCACTGCCTACTCCTCCTCCCTTCAGAAGACTACGAGGAAAGCTGACTTTGTGTCTAACAGAGAGGAGACAAAACCGTTCCTGAAAAGGTCTAACCAAAAGTAAGTTCTCATGCGAATTTGCAGCCTAAATTCACATTTCTTTGGAATTCAAGGGAAAATTAACAAAATTATGGATTTAGATTGAAATGGTCCCAGACACAGATCCTTTGATGTTGCAAACAAGTAAATTCTTTCTGGAGGAACATACCATCTCGAGGCTAAGCCTCAAAGAAGTCCCAAGTTATTTCTCAAGTAAGTGAATAACTCAAAAAGAAGAAAGTAGAAAAAGAAATGTCTAATTGCAGAAAAATAACTGCAAAGACTTCAGACATTGGAATTATCAGATGAGGATTCTAGATAGTATGTTTGGAAAAATAAAAGCTATGCTGAAAAGTATCTATAAGGCAGACGATACTTAAAAAAAGAATAAAATTTCTAGAAATAAAAAGCACAATTACTGAAATTTAAAGTTATCAGACAAGTTTAACAACAGATTAAACAAAGGTGAAGAGACCATTAATAAAATGAAAGGCCCTAAGGAACTATTCAGGATGCAGATCGGAGAGATAAAGGAAAAAACAGGACAGAAAGTTTGAGATACTCAGAACAGAGAAAGAGAATTTAACAGGTCTAGTCAAAATTCCAGAAACTAAGAAAAGAAACAGTGTGAAGATGGCATATGTGAAAAGATCATTTCTAGGACCAGTAAAAGACAACAATCCACCAAATCAAGATGCTTCTAAAGGGTATGTAATAACATATTATAGTAATTTTAATATCGATTTTGCTGATGACTAGGGATGCTGAGCATCTTTTCATGTGCTTACTGCCACTCATATACCATCTTTTGTAAAATATTTTTTCAAATCTTTTGCCCATTTTTAATGATTTGTTTTCTTATTATTGAGCTGTGAATTCCTTGTATACCTTGATATAACTAATTTGTTTTCTTCAAGTCTATAAGCTTGCCTTTTGGTTTTCTTGATAGTATCTTTCAAGCCACTGAACTTTTAAAATGTTGATGTATATACAATACATAAATTATTTCCTTTTATGGTTTGTGCTTTTTGTGGTTTATCTAAGAAATGTTCGCATATCCCAAGGTTGCAAAGATTTTCTTCTAGTGTTTTTTAATATAAGATTTTTAAATTTATTTATTGGTTTTGTTTTGGCCATGTCACACTGCATAGCATGTGGGATTCCAATTCCCTGACCAGGGATTAAACTTGTGCCCCCTGCAGTGGAAGCATACCAGTTTTAGCTGCTAGACTGCCTGGGAAGTCCCCCTTCCTAGGTTTTATTCTAGGAGTTTTTTAGGTTTAAGTTTTACAGACAGGTCTAAGATCCATTTCAAGTCAATCTGTCAGTAGGGTGTGAGATACTAATCAAAATTTATTTTTTCCAATATGGATACCCACCTGTCCAAAAACTACTTGTTGGAAGATTTTCCTTTATTGAATTTTTACACTAGCAATTTTGCTCAAAATCAACTCATCCTATACATGTGGGTCAATTTTAGACTCTATATGCTTCTCTACTGGTTTATATACCTATCTTTTCAACACTGTCACAGTGGTTTGATTACTGCACTTTATGTTAAGTCTTGCCTTTACTTCCCTATTCTAGATTCTTTTCCATTTCTACGTAAGTTTTAGAAGTTCAATGCATCTTACTAAAGTAAGAGAGAAAAATTAGAATATTTAGAGAAAGAAGAGTTAATCAAAGTTGCTGAATATGAAGTCAAGAAACAACAACACTGCATTTGTGTATTAGCAACACTTTGAAAACCTAATGATGGCTAAAATTTACATTGCATCATTCTAACCTCTTACGTACATTAGCATATATAATATTCATCACAACTCTTACCAGTTAAGTATTATTATTATGCTCATCTCACATATAAAAAGACAAAAGTACAGAGCAGTTAAGCAATTTTCCCAAAATTACACAGATCAAAAAGACTGGTTGAGAATTAGAATCTAAAAAGTACAGCTCTTAGGAATAATTCTAACAAAACACATGTAAACATACTTTTATTTGGAAAAGTTGTCAAACTTTACTCAAAGACATTAAAGAATACACAAATTAAAAAAAAATATATACAAATGGAGAGATGCACAATGTTCAAAATCTGGAAGACTATTGTACAGATGTCAATTGCCTTCTAAGTGATTTATAAAGTCAATATAATCTAATTAAAATCCTAAGAGTGCTTCCCCCCCCTTTGAGGACTTGAAAAGCTCATCCTAAAATTCCTAAGTGTAAATGGTCAAGAACTGCCAAGATACTCTTGAAGAATAAGAGACTTAACTCTGTCAGATACTCAGACTTGTGGTAATGACAAAAAGAATAAATAGACCATTGGAGCAATGCCCAGAAAACTACTTATGCAAATATTAACCTCTAGTTAATGGTATGTGTTAACAATTCTGAAACTTTTTGTGTATTATAGGATTGAGCAAATGGGTAAATATGTTGAGGCTAACAGAAAACTGTATTTCTCATTCTTGAAGAAAAGGAATCACATTATGAAAAAAAGGGTGTTCAATTAGAAATTGGAAGTATCAGTTAAAATCTGGTTTTTTAAAGACACACACACAGAGAGAAATATATTTATGAAGTATACATACACATCCACTTAAAGTTTCTAGAAGCAATGATACCCTATTATCAATAAGCATATATAATGCCTTAATACTGATTTCCAAATACTATTTTCCACTAAAAGGAACCAGGGCTCATTGGAGAAATGGCTGACTGCAGTGCTAAGGTAGGGAAAGTAAAGAAGATTTGACATATCTTCTACCAGAAAGTAGTGAAGTGTGCATACAATGATGAGGACATGTCAAAAGGCCACAGAAACTTGTATGAAAGGGCTCCCACTGGCCAAATCTGGGACAATTTGAATATAAAATGAAAAACAATAATGTGAAATCACTGCCCATAGAATAAGAATTTACAAGTCCATATTAATGTGAAAAAATAAATAGAATGAATAGTAATTAAGTTATACAGAGCTAATGCACAGTATAATGAATATAGACAATAATAGTAAAATTATGTAATGGGATAAATATCACTTATATCATGAATCATATTACACTATGTAAACATAAAGTACCACATTATAAACCTTAAATTCACATAAATGTAATAAAAATGAATGAATGAATGGAGTGGTAAAAAAAAAAGTCCTTTATAATAAAATTCCAGCTACTAAAGCAGGAGGAAAGTTGAAATTAGCAAATCACCAATACAGCAACAACCATCACAGTGACAACTATTTTAGGCGATGGATATTAAAACTGAAGTGTGAAGGACTTCCCTGGCAGTCCAGTGGCTAAGACTTCGTCTTCCAATGCAAGCGATTCAAGTTCAGTTCCTGATTGGGGAGCTAAGAACCCACATGTCTCATGTCCAAAACTCCAAAGCATAAAACAGAAGCAATATTGTAACAATCAGTATGAACTTTAAAAATCGATCACATCAAATAAAAATCTTTAAAAAAAAAAAACGATGACGAAAGGGTGAAAAGTTGTAAGAAATAGGCTGTTTGTATATAGTCTCAACATATTATCCCTACAAAAATGTGTTTTTAATTACAAAGAGAAAAACAATAAGAAAACTGGAAGAAACCACCTTAAGTAATCAAAGTTAACATCACCAGGAATAGGATAAACTGGCAGCATTCATGATGTAATGAAATGAGAAAGACACAACATTATTTCAGCCAAAAACCCAGACACGCACATTGGGATACATTCTATTAAATACTCAACTCTGAACTCTTCAAAAATTTAAAGGTCATAAAAGACAAAGAATGAGGAAATGTTCCAAATTAAAGGCCTCCATGAGACATGACAAATAAATTAGCCTGATACTGGTTTGGATCCCTACTAGAAAAACATTTTCTTATAAAGAACATTATTTTTACAACTGGCAACATTTTTAAAAGGTCTATGGATTAGATAATGGTATTGTATGAATGTTAATTCTCTGACTTTGATATTTACGTTAAGAATGTCCTTGTTCTTGGAAAATATACAATGAGTATTTAGAAGGGACATCATGCCTGCAACTTATTTTCCAATGACTCAGAGGAAGAAAAAAATACCACACACATACACACAAAGACAGACGATAAAGTAAATGTCATGTGATGTTAATAGTCAGAGAATCTAAAGGATATAGGGGATTCTTTCAACTATTCCTGCAACTTGAAGTACTGCAATAAAAAGTTACTAAAATACTATAAACTTTAGAATATTTTAAGTGTTTATATTTATAATATCAAAGTAATAAAGGATTTTTTAAACATGGCACAAAAACACAAGCATAAAGGATATGGCAAATAAATTTGGCCATATAAAAATACCATGAAGAGAATGAACTAATAAGCCAAAACTGATAGAAACTATCTGCAACATGTAAAACCAACAAAAAGACTAGTGTCTAGGATATTAAAGAATTCCTACAAATAAACAAGAAATGACAAGAAACTAAATACAAAAACAGGCAAAAGAATTAACAGAAATTTCATAAAGAATGGCCAACAAACATAAGTTCAACCTCATTGATAATTAGGAAAATTTCAAAGCAGCACTGTTCATAATAGCCTCAAACTAAAATAACCCAAATGTCTATCAATAGTAGCATAGATAAACCAACTATAATGTTATTCATACAGTGGAAATCTATACACTTGACAGTGTTGAAAATGGATATGCAAGAGCCACACATGTGAACATAGATGAATCAAAAAGAAAAACAGTGTGATTCCGTTTAAATAAAGTTCTAAATATAGGAGAAAAATTTTTAGCACTTAGGGCTGCATAATTAGTAAAAAACCAAAACCAAACCACAGGAGAAAAGCAAAAAAGCAAAAGCAGGACTACCATCAAAAATTTGAGACTACAGTTATATTGGAGCAGGAAGAATGGGAACACAATAAATGAGAGGGGTACAAATGGTGCTTCTACAGTATGTGTATACATTTTATTTCTTAATCCGGGTAGTATGGATATTTAACACTGTATTCAGGGGCTTCCTTGGTGGCTCAGTGGTAAAGAATCTGCCTGTCAATGCAGGAGGATCTTTGATATAGGAAGGTCCCACATGTCACGGAGCAACTAAGCCCATGGGACACAACTATGGAGTCTGTGCTCTGGAGCCCAAGAGTCACAGCTACTGAAGCCCACACGCCCCAGAGCTCAGGCTCGGGAACAAGAGAGTAGACCCTGGCTCGCTGCAATTAGAGAAAAACCCACACAGCAATGAAGACCCAGCATAGCCATAACTAACTAACTAAATGAAATTAGTAGAATAATGTTAAACATTACATGAAAAATTTAAAAACTATTAAAAAAACTATATTCACATATTTTTACAAGCTTTATCTCTAAAACAGGTCAGGAAGACCCCAGAATGCTTACAACTTAGCTCTAAGAACCTGAAAGGGTAATCTTTAAAAGGAAGAACAGCTAATGAAGTAAGGAACAGAGTCCTGGAAGTGTAGCATTTTTGAAGCCAAGAGAAAAAAAAAGGAGGGAATAGTGAACCATGTCAAATATTTGTGAGAGGCAGAGTAAACTTTCATACAACACCCAAAGGTATTGTTCTCTGTTTGATAAATTACTTATCTTAGAATGTACATGCTATTTGCAATGACAAAGGACTTATTAACAAAATAAGAAAGGATAGCAACATTTTGATAATTTATATTTGGAAGCCAAAATTCTTAATCATATTTTTTAGATGTCCTCCTCCCACAATGCAGAACATTAATTACACCAAAACAGTATGTATTCAATTACTGGAATATGTGCAGTTCTACACTTGATAGCCAAGCTTTGGCAAACTTGAATGACAGCCCCAGTTTCTATCACTTGTTACTAAAATGCTAATTACAAAGACCTTTGGCTCTGCCAAGTTGTACATATGAGTAGAGGCTGATAACAAATACAGCACCCTTCAGTATCTAGAAGGGATTTGTTCCAGGACACTCCCAGCCCCTAATCCTGTAGATACCATCAAAATCCAAGGATGCTCAAGTCCCTTTATAAAATGGCACAGTATGTGCATATAATCTCTGCACATCCTCCTGTATATCTGAAATCATCTCTAAATTGCTTATAATACCTAATATGTTGTATATGCTATGTAAATAGTTGTAAAGACAATGTAATGCTATGTAAATAGTTGCTGGTACAAGGCAAATTCAAGTTTTGCTTTGGGGAACCTTATGAAACTTTTTTTTTTCTCCAAGTATTTTTGATCTGTGGTTAGTTGAATCCACAGATGCCAAACCTGTAGATATGGAAGGTCAAATGTATAAAACACAAAAACTTGGTCAGACTAAAACAGAAACTTTAACAATTCAGGGACATGAACTGAACAATCCACTTGACTTTGTTCAGTTATAAATAATAAAAAGCTTTTATTTTAAATTTACTGTTTTCTAGAAAATTTGGACAACTATTTGGCTAAGGATTCTTTTTTCTCACCTGTAAAATGAAGATAAACTAAATACCACTTAAAGTCTCAATTAATATTTTATGGTGTCATCTGGGAAAGAAAAATCAACCATGAAGGGTAATAAAATTTAATACCTTATCTAAAGAATAAACCACATCTGAGTGCTGCAAAGCCAAAAAGTACATTAACCTAGTGATATATTCAACTAGGCTATTCACTATGTTTCCTTTTACATAAAGGTTTACTTCAAAAGTTTAGATTACTGAGACCTGATCTTAAATAAAAGAAGAAAGTTCTTCAAAGCAACACTGGCATGAGTAATGCAGAAGATCTTATTTTTACTAGTGCAAAAATGCAATTTCACACAAACTTAGGGTAATGATGAAAAGTTCTGATAAAAAAACAAAAATCCTCTTCCTTGAATAAAGAAAGAACATACTACCAATTTAGGCCCTTGTTTTAAAATATCACTACTTTAAAAAGAAGTATTTCTCTCAAGAGCACTTATGTCAATATTTTGCTGGCTATAAATCAACTTGTTTAAATCAATGGTAATATATAAGACTATTAATTTCAGACAAATGGTTGTATGGTTTATAAAGAACGAGCAATATTCTTCAATTAATGTTAGAAAATAAATTCAATTTTAGGTATCCACTTGTTTTTGACAACTAACAGAATGTACTAATATTAAGATTCAGTTAATGAACACATTTTTGTTCCACAAGTCTCCCTTTTCTTTAGAAATCCTGAGAGAATCCAAGAAGAAATCAGCTGACATATATGGATTAACAAATTAAACTATTAACTTCAGAAAGCTTGTTCTATGACCCAAAACAGAACTACTCACCAAAAGCAGCAGCCATAGGGGGTTCAAGGGATGGCTGGCCATCACCAGTGGGAAGGTCTAAGCGAGTGAAGTCTCTGCTTTTGTCATTATTATATTTCACATTAAGGCTGGTGAGCTTGGAGAAGTCAATACGCAGAGTGCAGCATGCATTATAGATATTCTGGCCATCCAGAGCCTAAAGCATGTAAGAAAGGGACTGATGTTTTGCAAGACAACAATAAATCAAGTAGCCTCTACTTTTGACAAAAAGTGGCAATCAGGCATAAAGCAGAGAGAACTAAACTAAAAGCCAAAGAATTGTATTTTCTTTTACCTTTATCACTAACTATGTGAGCCTAAGAGAGAAAATGAAAACTCTATTTCTCAGGTTTTTCTTCTGTAAAGTGATAATCTCTATTTTATCTATGCTAAGATCAAATGGAAGAGGATAAATGTATAAACTTGAAAAACTATAATACATTATTGTACACTGTACTAATTATTATTATGATTGTTTTAAAATGTTTAAATGTATTTAAATTTTACATTTCATCTTAATTCATATTAGTGTAGTTTATATAGGTTAAGATGATATAGTCTTTGTAAATGGTACTTGTCAGAACCACAATATGTGAAACAGTATCAACCACTTTTTTTTTGTTGTTGTTGTAAATTTATTTCCTTTGAGTAACAAGCTTGAGGGAAGTTTTAAGTCAGAGCAGATACAAGACCAAAAATTAGCAATCTCTTCTTTCATAATGATAAAGATCTTCCAGAGGGATATTAACAGCTACTTATGACTTCCACAAACACTTGAATTTACAAAAAATAGATACCAGAAACTAAAACACAAAAAACAAAACAAAAAAACAAATATACTAAAAAATGCTTACTTATCATAATAGTTACTAATGAGTATGCCATCATAAAGGTACAGAACAATACATGCAGGTAGAGGACACAGCAAATATCAATGCTATTCCTAGTCAAGAGCTAGATACTATGTGAAACACAAAGTGCTGTCAACCTTAGTCTCTCTCTTCCGAAAAAAATTAGAAATGATTCAGATACTGATACAAGATAGAATTAGAGTTAGGGACAGATCTCAATAGGAGATGGATCAAACATAACCAAACTGAATGTGAAGTTTTATACCTTGTCAAAAGTCAAGCACTTGTGTGCTAAAAAGAAGACAGTATGAATTGAAAGCAGCATATTTTCTAAGATTTAATGTCTATCAATTTGGAGCTCAATGAGATTCAACAGTGAATATGGTTGCAAAAATATAGAAATCAATCAATCTTTGGCTCGCTTAATAGAAGTAAATGAGGGCACTAGGGCAAAGATAATTCTATTCCATTAGATTATATCAGGAGTACTTTGCTCAACTCTAGACTTCAAATATGACAAACAGAAATGAGTCCCAGAAATATAAGAAATGAAAGTGATTTGAAGCCATTGCATATGAAGAGAGAAGTAGCTTTTAGACTATAAAAAGAGCATATGTAACAGTATGTTTAAAAATGGTAAATTAGTTTGTTTATTTTATTACAATTTTTAAAAAAACATAGTAAACTACAGCAAAGGAGAAGACATGATGACTTTCTTTGGTATCACTGAAGTGACTATAATAACAATTGGAAAACGAAATAAAGATCATAATTACCATTTTGGCATAATGTGCATTCAATGGGTCAGCATACTGAAGCAAGGCTTGAAACTGATTATTCTTTGTAAAGGTGATAATCTTTAAGACTGTGCCAAATTTAGAAAATATCTGGAAAAAAGTTCACATTAGGTTAAATTTAAGGGAAAAACTTAGCTAACTTATCTTTATAAATACAACTTAATTCATAAATCTCAGTTTTAAATGAAAATAATCTCCTTTATTAAAACTACTGGTACCAAAATTACTTAAATCAAGTCTAAGATGTTCATGTTCTAACACCCATACATGGCTGAAAACAGTGCCTGACATACAACAGGAGCTAAATATTTAACCTATTTTATAACTTGTCATAATTGGCACAGTACTGAAACAGAAGGTTACAACAGGAATTAATTAATGCTATGAGATAATGGTGTTGCAAAGCATATACCTGGAAATGGAAGTCACACAAGATCAACTATTTCAGCCTGAGAATCAGCATCTACTTCCTGAAATTTTTATAGAAAGGAAAACTACAAAATATTCAACAAAACGTCCAATGCTCTATTAATTCATCAAACAGTCATAGAGAATCATTGTAAATTCTGAAAAGTCAGGAGTGAACAAAATAGAAACAAGAATCTCAGCACTGGTTCATCAATTTTAAACAACAGTATCATACTAATGCAAGATCTTGACAATAGGGGGAACAGTATGTCTGTGGGGGTAAGGAGGTATATGTATTCTGCTCAAAGTGTTTTGTGAACTAAAAATGCTCTAAAGAATTCTAATAAGAAAACAAAATGTGAAACGGGAGAAAAACTAGAAAAGGCAGAAAGAGAATGGGGGGAGGAAACCACAAACAAGCACAGTAAGTAGGAAACAGTTATCAACTTGGCAGATACATGTCCAGATATATCTTGGCAGATATATAAAAAAGTCACTTTAAACGCCAATGTTCTAAACATGCTAATTAAAAAACATAACTGTTAGAGTGGGCTTTAAGTACACGCCAAGACCCAACTCTAGGTTATTCGAGAGAAATCCACTTTAAAAATAAAGACTTAAGCTAAAGAGAGAGAAAGATACACCATGCTAACACTAATTTTTAAGAAAAGCTGGCAGAGCTATATTCATTTCCTACAAAGCTGACCTCTGAAGAAAAATTATCAGGGATAATGAGGGATGCTATATAAGATAATGGGAGTCATTTATCCAAGACTACAGAACAATCTTTAAAATATATGTGCGTAACAAAAAAGAACCAAAATACTAAAGAAAAAAAGCTGCTAGAACTACAAAAACACAATTGTTGTTGGAGACTTTAATAATATCCCTCCAATACAGACTTATGAATAAGTCTGCTTTGAGACTGTGAACAAACGTATGAATACCAAAGGGGACAGGGGTTGGATCTAATTGACATTTTATAGAATAATATATCCAGTAACAGCAGAATATGCATGAACACCAAGATAGACATATTCTGAGCCACAAAGCACACTTAAACAAATTTAAAATAATAAAAATCATACAATGTATATTCTCAATTATAGATTTAAACAAGAAACCAGTAACAGGAAAGAACACCTAGAAAATCAGAAGGAAGGAAGGAAGGAAGGAAGGAAGAAGTCTCTGCTCTTGTGAGGAAAGACAAGACAATAAATAAGCAAATAAATAACAACACTTGGTCATACAAAAGTATTTTGTTTTAAAGATAAAAGGAAAAGGGATGAGCGTGATGCAAGTTGGGAAGGTGCAAGGGTACGCAAGGAAGGCCTCTCTGAAGAGCCTTTGGAGAAGAGGAATGAACAGTGAGAGGAAGGTTTCCTGACAGAACCCTGGTTACCAATGCTCTTACAACACTTGTTCTACTTCCCCAGCACAGAAGTTCATGGCCAGAAGTTCCTACAATGCATTATGCTTTCCTCTGACGTCTCATTTTACATCTGGATTTTAATAAGCCAGAAACGTGTCCTGCTTCTTAAATCTAAGTATTCCCTACGCTAGTAAGAATTTGCTGTCATTACACACTATGTATATGTTTCCTTAATAGGCAAATATCCAGCTTTTTTATTATCAGAAAGAATGATCAAGAATAACTATCCTAGGGGATAGGCAACAAAAGAAAAAACAGAAAAATACAACTACATCAAAATTAAAACTCATGTTCACCAAAAGACTATCAACAGGATTGAAAAGGCAACCCACAAAATGAGAGGCAATATTTGCTTATCATTTATCTGATAAGAGGTAATATACAGAAACATGAAAAGAATTCCTACAAGTCAACAACAACAAAAACCCAATTTAAAAAACAGGCAAAGGATTTGAAAAGAACTTTCTTCAAAGAAAGGGCTTCCCTGATAGCTCAGTTGGTTAAGAATCCTCCTGCAACGCGGGAGACCTGGGTTCAATCCCTGGGTTGGGAAGATCCCCTGGAGAAGGAAAAGGCTACCCACTCCAGTATTCTGACCTGGAAAATTCCATGGACAGTCCATGGGGTGCAAAGAGTCAGACACAACTGAATGACTTTCACTTCATTTCTCCAAAGAAGACAATCAAATAGCAATAAGCACATGACAAGATGCTCAATGGCAACTCAAGTGTCCATCCACAGATGAGTGAATAAACAAAATGTGGTGTATACATACAATGGAATATTATTCAGCTTTAAAAAGGAAGGAAATTCTCACACATGCTACAATACTGATGAACCCTGAAGACACTGTTATGTGAAATAAGCCAATCTCAAAACAGCAAATGATGAGTGATTCCACTTTTATGAGGAAACTTGTTGTTTAGTTACTAAGTTGCGTCCAACTCTTACAACCCCATGGACTCTAGCCTGTCAGGTTCCTCTGTCCATGGGATTTCCCAGGCTAGAATCCTGGCGTGGGTTGCCATTTACTTCTCCAGGGGATCTATCCGACCCTGGGATTGAACCTGTCTTCTATATTGGCAGGCGGATTCTTTATACCACTGAATAGAAATCAAACAATTCTAATAAGAGATCAACAAGACTCGTGAAACTAATTTGTCTTGGAAGGGATCACCAGAAAATTCCATTCTTAAAGACGTAGTCTGAAGGCTCTCTATTGAAATTTAAGATGTTTTAAAAAAATATAGTTAATTTCATTATGGTCATAATTCAGGGTTCAAGATATTAAGACCTTAATCCCTCATATAACTCTATTTTGAAAAACACTAGGAAATTTTTGTTTTGCTCTTTTAATGAAAGGTTTGGTCTTATAATAAGTACTTCCTCAATACACCCTCATATCCTAGAGAATAAAGTTTATAAAATAATACCAGGGACTTCTCTGGTGGCCCAGTGTTTACTGATCTGCCCTGCAAGGTTTGATCCCTACATTCCCCTGGTCGGGAAACTAATAAGATCCCATATGCTGTGGAGCAACTAAGCCCATGTGCCTCAACTAGAGAGGCGGCATGCCGCAACTACTGGGCCCATGCACCACAATGAAATATCCCACGTGCCGCAACTAAGGGCTGACGCAGTCAGATAAATAAATAAATAGCTTTAAAATGTATATGTGTGTGTGTATAAACACACACACACACACACATATATAAAAGGAGATATATTTAACTGCCTAACTTCCCTCCTTCATACTGCAGACACAAGTAGTGTTCTAAAGTACAAGCCAGATTACATTTTTCCCTGCTTAAAATTCCTCACCATCTCCCCATTATCCATACAGTAAAATCCAAGCTCTCTGGTATAACATACACCATCTCTCTCCCTGGTGTACCTCTCCAACCTCATTTCCTGACACTTTTTATTTTACACTATTTATTTATACTTTTTATTTTATACTATTTACATCAACAACTATAATGGTTCTCCAGATACACCAAGCGGTTTCAGAGTTCTGTGCCTAAACATGTGACTTTTTCCCTGATCCTGTATCTCTTTACATAATCCTAGGAAATTTTCACTTATTCTCTTTCAAAACTCAGCTCAGGCAATAATGCCACCAGAAAATTCTTAGCCTCACCCAAACCTCAATAGAGTTCATTTTCTTTACCAAATATTTTTATCCCCTTCCTGGCCTCATACAAATACTTGTCTTGCTATTTTCCTTATACTGTATTATACATTTGTCTATATATGTCTCCTTTAGTTAGACTGAAAGTTCCTTGAAGGTATATTGCTTGTCTTGGTCATTTCTTTAGCATTGAGTACAATTCCTGGCACGTAAGAGGCACAGTGTAAAAGTTTATTATTAACTGATAAAAAAATTATACTCTGACCTTTCTGAAGAATAACGGCAATATGCAAATTTTTAAATGATAAACATTTTTTATGTAAACTATCTTGTTAAGAAGTAATAAGAACATATATTTGCTCTAAAATTTGGGGGTTTTATACTGTATTATGGTATAGGACCTAGTTAATTTCCACTTAATCTTCAGATTTTGTTAATGTTTAGATCCCTTTCTCTCATTTAATTTGAACAAGAGCCTGATGTATATCCTCCCTGGTAGATGTGTTTGGCTGTATAATTTTCATATGAATGTGCTAACAGAACATAAATGTACTCATCTGGCTAACCATGCTCTCTAGAGCTCCCTGGACTGTATTTACTGAGGAGCTACAAAGATCAATCTGATATTATTAAATAAAGTAAGCAAACACCAGTATCAGGGAATTCAGCAATGCCTGAAGTGTGGTTTTTAACAACTTTTTATAATTATCAAAATACTTATTTTTAAAGAGATTTGGCCTCAAAAGATCAATGTTTAAGAATGTTTAATATATATTTTTATTGATTACAAGGTCTTTGACTACTTCCCTAATATACATACTTTGCTGTCATAAATACAAACATACACATATCAACTCTTGATATGTCTTGTGCATTTTAATCTTTTCAGACTTTAAAATGGGACTAATAAAATACAAGAGATCAGATTGTTAACATTAATCTTCAGGGTGATGAAGATTAATAAAGCGTGATAAAGAGAACTTGCCAGAAACTGAAAATGTTCACTAGCAGTCACTTGAAAAAAGCATTCTTCATACTGGAAATTTCTAAAATAGCAAGCACATTGGCCACAATTTGTTTACAACAGTCTCTGTGGGCAGCAAAAAAGAAGACTGGAAAATGAGAACCTGGGGGCTTCCCCAGTGGCTCGGTGGTAAAGACTCTGCCTGCCAACGCAGGAGACGCAGGTTCCATCCCTGATCCAGGAAGACCCCACACGCTGCAGACAGCTAAGTCTGTGTGCCGCAACTATTAAAGCTGTGCCCTACAGCCTGGGAGCCACAACTACCGAGCCCAAGGGCCGCAGCTACTGAAGCCCATACGCCCCAGAGCCCGCACTCCACAAGAGAAGACACTGCAATGAGAGGCCCATGCACTGCAGTTAGACAGTAGCCCCTGCTTGCCACAACTAGAAAAAAGCGCGCAGAGCAACGAAGACCCAGCAGTCAAAAAGAAATAAGCAATTTTTTAAAATTAGAATTTTATATCATTAGTGTTGATTCTTTTATTTGATACAATAATAATTGATTTTTGCAAGCTATTTATCTTTATACTTTGATTCAAAAAGGACATCTTTCATCCTGAAGAGATTCATCTATTGGACATCTGTTGGACATAACTAACACCACACATGATGGTACTTCAAAGTAATAAATTCCAAAAAAAATACTATTTTGCCTTACTCTGTTAGTGGACAAAGAAGTTTTTTAGAATGCAGGGTTGAGTTTACATAACGGATCAGTTGATGAATGCCTTCTTTACCTACAAATACTAAGTGATGCCATTCAATCCCGCGCCCTTAAGTGCCAATCATATGCAAATGATCACCAATTTTCCAGTCCTGAATTCTTATGCTCAATACAGACTTATTTCCCAAATGTTTCTTCAACATCTCCCACTGGATGTCGAACAGGTATCTCTAATTTAAGTTGAAAATATACTCTTGATTCCTCCCCTACCTCCCACCCTTGCCCCATATCTTTCCCCCACTCTATCCTTACTATCTAGTATAAGATGGCTCTATTTTACCAGAAGTTCACATCCACAATCTGGAAAGCATTGATGGTTACTCTCTTTCTCTTCATAACTCACATCTACTCAACCCATCAGCACATCTCTCCAAATACATATGTAATCACCACTTCCAGTGCACACATCCCCACCTGGGTCACCACCATCTCTCACCTGGACTGTGCTAAGATCCTTCACTTATGCCTATGTGTGTGTGTCAGTCACTTAGTTGTGTCTGACTCTTTGTGACTCCATGAACTGTAGCCCGCCAGGCTCCTCTGTCCATGGAATTCTCCAGGCAAGAATACTGGAGTGGGCTGCAGTTTCTTTCTCCATCACTTATGCCTATAGTTCATTCTTAACATAGCAACAAGAGTGATTCTGTTAAAACACTCAGCCTGTCATCTCACTCCTCTACTCAAAATCCTCCATGGCTTCCTATTTTACTCAGTGTCAAGATTATAAAGGCTCTGCATCATCAAGTCTTAACCCCTTCTCTGAGCCTATCAGTCATAGCTTTCCTTTTTTTTTTTTTACATCCAATGATAGTCTTTTTTTGATATCTGAATACATTAAGCACACTTTCATTTTAGGGACTCCACTTGCTGTTCTTTCTGATTGGATCATTATTCTACCACATATACACATAATTTAACACCCTTACATTCTTCAAGCTTCTGCTCAAATGTCATCATATTGTAAATACTTCCATCATTTGAAACTTCTCTCATCTGAAATAGCACCATTCCCATCTCAGTCACTCTTAATTCCCCCACCATGAGCTAAAGGAAAAACATTAGCTTCCATAGATGTTAGAGAGCAGTTTAGCTAATGTCAACTCTTCAACAGAAAATACAGAAAAATTTGCTAATTATAACATGTGCAACCAACTCTACTCTTCCATGTATTTCCCAATCACAATGTTTATCACATTTCATGCTATAACTTACATCTTACCCAGAAGGCCACAAGAGCAAGGATCTGTTTCTCACAAAGCAAATGCTAGTTTCTTACTAGCACCCAGTAAGTACAGTGAACGTTTCTTGAGCACTTACTATGTAACAGGGCACTGCTGTAAGTGCTTCAAATGCATCAACCCACGAAATCCTCATAACAAAGGTATAAAATAGATACCATCTTCACCCCCATTATGTAAATAAGAAAAAGACATAGAAGCAGCAACTTTCTTGCCCAAGGTTATAGAGGTAGTAAGTGGTGGAGTTAGGGTTCAAACCAGCTCCAGAAACTGTATCCTTTATTATATGCTATACTATACTTAAATCAGCTAATGGAATACAGTGCTGGGGTTAAGGGCTTAGTTAATGTAATTAGAGAAAGACACACTGAGGGGGTGAATTTGAGCTGAAAATGGAATGATGTAGATTCAGCTAAGTGACTAGGCCTAAAAAATAGAAGACAGAAATGGACTAAGACAGAAATAAGAAGGGTAACAGGAAGAGGGTCAAAGAGCCAGAAAAGCTGGGGTGCTAACTAAGCAGAACAGTCAGGAAGTGAGGTTACAGAGACAGTGAGAGGTCTGCATATTGGGGCACTAAGGGCCCTGGTAAGGAATTTTGCTTTTTCCAACAGCAGTGTGAAGTTGGGTTAAACAAGAGAGTGCTATAACTAAAGGGCTGAAGAGTCCTATTCCAATGGTTACCATTGAAGACTCAGAAATACTTCTCTTCACTTGAAGGACCCATGATCTTTAGGGAGAGAAACAAGGTTTGTTACTGGTCTCAGGGAAATGACAAATGGAATAACAAAGAAGGACCACACAACCTGGGCTAAGATCACTGCTGACTGATGGCAATGTTGAGCCACAGGTGCAGTAACATCTTTTGTGAAGCAACAGAAGTTATAACAGCAGCCACAGTGCTACAGGAGCAAAAGCAAACAAAAAATGCTGATGAATCACAGAGAGCTTGATGCTACTTGGTGGGATAAACAGAAGAGATGAAAATCCATCAGGATAAAGAAGCCAATCAATTAAGTAACTGCTAAACTCTTTTAGGAAACAATAGTGGCTATGAATACCACTGCTAAAGCCCTCCACAGGACATGCTTCACAAACGCACATATTTAGAAAATGGTACTCAGGAAACTATCATAGGGAATAGAGTAGGCACAATAAATGATCTATTTTGATATTTACACGCACAGCATGTGAACCATGTGCTGTGCTTAGTCGTTCGGTCGTGTCCAACTCTTTGTGACCTCATGGACTGTAGACTACCAGGCTCCTCTGGCAAGGGGGATTCTCCAGGCAAGAATATTGGAGTGGGTTGCCATGTCCTCCTCCAGGGGATCTTCCCAACCCAGGAATCAAACCCAGGTCTCCTGCATTGCAGATGGATTCTTCACTGTCTGAGCCACCAGGGAAGCCCAACATGAACCATATTAGGAAATATATCTGAGCTCTTATCACCAATTGGTACAGTGACTGTGGGGAAAGTAACAGCTTCTAAGGTCCCCAGTTCCCTTATTTGTAAAATATGAGAACAGGAGAGGATACATTTCAATTCTTAGACATAAGCGCACACATACAACCCCCTGTGACGCTTCATTCAGTAGTACAAACCCAAAGGTTTAGAAAACAGTTAAAATGATTCTAAATTGGCCTAGGGTTATGCTGTTTAATATTACATATATTGAGATATAAATATGAAAATAAGCATATGTTTCAGTGTTTTAAAATAATTTTTATATATAGATTGTCAAGTATAATGAAATGGAATACTGGAGCTGACATCAGGAGGCTTGAATTCTAACTGGTTCTTCAACTACTCCTTACAATACTCAACTCATCACTTATCGGAGGTTTAGTTTTATTCATTACAATCATGTAATAACTACGTGACAAATCTTGTAATTCTTAAATTCCATCTATTCACAGTAGGCCATGATGTGATACACTGCCCCTTATCAAGATGGTTTAGACATAGTAATGGATAGTCTATGAAAGTTATGTTGAGAGTCAGTATTTAACTTGATACTTCCATATTACATGTGAAGTTAGTCATTATCTTCCTTTTAGAGTTTTTAAAATAAAAGTGCTCAAATATATGGAGGAGTCTATAGAAATAAATTTGCTGTTTTCTATATTGATGTTACTTTCTCAGGAATAACTAGTACCAATTTTTTTTTATAGGAGTCTATGCTTTGTTCATTTTCATGCTTAGGTATAAAAACACAGAATTCTTACATACCTTTTAAAATCAAGTATTTAGGTTAGAAAAAGGAGGCTTTCAAAAAAACTACCTCTAATTGACACTATCCTTGCATGAAACAGGATGCTGAAGACTTTTATTATTTAAGTAAATATATTAACCAGAATCAACAACCTGAAAAACTAAAGATAGGAAACATTAAAAGTTACAGAGGTCATAGTTGACTCTGCTTTCGTAAGAGTGTTCCTCCTTACCTGATGAAGAACGTCCAGGGTAACAGGATAAAAGAGGTTCTCAATGATTATTCGGAGCACAGGGCTCTGGCCCGGCAGGACTGTGCCTTCATTGGGAGGCGCTCCAGGAAGGGCCAGGCTTCCTGACTGGGCCGCACCGACCGCCTGCAGCGCAGCTTGGGCTCTCTACGGAACAATCCAAAGTGAGAACTTGCGGTTACACAGACACACTGGATAATCCTTAGTTGGTGCAGATTAATGTGAAGTACTACGGTTAAATAAAAATACACATATCTAGTAAACTTTCTCTGGGATGCATATATCCTAATATTGTAATCAGTCAAGAATCAAAAGTCTTGTTTTCTTATCACAGTGACATGATATTTAAGAAAGTTACTTAAATTTACTTGAATAAATGAAAAATATACAGCCAAAAAGGAAGAAAACTTGTATATAACTTTCATATCCTGATTTTTTAATGACAAAAGGGAAGAAAGCAATGTGAAAGTAACATTAAAGACCACTTTAAAAAAAAAATCTCTCAAATCCCTCTTGGTGGCATATGACAGGCATAAACATGGAGGAGCTGTGGTGGTTCAGAATGGGGCAGGGAGGGCATCCTGGCATGGAGCATCAGAGCCTGAGCAAAAAGAGGAACGCATCCATCTGCCTGGCAAGCGGAACCTGAGCCCAAACAAGGTAAGCAAGTCATCTGTGAGTAGATGGCTCACTGCCAGCTGTCAGAACCTGGGGAGCCTAAGAAGGGTAAGAAAGATATCCAGAGGGAGCAGCCTAGCCAGGGTTATCAGAGCCCAGGGAGAGTCAAGAAGAGGGCCACAAAGAACTGGGGGCTTCCCTGGTGGCTCAGTGGTAAAGAATCCACCTGCAATGCAGGAGATGCGGATTCGATCCCTGGGTCGGGAAGATCCTCTGCAGAAGAGAATAGCTACCCACTCCAGTATTCTTGCCTGGGAAATCCCATGGACAGAGAAGTCTGGCGGGCTATAGCCTGTGGGGTCACAAAAGAGTTGGACACAACTTAGCAACTAACAGAAGCAGCCGCAGGGAATAGGTAGCCAATGCAGTAAAGATAATTTGAGTGGCGAGGTCAGTCCATGGAGCCTGAATGGAGTAAGGAATTCAACGGAGAGGCAGCCTGGCATGAGATGTCAGAACCCAAGAAAAGGAAGGCAGAAAAGTTTCTAAATATGATGCTCTATTAAAAGGAACCGGGGTGCTCTAAAAAAAGTCTAGTTCTAAAACTGGAGCAGGAAAGCACAAGATGAGTGTACAACATTTCCAGTTTTGTGGGGTTTTCTTGTTGTTGTTTTGTACCAGAATGCAAAACAGTTTTCAAAGAACAACAGAAGCAAGCCAAAAGGACACAGAAGCTTGAAAGAGGCTCCTGCTGGCATTATTTGAGAACCAAAATAATGACTGTAACGAATAAAAACCCATCAAATAAAACAGGAAACCTCTAAGTCCGCAGGCTGATAAAAATTGACAATTGATAAGGAGCCATCTATTGACACTGCCTTAAAGTACCTCCCCTCAGATACTCTTCTTTCCCCCTTTGTAAGTTGTAACTTTATAGTGGAGAAGCCAGGCAAACACCTGTCAAATCAAGTGATCAAAGAGTACACCATCAGCAATGCAGCAAATTGAAATTATGTGCCACCTGATATGATGCAATGAGAAAAAAAGAGCATTACTTCTGTGATATTCCTGTCAAAGCTGCATACACTGAATCTTATCACAAGGAAACATCAGACAAACTCAAATTGAGGGACAGCCTACAAGATGAGTAGTCCATAATTTTCAAAAGTATCAAGGTTATGAAAGTAAAAAAAAACAAAAAAACAAAAATAACTTACTGTTTCAGATAAAGGGAGACTAGAAGATATGATTTCTAAATGGAACATGCGACTCTGAATAATGCTTATTCTACTAGAACAAACATCACTAGGACAACTGGCAAAACTTGAATGGGGACTGAGGTTTGGAGGGAAGTAATACATCAGTGTTAATTTCCTGATTTTGACCAGTGTATTCTGGTTTGTAAGAGTATCCTTCTTTGAAGGAAATGCACACTGAAAGTTTGGCCAATGAGGACAGGCCAGATTAACAGTTTTTTCCCAAACACCTCAAGTAATCAGAACTTCTTTGTATTATATTTATGACTCTTTTTAAAAATTTTGTGACTGTCTCAAAATTTAAAACAATTATTTGAGTGAAAAGGGGGAACTGAAGAGAAAAAAAGTATGGTTAATAATTAAGTTAATAATTAGTGAAATTAAATGCAAGCTTTTAATCAATCTTTTGTTCTTATAATGTCCTAACAATAGTGATAATGAATAAAATGTTTGTGCCACAAAATGAAAAAAAATCCCACCACTTTAATGCAGATTCTTTCATTTCTATATCTTGTATTCACTTGCAATTTTAAAGATAATAGTATTGTTTCACAGTACTTTGTTATATTAACATTTATTTTGTTTTCATGACTTTAATTTTAGTTTACTATTTATTATACCACTTTCGAAAGTGGGATGAGTGGCTTTTTAACATTTTGTTATGAAAAATAACATTAAAATAAATGTCTTTCTGAAAAGTGGCAGTCTTTTCTGTATGTTTAACAACTGAACAACTTCCACTTTTGTACTTATATACAACTCTTTTTTAAACCGTTTAACAACATTTTTATGCCATATAAAGACTTTTATGTATCAAGTAATACTTAAACTGCCAAATGTTCAGTTTCCAAATCATCTCTGAGAATAACATATAAATTATTTGAATATTTTATATCATTAAATATATATGTGCCTGTAAAGTCAAGTGTGTGAAGTACTGAGCACCCCAGTTCTGCTTCACACATAGCAGTTTATCTATTTTATACTGGGCGCCCCAGGAAGATTTTATTTGGAAAACAGGGTTGTACTGCTTTTAAATTTGAAAACTGGCTCACAGTCCCACTTTAAGCCTTTAAAAAGGCAAAGATGAGGTTCAGAGGTCATTCAAAAAAGACTCAATTAACACGGGGATTAGAATTAGCAAACAAGAACATTAAAGTAATTATTCCAAGTGCTCGCACACACATACACACACACACACACACACACACACACACACACACACGAAAGGTTAAGTAGACACATGGAAGACAAACAGTATTGTCCAACAGGATTTCCTGTGATAATGAAAATGTTCGACATCTGCAGTAGACTGGATACTAGTCACTGGTGGCTAGTGAGCACTCGAAACGTACCTACTGCAACTGAGAAACTGAATTTTTTATTTTTAATTTATTTAAATTTATTCACATTTAGCTAGCAGCTGAGGGCTTCCCAGGTGGCTCAGTGGTAAAGAATTCACCTGCCAGTGCAGGAGATTTGGGTTCAGTCCCTGGGCTGGGAAGATCCCCTGGAGGAGGGCAAGGCAACCCACTCCAGCATTCTTGCCTGGGGAATCCCATGGACAGAGGAGCCTGGCGGGCTACAGTCCACGGGGTCACAACAGTCGGACACGACTTAGTGACTAAACAACAACAAGCAAGCAGTTACCATATTAAACCTATGAAACAACAAGCTAGCAGTCACTCACAACTTTAGAATGTTCAGGAATAAACATCAACACAGTGAGGCTCTCAGTGGAATAATGGTTCCTTTTTCTCTCATCAGGATGGTATGAGAGAAAAAGGAACCATTCTTCAAGATTTAATCATCTTATCAAAACTAAGCCTGAATAACTGAAAGTAAATTGAACTTCACTGACATTTTTTTTGGGGGGGGGGGGGGCCACACTGTGTGGCTTGTGGGATCTTAGTACTAAGTGTGGAGTCCTAAGCACTGAACCGCCAGGGAATTCCCAACCTCACTGACTCTACTTCCTTATCTACCAATTATTCAATCAATTCATTTTATTAATCAGTTCTATATATATGCTTTTACTACTGCTGTATTATAGTTATTGCTGCTATTGTTGCTGCTTCTCTTCCTTCACTCCTTCCTCTTTGGCATAAAAGATATCACACTGGAGAAATATGAGAAGATATGGTGTATACTGTCTTAATCATTCTACAGTTGTCAATATACTCCGCATTAGTACTTGACAGAGCATTGAGTACAAAAGTCTCCGCATAACAGGCATGCAAAAAAAAATTCTTCTGACAATAAGAATCTGAGAAAGATTTGTCTAATAAGTAACTCTAGTTTCAATTAATTAGGCAAAAATATTTAAGGAAGAAAATGAAAAGTAGAGGGACACTCTTCACTGAGGACAAAAGAAAAGTGAGGGGGAGAAAAAAGAAATGTCTTCTTAATATGAAGAGACAGTTCAGGTACACAGAAGACATATTTTCTGTGTATCTGATGCTAAACATTATGAGGCAGCAGAATTCTTATTATGGGAGATAATTTTTCAGTGTTTCAGCCACAAACCCTCTGGAATGGTTACATTAACTAGTACTAAAGCAAAGAGCAGTATTGTGATGGAAAAACCAACAAACACTTATTGAGGTTGGGAACATATATATACTTCATGTAAAATTTAAATATGCCTAAGAAAATATAAAAGAGGTATTTCTATAGTTGAGATAGAAATGAACATACAACAAAATTCACAGACCTTAAATGTTCAGTTTGATGATTTTGGGGGAAATTTTTTAAGGAAAAATTTTTCCATGGTCATCATTTTGCAAATTTATAAATCTCTACCCACAAGACCAAGAAAAACTGTCTATACAAAACTGAATGCTATTAATACAACCATTTCTCAAATGCTGCACCTCAAAATACCATCTAAAATTTTTAGCTCTAATTTTAAAGCAAGGGAGGAAAATAGTTGATATTCACCTGACCCTCTGCCAAGTATGTCCATAAGTATGTTTTGGGCTATCTTGCTATTCAGAGAAGAAAAGAGAATGAAACAGTAACTAATCGGCTCCCGAGGGCTGACAGGTACCTCTCATTAATACATATGTAAACAGATACCTTCAGTTCTGACCTCAGCTTTTGTGTAGGACTCTGAATAAAAGAAAACCGAATTTTATCAAAAGTCAATACAAAAAAATGGACAAAAGTAACAAAATGGCAAGGGTACTGGGAAGAAATCAAGGCTATCTAAGAATAAAGTAGGTCATTTAGGCTGGCTTTGGTTGCCAAGCAACTGGGATTTCTGTTTCCTTTAGAATAATCCAGTCTTTAAGAGTTTTATTAAATTGTTTGTTTCTTCTTCAAGACTTAAACTAACATAATTAGGAATCACACTAATGACAAAACTGCATGACTTATACAAAGGAGAACTGAAAATTCTACTGAGAGATAGGAAATAAAATATAACTTCCTCCTCAAAAGGATTAGTTAGCAATATAGACATGTTAATTATCTCCATATTAATCTATAAAATCAACCCAATTCCACTGTGTTTTGGGGGGTTAGGAGTTATAAAAATAATTCTAATATATCCTGAAAAATAAACAAAATCTATTATCCATTTAATTTTTAAAAAGAGAGGGGAAAGAATTGAGCCTTGCCCTACATTAGGTTAAGCCACAGGGACATGGAACAGGAACGGAACAGAACAGAATCCAAAAGGTAGTCCAGATTAGACACAGACTGCATACCACATGAGCAGCACACACATGAGGGTAGATGGAGGTCATGCAAGCAAAATGCGTGGTCATGTCTAACAAGTATGTTTATGCAAGTTCTAAGTAGGCAAAGCCTGTGTATAGAAAAGTAGAAGATGACAAAGGACAAGTTTTACACGAGCGGATGATAAATGGCTTATTCAACCACAACAAAAGAGAAACTGGTCAGTGGGAGTAAGTGAAAGACCCTAGCCTCCCTCTACACCCACAAAATAGTCTTAACAAAGATTTAAACACTAAAATAAAGACAACCAAAACATTAACGTATAAGAAAACATAGGTAGAAAAAGAAACTTTTTAATCTTGCTATACTGGGTTTTTATGAGTATGGTACCCATGTCAGAGATCATAACACAACTTAAGAGATTTGACTCTTACATAAAAATAATTTAAAAAATGAATTAGCAAACAAAATTCAGAGACAGAAAACAGAATGCCAGCTGCCAGGGTGGGGGTAGGGGGAAATGAGGAGTCAGGATTTAATGGGTACAGAGTTTCAGTCTGAGAACAGGAAAAAGTCCTGGAGATGGATGGTGGTGATAGGTTGTGCAATGTAAGTGTATTTAATGCCACTGAAGTGTTATTCACTCGCTTAGTCATTTCTGACTCTTTGCAACCTCACAGACTGTAGCCCACCAGGCTCCTCTCTCCATGGAATTCTCCTGGCAAGATTACTGGAGTGGGTAGCCATTTGCTTCTCCAGAGTATCTTCCCGACCCAGAGAATAAACCAAGTCTCCTTAATTGCAGGCAAATTCTTTACTCTCTGAGCCACCAGGGAATGCCACTGAATCATACACTTAAAGATGATTAAAATGGTAAATTTCATATTATATACATATTTTATCACAATTGAAAAAATGGGGAGGAAACCTGCATTAACAGAAATCATTATAAATACTTCACAAGTTATTACATAAAAGTAAATAAAACAATAAGATATAATTTGTTAACTATCATACTAACAAAAACAGACAGGAAAATCGCTTGCTCATATATTATCATTATATTATCATATATTATCAGTGGCATCCTAAATCAGCAAATAATCTTTACAGAAAGCAATATTGCAAGATATATCAAAACATAAAACATACATGGGCTAACTACCAGCAATTCTGTTGCCAGAAACATAAACTACAAGATAATGCTGCAAGTGTGCCAAGATATGTAAGAATGCTATTATAGTACTATTTGTAAAAGCATAACATTGCAAACAATCTCAATGTCTATTAACAAGAAACTGGACAAATTATGACTGCCCTTTTGAAGCAGTATTATGCAGTCATTTAAAAATGAAGAAGTAACAAAAAGTAAAATAAGAAGTATGAAGTAATTGTGTATTTCTTGTCATGAAACAACATCACTGACCTACTGTAGAGAAAAAATAATAGCTCTTAAAACATTAGGATTCCACTGGTGTAAAAACATATACACAGACCTAACCTGAACAGAGAAGGGTACACAGTAAAATGTTTGCAAAATGTTTATCAATTATATCTAGGTAACTGGATTATCTTTTGTTTATTTTTTATTTTTCTGGATTGTCTGAATGTTTCACCATGAGCATATATCCTACTTACAAGGCAATGTTTTACTTTAAAATTTTTATACATTTAAAAATATCTAACATTTCATTTACTCAAGTTTAGGTAATTTATTATATGTCATTAATATGTCTTAGAATAAGTTAAGGATTGGATGCAGGAAATGTCATTGTTTTTAAAAATGTGGAAAACTATAATTTAAATTCAGCAGCTTGCATTATGATGACTTTCAACACAGAAACAAAGAGCTGAAGGAGTTCTTTTGCCTAGAGCAAGACTATCAGGGGCAAACGATGCTCTCAACATAATATAAAACCTATTTTTTAAAATGTACTTGCTTCGTGGATAAATTTTTCCTACCATTAAATTACTTCAAATTACTATTTTAACTACTTAAAAAATCAACCTGGAGAGACAAAGATGTTTCAGTATCAATTATATCAAAACTGGAAAATGAGGTAAGAAATGTTCATATTTTATATTCCACATTTATCTTGGAGAGTCAAAAATCATTTAATGAACATATTTATATAAATTCTTATTA
Source organism: Dama dama (assembly GCF_033118175.1). Classification (NCBI taxonomy): domain Eukaryota; kingdom Metazoa; phylum Chordata; class Mammalia; order Artiodactyla; family Cervidae; genus Dama; species Dama dama. The sequence continues at coordinate 10,738,248 of NC_083696.1, read as the reverse complement.
ACGTAACAATAGAATCACCACTCAACTTCTCAATGCCTTTGTTACATATTCTGTAAAAAGAAAGGATTGACTTCCATAGTTCCTTTAGAGCTGAGATTTTAAGAGACATTAACAATGTACTTTTCCCCCTCTTATGGAAACAGTTTCAAGGGAAAACTGATTGCCTGCCATTTCTAAGGCCATATCCTCAAACATAGCTTCAAGTGGCAGTGCTTTCTTATTGGGGTCTTTGGATAAGAATTTATATATGCAATCTTTATCAACAGAGCATCTCATGATAAAGAAAAACACATGATTTTTTTTTCCACTTAAAAATAGTAAATTAGTTATCATGTATCCTTACAACTATTTTTATAAATGACATTAATACTTACAGCTTGATTAGGCAGATTGTCAGTCTTAAGTTCTCTGTGATTGGAATACTGAATAAAAACAGGCTGGCTTCGAAGGTGAGGAGTAACAGGAGTGTAATAATTCACCATAGTAACAGCAGCTTCCTCAGAAGCCATTTCTAAGAAAGCCTGCAATAAACACAAGAAAGTAAAGTGAAAGCTCTCGTTTTAGAAAGGCAGCTAAGAACTATTTTCTCATTCTAGCTTGCTCTAAAACTCATGCATTCTTAACAGAAGTCATATTGCCCCGAAGGGGATGAAAAGACTTTCGTTTCAAACTGTATCACTGATAGTTACTGAAAACATATTTGACAAAAGTTGGGTTCAATAAAAGATTTGGGATTGGGAAATTGACAGTTGATTAAATGACTCTGTGGTTTTTGGTCTTCTTCTTACTTCTGATTCTTCTAAAATTTAGAAACAACTAAAAAAGCAAAAATAAATGTGTGCATCACTACTATAAATAGATGCGTTCAGTTTCTTCCTAAAATTTTCTCCAATGATCTGTTCTCCTTTGCCTTTTTATGAATATAATTAGAACATTCATGTGCCAAAGCTCAACTGTACAAATTAGGGAAATGGGAGAACATCCTACATTAAGTCAATATTGACTTGATTTGGGTCATTCAAGTAACTTTTTTTGGCTACTGGTAATCACTATACCCTTGTAGCTCAGTCGGTAAAAGAATCTGCCTGCAGTGCAGGAGACCCAGGTTCAATCCCTGGGTTGGGAAAATCCCCTGGAGAAGGAAATGGCAACCTACTCCAGTATCCCTGCCTGGAAAATCTCATGGACAGAGGAGCCTGATGGGCTGCAGCCCATGAGGTCGCAAAGAGTCGGGCACGACTGAGTGACTAACAGTTACACTTATACTGATATTAGCTATTTGAAGACTAAAAAGAACTGAGATCTCAGTGCAACCAAAACTAACTAAATAAACAAAAAACTCAATTAAATATTTAGCAACAACAAAAAAAAGAACTGAGATCGAAGAATCTCCTTAGTATTCATGTCTTATTCTGTTTATGGCTTCTCACTGTCATGACTCCCATTAACTTATGTGACAGGAACAGGATACGTACAGATCTTTAAGGTGGCAGATTTTATCACCCTGTCTTAATGGTCAAGAAGACAAAACATATAACAATTCTGAGCCCTAACTACCTATAAGAACACTTCAAATTTAAAGTACAGGAAGAACTCATGATCCAAATCACTATCTACGAGGAATAAAACAGATTTTGAGTCATTCACAGTATCTAAAAGGTACAGATGTCCATGATACACTTTAAAGCTGCTATCCAACTGTATAAGAATACAGTTTTTCTAATATTTCTAAGAGAAGTAGATAAAAATGATCAAGGTAACAAAAATAGCTATGGCAGTATTTCTTAATTATTTGGCTTTTTAAAATCATCTTTTCAACAAAGAATGTGTAAACTGTCTTCTAATAATATTCACCATATGGGGAGACCTCCAAGAACCATGGAACGACTATGCCTACATGTACTACTACAGTGACTCACATCAGAATCTCCTGCTGAAGTACATTACTAACAAGGTATTTTCTGAACAGGATTTAGGGTCAAAAGACAAGCAATTAGCAGCAATAAGTTAGCACTACAGAAAAATATAAACCTAGAACCAACAGCAGAAAGCAAAGGAAACTGTGACATTGCCTGCTGCCTCTCAGAGTTATTTGACATAAAATATAGGATATACTACACGAAACATAATGTACGTTTAACATGTGCCTGTTAGACATTAGACAGCCATTAGACATGATCATGTTGGCTCTTTTCAAACTGTGCAGACCATACTATTCTCAATAGTGGCATCTGTAAAGAAAATGAAGATCCAAGAGCCTACACTACCTCTAAAAGATGTAAGAAAAATGTATAAACACAACAAGGACTGAATACTAAGACATACTATTTAACTTCTCCAGTTCTTAATAACCTCAACTACCTTAAACAAGGCTGTTAATTTAAATAAACAGTTTACTAAAGATAGTGGTATGAATCAGACATCATTATCCAATCTTGGATGGCAAACAATCCAATCTCTTCTGATAATCGCAGGATATTTTCATAAACCATTTTGTAATTAAGAATGTAAAATATGTTTGGTCAAGATAATAAATAAGAGAGAATCTGTTTCCTATATAATATTTTTGTTTATTGCTTCCTATCATTAAAGAAGTTCTATTTTTTAAAAGCTATGTAAATAGAATAAAATTTAGAAAAAAAGTTCAGGGAAATAAAAAGCGTTCATTTTTTTTATTTTGGCTGCACTTTGCAGGATCTTAGTTCCCCCAGCAGGGATTGAACCTGCACCCTTGGCAGTGAAAGCACAGAGTCCTAACCACTGGACTACTAGGTTATTCCCTTAAAAATAATTTTTATTTTATTTTTTCTACTAACACCCAGAGGTAATAATTGTGGGTCAATCTTGAAAACTTACATACCTGGCTTTTTCCTTTCAACATCAAAAGATTAGTTACTTTGCCAAATGGTAGACCTAATGATATGACCTCTGCTTCGGTGACATCACTTGGAATTTTGCGAAGATGGAGAACACGGGAAGGCGAACAGGGAGGTCTATCTCCTTTAAATTTCTTGTTGTCATTCCCATTAGCTAAAAAATACAAGATTTGTTTCTTAATTACTGAAATTAATTTGGGTTGACATACTACATTAACCATATTATCACATTTGATCTTCTAAGAGTTTCAGGTTTTGAAATTCAGGAACTACGGGGCTGATGGGAGAAGAGTAGAAGACAGCTGAAAACAAAATCATCCACTTTTCAATGAGTGGGTTTTTTAAAATTTTTCACTGCAGGTATATTTTTTTTTAAACTGAACTTGGATTTTTAACTTCAAGGAAAAGTGCTGGATAAATGAATTACATATGTTGAGGTACCAAAAACCTCTAAATGGTCAACTATTCGTTGTGAATAGAAAACAATACTTATATTATCTTTAATCTATCTTAAAAGATGCTTTTCTAGTTTGTCCTATTACTAATTAAATAGAATAAAAACTTTTAGGAGAGATGGTAATAAAAATTTCATGTTTATCACATCCTACAAGGATCTGGATTGGAGATGCATGTTTATGAAAATAAGTTTATTTTTCCGGCATTATACAATTTTTGCCAATTCACTTTTTAAAGTACTTTCAGAAGTTAAATTGTGATTTCCTTAGGATAATCCTATTCTTTAATGATATAACAGGCAGCTCTTAACATAAGTATCATCACCTTCTGGAAATGCAAATTTTTAGCCCCATTTCAGACCTACTGAATAAGAAACATCCCAGCAACCTGTGTTTTTACGAGCTCTCTAGATGATTCTGAAGCAACCTAAAGTTTGAGAACCACTGTTGTAATCCAGTATGCCAGTTTATAGCCAAATTTTATTTAAAGCTTAAGTTTTAACGCTGACAGTAACTAGAACTGACAAGCCTGTAATAAGTAGTCAAATTTATGTACATAAGATTCAGGAAGGTATTTTTTCCCCCCAGAAATAGCACCACATAAGACTGAATGCAAATTATCTAAAAGCCAAAGTTTCATTATAGTGTTGTTTTTTTAATACTAAATACCATACTTAGCACTATTAGAAGAAAAATATAATCTTTCCGAACACCTGAGATTACCATTTTTCTAAATACTAAAAAAACTTTGTAAAACACTAAAAAGACAATCATACGTCTGTGACCCTAAATAAACAAATTTCATGAGGACCACATAAAAGTCTTGGCAATATTTTGTACCCTTTCCTACGGCACAGAGCACCACTTGCTTATAGGAAACTAGGTTGACTTAATACCAAAACTAGCACTTGCTCCCAAATTCTCTATGTTCATGAACGCAGGCAACATCCTTCCATACTATCAATTCCAAGCGGTCCTCACAGGTCTGTGCCTGTACACAGCAAATCCCTAGGACAGTGTGTGGAAAATAATCAGCAAATACTTATTGGAAATCAAGTACTTAATTTCTGGGAGTCAAAAGGTTCCTTCTCCTTCCTCATGAATCATCGTGACATGCTGATTTTCCCCTCCGAAATAACTGATTCCACTTTCATCTCGACTCTCAGTGTCACCTCACCTATGACCTGTGACCACTTCTACTCTGCCTTCCTCTAGTGTCACTCCTTCCACTTCCACTCAGATCTAACATCTTATCATCCTAAATGTCTGTGTCATGTGTTATCCTGTTCTAAAAACCCTGACAGGCTTCCAACTACCTAAAAAGATCTTAATTTCTAGTTTTCGTGCTGTTTTCATTTACACTGCCTCACTGGAGTTGACACATAAAAATACATTAAATTACATCTTATTAACTTTAACAGATGAAGAGATTAAGAGATCTAACAGATCAGAGATTAAATAACTTTTGTACACAGCCAGGAAGTGAAAAGAGCATTAGTCAAACTTAAGTTTAAAGGTAATTTTTTTAATCACAAAAATCTCAAAGTGTGTTACCACTCCTAGAAAAAAAAGTAAGCAACTTGATGATGACAATAAATTGTCAGAGTATATGCAGATTTATGAGGATTATAGTGATAATACTGTGGCTAAATTAAATGCTAAATTATCACCTCCTGGATAGAAAGTCAAGCATGAAGTGCCTTTTTGCACCTCCCCTCTCTGTAAGCCTAGATGGCTAGACAACAATACCACAACCTTGTACATTCTTAACCAGCATGAAGTGTTAAAAGACTACAAAACCATCCTAAGGAGCAAAGGCTTTTGGCAGTTTACCCAGAATAATCCAAAACAAATGAATGAACATTAAGAAGGTTATTTCTTTAACTGAGGTGGTCATAATCTCTGCAAAACCACGTGTGAAATAAAATGAATACCTACACAAGCTACTTGAACCTGAACTGCACTATCAAATAAAGACCAATGGTGACAAATTTTTTATCAAGAAGTATGCAGATACATAACCATTTCAGGTTCTTAGTTGTTCTGTTATGAAAGTCTCTGTGCTATGTTAAAGGCATGGGCTACAAAACCAGACATCTTGTTCTGATATAACTGAGCTTCAGATTCTTTTCCTGTAAAGTGAGTATAACAGTATATAGAAATTGTAGTAGGAGTATTTGGAAAATTAAATTACACATTAATATTTAAATGCTAGATGTAATGCCCATTACAACGAGATCAACAACATATGTCTTGATTTCCTTAAGAGGGCCTATTTTACCTGGAAAGAATGTTCTTTCTACTTCTTTTGGTGTTAAAATGAAGACTGTAGACAACAGTGGCTTTTTTCTCTTGATGTCCTAACTTTGCAAAATTAAGACATTGCTCAAAATTAATTCAAAATTTTATTAGTCTATGAAATCTAAAAATCTAAAGAACTACTCATCTAGATGACCCAAAAAAGGTTATAATTAAAGACTTGATAAATATAATTTAAAAATAGAAAGGTATATAAGCATATATAGAATCATAATTTAATTAAAGAGGAAACAAGGAAATTCTACTGTACTGAATATGCAACTCTGACAAATTATTCTCTATACGAAAGATTAAAGACTTTCTGAAAACTGTATTATGAAAATAAGCATTCAGGGGCGGGGGAATAAAAAAAATAATAAAAAGAAATAAAAGAAATAAAAAAGAAAATAAGCATTCAAAATACTTAACTTGAATAAATCTTGTACTTTTTTGAAAGAAACATCCTAAATGGCTACTGAATGGCTTCCTAAAGACTAGAGATCTCTTCAAGAAAGTTACAGACACCAAGGGAACATTTCATGCAAAGATGGACTCAATAAAGGACAGAAATGGTAGGGACCTAAGAGAAGCAGAAGATATTAAGAAGAGGTGGCAAGAATACACAGACGGTGTGATCACTCACCTAGAGCCAGACATCCTGGAATGTGAAGTCAAGTGGGCCTTAGGAAGCATCACTACAAACAAAGCTAGTGGAGGTGATGGAATTCCAGTTGAGCTATTTCAAATCCTGAAAGACGATGCTGTGAAAGTGCTGCACTCAATATGCCAGCAAATTTGGAAAACTCAGCAGTGGCCACAGGACTGGAAAAGGTCAGTTTTCATTTTAATCCCAAAGAAAGGCAATGCCAAGGAATGCTCAAACTACCACACAATTGCACTCATCTCACATGCTAGTAAAGTAATGCTTAAAATCCTCCAAGCCAGGCTTCAGCATTACGTGAACCATGAACTTACAGATGTCAAAGCTAGTTTTAGAAAACGCAGAGGAACCAGAGATCAAACTGCCAACATCCGCTGGATCATCGAAAAAGCAAGAGACTTCCAGAAAAACATCTATTTCTGTTTTATTGACCATGCCAAAGCCTTTGACTGTGTGGATCACAATAAACTGTGCAAAATTCTGAAGGAGATGGGCATACCAGACCACGTGACCTGCCCCTTGAGAAACCTGTATGCAGGTCAGGAAGCAACAGTTAGAACTGGACATGGAACAACAGACTGCTTCCAAATAGGAAAAGGAGTACGTCAAGGCTGTATATTGTCACCTTGCTTATTGAACTTATATGCAGAGTACATCATGAGAAACGCTGGGCTGGAGGAAGCATAAGTTGGAATCAAGATTGCCGGCAGAAATATCAATAACCTCAGATATGCAGATGACACCACCCTTATGGCAGAAAGTGAAGAACTAAAGAGCCTCTTGATGAAAGTGAAAGAGGAGAGTGAAAAAGTTGGCTTAAAGCTCAACGTTCAGAAAACTAACATCATGGCATCTGGTCCTATCACTTCATGACAAATAGATGGGGAAACAGTGGAAACAGTGGCTGACTTCATTTTTCTGGGCTCCAAAAACACTGCAGATGGTGACTGCAGCCATGAAACTGAAAGATGCTTACTCCTTGGAAGGAAAGTTATGACCAACCTAAATAGCATATTAAAAAGCAGAAACATTACTTTGCCAACAAAGGTCGGGTCTAGTCAAGGCTATGGTTTTTCCAGTGGTCACGTGTGGATGTGAGAGTTGAACTATAAAGAAAGCTAAGTGCCGAAGAATTGAACTGCTTTTGAACTGTGATGTTGGAGAAGACTCTTGAGAGTCCCTTGGACTGCAAGGAGATCCAACCAGTCCATTTTAAAGGAGATCAGTCCTGGGTGTTCATTGGAAGGACTGATGTTGAAGCTGAAACTCCCAATACTTTGGCCACCTGATATGAAGAGCTGACCAGCTGGAAAAAACCCTGATGCTGAGAAAGATTGAAGGCAGGAGAAGAAGGGGACGATGGAGGATGAGATGGTTGGATGGCATCACCGACTCGATGGACATGGGTCTGGGTGGATTCCGGGAATTGGTGATGGACAGGGAGGCCTGGCGTGCTGCGATTCATGGGGTCACAAAGAGAGGAAACGACTGAGTGACAGAACTGAACAGAACTGAATGGCTACTATGTATTAATCATGTTCCAAAGAGAAAAGTGGAGGAGGTTTTTAAAAAATTCACATATTCCCATCTCAAAAGTGAACGGATCTACGAGAAAAACTATCCTAGAAATACGGATCTTTTTTAAAATTTAACTTTATTAGGGCAGATTTTAGATATGGTAAAACCCATCTATATTTTAAATGCAGAGTTTGACAACCTTTGACAAATGACTCATATGACCACAAAAAAGTAAACTGCACCTGAATTTTTAAATTACCAATTTGATTTTTAAAACAGACATAGGGCTATTTGTGTGTTAGTCACTAAGTTGTGTTTGACTTTTGCGACATCATGGACTGAAGCCCGCCTATTCCGTCCATGGAATTCTCCAAGGCAATAATACTGGAATAGGTAGCCGTTCCTTTCTCCAGGGGATCCTTCCAACCCAGGGATCAAAGCCAGGTCTCCAACAATGCTGGCAGATTCTTTACTGTCTGAGCCACCAGGGAAGCCAGTTTTCTATTTCTTTTGTACTTATGTTTTTCAAGCAATTTGTCCACTTCATCTAAATTTCCTGGCTTAAAACTGTTCATAATTTTCATCTGAGATCTATCTTAACCTGGTCAGGATACCATGACAAAATATGACAGGGTGATTTAAATAATAAAAATTTACTTTCTCACAGTTTTGGAGAATAGAAGTCCAAAATCAAGGGTCAGCACTGTCACTTTCTAGTGAGGACTCTATTCTTGCCTTATAGACAGCCATCTTTTCACATGGTCCTCACCTGTCAGGGTGGAGGGAAAAAGCAAGCTCTCTGGTATCTCTTCTTATAAAGACACTAATCTCTTTGTGAACCCCACTCCAAAGGGCCCATCTCCAAACCCTCTGGGGAAAAGGGCTTAAACATGAATTTTAGGGGTATACAAACATTCAGCCCATCAGTTCAGTTCAGTCACTCTGTTGTGTCTAACTCTTTGTGACCTCATCGACTGCAGCACGCCAGGCTTCCCTGTCCATCACCAACTCCCGGAGCTTGCTCAAGCTCATGTCCATTGAGTTGGTGATGCCATCCAACCATCTCATCCTGTTGTCCCCTTCTCCTCCTGCCTTCAGTCTTTCCCAGTATCAGGGTCTTTTCTAATGAGTCAGCTCTTCACATCAGGTGGCCAGTATTGGCGCTTCAGCTTTAGCATCAGTCATTCCAATGAATATTCAGGACTGATTTCCTTTAGGATGGACTGCTTTGACCTCTTTGTAGTCCAAGGGACTCTCAAGAGTCTTCTCCAACACCACAGTTCAAAAGCATCAATTCTTCTCTATAGTCCAACTCTCAAATTCATACATGACCACTGGAAAAACCACAGCTTTGACTAGATGGACCTTCTGTTAATATGCTATCTAGGTTGGTCATTGGAGAAGGAAATGGCAACCCACTCCAGTACTCTTGCCTGGAAAATCCCATGGACGGAGGAGCCTGGTGGGCTACACTCCATAGGGTCGCAAAGAGTCGGACACGACTGAGAGACTTTACTCACTAGGTTGGTGATAGCTTTTCTTCCAAGGAGCAAGCGGCTTTTAATTTCATGGCTGCAGTCACCATGTGCAGTGATTTTGGAGCCCAAGAAAATAAAGTCTCTCACTGTTTCCACTGTCTCCCCATCTATTTGCCATGAAGTGATGGGACCAGATGCCATGATCTTAGCTTTCTGAATGCTGAGTTTTAGGTCAGATTTTTCACTCTCCTCTTTCACTTTCATCAAGAGGCTCTTCTGTTCCTCTCTGCTTTCTGCCATAAGGATGGCGTCATCTACATACCTGAGGTTATTGATATTTCTCCTAGCAATCTTGACTCCAGTTTGTGCTTCATCCAGCCCGGCATTTCACATGATGTACTCTGCATATAAGTTAAATAAGCAGCATGACAATATACAGCCTTGACGTACTCCTTTCCCAATTTGGAACCAGTCCATTATTTCATGTCCAGTTCTAAGTGTTGCTACTTGACCTGCATACAGATTTCTCAGGAGGCAGGTAAGGTTTTCTGGTATTCCCATTTTTTTAAGAATTTTCCATAGTTCATTGTTATCCACACAGGTTTCCCTGGTGGCTCAGCTGGTAAAGAATCCACCTTCCATGTGGGAGACCTGGGTTCGATCTCTGGGTTGGGAAGATCCCCTGGAGAAGGGAAAGGCTACCCACTCCAGTATTTTGGCCTGGAGAATTCCATGGACTGTATAGTCATGGGGTCGCAGAGAGTCGGACACGACTGAGCGACTTTCATTTTCACTTCACTTTCCCTTTCTGTTAGAACCATTTGGTGATGAGGGTGGTTTCCTTGCCCTTCAAGAAACAGAGTGGGCCCTAACTTAGTCTCTTCCTATTAATGGTGAAACAGGAGGGAGGGGGGGCAAGACACAACTTTTGGGGCTTTCCTGGTGGCTCAGACGTTAAAGAGTCTCCCTGAAGTGCGGGAGACCCGGGTTCGATTCTTGGGTCGGGAAGATCCCTTGGAGAAGGAAATGGCAACCCACTCCAGTACTCTTCCCTGGAAAATTCCATGGATGGAGGAGCCTGGTACGCCACAGTCCATGGGATCGCAAAGAATCGGACACAACTGGGCAACTTCACTCTTGTTTTTTTGATGATCCAGCGAATGTCGGCAATTTGCTCTCTGGTTCCTCTGCCTTTTCTAAATGCAGCTTGAACATCTGGAAGTTCATGTACTGTTGAAGCCTGACTTGGAGACTTTTGAGCATTACTTTGCTAATGCGTGAGATGAGTGCAACTGTGTGGTAGTTTGAAAATTTTCTGGCATTGCCTTTCTCTGGGATTGAAATGAAAACTGACCTTTCCCACTCCTGTGGCCACTGCCGAGTTTTCCAAATTTGCTGGCATATTGAATGCAGCGGTTTAAAAGCATTATCTTTTAGGATTTCAAATAACTTCTCCAGGTCTTCCCAGGTGGCACCAGTGGTAAAGAACCCTGCTGCCAATGCAGGAGACCGAAGAGACACAGGTTCAATCCCTGGGTCGGGAAGATCCCCTGGAGGAGGACATGGCAATCCACTCCAGTATTCAGTCCATAAAAGTACCTTTTTAATGTCTACAGGATCCTTCTTGATTCTGGTAACTTACCTTCTTTTTCTGTCTACCTAGAAGTTTATTAATTTTATTGCTCTATTAAAAAGCAGCTACTGCTTTCATTAATCCTCATTTTCTTCATCATTAACTTTTCTTTTCATATTTAATATTTTCATTCCTCTATTTACTTGGGGTTTAATTTGTCCTTCTCATGCTACACTTAGAAGCTTATTCATTTTAAACATTTTCTCCTTTTCTCATAGAACATTTAAAGATGTAAATTTTCTCTGAAGAACAGCTCTGGCTGAATCCTATAAACTTTAGTAAGCCATGTTTTCCTTTTAATTCACTTCAAAATATCTTCTAATTTCCCTGTGATTTCTTATTTAATCCATGGATTATGTGTTACTTTTTTAAAAAATTGTTTCATTTATTTATTTATTTTCTGCACAGCCACATGTGATAGAAGGGACCTTGTTTTTTTTTAAAGATAACTCATACAACCATTGATTGATTATACAGAGCCATTTCTCAGTCCTCTTTTCTTTCCACTTAAGAAAATTAAAATATACCATGATGAGAATGATTAATGCCAAAACAAGATTTCTGGCTTATCATTTAGGGTACAAATACACACTTCATTGCTTGACATTTTATTGAACGCTAAGCAAGACTAAGCATCTCTGCCTTTGTTGTACACAGCTGGAGCAGAAGACCAGCGAGGGGGAGACAGCACTATTGTCCTTGGCAGGGAAGATGTCAGCCCCTGTTGTCCTGTCTTGTTGTGGGGAGGCTAACCCATGTTCTGCCGGTTGCCAAAGCCTCTAGGATGGGTGTCCTTCCAGTCATCCCACTCCCGAGCTCTGCGGACCGCCTGTTCATCATCCTCTTCCTCCTCATGCTCCTGATCTTCTTGCTGCTGAGCTGCTCTTTTGAACTCTGACGTTGTCTTGGCTATTTCCTGATCTGGTAAAGCTCCAAATTTCTGATGCTGTTCATACCAGTCATTCACTGTCATAGATGCCAGACTTGGATAACCAGCTCCAAATACTTTGGCTTGGGCTATGTTCTGAGTGAGAACAAACGGTTTCATTGGAGGCCTGTCCTGATGAGATGACTGAGAAGTTGATGCCTCGTTTGTGGAGTCTTTTTCTCTCAAGATCTTTATCTCCTGGTCAATGCTCTCAATCTCTTCTAAGCTGATACCAATCCACCTTCGAAGGTGAAGGAGATAATATTCACGAACATGCTCATCATCTGCTTGACCACTTTCCACAGCAGATTTCAGTGCAGACAACCTATGCTCCACCTCCTTCTTCTGCTTGTATCTCTCTTTTTTGGCTTGTCTCTGAGATGCCATATCAGCAATGCTAGGATAGGCCATGGAGGAATTAGCAGTGTTATTTTCAGCTGAGTTGGTCTTGGTTTTGGGCAGCTCAAACTTTGCCACATGATAGTACTGGCACTGAGTTAAGTAGTTTAAAAAGTGTTCTCGAGCCCACTGCAAATGATCTAGACGCTTGCTGGGACTGACTTGTTTCATGGCGAATGCTCCTTGAAATGCTGGCACCATCAGGTACTTCAGGTCGGTGGATGCGATCTCCTCCAAATCGTCATTTTGGCTGAACAAGTCGAGCTGCGACAACATTTCAGCAGCCTTCTTCAGGAGGTCCAGTCCCTTGAACACCTTATCTTGGATTATTCGGGAGCCGGTGGGTTCAGTTGCGATTTCCACTTCGTCCAAAAGCTGCTTGCTGGTTTCAAACACCTCGGGGAGCCGCGGGAGCAGTAACTCGTCTTCGGCTGCTGCCATCTTAGGGAGGGAGGAACCCCAAATTTATTTTTTAATTAAAGGATAATTGCTTTACAGAATTTTGTTGTTTTCTGTCAAACCTCAACATGAATCAGCCATTGGTAGACATATATATGTGTATACATAGATACATAAGGGAGGAGAGGGTGAGATGTATGGAGAGAGTAACAGGAAACTTATATTACCATATGCAAAACAGGGAGCCAATGGGAATGTGCTGTATTTCTCAGGAAACTCAAACAGGGGCTCTGTGTCAACTTGGAGGGGTGGGGTGGGGAGGGAGATGGGAGAGAGGTTCAAGAAGAAGGGGATATATGTACATGTATACCTGTATTACTTTCTCTTTCTAAGCAATTGGAGATTTCTTCTCAAATATTTGAGTATCATTTTTTAAAATTTCTAGTTCTGATACAACTCTAATACCTTAATGCACTCATGTTTAACTGAGACCTATTTAAGGACCCAGCATATAGTCTACCTTGCAGACCACTTCATGTGTACTTGAGTATGTATCCTGATGGTGCTGGAGAGACTATTCCATTATGTCAATTAGGTCAAGCTGGTTGAGAGTACTGAAAACTTCAGTGTTAGAGGACCTACAGACTTCTTTTAAAGGGTCACATAAATATTTTAGACTTTGTGGGCCATACAGGCTCTGACCCAGCTATTCATCTCTGCAGTTATAAAATGAAAGCAGCCAGAGGTAATATGTAAACAAGTGGGTATAATTGTGTTCAAATAAAACTTTATATATAGACAATGAAATTTAACTTCATGTTAAGTTTTACAATCACAACAAAATATTCTTTGTGTTTTTTACCATTTAAAGTGTAAAAATCAGGGACTTCCCTAGTGGTCCACTGGTTAAGGTTCCATGCTTTCAAGGTAAGGGGCTCCAGTTCAATCCTTGGTTGAGGAACTAAGATCCCACATGCTGTGCCATAGGGTCAAAAAATTATAGTAAAAAATTTTAAACAGAATAATATGAGGTATATAGTTTATTTTTTAATGTAAAAATCAGTCTCAGTTCATGGGCAATACAAAAATGAGCAACTGGAATGGATCTGGCCAACAGGAGAATTTGCTAACTCCTGTTCTGTATCCTTACTAGTTTTTATGTATTGGGCTATCAATTACTGAGAGAGGAGTATTGAAATCTCCAGCTCTAATTGTGGACTTTTCTATTTCTTTGTTTAGTTGTTAGTATTCTTTATGTATCCTGAAGCTCTATAATTAGGTGAAATATATATATGTATCAAGAAATATAAATAAATATATGGAATACAAAGTAATAAATGATAAATAAAATGGAATATAAAAAATAATCTAAAGAAAGACAGGACACAAAGCAGAAACAGAATGAATATAAATAGAAAACAAAGAGCAAGATGACAGACTTAAATCCAACCATATCAATAACTGTATTAAGTGAAAATGGCATAAAGATTCCAATTGAAAGGCAGAAGTTACAACGGTCTAGATAAAAGCAAAATTCAATTATACGGTGTGAATAAGAAACTCATTTCAAATATAAAAATCTCAGGTTAAAGCTAAAAAGATGAGAAAAGATAAATATGTAAACACTAATCATAAGAAAGATAAAGTGGCTGTACTAACATCAAAGTAGACTTCAGGAAAAGGAATATCACTAGGGATAAAGAAAGACACTTCATAATGGTAAAGGGTTCAATTTGTCAAGAAAACATAATACGTCACACATAAAACATGCACATAAATGGTAGATAACCTCTGGTTTTCAATTATAATGTTTACTTTTTTCGTTAGTTTTTTTAAGTGATTGCTCTGGAGTTTAATCAACAATAAGTTTCTTTAACTTACCCCAGTCTACCTTAAAATAATACTATAATATGTAGGTATTATGTAAGAACTTTTCAAGGTATACATCTCTTTCCCTTATCATACATATCCTTTGTATTACTGTCATATATTGTACTTTTCACATTTGCTACAACCCCCCAACTATATTAATTTTATCTTGCTTTAAATAATCAATTACCTTTTTTCCTTTCTGCATCTTGTTTTAATCACTTGTATGTTATGGAGCTTTCCATAGAGAGCATTCTATAGTTCTTATCAAAAATTTTTTTTACTATGGTATAATACACATAAAATCACTATCTTTAAACACAGAATTTAGTGATGTTAAATACATTCATAATGTGCAACTATCACAACCATTCATTTCCATAGCACTTTTCACCTTGTGTTGATAAAACTGAAATTCTATATCCATTAAATGCAGCTCTGTAAACCCTCTTCTTCCAGTCCCTAGCAACCACCATTCTACTCTCTCTCTCTAAGATTCTGTCTACTCTAAGTATTCTTTCTCATTTCTTTTTGAGCATATTAGATAGCTATTTTCTTTATGGTTACCATGGGGATTATTTTAACATCCTAAAGTTATAACACTCTAATTTGAATTTAGTCCGGCTTAACTTCAATAACATACAAAAACTCTGCTCCTTTGTAGATCTGTCCCCACCCCTTTCCACTATTATCACAAAAGTAGATCTTTAAACAATGTGTGCCCAGAAAAACAAACTAACAATTCATTTAAATGTTATCAGTCTCCTAAATTATGTAGAAAACAAAATGTGGAGCTACAAACCAGGTCACTTGAGAGCTTTTAGATTAATAATTTTTAAAAAAAGTGCATTAGGCCCTTAAATCTGCAGAGAAGAAAAAGTGGATTACAAACCATTGTTTGAATGATATAGGCTTTTACAATGGCATTCACTGAGATCTTTATTGCCTCAAAAGGCTTTCAGCTACTGTCTAGTGTCTTTTCATTTCACCCCAAGGGACTCCTTTGAATATTTCTTGCAGGGCAGATCTAGTTAACCAATAAACCTCTTCAGTTTTTAGTCATCTGGGAATGTCTTAATTTCTCTCTCACTTCTGAAGGACTTTTACCAAACACAGGATACTTGGTTAACGCTTACATTCTTTTAGAACTTTGAATATACTGGCCCACTGACTTTTGTCCAAGTTCCTGAAGAGAAATCTGCTCATATTCTTATTAAGGATCCCTTGCATGTGATGAGTCAATTCTCCCTTAATGCTTTGCGGATTCTGTCTTTATCTCTGACGTCCAAAAATTTGGTTTCAAATGTGTCTCAGTGTGGGTCTCATCGAATTCATCTTACCTGGAGTACATTAAGGTTCTCTGATGTTTATATTCATATTTTTCATCAAATTTCGCATTGTGGTAATGCTGGAAATCAGATTCTTCCCTTTTCTCAGGGTTTTCTTGTCTGTTATTGTTTTTCTGATTCTTTTGGACTGTCTCTATGCCAAGAATAAGCTTAAGGTGTAAATTTAAGTCCTTCTCAAGTGTCTTCTGAGCCTTTTCCTGGGCATGCACTATTACCTTCTGATTCTCTCTGTAGATGCAGTTGTTTTTTTAATGTCCTAGTCTTTAATATTTGCTTCCCAAAAGGGTGCAGGGGAAGGAAAATGAAGGAGAGGAAGGTGTGGAAAACACCAACCAAATCCTGTGAAAGTCACATACACTGGGGGTGAGGGGTGTTGACAGAAGGGGGAGGATGCAAGAACAATGGCTGCTTGCCTCTTCGCATCTATGTGATCAGAAGGAGCACCCAGAGCACAGATCCTTGAAGCTGGCAGACCAGATCCTTTCTGCCCACCCTGGCTCCTATTTGTAAGCTGCCCTGGAACTCACACAGCTGCCTGCCATGTGACTGAGGGTGAGGGATGGTAGCTGCTACTGTGCTGAGAGCTAAAATTGACCATAATTAACCACAATTTACCTTCCAAGTCTTCCCCTGGAACTCGCAGGCCTTCAAAAGACTCCAGAGTTCCAAATTAGTTACAGGCAGATTCTGCCAGCCCAATTGTCGCTTAGGTAGAAAGACTCCTGGTGCTTCTTACTCTACCAGCTTCCCAGAACCCCTCAATTATCTTTGAACTTAACCAAAAACATGAGGAAGAAAAGTCACATATCCACATATTTACCACTTTGTGTAGACCCAAATTTCCACCTGGTATCATTTTCCTCAAGTCTGAGGAATTTCCTTTCCCGTTTCATAAAATTTAAGTCTGTTACTAACAAATGCTCTCGGCTTTTGTGTGCCTCAAAAAAGCTTTAGCTTTTATTTTTGAAAAATATTTTAACTGTACATAAAATTTCAGTGTGATTGTTATTTATCTTCAGTACTTTGAAGATGTTTCTCCACTGTCTTCTGAGTTGCACCATTTGGGGGCAAGAACTCTCGTTACTCTTATCTTTATTTCTCTGAAAAATGTGACTTTTTTTCCTCTGGCTACTTTTAAGATTTGTTCTGCATTCCTGGTTTTCAGCAATTTGATTACGATGAGCCTTGGTGTGGTTTCCACTCTGTTTATCCTGCCTGTGGTTCATTGAACTTCTTGGATGTGTGGGTTTACAGTTTCCACCAAATTTGGAATATTTTCAGTCATAATTTCTTTAGACATATTTGTTTCCCAATCCCCATCTTTTTTCCCGTGACTTCAAATATACATATGTTTAGAACCACTTTACTTTGTTCTACAGGTTGATAAGGCTCTGTTTTTCAGTTTTTTGTTTTTTTTTTGGTCTGTGTTTAGTTTCTACTGTTGACTTTAAACTCGCTGATGATTTCTTTTACAGAATATTAGTGCTGGTAAAGCCACGCCTGTTTCTTTTCAGATGCTACATTTTTATCTCTAGAAGTTCCATTTGATTTTTATTTTCTCCTTGTTGATATTTTCCTTTAAATCCTTTCACATACTTTAGTAACTGTTCCAAAGTCCAAATCTGCTCATCATCTGTCATTTTTTAAACCTGTTTCTGTTGACTGATTTTTCTTCTAGCTATGGGTCACAATTCTGTGGTTCACTCCATGTCTGGCAATTTTTGGCTGAATGCTCAACACTGTGAGCACTAGCATTTGTTTCATTCCTTTAAAGCGCCAGACTCCTTTCTGGAAAAAACTTACTTTCAGATCAGGTAACTGTTTTATAGCTTGCTTAATTTTAAGTCTTTTTAGGGTGGGTTTAGAACAGTCTTTATGGTAGAGCTGAAATACCATCCCTACTGGTCAGGCATGTGTGGCTTAATATTCAGCAATAAACTCAAAGGCAGATTTCTGGAGCATTTTTCTCACAGATGGAAGCTAGCACTCCTATAGGCAGAAAGATAAAAAGAGGAAAACCCATGTAGAAATGTAACACTTCCACTTATATCTTGTTAACAGCACTCAATCACATGAGCACACCTAGCTATAAGGAAGACTAGAAAAGTAGTCATTTAATCTGGGAGACAACATGCCCTGATAAATATTAGGGCTCTGTTGCTTGAAAAAATAGAAAGTATTTGGGTACACAATAAATAGTCTCTGCCATCATTCCTAAGATTACACTGAGAAGGCAAAGCATATGATTTACGTAAACAAGTGTAAAACATTTGTCTACAGAGCTGGACATCCTGGAATGTGAAGTCAAGTGGGCCTTAGGAAGCATCACTACAAACAAAGCTAGTGGAGGTGATGGAATTCCAGTTGAGCTACTTCAAATCCTAAAAGATGCTGCTGTGAAATGCTGAACTCAATATGACCAGCAAATTTGGACAACTCAGCAGTGACCACAGGACTGGAAAAGGTCAGTTTTCATTACAATCCCAAAGAAAGGCAATGCCAAAGAGTGCTCAAACTACTGCACAATTGCACTCATCTCACACACTAGCAAAGTAATGCTCAAAATTCTCCAAGCCAGGCTTCAAGAGTACATGAACCATGAACTTCCAGATATGCAAGCTGGTTTTAAAAAAGGCAGAAGAACCAGAGATCAAATTGCCAACATCCGCTGCATCATCGAAAAAGCAAGAGAGTTCCAGAAAAACATATATTTCTGCTTTATTAACTATTCAAAGCTTTTCACTGTGTGGATCACAACAAACTGTGTTTCTTAAAGAGATGGGAATACCAGACCACCTGACCTGCCTCTTCAGAAATCTGTATGCAGGTCAGGAAGCAACAGTTAGAACTGGACATGGAACAGACTGGTTCCTAATAGGAAAAGGAGTATGTTAAGGCTGTATATTGTCACCCTGCTTCTTTAACTTATATGCAGAGTACATCATGAGAAACGCTGGGCTGGAGGAAGCACAAGCTGGAATCAAGATTTCCGGGAGAAATATCAATAACCTCAGATATGCAGATGACACCACCCTTACGGCAGAAAGCAAAGAACTAAAGAGCCTCTTGATGAAAGTGAAAAAGGAGAGTGAAAAAGTTGGTTTAAAACTCAACATTTAGAAAACTAAGATCACGGCATCTGGTTCCATCACTTCATGACAAGTAGACAGGGAAACAGTGGAAACAATGAGACTTTATTTTCTTGGGCTCCAAAATCACTGCAGATGGTGACTGCAGCCATGAAATTAAAAGATGCTTGTTCCTTGGAAGAAAAGTTATGACCAACCTAGACAGCATATTAAAAAGCAGAGACATTACTTTGCCAACAAAGGTCCGTCTAGTCAAGGCTATGGTTTTTCCAGTGGTCATGTATGGATGTGAGAGTTGTGGACTATAAAGAAAGCTGAGTGACGAAGAATTGATGCTTTTGAACTGTGGTGTTGGAGAAGACTCTTGAGAGTCTTCTGGATGCTGAAGCTGAAACTCCCAATACTTTGGCCACTTGATGCAAAGAACTGACTCATTTGAAAAGACCTTGATGCTGGGAAAGATTGAAAAAGATTGAAGGTGGGAGGAGAAGGGGACGACAGAGGATGAGATGGCTGGATGGCATCACCGACTTGATGGACATGAGTTTGAGTATATTCTGGGAGTTGGTGATGGACAGGGAGGCCAGGTGTGCTGCAGTCCATGGGGTCGCAAAGAGTTGGACATGACTGAGTGACTGAACTAAACTGAAACTACAAAAATTTTGTGATGAAGACTGTACTGAATACAAAAAGATCTTTCAACATAGTAATACACATGGCTTTCTTTTAGCAACCCATTATTAATGTGATTTTTAAAATTATTTGTGTCTTTGAAGAACTACTTAACTATCTTACAATGGGATTAAACTCTTTAAATGAGCCTTAGAAACTTTCCAATAACATTTATTCAAAGGAGTCAAGAACTAAGAGTAACATAATCTTTAGTTTTTGAAGTTTTGAGAATTGCAAATATTGAATCAAGTATTACAAAAGTATTTTTAATGTATAGGTGACCTAAAAAATAGAAGTAAAATTTCTAGGTACCAACAGGCCAGCCCCTTAGGAGGCCCCCTTTTAGTACAAGGCATATTAAATTTAGAAATTTTCCATCTACCACAGGTATTGAACAAGGAAGTATATGTCTGTTCAGAGATCTGAAAGGAGAGATGTAAATATCCAGATTTTTATTTTCTCTTCTCTTCTGATATGAATCCCCAAAGCAATATATTAACATATACATTAGGATATGTTAGCAGAACTATACTATGCATATGCGCATGCTCAGTTGTGTCTGACTCTGTACGACTCCTTGTACTATAGCCCACCAGGCTCCTCCGTCCATGGAATTTTCCAGGCAAGAATGCTGGAGTGGGTTGCCATTTCTACCCTAGCAACTCTGGCAGAGCAAACACAAAAGATTCTCACAGAAGGAAAAAAATAATTTAGTTGACGTTTATCTCATAACCAAAAATTATGAATCAAGTAAAAATAATATACCATAAGCAAACATTAGCTGATACAAAACCCAGGAATATTAGAACCCCTAACAACTCCATAATTGTAAAATCTGAGACTATAAAAATTGTTTTAAATAATTTAAAAATTAGAGGAAAAAACAACAGAAACCATAAGAACACAATATTAAAAAAAACCCAACTAGATGGTCTTTAAAAAATGAGTCAAATAGACATAGAAAAATGAAAAATATATGCCTTGAAATCAAATACTCAACAGAAGGATTAAAAAGCATATTAGACAAAGCTGAACAATGAGTGAATCAGAAAACCATTTCAAGGAAATTATCCAAAATACAGGACTTTAAGGGGAAAGTGGTGACAATGAATCTAAGAGGTCAAAACAAATGCAGAACTAAATGAGGTGGCCCAAAACATGTCTAACTGGAGTTCCAGAAGGAGGCAATTCTTTGGAAAGTTGGGGTCACTACTAAGCAGGATAAATGAAAGTAAGTCTGCAGCAATGGTCTTCAACCCCGGCTGTACCTTACATGTGTCAGCTAAGAAGCTTTAAAAACAGTACCTAGGCCTCTCCTTCCCCAACCAGCAATTTTAGAATTGGTGTGGAGTAGGTCAAGGTATCTGTATTTTCTTCAAAGCTTCCCAAGCTATTTTAGTGAACCCTCAGAGAACCAGCGATCCACACCTAGACATAGCTAGAGGCACAGAACAAAATTAAAGAGAAAAATGTTAAAACAACTACAGAGAATTAATTCTATCTACACAATAATAACGAAGGCTGACAAAGGCTTCTCAACAACAGAGGCTAAAAGAATAATAAAATAGTACCTGCAAAGTACTAAGAGAAAATAACTGTCAACCTAAAAACACTGAACCTAGAATGAAATGGGATACAAGAAGGAATTCAAAACATAAAGATAAAACACAGCGGACTATGCTGCCAGATAAACTCACAGCTCATACATCTTTCTTTTCCTAAGTAATCAATCAATCAATCAAGATGTCAGTCTTTCTGGTCATCTGTTCCAGTAGTTTGTAAATATGACCAAACAAATTGACCTCAGTTTTAAAGTTAAAAGCAAATACATGGGCCCCACCCTAGATGTACCATAGCTCTAGGAGTAAGAGCCAAGTTTTCCTTAAAAAATCTAACAGATCAAGAGGATAATCAGATTTCAGAACTTCAAATTCTAGTTATTTCCTTCATTCAGTAATTCTCTTTAAGTATGGCTCCTCAAATGTCAGCATTATCATTCCTGGGAACTTGTGGAAATGCAAAATTATCAGGACCCATCCCGGATCTACTGGCCCAGCAATTCTGAGGATGGACTCTGCAACTGTGCTTTAACACTCAGATGATTCTGAAGCCAAGTCAGGTTTGAGAGAGCTTTTAGTCTCCTCCTATTATCTACTGTTCACACTTCCACAAGAACAAACCCCCTGCTCTGCCCCACCAACACATCTTGTAGAGTATTGTTCCATGGCTGAGCAATGCTCATACACTCCTGGTCTCTTCACTGACGTCTCTTCTCATCTTTCATCTTGACTGTCACATCTCTTACAGGGGTTCCCACGTAAAGGTTGTCCATTCTTCCAGACACCAGCATCTAGAAGGTGAAGTCCACTCATTCTCTAACTTCCTAGAACTCCAAAAACATTTGGATAAAAAAATCTCACCTTTTCTGAGACTCTCTACTCTCAGGGCTTCCATGGTTAAGTGAGTATGATACTGATTTCCAAATTTCTCTTTATGATGCTGAAACCAGAAGAACCCACTACCTACCTGACACTTCCATCTGGATGTTCCCAGAGGAACTTCAAATCAATATATGAAATCTGAACATGCTATGTTGTCCAACCCTATTCTTTCTGTATTTTCTAATATAAATGAAGGCACTACAATTCAGCTACACAATTATCCAAATCTAAAATCTGAAAATCATCAATGGAATTCCTTATTCAAATATTCAACTAATCACCAATTACCATCAGTTTCACCTCTAAGTTCTCTAATTCTCTCCATCACAACTGCTACTGCTACAGTACAAATTTTCCTCCCTTACCAGGATTTCCTGTGCAGCAATAGCCTCGTAACCCCCTTGCTATCTCTTCAGTACTTCACTCCTCCAATTCATTTTACAGTCCTCAAATTTCAAGAACATTTAGTTTTAAAATCATGTGAGCTTATAAATTTTTAATTTAGTTTTAATACTTCTAATGCAATCATCATTCAATGCAAGCTTTTAAATCTAGCTATTTTACTCAATAGTTCTAGATCACCAACTTACTGATAATTTATCACAATTATGTTAACAAAGAATGTCAGTCAAAAAAGGAATTATCAAATTAGATCCAAATTAATCCTTAAAATTTAAGAGTGCTGTAACTAGTAACTTCATCTATATGAACTTCACTGCCACAAATTTTAGTTTTTGTTATAAATAGTAGCACTTGATGTTATAAGATGAGCAAAATAAGAACACTGTGGAAGAAATGTTTGAAACCCAGGGAAGAAAATTCTCAAATTTTGAAAAAAAAAAAAAAAATGAAAACTCACCATACACACCTGCAGAAGGAGTGGAATTGTTCATGGTAAAAGGTCCGTTAATGATGCCAGAAGAAAGAAGCTCATCAGACCCCCGCTGAAAAGCAAGAGCAATATTCTGTTAATAAAAATGAGTCTCTGATAATGATCCATAAATTTACTACTAAAAAATATTAAAAGCTAGTACTATTACTTAAATCTGATATCACGGCATTTAAGGAGAACACCTCAAGAACCATAACATCTAAAGGTTGGAAGAGAACAGTAAAGGAAAATTATCACACATCTACATGGCTGTTAATGATAAAAAACAGAACTGCCATCACATAATTGGGAACATAATCCCATAACCTTTTTTGATCAAACCCTCTGAGATTTTTTTTTTTTTGAAGCTTCCAGACAGTTTTATTTAAGACTTTACATATCTGAAGAATCAGTTAAAAAGCAAATGTTTATTTTTAGAGTTGCACAAAAGGAAAATAATAGGGGAAGTAATGACTGGCTTATGATGTGGGGCCAATTTCCAAATCTAAGTTTTAGAACCTGGGGCTCTAAAAACAGCACTTGTAATTAATACTGTTAATTAATACTGTTCATCAGATTCAGAGTTTAAGGAAGTCACTACATTTTATTTCTTGACGTTGTAGATTTAACAACATACTGGTAGCAACATGTAACTGCTCACATAGATTAGACATCAAGAGACCAGTTTATGCATATAAACTTAAACACTGAAAATGAATACATTCAGCTATTATGGAACTTACAACAAATACAAACTTATTAACAACTTTCCAGAAGGCACAAAAGACAGTATTAATAAAGAGTGGTCTTTTGCATCATTTTCAAAAATTCTTCCTTGTTTATTTCTGCATCCCCATCATGATCAGCCTCATCAAGCATTTCCTGAAGTTCATCATCTGTTAAATTTTCCCCTGGTTCCTTAGCAACCCTCTTGATATTGTTCAGTGATATACTTCCTGTATCATCATCATCAAATAATTTGAAAGCCTTCAGTATTTCTTCTTTTTCATCCTTTTCACTCATTTTTACACTCATTATGGCAAAAAATTCTTCAAAACTAACGGTGCCAATTCCTTCTTTGTCAGTTTCAGCTATCATCTTTTAAATTTCTTCTTTCTTTGGCTCAAATCCTAAGGCCCGCATTGCAATCATGTCTCCACCCGGCGCCCCCGGCCGGGACCTCCCAGCTTTACCGGTCGGCCGAGCTGCCCAACAGTAGCGCGCCGCCCGTAAGCCGCTGCTAAGGCCGCTCTCACAGATCTCTCCCCTCTGAGATGTCATGTCTGAAGTACCAAAAACCACATTCAGGGGCTGTATCCTGATTATTATTTTTGCAGTATACTTTTAAGTATATTTAGTGTATTTTAAATACAATTGGTATATTAAGCATGTTAAGTTTTTGTAGTATATTTTTAAGCATTTGCATGTGAATAACTTGTGCAGCACTCCTTGACTTTTTCATACATATATATATACTTTTTCATGATATATGGTATATACATATATACGTATATTAAAAGTTGAACAAAAAGATGTAATTTATTTCTATATTGGCCAAATCCTTTAAATAAGTGACTTTTCATCCATTATTCCTTAAATGGTCTTTACTGTGTATTATTTCTTAAAAGAACTACTCTTTTAAGTAATTTAGACTCTTTTTCAGGTAAGAGCTTGACCAATTTCAAAGTTGAACTATCAAAGCTAAAAGATAAGTGAGTGGGACTAGCCTTTTCATTGTCATCATGAGGTCTATTACCAAGATTAAAACATTTATATATAGGAAGGACAATAAACAACATGTATAAATTTAAAACCAACCTATTTCAAATGGTAATTTGTTCAGCTCTCGGTCAATGTTTTTGGCCACACGTCACCACTTGTGAGATCTTAGTTCTCTGACCAAAGATCAAAACCCGGCCCCCGACAGTGGAAGAGAAATTTCCTGATCCTCCCGACCCAGGAATCAAACCCATGTCTCCTGCTTGGCAGGTGGATTCTTTACCGCTGAGCCATGGGGGAGATCTAGTTATACGTACACAATGTAATTAGTATAATCTCCTAAACGTAAAAATATTCTTTCAATAAAGGAAACTTTCTAAAGTTTTAAAAAGAAATGCAAACTTTTTGATACCAACAAAAAGTAAATTCCCTCTGTCAGATAAATTGATAAAAGACTGGATTTTGACAAAATCAAAATGGAAAGGACTACAAAAGAGATTTAATAAAGTTCCATTTATGATTAACCTTTGAGAATAAGAGGGGCTTCCCTGGTAGCTCAGTCGGTAAAGAACCTGCCTGAAGTGCAGGAGACCCGGGTTCAAACCCTGGGTCAGGAAGATCCCCTGGAAAAGGACATGGCCAACCACTCCAGTATTCTTGCCTGGAGAATCCCATGGACAGAGGAGCCTGGAGGGCTACAGTCCATGGGATGGCAAGAATAGGACATAAGAAGAATAAACAATGAGGCATTAGAACTTTCCTTCAGCACACTGATGATATCTGTTTAGAAAAAAAACAGGAGGTCAAATTTTTCACTGTAACCATCTTCATTTAAACATTTTTGCCTACTTATCCAATTATATCAGGAAAATATTTAGATGTTAATTAGCTAGATCATTTTCATAGTTGTGTTATCCTAATACACACTGTACAAAGTTATAATATCAATCTATGTTCCTCTGTAATCTTTTTAACTGATAAGCTTTTGTCACATTGTTAGTCTCCATTATAATTTAATGAATTCTTAAATTCTACAATTGCCTACTATTTCCCTACTACTCAATATTAGCATCGCATGTAATTTATTGATCCCAAAAATTATGCTGCATTTAGAATACAGTATTTTCTGTATTTTATATTCTATCCATAGAATAAATATTCAGAAGTAAGAGACAATCTTTTCTTTTTGAATGAAGATAAAACTGTAAGAGATCTCAAACTTCTGCTTAACAATACAGAGTAACTTCAAGTTACTAGTATACTACAAGATGCATTTGTACTTCTATAATAAAAGTCAAAGTCGCTCAGTAGTGTCCGAATCTGTGCAACCCCATGGACTATATAGTCCATGGAATTCTCCAGGCCAGAATACTGGAATGGGTAGCCATTCCCTTCTCCAGAGGACCTTCCCAACCTAGGGATCGAACCCAGGTCTCCCACACTGCAGGAGGATTCTTTATCAGCTAAGCCACCAGGGAAGCCCAAGAATACTGCTGTGTGTAGCCTATCCCTTTTCCAGCGGATCTTCCCAATCCGGAAATCAAATTGGAGTCTCCTGTATTTCAGGTGGATTCTTCACCAGCTGGGCTACTTTTAAAGGGGTTTTTCAAATATTGTTGGAATTGGCACATGACCACCACAATTTTAATATTACAGTTTGGCTCACAGTCTGTGTAGTAAAGAATCTAACCTTATTCAAAGAGAGGTCTAGTTTTTGCCCTCTCTTGGGAGGTAATCTCTAAACCACTGGTAAAGTTATACCTGAGAAAGTGTCTTTTTTTTTTAAAACTTGAGGGCCTTTGAGTCACCAGACAGTGTTAGAGGCAAGGCTCACGACACGCCTGGAGGGGTTGGAGAATGAATTTTAAGATCAGCCTCCAGAGCAATCAAGTATGCTTAACACAGAGTTGTTGTCTGTAGTTACACAGAATTGCTGTTTTGTAGTTTAGTCGCTAAATCATGTCTGGCTCTGTGACCCCGTGAACTGCAGTGCACCAGGCTCCTCTATGTCCAGGCAAGAACACTGGAGTGGGTTGCCATTTCCTTCTCCAGGGGATCTTCCCGACCCAGGAATCGAACCTGTGTCTCCCACATTGCAGGCAGATTCTATACCATCTGAGCCACCAGGGAAGCCTATTCCTTAACTTGACTGTTGGCCTAATTCCTTTCATGAATGAATGATGAATCAGTAGAGCAAATATAATAAAACTATTCATTTAAAAGATTTCTTAAAACTTCACTTCTAAATCACCATTTAGATTTCTAACTGTAAAAGAAAATTCAGTCCAAAAACGTGATCTACTAGTCAAATATTTAAAAACAGATAAATT
Source organism: Dama dama (assembly GCF_033118175.1). Taxonomy (NCBI): domain Eukaryota; kingdom Metazoa; phylum Chordata; class Mammalia; order Artiodactyla; family Cervidae; genus Dama; species Dama dama. The sequence continues at coordinate 10,711,263 of NC_083696.1, read as the reverse complement.
TATATGGCATATTAAGTAAATTAATGCAACATCTTAACTGTTATATCTCATGATTCTACACAAAATATAAACTAAAACAAGGAAATGGTGAACATTAGTCTTCAAAATAAAAGCATTTAAGTTTGATAATTCTACTAGATCTTCCAATAGTAACAAGAATTTTAAAAAAGAGTAGCCTAAAATAATGCATAAGTAAAGCAAACCATATAGGATCCAGTGAAATGCTGGAATGTCTATTTTTATGTCTTATTATACAATAAGAAAAAGTATTTGATCCTAAAGTTTTATACTTGAAAATAGCAGAGATGGGGTTACCATTCCTTTTACAGAATAAACAACATGCATCTCAAATAATTTTGACACTTTAAAAAACTGATAACTTTTGACCCTAATAATTTCCAGATATGATAAAAGATAAAGATAGCAAAAAGAGCTTACATTTGAAAATGCAGTCATAAAAAATATTCTGATTATCAAAATTTACTAGCTAAGCTTTTTTGCTCCCAAAGATTCATTTTCAAATCATAGAAAATAAAGGTTTTAAAACATTATAAAGCTCAAATCCCAAGTCATATTACTTTGTAAGCTTTGTAAAAAGTGACAAAAACACAATCAGTTCACTAAACAACTATTCTTTCCTTGACATCAATTCTTTTTCCGGGGGGGGGGGGGGGGGGGGGGCGTAAATCACTGCCTGTAATTAACAGACTACTTCACAAAAACCAAGAAGTATTTCTGAAAATTATGCTTAATATTTATATCCTGAGGGTCTGAAAACTAATTTTCCATTATAGTCAAGGAAAAGCAATGCAGACCTAGGTAAAATGAGTGTCTTGTAAGGGAGTAAATGTTTGCCTTCTTCTCTTCTAGGTTCTTTGGCTGGTCTAAAAATTAAACTGACACAAACCAGATAAACGGGAGAAAAACAAAATTTAATTTCATACATACAGGAACTCATGAAGATATTAGACTTCAAGAAGTGACCAAAGCATGCAGTTTTTATGCCTTTTAGATAAAGAAAACTATTATTTGTGGAGATCTGACAAAACAAAGAGGCTGGGGCTTAATCAGCCTTCTCTGCCTTGAATTTCCTATCTCTGGTGATAAAGATGACTTCTACCGTCCTTGTACTAATGTAAGGATACTTTCACTTGGAAGATTTATTTCCTGCTTCCAGGGAGACAAAGCAGGGTCAGTGTGCTTACATCATCTGTTCCTTAAGTAACTTTAATTCAAAATAATCAACACGCCAAAGTGGCCTATTTAAGGGTGGCATATTTTGCTCCACGTCACTCTCTGCTGGGGCTTTCCTGGTGGCTCAGACAGTGAAGAATCTGCCCTGCAACGCAGGAGACCTGGGTTCGATCCCTGGGTTGGGAAGTTCCTCTGGAGGAGGGCATGGCAACCTACTCCAATCTTTTTGCCTGAAGAATCCCCAGGGTCAGAGGAGCCTGGTGGGCTACAGTCTGTGTAGTCACAAAGAGTCGGACAAGACTGAGCAACTAAGCACAGCACTCTGTGCCAGCTATGGTAAGAAATTATAGTTTACGAGATGAATGAAAGAGAAGCGAAATGAAGACTCTAAATAAATGATGGAAAGCTTATTTGGATGAGTGACTGTAGAGGATCAACAGAAGAAAACTGTTAAAAAAAGTTAAAAAGTGAAAGAAAAAAAGACTGTATCACAGGTAAACAAATTAACATTAAACAAAAAGGCTTTAACAAATCAAATAATGAAGACATCATGGGGTGGGGGTGGAGGAGGAACAATACTTGCTCAACGGTCTCCTTAGAAACACACAGTAAATTTACAAAAGTTCAACAGTTGTTCTGTGGACTTGTTAGCTTTCTGAGTTAGTCAACACACCAATCCGCTTCCCTGCCTCAAGTACCAATTATTGAAGCTCTCTCCTGCTGAAGAATAATTAAACACACAGGGCCAACAAAGCAAAGGAATACTGCAATTAAGCACCACAAATAAAGTGTTTTATTATCAACTCGATGGAAAGTGGTTCTGTTTAGCCTTAAACTGAGATTATTAATATGACAAAAGGCAATCCACGCAACTGCGAATCAGCCAATAAAACAACAGGTAAGGAAGATTCTGAAAATAAACAATTAGCTCATGGTTAAATTTCTGATCATACCTAAATGCATGTGAAATTCCAGAATAAGATATTTATTTTAGTCTATCAAGGTACTATGATCATAAAAAAGCTATCAAAAAAACTCATTATTTCCCATAATACTAGAACTATCTTTTTTTATTAGGTATTAGGTCTGACCTAAGGTATTAGCTTATAGTTAACACCATAGGTTTTTTCTTCTGTATAATTAGGTTAAAACTACAATAGGCAAAGTTTGGAAAGAAAGAAAAATAATGAAATAAAGTCTGTCACTGTTTCCATTGTTTCCCCAGCTATTTGCCATCAAGTGATGTGACTGGATGCCATGATCTTATAGTTTTTTTTGAATGTTGAGTCTTAAGCACCTTTTTCACTCTCCTCTTTCACCTTTATCAAAAGGCTCTTCAGTTCCTCTCCACTTTCCTCTTCACTTTCTGCCATAAGGGTGGTGTCATCTGCATATCTGAGATTATTTATATTGATAATGTATTAGAAGAGGAAGAAAAAATATGGATAGTTGTCTCTGGTGCAGTGTTAGTCACTCAGACGTGTCCGCCTCTTTGCGACCCCATGGACTGTGGCCACCAGGCTCCTCTGTCCATGGAATTCTCCAGGCAAGAACACTGGAGTGGGCAGCCATTCCTTTCTCCAGGGGATCTTCCCGACCAGGGATGGAATCCAGGTCTCCTGCGTTGCAGGCAGATTCTTTACTGTCTGAGCCACCAGAGAAGCCCTATATATGCATTAGAAAGGTACCAGAAGGGTAAAGAAAAAGCTAATAAAATTGTCTTTATGGAAAAGACAAGAAGAGGGACGACACTGTGAATAAGAGTCCTCCATGTGTACACAGCTGAATTTGTTGAACTACTTCTGTTCTTTTATTTATGAATTTAATTTTTACTTTTATCAAATATGTGTACTAGAACAAATATTACAAAAGAGTTTATATGATAAAAGCAGATCTCGGCACCCAAACTCAGTCTTTAAACAGTTCTTACTTCAATGTGGTTGCCACCACAACACTAGACAACATGTTTATATTACTACTTGAAAAATAAACTGACTGGCCTCTAATGTGAAACCTTAAGAATTTATCTCTAAAATTCTTCCCTTTTCTGTTCTCTCAATGTTTGAAATATATGCTATTAGTTTTAATTCTTGTTTAAATATCTTTGAACTTTAAATACTAAACTTATATCTGTATTGCTTGTTTGGCAACTTGGCACTATCTCTTTTTGTATATATTTTGAAACGTTAGATCTTATTCTTTTATTTTTTATTATTTAAAAATATTTTAATTTTATTGGAGAATAGTTGACTTACAATGCTGTGTTAGTTTCAGGTGTACAGCTAAGTGATTCAGTTATATACACATTCACTCTTCTAATTTTTAAAAAAATTTGATTCTCCATTTTGAAAGAAAGCTTTTGAAAAAAAAAAAAGAAAGCTTTTGGGGCTCGTAATGTGTCCCCCCCCGCCTTCTCTGCCAGCTTCATTTTTCCTTTTATTGGTACAGTTGTTATATTTTGCCCTCCAACAATAGCCTTCTTGGTTCTGCCCATTTCTGTCCTGTCCAAAGGGTGACTCAAAATTGAATATCAATAAACACTATTTATATTTTTATTACTATGTAAATATTGTACAAGGAAACATAATCCTGGCACAATTTGTTTTTTACTCTATATGTCTAATGTCACAACCTTAGAACCACTTGAAAAAGACTGTTCTTAGAACCAAGATTAAATGGATTCTTTATTACACTCTATCAATTTCTTAACACCACGATATATTCTAATTTGGTTCATAGTTAGACATCTTTCTTTATTCACTCATTCATTCATTTTGCTTCCCATGACATTTTAAAACTGTCTTTATTTTTCTGACACTATTATTCTTTGTTATATCATCAAATTTTCCCCAAACTCTTCATGATACCACTTATTCTATATAGTTCTCATTTTTCTTCCTAAGATCGCCCACCTAAAACCCTCTTTTCTCTTGCTTCAATCTTGAATGACTGCTTTCTAGGACTTCTGAACAGTTATTAACTTAAGCCTTCTTTTCATTTTCATCTGGGTTGACTTAACTTTTTCCTAAACTTCTGTCTTCCGTGTCCTCAGTTCACATTACTTTGCTGCAACCTTAAATAACTACCTAAATGATGGTAAACACCAAGTTAAACTTTCTGGGTCCATGCATGTCTATAAATTCTATCCTCATAATGAATCATTTGACAGTAAAGAATTCTGGGTTAAAAATTATTTTTCTTAAGAAAATTGAAAACACAGTCCCATTTTCATCTAACATACAGTATGACTGGTAAGATGCCAGTCTGACATTCATTTCTTTAAAATTTACTTGTTTTTTTTCCTCTCCCTGGAAGTTTTCTGAATCATCTCTTCACCGATGGAATTCTAAAATTTCACAATAACATATCTAAGTTATAATGCTTTGTACTTGCTGTACTAGATAATAAACAGGTGGGTCTGAAGCCCAAAACTCGAATGAGTTGGTCTGAAGCCTGAAACTACCACTGTCCTTTGCACTTCCCGTATTAAGTAATAAGTTAGTTGGAAGTCTGAAGCTAGCATAAACTGTTAACTCCCATCTCTAAAATCAACCATGGAGAAGCTGCAGAAGCTAAAGGGATGTGTGAATCTCTGGAACCAAACTAATGAGAGGAAAGCCTTGATGAAATATAAGGAAAAAAAGACAAATCAACAGCTGAATTGAAATTTTAATACATTTCTCTTAGCAACCAATAGACCAAACACATAAAATATGACCAGAAAAAAACAAAACAATCAATAACTTGAGCTAACAGATATACTGAATGCAGAACCAGACAGCCAGCTAAGAATAAACCTTTATAAAAACAGACACTGTGCCAGATTGGCAAACTTTATATGTAAAGGGCCAAATAGTAAGATATTTTAGACTTTGTGGGCCAAACAGTCTCTGTCACAATTCACAAAAGCAATCATAGACAATTTGAAAATGAATGAGCATGGCTGTGTTTCAATAAAATTTTATTTATAGACAGAGATTTGAATCTCATCTATTTTTCACCTGTTACAAAATATTAACCATTGGATTTCTTTCAAGCACTTAGAAGTATAAAGACCATTTTAGTAAAGGATGTATAAAAACAGATGGCAGTGAGCCCTGTTTAGTCCTTAGACAATAGTTGCCAATTCCCATTTTAGTTCATAAAAGAAGTTTCAATACAATTCAAAGAAATATACTGAACATACTATGTTTTCTATAATAAAATTAGAAATGATAAAAAAAAGAATATCTAATGTTTGACAACTAAACTTTTAAAGCTACTAAATAATCCTGGAGTTAAAATGGAAACTTTTTCAAAATGATACATGTACCGCAATGTTCCTAGCAGTACTATTTACAACAGCCAAGACGTGGGCACAATCTAAATGTCCATCAACAGATGAATGAATAAAGAAGTTGTAAGACACACACACACACACACACACACACACACACACGAATATTATTCAGCCATCAGAAAAAGAATGAAATAATACCATTTGCAGCAACACAGATGGATCTACAGATTACCATATTAAATGAAGAAAGTCAGAAAGAGAAACATTAAGTATCATATGATATCACTTACATGCGGAATCTCAAGTATGATATAAATGAACTTATGTACAAAACAGAAACAGATTCATAGACATAGGAAACAAACTTACGGTTATCAAAGGCAAAAGAAGGAGGGATAAATTAAGGGTTTGGAATAAGCAGATACAAATTGCTATACAGACATAAAATAGATAAACTACTGTACAGCCCAAGGAACTCTATTCAATATCTTGTAATAAACTATAATGGAAAACAATCTGAAAAAGAGGATATATGTACACATATATAAATACACATATAAATGTAACTGAATCACTTTGCTGTGCATCAGAAACACAATACTGTAATTCAACTGTACTTCAAAAGTAAATAAATAAAATTTTTGAAATCATAAGGAAAATGCAAAAACATTTGGATATAATGCAAATGAAAAACACGAGTTGAAAACTTGTGGGATCCAGCTTTAGCACTTAAAGATAAATTTACAGTTGAAAATACATTTATGAGGAAATAGCAGATTTTAAAATATGTGAGTTAATTATCTGACTGAAAAAAAAAAAAGCAAATCCAAACCCCAAAATTAGTGTGAGAGGAATAAAGTACCTGAATTGACCATAAGGATTAAAGATAGTGAGATAATATACAAAGACATGCCTAGTCCCCACTACTGATCCAGGTCCAGATGACTTCACAGGTGAGGTCAACTAAACTATTAAGAAAAAATTTATTCCACAAAACAGCAAAAGAATGAGAGTTCCTCAGTTCATTTTAAGTAGCTAGTGAATGAAATCTTGATTCCAAAAGTAAAATTAGAAAATCACCACTTTATAACTATCATTGTAATAACAATTTCAGGAAAGAATCATCAAAATAGATGTTAAAACTAGTACGTTAAAGTTTGAGAATTAAAATACTATTAGTGAGGCCTCAAAGTATCACTCCACAAAATATTTACTAGTTGCAAAGAGAGAAACAGTAAATTTACAGTGGAAAATCTGGCAAATATAACCTAAAGTGATCAAATTTAACACATTACAAGTAACAGGACAAATCAACATCCTTTGCCTTCTGAAAAAACACACTAAGAACAACATAGCTTCTGTGGTATTCACTTAAATCTAGTTATAAGAAACAGATAAACTCAAAGTAAGGGATATCCTACACAGTAACATGTCTATATTCTTTCAAAATGTCAATATCATGAATCAAAAAGACTGAAGCAACACTTCAGATTAACTTCCAGATTTTGCTAATTATGCTACAGTAATGTCAAATGTCTTTGTTTTTAGACAATATACTCTAAAGTATTTAGGGGTTAAAGAATAAAGTAAAATAATATATCAATGAAGTTGCAAGGAATCTCCTTGACATACAATTAAGAAGGGAAAATTAATAATATAGTGGAGAGCTGGGCTGAAAATCATGCTAAGCAAATGCTGATTCAGAAGGATAAAAAAGGAAAATAGAGAGGTATACATATATCTGCAGAAAGTAACATATAGATATATAAAGAGAGAAAAGACTATAAATGAAAAATAAAACAATGAAGCAAATGTGAAATGCCTGGTTAATGACTATATAAGTTTTTTTTTTTATAGTACTCTGCAACCTTTCTGTGTTTGTGTTGAAGTTTTAAAAAATAAGATATCAATGAAATTCACCACATTAGTACAAAAACAAAAAAGAAAATCTTTATAAAGTAAAAATCAAAGTACGTACAAACTACAGTAAGCTTATCAGAGAGAGAATGTGGTAATATAAAAAAGTCATCTGCACAGTGATTTACAACCAAAAAGTATTTGCATTTTTTATAATCTTGCGTGCATTTTAAGTTGCTTCAGTCATGTCCAATTCTTTATGACCTATTGATTGTGGCCTGCCAGGCTCCTCTGTCCCTGGGATTCTCCAGGCAAGAATAACGAAGTGCATTGCCATGCCCTCCTCCAGGGGATCTTCCCAACCCAGGGATTGAACCTGCGTCTCCTGCACTACAGGCAGATTCTTTACCACTGAGCCACTAGGGAAACCTAAAGGAATAAGTGAAGGTATTTTATACTTCTTATTCTTAGTTTATCTAAAAGAATTTATTTAAAGTAGAAACAGTAACAATATATTGGGTGATTACAGCATATAATTAAGTAAAATGAAAGATGAGGGCTGTTTTGATGGCCCAGTGGTGAAGAATCCGCTTGCCAATGCAGGAGATATGGGTTTCACCCTTGGTCTGGGAAGATCCTACATGCCATGGGACAATTAAGACCACACAACGACTGAGCCTCTGCGCTAGAGCCCGAGACACACAACTACTGAAGTTGTCCGCCTGGAACCTGTGCTTTCCAACAAGAGAAGCCGCAGCAATAAGAAGTCCATGCAACACGCCTGGAGCGTAGCCGCCACTCACCACATCTACAGAAAACCCACTCACCAGTGAAGATCCAAACAAATGCTTAATTTTTTTTAGAAAAGGAAAGATAACAATGTCCCAAGGGACAGGAAGGACAAATTGGGAATGCTCTGTTTAAGCTTCCTCGGTGGCTCAGATGGTAAAGCGTCTGTCTACAATGCAGGAGACCTGGGTTCAATCCCTGGGTTGGGAAGATCTCCTGGAGAAGGAAATGGCAACCCACTCCAGTACTCTTGCCTAGAAAATCCCATGGACAGAGAAGCTTGGTAGGCTACAGTCCATGGGGTTGCAAAGAGTCAGACACGACTGAGTAACTTCACCTTCACTGTTTGAGCTACCTGCACTATACATGAAGCGGTATAGTTATTTGGAGGTGGACTTAACAAAGTTGTAAATATAGATTGCAACCACTAAGGATGTTTTTAAACTATGAGAAACTAACAGAGGAGATAAAGCAATCACATAAAATGCTCAACTAAAACCAGAGAAGGCAAAAAAAATGAGAGGGGAAAAAATAAAAACAAAGAACGAGTCAGTGAATACAGAACAGTTTATGAACAAGATACTTATTAATTCAACCCACTTAATCATCCCTTGAAGTGTGAAAGGTAATGGTCTACATATACCAATTAAAAGACACTGTTCAGAGTGGGTTAAAAAAAAAAAAAAAAAGACCTAACTGTATGTGGTCTATAAAAAATCCACTTTAAAGGAATGGGCAAAAAAGTTAACACTCATAGAAGAACACTCATAAAAGAAGTGAATGGCTAACAAGCTCATGAGAGGGGAACCACTACTACCAGTCATCAGGTCAATGGAAATTAAAACTATAATAAGATACTACTAGCCATTCTAGTTATACTTACTAGCATGGCTAACAGCAAAGTGTTAGCAAGGATGTGAGGCAACCTGAACTCTTAATAACAAAGCTGGTCAGAGTGTAAAGTGGTGCAACATTTTGCAAAAGAACCAAGTTAAATACACACACACCCAATTTTACTCTGAAGCATGGTGTACAATGAAACAAACATCTACACAAAGACACACACACATGTCTATAGTAGCTTTATTCATAATAGCTCCAAAATGAAAAGAATCTAAATGTCTATCAACATGAGGATGGACTTTTAAATATAGTGACATATTCACACAATGGAATACTCTCATTAAGAAAGAAGAAAAACGTACTGATACATAGAAAATAGATACCAATAAATCTAAAAACCCATTTTGCTGAATAAAAGCCAGACATCAAAGAGCTTATGCTGTACATCATTGTATTAGCACTGAGTCATGTCCAACTCTTCTGCGACCCCTTGGACTATAGCCCTCCAGGCTCCTTTGTTGATGAGATTTTCTAGGCAAAAACACTGGACTGGGTTGCCATTTCCTTCTCCAAGGGATCTTCCCGACCCAGGGATCGAACCTCAGTCTCCTGCATTGGCTGGCGGACTGTTTACCACTGGGCCATCAGGGAAGCTCATGCTGTATACACGCAGCATGAATATTTTATTCCATTTATATGAAGTTCAAAATATGCAAAATTAATCTGTGGTGATAGAAGTCAAGAGTTGCCTAGACTGGGTCTAGAAAAGGGCAACAGGAAACAGGGGGATAAGTTTGTCAAATTTACTGCACTGTACCCTTAAGATCCATGCATTTCACTCTATGTAAATTACAGCTCAGTTTAAAAGAAGAAAAAAAAAAAAAATTCCTGGCAAAGGCCTTCAGTATTTTCTGTAGTTCAAGTACAGCAAGTAGCAGATGAATTTTCTTCTGCAAAGGGTCAGAAAGTAAATCTTTTAGAATTTGCTGTCATATGGTGGCTGCTATAACCCTTCTGTCATTGTATCAAAGTATCCAGACAATATGCAAACTAAAGAGCATGGCTATGTTCCACTAAAACTATTTACAAAAACAGGTGGCAAGCTGGATCTGGTCCACAGGCTGTATGTAGTCTGCTAACTCCTGGTGGAGCAAACAGAAAATCAATCTTCAAAATTAATTTAGCTTAATTTCTAATTCAGAGTCAAATTAAAAAAAAATTAATTTAAATACGATGCATTGTTCTTTCCTATATGGTGACAGGCAATGATAATTATTAGAAGCTGATTATAATCCTTCCTAGACTTGTTTTTCTACACTCATGGAATCATTTTAAAATAGAAAGACCAACCAGAAAATCCCTAATATGGTTGATATGCAAGATCATCATTTTAGAAAATCATTTAACAGTTATAATAGTATCCTGAAAAATTATCTAGGAATGTGAGAAATATTTAAGATAAACTGGCTAGTAAATAATTAAAGTATGAACTGGAAATTTAAAATATACTTAGGTACACACATAAAAAGCTATGTTACCCACAGTGGTGATGCTTTGATTTATCTGGTATAATAAAGGTTTTGAAACACGTTCAGTATCACTCATAATCACCTGGTTTGTTCTTTCTCTAAAAGAACTGAAAATTAAGAACAGCAATCCCTTCTTGATGTTTTTAAAAGCATTTCAGAATACTAAGTAACGAAATAAAACAAGCATTTTCTGAGAAGTACCAAAAGCTAATTTCCTTGCCTAATTTAAACAAAGCTCAAAAATTTATATCTTGCAAGAACATCCAGGGTACACAACTAGGTATAAATAAATCTCAAACATGGCACATGTAAGCTGCCTGAAAATGTTTATCCATCTTCAAGAAAATCCCAATCTAAAAAATGAACTTAATCCTCTCTCACCATGGTATATACCTATCAGAAGAAACACCAGCAAAACTAGAAGGCTTGGGTTCCAGTATAAGTTAGCCACCTAATTGGCGGTGTGAGAATCTGGCATCCACTCATTCACAAGGCATTTCTGAGAGCTTAGTATGTGCCAGACACTGGAAACACAGTAGTGAAGGAAATATCAAAAATTCCTGCCCTCATGACACACTCCAGTGAGTCACTTAATCTCTAAAAACAATTTAGTGTTCTTTCTCTAAGATAATGGATTTCATATTTAAGGGTATTTTCAAGTCCCTAAAATAAGATCCATATTACTTTCCTGCATCCCGGAAAGCAACTGATGGAGCATCACCTGAATTCCACTCTTTCACTGGCTAAAATGCTTTCCTGTGTCATCACGTTCAAAGAGAAAAAAAAAAGTAACAGACATTCTTGAAGGACTTATTTTAAATTTGCTAATTTTGTTTTATAAAATTTAGAGGAAATATGAGCCTTATTGGCCTATTACTTGGTAACTAAACTTCCTTGGATGGAATCCAAGAAAGAAGCAGAACAACCTTATGAGAATGTTCTTCATACAATGAATAATTTTACAGACATTTCCAGTACTGCCTAGTGAATCAACTAATCAGCTCATCTTTTCTTCAGACTAGAATTTGATCTTTCTTTCCAAAGTGCTTACTGCAACACAGGTAGTTAAGAAATCCAAATTGTGTATTCAAATCTAGTCCCTTGTGCCCTACATTTAAATTTTTCTTTTATTTATCATCAAGATATATATTTTCCCCACAACAAAACAGGCATGACAGTCCTTCAAGCATAACTCCTCAATTCCCAAGTGGTAAATTTTTAAAATGTCTCATGTATTCATTTTTCCCATACGAACTCTAGAATCACAAATTACATTTCTGGTAAGACCAAAGCAATGCTCACTTTAAATATCCCTTCCTTCATAGGCCCCTACCGAAACACCAAAAGGGATCCAATAAATAAGCCTGCAGTTTCTAATCTATGAGTATTCATTCCCAAATGAGAAACTGACATAAGTATCTACCAAAAAAAAAAAAAAAAGGTATATCCCACCAAAAGCCACTTCTCCATTTATTTTCAACTCATAAAATATATTCAAAGTTTGCTAAAGCAAGCTAACACCATTCAACTTCAAGACAGTATAAGCAGTAGTTCCCAAATACGCTAATCTTGAGCAACCTACCATTAATCTAAAACGCTGTTCACTATATGTATGCTTTTATCTTAAGATGGTTTAAGAATATGAGCACCACCATCAGATTTAATAAGTCCAAATGCAGAAGTATTGAAATTGTTAGCAAGAGATGATGGACAGAAAGCAGAACAGCTTTACATAAAATACATGCAATGTTCACATGAACTATTTCTATTTTTTACAGTAATCTGAACTGTAAGTGGCCTTTAGAACTAGATTTTCAATTCAGGTATATGAAATACCAAATTGCTAAAAGAAATCTTAAACTTCCATCTATATTTTAAAAGTCTCATATTAATGAACTTGATTTATATTTCGGAATCCAATAAATGAAACGACTTTGATAAAACTGAAATGACATAACTTAGAAGAATCATTATTGTAAAAAATTAATTATCCAGCTCTCCTGCTGTTCATCTTGTAGACAGTACCCTCCTCATTACTGGCAGCGAGGTAAAAACAAAAAAAAAAGTCTGGTTTTGGAACCACAAAGACATGGGTTTGAATTCTGAGGCACCATGCCTTAAACATTAACTTTCTGAACCTATTTTTTCATCTCTAAAATGGGAATACTAATACCTAATTTGAATGAATGTTTTAATGATTAGTGAGATATATGTAAAGCAGCTTGCATATAACAGGAACTGAAGAAACTTTAGCTGCTATTTTTATTTTATTACTCATAAATGTATCCAAGAGAAGATAAAAGGAAGGACATGACAGGAAAATAAATTAGAGCCAAGGTCACATGTAAGTGTAAAAACAAAACAAGACAAAAACAAATACACTGACAGTTCAAGTGAAACTTTTTCTTCACATTTTATAGAAACAAGATAATATTGTAACCACTCTTTATACAAACATAAAACCCAAAACTAGCTACAGGTCTACTAATGGTGGAGCTAAATAAAAACAAAATATTATTACCATACAGTAAAACAGGTAATTTCATGAACAGGTGAGGTGATTTCACCATTGGGAAAAAAAGGCTAAAACTAAGATTTTTAAATGCTTATGGAAGGATATTAAAAGATTCCTACCTTTAAACCGACTGCTATAAGATCTGTAACAACACTGTATGGAAAAAGTAAAAAGAGAAAATGGAAAACAAAGTTAGAAACAAGTTTTTAAAAGACAGAGATAATAAGATAAAGAAAAAAGAAAAAGCATTATAATAAATAATAAAAATAAGAATGCGACAAGTTGTGAAATGTTAATACAAAGAAAAGTGGATGGGACAGTCTAGCCAACAGAGTGTAAAAGCAAAGCTTTAACAGCAATGTAAGAAACAAATAATAAATCAAATTCTCTTTCAGTATTTAGAAAAATAATTGTTTCAATAAAATGAAAGTGGGTTTATCCATTTACCTCTATTTAACAAATCCAACCAAGCCTTATAATCACCAAAGTTCCTTCTTTTAAATCACTGGCATGAGTAACCATACTTAAGTTTTAAATGAAACAAAACCAGTGAGTGGATTTTATAGAAATATAAAATATCTTGAAAATTTGCATCCACCACAAAAATGGCTCAGCAAAATATAGCTAAGAAAGTCTTAGAACTAAAATAATTACAAACATCAAACTTAAGACATCAAAATTGTCAAAGATTTGCTTTTAAAAAAGTTCTACTGCATCATATCTGTGATTAAATTACCTCAGAAAGAAATGAACATACACACACATACACACAAGGACAGTTGACAACTGAGGTGGAACTAGAAAGATATGTTGACTGGAGGTTTATTTTTTTTTTAACTATCCAAAATAATGAAAAAGGACCTTTTTTCAGGCTATGGAAAAATGTAGAAATTTAATTAGCCTCCTGAAAGCATAAACTCACTGAGTTAAAAATCATATCCCTTAACATCAAGATGTAAAAAAACCCTATATAGTTCTTCCAAACAAAAATCCATCTCTTCTAACCCCAAAGAAACCATTTTCAATTAGTTTGTCTCGATATCTTCTAAAAGAAAGCTCTAATAAAATTCTATATATTGTTAATAACCTATATCATTACTTAATAGAAGTAAACAAATTTATATTTGTCTAATGACACAAATTTGTTTTAAACAATAACGATATAGACTAAAATTTTTTTCTTATATGCTTTGGAAACTCGAATTTGGTTTGCTTTAAATTTAGATGTGATATCTCTGATATCTGTGCATAAAAAATTAGATTGTGTAAGGTACACCACAGTATTGGTCCGGAGGCAAAGAGCATGCTCCTACTTGAACTCCCAAATGAACTTACCTTCCAATATTTCTTATTGCCTCATGTACTTAAACCAATAAACTCATTCTTAGCTTTCAAACCACATTTAGGGAAAAGAAAAAGTTAATTTCTTAAATACTACCCAAAAGAGTAAGTTTGCACTTCACAGTTGCCCAAGAGTTTAACAGCCAAGATGCATAATCCAAGAGTCCTCTTTATAACACTGTCAAGTTTCCAATACAAAAAGCTAGCCTGCTTTCACGTCTCACGTCAAACCACTAAAGACAATTCACCATACATAATGAAATACTACCTTCACAGCCTTCCTCAACTGAAACACTGGCATACTCACACAAATAATAAAGATAGCAAAATTTTGCGCCCATAGAAAGTGTAGTTGAAAAAAGGTGATGTAAAATCAGTTTTTAACAATGCTCTGAGAAGCTTCAGTTAAACAATAAAAACAGCTTCAATTAAATCTTAATACTTTAGAGAACATCACAATAAGTGAAATCTAAAATTGCACTTTGTCTAACGTCTGTAATAGTCTGCAATCTGCATTCAAATATATTTATAGAATTATAAAACTAGGATAAATGAAATCTAATGAAGGCAAAAATTGTTCGAAGATCCCTTTACACAGGAAGATCGTTACACAGCATGACAACAATCAACTATATGGCAACATATATGTGATTTTACTGTACAAGGAAGTTCCATATATTCTACAACCAAGAGGTTTACAGAAATTTTGCCATCAAAATCAAGTAACAGGCCAACCAAAATCTCAAGTGCATAATGAAAATAAGTAAGTGAATCTGCAGGCTCTATGAGAGTAGATTTTTTTTTTTTTTTACCTTGACGGACATATACTAGGACCTTCAACTAATTCACTAAGATCTTAATCTAGTTGTTTTCTTAATCATTCAAATACTGGTTTGGTCCCACCCCAGGACCCTGAGTCCCCAGAGAAATATTTACATCGATGACCCTAAATCTTTATTTTGGCCACAGACTTCATTCACTTTTAGAGCGTTTCAAAACGCCCCGAAAATCGCACTTTTTTTTGCATACAGAGCAGGGAATTCACGAAGTTCCTTGAGGGCGGAGGTGGGGTTGGTAAGCGGACGCATCCCTGGTCACCGAGTCCAGACGCCCGGTGTACCGTAACCCTAACAGAGCTCCCAGCACAAGCCCGGAGACCGCGTGGGGCCCCGGCTCCGGTCGCCGCCCAGACGTTTACCGGCGCGTGCCCTCGCCGTCCGCCACTCCGCGGCCACTCGTCTCCCCGCCAGGGGAAGCTCCAGCGCTCGCCCCACCTCACCGGTAAACACCAACTCCCCGAGCGGGAGGACGCCCGCCCCGAGCGCCGCCTCCGCCTCCCCCAGCGCCGCGCACCATTTTCTGAGAGGAAGTGTCTGGAGGCCGGGCCGGGCTACACCGACTCTCGGGCGGAGGGCGGACCTCGGCACCCGGGGGCTGCACGGGGCTTTCCGCCGCTTCCCGGGGCGAGGGTGTGCAGCGGCGGCAGGACTGGGGGAGGCGCCCCGAGGGGGAAAGAGCCTGTGGCGGGCCGCCTCTCCGCGATTCGGGGCTCCCCACAGGAGGCGCCCGGAAGCCCCGCCGTCGGGCCCGGCCGGGGCCGCTCCTCTGGTCGCCGGCGCCGCGCCCGGCTTCCCAGCTCCGGCGCGTCCGGCCGAGAGCTGCGGGAAAGGGGATGAGCGCAGCCCGGTGACCGCCGCGCCGCCGAGCACTTACCCATCCATGGCCCAGACGGAGGCGAGCACAGTGCGGGGACTGACGGGCTCACCGCGAGCGGAGGAGGGAGGCGGCGGCAACAGGGCGGCTCCGGGAACCGGCAAGCGGCGCCTCTCCGGAGCCCCGGCCGGTCGGAGGTGGAGAGAGAGTGGGAAACAGGGGCGGAGACCAGGGACGCTCCCGCCACCGCCGCGCCCCCGCCTTCCCCACCCCCCGAGCGCGTCCCCGCCTCGCCTCGCCCCGCCCCTCAGCGTCGACGCCCTCCCTGGGCCCCGCCTTCAGCCGCCCTCCGCCTCGGCTCCAGGGCGCCCTCTTCCTGCGGCCGCCCTAGAGACCCCGCCTCCGGGTGCCCCGCCCCGGCGCGCGCCCCCCGCCCCCGCCTGCCTCCTGTGCTCGCGGGAGCGCGCGCCTTGTGCTTCCCGCTTCGCCGCCCCCCACCCCCGCGGGCTTTGCCCGCCTTCCGGCTCCTCCGCCCGGGGCTCCCTTGGTTGGACATCTCCCTCTACCAGTGGGAAAAACGTTGGGGACCCATCCGGATAGTAGGTAGGAGTGTCCCGCGAGCGCCGCAGAGCTGCCGCGAAATTGCCCCGGGTGGGCGAGACTGTCGGCTCAGCCCCGAGCCCCGAGGCCAGGCGCCGGCTGTGGTCTTCCCCCGGCCTGGCAGCCCAGGGAAGCGCCGGTCGCCCGCCCGGTGACCCGCACCGGCTCGGTAGGTGAGGTTGGGATGAAAATGAAAGGTGAATGAGACTACCCCGAACTTGAGAATATACAGCTTTAGTCTCTGAGTGCTTTTCCATTCAGTCTAGGATTGAATTTATAGGAAACATTCATTGCACTACATGGAATGGCCACTATATTGGTAGCATTTTATAAAAGTTTCCACATTTTCCTTATTAAAAGCAACCCAGAAAACTATGAAAGAGTGCTTATTCTCGTTTTTCAAATGAAAATTTAGCCATGAGTGATTTGCCGACAGTTTGACACCCACTGAAACCCTTTCCTTTTAGTCTGAGCAAGATTATAAGCATATAACTAGTGGCAACTCGGTTTTTCCCCCTCATATTCTGTTTGGTTCTGAAATTGAATGATTTTTCGATTCACAGATCGCCAAGCCTTGAGCCACTGAACACTGTCCTCCACCAAATTCTTAACTTCCTGGGTAGAAAGAGGGGACAGCTCCTCAGCCTCATTCGAAAAGCCAGTAACTAGAAGCTCCGGCATCTATCCTTGCTACTATCCTGCTTTTTTAAAAGTGGGTGCTACTGAAAGGATTTAAACGGTCGATTCACCCATCATTCAGTCAGTTCTTGTTGTTTACTAGTTGCCAAGCACTGCAGGGCTGGCCAAGAAAATCAGGTTCCAGTCTTGACGGTTGCATGCATTCCTCCCTCAGTTTATTATTTGTTTGTTGGCAAAACACAATTTTTGAATAGCTCAGGTATCTTATTAAGAAAGATCATTCTTAAAATACTGTATCTAACCTAAATCCCACTTTTCAAAAGGTCAGATATACTTTGTTTCTTATGTTAAATCTAAATATTAAGCTGCAGTTGTAAACATTGCCACCCTACATTGCCAGGTGGGTATTAAAAATACCAGCCAGATAAGTAGCTGATGAGGTCTTCCTATTGTTTCAGGGGTATATTCTGTTGATAAAATTGCTTCAATTTTCGTTAAGCTGTACAAGTAATAATATACATACATGCTCATTTTGGAAAATTCAAAATAATATTAAATATAAAAAGTTGTTGTTTTTCTTCACAAGCTACCCCCTGCCCATGATAGCCACTTAACAATTGTGCATGCATACTTCTAAGACCCTCACCATTTTTTGCTTTTTTCACTTAAAAATCCTAGAGATTTTTTTCATGTCAGTACTTTTTGTCTACTTAATTCTTTTTAATACTGCCTATTATTGCATAGTTTCATGTGCCATAATTTTATTTAACCTTTTCCAAATTAGTGGAAATTTACATTGTTTCTAATTATTCAAAATAATTAACAGTACTGCAAAGAACATCATATATGTATGAGCATCTTTGCTTATATATGATTATATCAAGGAATAGATTCCTAGAAGCAGAATTGCAGGACAAAAGGCATAAGCATTCTCAGATTTCGTAAATATTGACAAAATGATTCCCAAAAGCTGAACCAATTTATACTTTTAAAAGTTGTATTTCTCTTAGCCAATGCCTTATGATAGCTAACAAATTTCAGTATTAAAAATTAAATGTGAAGTCTATTTCCCGTAGTACTAACGATAACTCTGAAAGGTCTCCAGTATAAAGTGTACCTGACTGAAATGAACCGAACTGTATGGCATTTCCTAAAACACTCATATCTAGTTTTACAACAGAAGCCTAGATAGTAAGAATACAACTCAGGACAGAACACAAGGTGAAACCCTGCCCTCTCCCCTGCCTCTTAGTCATAAGTTTAAAAGATTTTTCATGGATTGAGCACCATACATTTTGTGAGTTTCTCTGATTCAAAAACAATAGAGTGGAATTTAGTTCTTCTATGACCACTTTTAGAATACTAGCTATTCCTATAATCCATATGGCATTAGAAAGCTGTGGCCTTCTATAATATCACCACAAGTTTCTGAGTTTCTGGAACTATCAGATAATTACTCACGTGACCTGCCTTGGCATAAAGAGCTATATGTTCTGTATACTCGCTTCCTGATGAGGAAGAGGATCTTCGTCAATTAACAGTCTTAATTTGCTAATTGCTCTATACTTTTGAAAAGTAAAGACAGTTAAAATAGTTTAAATTTTCTAACACTTTACCTTCTTTTGTTTTTATTCTAATTTTTATTGTAAGAAATTCCCCTGAAACACGTTCTTCATCTAATGAGACACTCCCTGCTCCCTCCATTATGATGTTTGGACAAAATGTAACCTTTGAACATTTGCCTTAAAACATTGCAATATGCAGTGGTAGTTAACATTTAACCAACATTATTACCCTACTCGGCCTTCCCAGGTGGGGCTAGTGGTAAAGAAAGGGCTTCTCATTGCAGGAGACATAAGTAAGAGGTGTGGATTCGATGCCTGGGTGGGGAAGATCCCCTGGAGGAGGGCCTGGCAATCCTCTCCAGTACTCTTGCCTGAAGAATCCCATGGACAAGAGCTTAGCAGGCTATGGTCCATGGGGTCACAGAATCTGACATGACTGAAGCAACTTAGCACACATACACATTACCCTAATTCATGTTTATAGGTAAGATTACTGAAGATAGAAAAATAAAAAGATCCCAATATAAGTCAGAAATAAGACCAGCCATTCGATGAATCTAGGAGACATTTTAACATCATTTTATTCCCTGACAAATACAGAGTAATAATTGCTAACATATATACACAAGGAAATCAGTCCTGGGTGTTCATTGAAAGGACTGATATTGAAGCCGAAACTCCAATATTTTGGCCACCTGATGCGAAGAGCTGACTCATTTGAAAAGACCCTGATGTTGGGAAAGACTAAAGGCAGGAGGAGAAGGGGATGACAGAGAATGAGATGGTTAGATGGCGTCACCGACTCAATGGACATGAGTTTGGGTAAACTCCAGGAGTTGGTGATGGACGGGGAGGCCTGGCGTGCTGCGGTTCATGGGGTCACAAAGAATCGGACATGACTGAGCAACTGAACTGAACTGATACACTAAAATACAAACACGTGAATTTATACTGAGTGAAATAAAGCTAAACTTAAAAGGCTACAAACTGGATTATTCCATTTATATAACAGTCTCAAAATGACAAAATTACAGAGATAGACAACAGATTAGTGGTTGTCAGGGGTTAGGAAGGGGGAAGGCAGGGTGGTGGTGATGGAAAATACAGACAGAGAAGGAGATGGGTGTGGCTCTAAGGGAGTATAGCGGGGGGATGTTTGTGGTGATGGTGCAAGTCTTGATTGTGGGGTTGACTATACAAATCTACACATGGTAAAATTGCATTGAACTTTAGATACACACAAGTGCATGTAAAACTAGTAAAATCTGAGTGAGATCTATGGATTGTACTAATGTCAATTTCCTGATTTTGGTACAATTATTAAGATGTTACCATTAGTAGAAACTGGGTGAAGAGTTTCTGGGACCTCTTTGCACTTCTTTTAAAACTGATTGTGAATCTAAAAAAAAAAAAAGAGACTTATTGTGAATCTATAATTATTTCAAAAATAAAACAAAAAAAATTGCAAAGTGTTCCTTTACAAGTTATTTGTTCATTAGTTACACAATAACAAATTTAAGAGGCTGAAGGAAAATGTAGAGGTGTGTAATTCATATTTTTCAGGTGCTATCAACTTGGTAGTCACACTAGGTTATAATAGCTGACACACACTGAGTCTGACAGACTCTGCCCCATCTGTTGAATGATGAGCCTTCCTTCAGAGTCCTTCCCAACTGTTCGAGGATGAGACTTGAAAGTGTTTCTAACATACTGACCTCTCTGCCGTCGTGAGTTATGTCCATTTTCTTCAGGCTCTCCCTGGCCCTGATGTAGTCATTTCCATGTGAAGTTCCCAGTAAGACCAGTTCAGAGGACTTGAGCGTTTGCACTGAAGGTGCTGTCTTCAGTCCCTGTCCTGCAGTGACAGTTGCCAGCCCATGTCAAAGTCGCAGTGGATTTTCAAGAATAATTTTCCTCTTGTCATACTGTATCACCGAGGTCCCAATGTCACTCAGAATCTTTAATAAAACAGACCTTTCCATTTTTATTCTGAGAAAGTCCTTTGAGATTTAGGCATGAGTCTGAGACAAGGCCAGAGAACAATTTGAGCGATAATCACTACCCTCTTTTAAGAATCATTGCCCTTAGGCACTGAACTTTTGTCCTTAAAACTGGTACAATCTACTGTCTACCCTGAGATTCTGGGTTCCCAACCAGGGGGTCTGCGTTCAATCCCTGGTATGGAAACGAGATCCTACATGAGGACAGCTAAGGGTTGGCATGCTGCAGCGAGGATGCAGCGCAGCCAAATAAATTTTTTTAAAAAATAATAATCATACTTATTTAGAAATAATTGACAGTGTTGTGTTTTTTATTCATCTTTCAGTTAGTAGAATAAATTTTCAAGATTTTTTTTTTTTAGAAGGAATCTTGGTTTCCTGAGTCTTTATATATTCTATTATGTAGGTAAAACTTCAGTAGATGAAGAACTATTGAGTCAGTCCCCAGGAGCTCTAGAACTATAGCCCTACTTTCCTTCAGCATCATAAAACTATGATGGAAAAGACTGATCCCTGGAAGAGTTTTTCTTCATCTTTGAAATTTAGATAATTATTTAGGCTATGTCTTACTTTGAGTCTTTGATTTTTCTAGAATCAGTGTAATGGGCAGTTCTCAGACCCCATCTAAATCAAACCATCAGCAGTAGTTGACTGTTCCCTCTTCCTTGATGGGCTTCCCTACTGGCTCAGTTGGTAAAGAATCCGCCTGCAATGTGGAAAACCTGCGTTCAATCCCTGGGTTGGGAAGATCCCCTGGAGAAGGGGATCCACTTCAGCCTGGAGAATTCCATGGACTATACCCACTGCAGCCTGGAGAATTCCGTGGACTATACAGTCCATGGGGTTGTGAAGAGGGGGACACAACTGAGTCACTTTCACTTTCACTTTCTTCCTTGATACACTTTCTTCACTTGGTTATCAGGAAACTGCATTTTTGTTATGTTTTTCCTCTCTGGTCACTCCCATCTTCTTTCCTGGTTCTGACTTAACAGCTTTCAAATAATTCAAGATTCAGTCTTTGACCTTGTTTTCCTATACTCACTCTCTTGATACAGTCTTAGGGTTTTAAATATCATCTATAGCCTGAAGAGTACCAAATTTATTTCTGTAGCCTAGAACTCTTTCTTGAACATCAGATTGGTTGTTCCTAGTTGGGACCAGGCAGGTTCCCATCTCAGAGTCCTTTATACTTGTTGTTCCCTTTTTCTGGAATGCTCTCCCCTACATGGTTTGCTCCTTCATTTCTAGAATCCTTTATATCCTTCCTTGCATGTAATTTCCCCAGTAAGACCTTTCTTGGCCACTCTTATTTGAAACTGGATATCATGCTCACCCCTGTTATTTATTCTCCTCCCTGCTTTATTTTTCTCCTTATTCTAACATATGTAACTTACTCGTTTTATTTATTGTTTGTCTCCCTCCACGAAAATGTAAAATCATTAAGGCCGTGATACTTGTGTTTGTCTGCTGATGTATTCTTAACAACTGGAACAATGCCTCGCACATACTAGCCAGTGAGTATCTTATTAAATAAATACATGAAACATGTTGTACCTTGCCGAGACAATCTTTCTTTTGATTTTGAAATTTTGTATTAAATTTATGTTAAGCTTTGTCTGTTTTCTTCCTTAGCATTGCTAACTATTTATTGGATCTCTGATCATTTCCATATTTATTAGCTGAGTTGGTAAAGAATCTGCCTGCAATGCAGGAGACCCTGGTTTGATTCTTGGGTTGGGAAGATTCACTGGAGAAGGGAAAGGCTACCCACTTCAGTATTCTGGCCTAGAGAATTCCATGGACTGTATAGTCCATGGGGTCTCAAAGAGTCAGATAGAACTGAGCAACTTTTCACTTTCACTTTGTCTATATTC
The DNA here is from genome assembly GCF_033118175.1 of Dama dama. NCBI lineage: Eukaryota > Metazoa > Chordata > Mammalia > Artiodactyla > Cervidae > Dama > Dama dama. The sequence goes on along the minus strand of NC_083696.1, from coordinate 10,688,585 downwards.
TTCCTTAGCGTTGCTAACTAGTTATTTATTGAATCTCTGATCATTTCCATATTTATTCTTTAGTGTCATATGTTTTTATTTTTCCTTAACTTTCTGTACAACTTTCTGTACAACTTCTCAAGCCTATTTTCTCCAACCATAATTCAGATTTCTATACCAGTGGTTTGATTCCTTTCTATTTTTATGTTTTAAAATTATATAATTTTATTTTTCTCCTCATTCTTTGATTAACTGTCAGATTTTTTCTTTTTTTCATCTCATGGTATTATCTTACATATATGTACATACACATATATTTTATTGAAGTATAATTGATATACACTGTATATATATATATGTAGAGAGAGAGAGAATATAGCAGAATTAGATATAGATATGTGTATAGGGATTGGTTGGTATGTATGTTTGCTGTATATACTTGTATTTCTAAGTTTTGTCTGCTGAGAGAGCCAATGACACCCCATTAACTTTACCCACATTTTAGTTACTAAATATCAGTTCCCCAATAAAAGGAACCAGGACTCCACAGAGAAGTCATTGATTCCAGGGCTGCAGAAATAAAAATAATACATGAGCCTAGAGCAACCTGGGTTTGAGTTGACTCATTGGAAAAGACCCTGATGCTGGGAGGGATTGGGGGCGGGAGGAGAAGGGGTACGACAGAGGATGAGATGGCTGGATGGGATCACCGACTCGATGGGCATGAGTTTGAGTAAACTCCGGGAGTTTGTGATGGACAGGGAGGCCTAGCGTGCTGCATTTCACGGGATCGCAAAGAGTCGGACACAACTGAGAGACTGAACAGAACTGAACTGAATTGAATTGAAAATGATAGGGTTAGGGCACAGGAGTCTAGCTGAAAGATCTCCCAGGGACCAAAGGGGGAATGGTTTGAGCAACAAAATAAATAACAATAGTATTTATAGCCTTTAAAGTATAATAATGAGTCAATACTGATATGAATAAATAACTGAATAAGCAAATAAGGGGAAAAGGATAGCTCTTACAGAAGAATTCTAATTAATAAGCATAGAAGGAATACAGGAAATAGAAAACCACTATTAGAATAATTGCTGCAGACAAGATCCACCAATTAATGCTAAAATTAGTGAGCAAACCTTAAGAAATAGGATAGTGGCATAATTTCAAAGTATCTCCCCTAAGATATTTATTAATTATGGAGAAAAATAATAACTTTACAATGAAGAAATCGAGCAGACACCATCTCAGCTAAGTAGTCAAAGTTAAAATTAGCAGTAATGTGACATGTTGATATGAACTCCTGATAAACTGATAGACTGCACTGGCAAGGTTACATTGCTGCTATCATATCCCAGCCCAAAATTCATAACTCAGTCGAACCCCAAGAAGACATCAGAGAAACTCAAAATTGCAATTAAAAAAAAAATTTTTTTCTTGATGAGTTGACAGACTCTTCAAGACTGTCAGCACCATGAAGGACAAGCAAAGATTGACAAAATGTTACAGATTGGGGGCAACTAATAAAACATGACAACTAAATGCAGTATGAGATTTTGCAACAGAAAAAGGACAGTAGTAGATAAACAGATACAATACAAAGGCTATTTGTTTTCTGTTGCTGTGTAACAAATTGTTGCTCAGTCTCTCAGTCCTGTCTGACTCTTCCTAATCCCATGAACTGTAGCCTCCCAGGCTCCTTTATACATGGGATTTTCCAGGCAAGAATACTGGAGTGGGTTGCCATTTCCTTCTCCACTGTAACGAATTACCATGTTCAAGTTTAGAAGCTTAAAATAATACAGATTTTTATCTGGCAGTTCTATAGGTCAGAAACCTGCATGGGCTTGACTGGGTCTCTCCTTAATCTCCCAATGCAGAAATTAAGAAGTTGTCCAGTTTAGGCTTTTATCTGGAGCATCTGGGGAGAGTCAGCTTCCAAACTCTTTCGTGTTATTGCAAGAATCCAGTTCCTCCTGACCGTAGATCCTAGATCCCTGTTTCGTTGCTGTCAGCCAGGATCACCCTCAGTTCCTTTTTAAGGAAGCAGCATTGGTGAGGCTAGTCCTTCTAATACCCTCAATCTGTAGGACTTCTGCCTTCTGCCATCAGCCAGAGAAAGCTTCTGCTTTTAAGGGCCCTTATTTGAGTCCGGTAATCCCTGTTTCCTAAAGTCAGCTAATGTGGAACTTTAATTAGACCTGAAAATCCCTTCACAGCAGTACTTAGAATTAGTGTTTAAATAACCAGGGGATGGGAATATTGTTGGATGGAAAGTGGGAAAAACTGCTAGAATTCTGCCTACCCCACACCATCTGTAGTTCAGCTAATAATGTTGTATGATTATTAATTTCTTAGTTCTGATCATTGTACAGTGGTTATGCAAGAGATTAATATTAGGGGAAGCTGGACAGTGTATTCAGGAGTGCTCTATAGAAATTTTACAGTTTTTCTGAATATCTACATTTATTTCAAAATAAAAATTTAATAAACTTACATGCGCTAGTTGCTCAGTCATAGCCGACTCTTTGCCATCCCATGGACTGTAGCCCACCAGACTCCTCTGTCCATGGAATTTTCCAGGCAAGAATACTGGAGTGGGTTGCCATCTCCACTTACATAAATTATTAAGCATAATCATAAAATGACCACCAAGGAGAATTTGAGAAATTGATATAAAAGGCAAAATTTGAAGGTCTTTTTTTATTTTTTGGTGTTGCCACATGGCATGTGAAATCTTAGTTTCCCGATCAGAAATCCAACTTGTGACCCCTGCATTGGCAGTGTGGAGTCTTAGCCACTGAACCACCATGGAAGTCTCAAAAGATTCTTTTATATACTTTTCTAACCCCATTTCTAATCTCTCCCATCCCAGTGCAAAGAGTGGTAATCCTGAGTTTTATGATTACTCATTCTTGCTTTCTTTATAGTTTTAAAAGGTGTGCAAATTCCTAAACCATAGGAAACTTATATAAACAGTGTAATATTTTTAACATCTTTCTGCCACTTGATTTTTTCACTTAATATTCCGATTCTGTGGTTAACTCCATGTGGTTCCTTAATTTTCAGTGCCGTGCAGTATTTTTCTATGAGAATATGCTACAATGTATCCATTCTTCTCTTGATTGATATTTGAGTGCTTTCTAGTTTCTGCTTCTTGTTGTGTTATTATAAATAATTTTTCTGTGAATATTCTTGTACCTGTCTCCTGAGGCACTCAGAGATTTCTCTAGACTTGACAATCTAGGTTATACATTCAGAAGTGGAATAACAGAGTGATGAAATTTGCTAATCTTCATCTTTACTGTGTTTCCAAAGTGATTTTATCAATTTTCACTACCACCATTATCAAGTGTTTGAGAGATCCCATTGCTCATACCCTCAATTGGTATGGTAATTAATACAATTTTAAAATTTTGCCATTGAGTCTAAAAATGTCATATGTGTCCTAAATTTTCACGTTTTGATTATTAATTGAATATTATCTCATATTTTACAGGCCAGTCACGAATCTTCTTCAGTATGTCTGTTGATGTATTTTAACATTTTTTTTCTATTTGACCGTTGTTTACTTATTGGTTTTCAGGTGTCCCTGGTAATAGCCATAGTAGATACCTTCTTCCCAGAATGTGGCTTCTCTTTTCATTTTCTTTGTGTTATCGTCTGATGAACAAAAATTGTTAATTTTAATAAAGTAAAATGTATTAGTCTTCTTTTGTTTATGGTTTGGTCCTTTTGCTTAAGTTTCTGTTCAGTATTATATCATACTTCCTGTACAGTAAGACAAGAAACAGAAATGAAAGATATGAATATTGGAAAGGAGAAAGCAAATTGCTATTATTTGCAGTTAGTAGGATTATATAGAAAAATCCAGAAGTATGTAAAAGTTATTAAAATTAATGAGTTTAGTAGGAGATCTAGGTATAATCTGAGTGCATGAAAATCAACTGCATTTTATATACCAGCAACAACAGTGAGAAATATCACTGGAAAATAGTAATACCATTGCCACAGAAGTGTACACCTAAAATCTGTTAAAAGTATAAAATTTTTATTTTGTACATTTCATCACATACACAGACACACAGAATGCCATCAAATTTTGTATGAAAGCAAAATTAAAGATACTTAGAAATACATGTAACCAAGTCTCTATTATATCTTATGGAAAGAAACTGTATTAGAAAAGACAGCCTAAAGAGTGATACCATATATGGACTAGAAGACACTAAATTTTAAAGATGTAGTTTTTCAAAATGATTTATGGATTCAAGGCAGTCCCAAGTGATTTTCTCAGGAGTCTGATGAAGTAATTTCTAGAATAACTTAAGACAATCTTGATGAATAACATTGTAAGAGGACTCGTCTCCCCAAGTATTAAAATTTATAAAGTCAAATAATCAAGAAATATGTAGCATTGCCACCGAGATAGATAAATTATTTAATGGAACAGATCTGGATATAAATGAAAACTTGATGTAGGACACAGGAGACATTTGGATCAATTGAGGGGGAAAAGTAGAAGTTGATCTCTCAGTTCAGTTCAGTTCAGTTCAGTCTCTCAGTCGTTTCCAACTCTGCGACCCCATGAACAGCAGCATGCTAGGCCTCCCTGTCCATCACCAACTCCCGGAGTCCACCCATACCCATGTCCATTGTGTCGGTGATGTCATCCAACCATCTCATCCTCTGTCATCCCCTTCTCCTGCCCTCAATCTTTCCCAGCATCAGGCTCTTTTCAAATGAGTCAGCTCTTCCCATCAGGTGGCCAAAGTACTGGAGTTTCAGCTTCAACATCAGGCCCTCCAATGAACACCCAGGACTGATCTCCTTTAGAATGGACTAGTTGGCTCTCCTTGCAGTCCAAGGGACTCTCAAGAGCCTTCTCCAACACCACAGTTCAAAAGCATCAATTTTTTGGCACTCAGCTTTCTTTATAGTCCAACTCTCACATCCATACATGACCACTGGAAAAACCATAACCTTGACTAGACGGACCTTTGTTGACAAAGTAATGTCTCTGCTTTTAATATGCTGTCTAGTTTGGTCATAACTTTCCTTCCAAGGAGCAAGTGTCTTAATTTCATGGCTGCAATCACCATCCACAGTGATTTTGGAGCCCAGAACAATTAAGTCAGCCACTGTTTCCACTGTTTCCCCATCTATTTCCCATGAAGGGATGGGACCGGATGCCATGATCTTAGTTTTCTGAATGTTGAGCTTTAAACCAACTTTTTCATTCTCCTCTTTCACTTTCATCAAGAGGCTCTTTAGTTCTTCTTCACTTTCTGCCATAAGGGTGATGTCATCTGCATATCTGAGGTTATTGATGTTTCTCTCGGCAATCTTGATTCAGCTTGTGCTTCCTCCAGCCAAGCGTTTCTCATGGTGTACTCGGCATATAAGTTAAATAAGCAGGGTGACAACATACAGCCTTGATGTACTTCTTTTCCTACTTGGAACCAGTCTGTTGTTCCATGTCCAGTTCTAACTGTTGCTTCCTGACCTGCATACAGGTTTCTCAAGAGGTAGGTCAGGTGGTCTGGTATGCCCATCTCTTTCAGAAAGTTCCACAAGTTTATTGTGATCCACACAGTCAAAGGTGTTGGCATAGTCAGTAAAGCAGAAATAGATGTTTTTCTGGAACTCTCTTGCTTTTCCTATGATCCAACATATGTTGGCAATTTGATCTCTGGTTCCTCTGCCTTTTCTAAATCCAGCTTGTACATCTGGAAGTTCTCAGTACACATACTTTTGAAGCACTAGTCATTTCTTCAAATTTCAGATAGCTGTTGGACCTTTAGGTCTATCCCATTTATTTTTTAAAAAATGGTTCTGAGTTGTTTCTTAGAAGAAACGCTTGTTAAATCTCAGTTCCTTCCTTAATTGGGATACAAATTGGAAGGTATTCTTCATAGTTTGTGGTAGGGTTATGTCAGTTTCCTAGTTTTATTATACTTGAAATTTTCTCTGGTTCAGGTTCATTTTTTTTTTCATTTTCCTCCTGGACTTCCATTTTCCCTGCAAATTATGACTTTCATTACAATATTCTCACTGTTTTCTGGCAGCCTTCTATACTGTCTTTCACCAGTCCTTATCATGATTCTCCCTTAACTTATCTATGCCTAACCAGTTAACTAATGTGAGATTTACCCTAGTCATTTCAAAGACAGAACGTGGAGGAATAGCTGCGAGTAGAGTAGCAGAGGGAAAGGGACAACTCCTTTTTTTCACCCGTCTTTTCCAATTAACCTGTTGCCTGTAACTCTTTCCATCTGAACTGAAGTTGGCTTACTATAATGAGTTGATTTCCCTTTACTGCCTTGGTATTCCATTTGTCTACAGATATATGAGGTCAATACTTAATATAGATGCCTGTTGAACTTCCCTGGTGGTCCAGTGTTTAAGAATCCACCTTCCAATGAAGGAGGTGCAGGTTCGATCCCTTACCGGCTGATCGGGAACTAAGATCCCATATGCCACAGGGCAACTCAGCCCATGCATGACAACTGGAGAGGCTGTGTTTTACACCAAGAAGTCCCAGCGTGCTGCAACTGGAGAAAGCCCGTGAGCCTCAGTGAGGAACCCACATGCTGCAATGAAGACCCAGCACAGTGAAAACTAAAAAAAAAAAAAAAAAAAAAAAGGATGTCTATAATATTGTAAATGTTCTTACATGAGACAAAATAGTCCCTTCTTAGCAATCTGAGACCATATCTTTAATAGGAAATACTTTTATTTTTCACTAGAATAAGCCTTCACTCTGGTCAAGTCAAACATTTCCCTAAAATTTTTGATACAACTGTTTAACAAGGAGCCATATTTGGCTATTGATTGGTTAGAGAAGATATATATATATATATATATATTTTTTTTTTTTCCTTTGTCCTTATTTGTCCTTGGTTGAAATAGTCTTGTGCAAAAATTTGGTCACAGTTTACAAGGCCAGTGGAATGGTTCTTGCGATGCCAGACAACTGTAAGAACTATTGCTGTCCCTCCCCAGTGTAGTTGTAGAAGATGTTTACTTCGTGTGATCCTGCAGGGCACCAGGCAAACATTCAGCCTAGGGCAGGCAAACAAGCAAAAGGTCAGTAGCAGAAAAACGAAAGAACCATCTGGAGGACTTCGCTATGAGAATGTTATTTATGTAACTGGAAAAGCAAGTCTTCCCACCTCCACACCCCCCTCTTGGAGGTGGAGGCTTGGTTGTATTAGAGGATAATGTCTTCATATAGCCTCTCTTCTCTTGGAGCAGTGGGAGTAGGAGACCTTAATCAAAAATTTAATTTAGTAGAGTGTAGTGGGCTGATGACACCTCTGAGAATTTAATTTGGCATAGCAGAAAGAAGTGGGGGAATTCCAAAGTCTGCTCTTTGTGTAGCAAAGTAATGGCCAGTAAGAGATGGATGGCTCAATTATGAGCCTGATCCTTAAGCTAGCTTAAAATGTCCTTATTTTCCCAACGGTTGGCACAGTTTGAAAGTTAGAAGATAAATAACTGACATTGTTCATCAGTATAAAATGATAAATTGCCACCTTTATAGTGAGCAGGGTTGAAGCTATGTTGATTACAGAAGAATCAAATGTTTCTCTTTCTCAGCTTGGAAAGAGTACATGTACTCACAGTAGACTACTGTATCTCAGAAGTAATGCCTGAGTTTGGGAGAGGTAGGTGTGCTTGACATAGTAGTGACTTACTGGATACCAGGAAGAATTAGGTGAGACTATCTCCAAGGGAAGTGGACTTGGAATACCTACAACCATCATCGGTCTCTTGCTAAAGTCATATTCTAAATACAATGAATAGGGGAATCCCTGTGGTTCAGTTACTAAGAGTCCACACCCCTAGTGCAGGGGACCAGGTTGGACCCCTGGTCAGGGAACTAGATCTGAATGACAAAACAAAGATCAAAGATCCATGGTGCTGCAACTAAGACCCAGTGCAGCCAAATAAAGAAATAAATATTAACAAAAATAAAAATAAATAAAATGAATAATTCACTCTTGGGAAAATATTTAGCTAGGAAAGGGAGGATGGATCTTAGTAGCGCGAGACCAACTCCTGTGAACAGGGCTTGGAAGTTCCTGAAAAGTGGTTGAAGTATTAAAGACAATTTTAAAGAAGGAAATTTGAACAAAACTAATGCTCTCAGGGAGAAATGCAGATATGAAACCAAGGAACAAAGTTAGGGATCTGGTTGGTTCCAGAGGGAACTCCCTTCAGTGGTTTATAATCTTATGATACTTTTGAGTTAGGTCCAGATACGTATAACAGAAAACAAAAAATAATAGTGCCCTAGATAAAGATTTGTTTATTATGCAAAAGAAGTAATGGCTTCAGGGCTATAATGGCATTCCATGTTTATCAAAGATCCAGTCTCCTTTATGTTCTGCTATGAGAACATACAGCTTTCATTCTTCGTATCACAAGATGTCTGGAAGCCCCTTAAAGAAGTTTTCCCAGAAGTCCTTCCCAACATCTTCCGCTTACCTCATTAGCCTTAATTTGGTCACATGGCCACCCCTAGTCAAGGGAGGCTTGAGAGATGCAATATTTTTACTGGGCGTACTGCCACGTCTAATAATAGAGATATACCGTTGGTAAGAAGTGAACAATGTGTAATGGGTAGGCAAATAACTGTAACACAGCAGTTGTCATATATATATATATATATATATAGAGAGAGAGAGAGAGAGAGAGATGGGTTTCCCTGGTGGCTCTGGTAAAGAATCTGCCTGCAACATAGGAGACCAAGGTTCAATCCCTGGGTTGGGAAGATTCCCTGGAGGAAGGAATGTCTACCCACTCCAGTATTCTTGCCTGGAGAATTCCATGGACAGAGGAGCCTGGTGGGCTACAGTCCATGGAGCTGCAGAGAGTTGGATCCAGCTGAAGTGACTTAGCACACACAGCGCACAGAGAGATAGCAATTCCCTCATGTAAGCCTCAGCTTTTTGGTAAAGAGCTGTGTGGGAATTGTGTAGTAAACAAACCAACAGAGCGAAAAATGGACTATGGCCTGATCCACAAACCCACTCCACTACTTGTGCTCAGGCAAGGAAGCAGTTGTCTACTGAGGGAACCGTCTCCAAGAATTGTAAGAGCTGGCTAGCTGCAAAGTGAGGAAAACCCACACTGTGCCTTTGAGCAGGGGGAGTATCAGAAAGCTAGGTGAAGACCTAGGAGAGTTCTTAGACAACTGCCCCCTAACTCCCTTTCCTGTATATTATAGGAGAAAGTTCACCTTTGAAGGAGCTATGGAAAGGGGAAGGCTAGTTCTTCTCGTGGTTGCAAGACCAATGCAGCTGTTCCAAGCATCGTGTCCAGAAATAACATTAGAAGAAGAAAGGTGATATATTCAGTGGTCTCTTAAAGTCAGAAGACCTCCTCCAGCAGGCCTCACATTTGCCAGAACTAGAAAACATATCCACTGCTAAACAAGACATTGACTAGTGAACAATTATGTACACACAATGGCTTTTATTGCAATACTGTTTATAAAAAATAAAAATATTGAAATACCATCACAAGTGCTAAAATTAATTTGGAGTACATTCATATAAAAGAAAACCATAAAAAAAAAAAGAAAACCATGAACCTATAAGATAGTCTGGGACCTGGGATCAGGGACCCTTTACTGGAGTGCCTGCACCTGGACAAAAGGAGCTGGTGGAGCAACAGAATACAAAGAAACTATACGGGACTCAAAACAGCTGAATGCATGGCAGTCAGGGTGATTATGAACAATGATAAAAAAAGGCCACAAACCAACTGCCACTTCTGAGGTGCCTGGGGCAAAAGCAGGGTACTGAGCATGATCTCTGCACACGGCACCACCACAAGGGTAGCAGACCACCTAAGCCACCCCTTCTGCCAGACCCATGGAGCTGCCCCTACCCTCACTCCATTTAAGGAGAGCAAGCAAGGGCACCTGTAACATGTTTGCACTCCCTAGTGCTGCAGTACAAGTCCCAATAAAATCTTGCCTGAATTTCTCCTCCAGCCTCTTATAAATTTCTATTGATTAAAGAGTCCAAGGGCCCAGGTGAATCACACATCTAATTTTTAGATTTAAGGTGAACTTTTAGGTGTAAATTTGAAAAGATGTTTGTGATACACTAAGTAAAACAAAAACAGGTTCCAAAAATAGAGTATATATAATCTCCCTTTTGGGCTTCCTTAGTGGCTCAGATGGTAAAGAATTCACCTGCAATGCTGGAGACTTGAGTTTGATCCCTGGGTTGGGAAAATCCCCTGGAGAAGGGAATGGCTACCCACTCTAGTATTCTTGCCTGGAGAATTCCATGGACAGAGGAGCCTGGTGGCCTACAGTCCATGGGGCTGAAAAGAGTTGGACATGACTGAGTGACTAACACTAACAATCTCCCTTTTGATTTTTATTGTTCACTCAGTCATGTCCAACTCTTTGCGACCCCATGGACTGGAGCACGCCAGGCCTCCCTGTTCATTACCAACTCCCAGAGCTTACTCAAACTCATGTCCCCTGAGTTGGTGATGCCATCCAACCATCTCATCCTCTGTCACTCCCTTCTCCTCGCAGCCTCCATTTCCCAGCATCAGGGTCTTTTCCGATGAGGCAGCTCTTTGCATCAGATGGCCAAAGTACTGGAGCTTCAGCTTCAGCATCAGTCCTTCCAGTGAATATTCAGGGTTGATTTCCTTTAGGATTGACTGGTTTGATCCCCTTGCAGTCCAAGGGACTCTCAAGTGTCTTCTTAGCACCACAGTTTGAAAACATCAATTCTTCAGTGCTCAGCCTTCTTTATGGCCCAGCTCTCACATCCGTACATGACTACTGGAAAAACCATAGCTTTGACTATATGGACCTTTGTTGGCCAAGTGATGTCTCTGCCTTTTAATATGCTGTCTAGGTTTGTCATAGCTTTCTTTTCAAAGAGCAGGCATCTTTTAATTTCATGGTGCAGTCACCGTCTGCAGTGATTTTGGAGCCCAAGAAAAAAAGTCTGTCACTGCTTTCATTGTTTCTGCATATATCTTCTATGAAGTGATAGGACCAGATGCCATGATCTTAGTTTTTTAAATGTTGACTTTTAAGCCAGTCTTTTCACTCTCCTCTTTTCACCTACACTTCAAGAGGCTCTTTAGTTCCTCTTCTCTTTCTGCCATAAGGGTGGTGTCATCTGCATATCTGAAGTTATTGATACTTCTCCCGGCAGTCTTACTTCCAGCTTGTGCTTCATTCGGCCCGCCATGTAACATGATGTCCTCTGCATATCAGTTAAATAAGCAGGGTGACAATATACAGCCTTGATGTACTCCTTTCCCAATTTTGAACCAGTCTGTTGTTCCATGTCTGATTCTAACTGTTGCTACTTGCCTTGCATACCGGTTTCTCAGGAGGCAGGAAAGGTGTTCTGGTATTGCCATCTCTTTAAGAATTTTCCACAGTTTGTTGTGATCCACCCTTTTGCTTTAAATGCAATCAAAATCTATATTAAAATTTCAAAGGGTACATGCCAAACTATTAACAATGATTATCTCTCAAGGGTGATATTACAGAGAAAGTTTCACTTTCGCTATATTGTTGGAATAATGTATTATGAGAAAAATATAGACATTATAATACAGCAAAGAGGTTAATATCCTATTGTTACTAATTAAATGAGTGGCAATAATTCATTGAGCAACAAAAGGTACAGCTAGGGGTCCTACTGGGAAGATTGGTACATTGTCAGAAACAACTGTTATGTACTCAAAACCCCCAAAGATTTCTCCATTTCACCTTCTAAAGTAGGGTGTGCTATTTTGTGGGTGAAAGAAAAGTTCCAAATGATCCCTGACTCTTCAAATGCCCTTGAAAGCACCTGCTCTTAGTCACATGGTATTGTTGGTTTCTGATGCTGCTGCTTGCTGCTAAGTCGCTTCAGTTGTGACTCTGTACGACCCCATAGGTGGCAGCCCACCAGGGTCCCCCGTCCCTGGGATTCTCCAGGCAAGAATACTGGAGTGGTTGCCATTTCCTTCTCCAGTGCATGAAAGTGAAAAGTGAAAGTGAAGTCGCTCAGTCGTGTCCTACTCCTATCGACCCCATGGACTGTGGCCTACAAGTCTCCTCTGTCCACGGGGTTTTCCAGGCAAGAGTACTGGAGTGGGTTGCCATTGCCTTCTCCATTGTTGGCTTCTAACCATCAATTAGTAATTTTACATTTGACTGAAGGAACCTAGAATATCTTAAAAGGCAAGTTGAAAAATTACAATGGCAAATTACAACACACTAAAGCAGTGTTTTCCAGATGGTAGGTTATGATCCATGAATGAGTCATTGAAATAATGTTGTAGGTTACAATCAAATTAAAAAAAAAAAGAATAGTATACAATGGATTTAAATAGAATAGAAAAGTTTACTAGGTCTGGATGAAAAATTTATTTATGTGGGTTGTGGTCAACAAACCTGAGTGCATTATACACTTTAAAAAAATATATTCTTCTACAAGGTCAGGGTTGGAAGAGTCCTTATTTGATAATTTAAGATTAAACTTGTTTTTAACATCGTGTGTGTGCTCAGTCATGTCTGATTCTTTGGGACCCAAAGGACTGTAGCCCACCAGGCTTCTCTGTCCATGGCATTTTCCAGGCAAGAATACGGGAGTAGGTTGCCATTTCCTACTCCAGGGCATCTTCCCCAACCAGGCCTGAGTCTCTTGAATCTCCTGCAGTGACAGGAGGATTGTTTATCACTGTGCCACCTGGAATGCCCCTTTTAACATCATATCCTTTGATATTTCAATTTAAGTTCATTTTCAATCTCCTATGTGTTTGAAAATCACTAACACTGAAGAATTAAACTTGATAGACTTTAGAAGTCAAACAACCGAAGACACATTGACCTATTCTGTGATAACTGAAAAAATAGTAATACAGATTAGACCATCACATCCTGTTTTACTGATACAAAGCATTATTTTAAGGAACTCAAAATTTATGCATCCTCATATTTCCCCTTTATAACCATCCTATAAAGAAATTTATGTTATTTTTGCCTTAATCCAAACAGATTATAACATGTATGACAAATTGTTAACACAAATTAACATTTTGCAGTATTATATAGTGGAGAATTTTAATATACCAATGCCATCTAGTGGTTATTCTCAACACGTTTCCTTTCTCATGGGTATATACCCAAAAGTGGAATTGTTCTTCTGTATGTAGATATCCAGTAGCTGGTAATTATGTTTTAACTTTTGGAGGAACTGCAAAACTGTTTTCTAAAGAGGCTGTGCTATTTTACATTCCCACCAGCAGTGTTTGAGCGTTTCAACTACTTTACATCTTGGGCAACACAATATTTTCCATCTTTTTTTTTTTTTTGGCTGTACCACGTGGCATGCAGGATCTTAGTTCCCTCACCAGGGATGGAACCCATGCCTCCTGCAGTGGAAGTGAGGAATCTTAACCACAGAACTGCCAGGAAAGTTGCTCCATCTTTTCTATTACAGATATCCTAGTAGGTGTATAGTGAAATCTCACTGTGGTTTTGATTTGTGTTTCCCTATTAACAAATGCTGTTGGGCCTCCTTTCATGTGCTTGCTGTTTGTTCACATGTTTTCTTTGGAGAAATGTCTATTGAGGTCCTTTGCTCATGTTTAAATTTGGAGATTGCTCATCTTTTCATTGCTGGAGTAGTAAGAGCTCTTTATAGATTCTGGATACCTTATCAGATGTATGATTTGCAAATATTTTCTCTCGCCCTGTAGGTTGTCTTCACTTTCTTGAATGAATGGAGAGTATTTTTTCCACCAACAGTTTCTATCATCACTCTTTTCAGAACACCTAATATTACAACACAGGCTTCCCTGGTGGCTCAGTGTTAAAGACTCTGCCTGCCAGTGCAGGTGACAGGGGTTTGATCCCTGGGTTGGGAAGATCTCCTGGAGAAGGAAATGGCAACCCACTCCAGTATTCTCACCTGGAAAACCTATGGACAGAGGAGCCTGATGGGCTGCAGTCCACGGGGTTGCAAAGAGTTGGACAGCCTAAAGAGCACATTGGTTACTCCTCATTCCTCTTACATAGGGAGAGACCTTGCCTTTTTTTGGTCCAGCTGTATCTCCACTGACCAGCACCCATAGTTGCTAATACTTCTTGAATAAGTAAATTCTCTGGAGTCTCTAAGGACCATATCATAGATGGAAAATTCAAACGCTATGACACTGGCAAGTGATATAAATGAGTAAACCGAGCTATTTACGGCTTCTGATAAAAGGGAGAGTACATATCCTATTTCCAGGTTAGTTTCTTCAGCTAGTCTTCACATAACAACCTCATTATCCTGTTCTACCTCTTCAGCCTTGTTCTACCCTGTTCTACCCTTGGACTGAAAGGAGATCAAATCAGTCAATCCTAAAGGAAATCAGTCCTGAATGTTCACCGGAAGGATTGGTGCTGAAGCTGAAGCTCCAAGACTTTGGCCACCTGATGGGAAGAACTGACTCCTTGGAAAAGGCCCTGATGCTGGGAAAGACTGAAGGTGGGAGGAGAAGGGGACGACAGAGGATGAGATGGTTGGATGGCATCACCGACTTGATGGACATGAGTCTGAGTAAGCTCCAGGAGTTGGTGATGGACAGGGAAGCCTGGAGTGCTGCAGTCCATGGGCCTGCATGGACTCTTGGTCGGACAAGAGTCGGACACGATTGAGCGACTGAACTGAACTGAACCTCTTCAAAACAGAATTTCTTCACGTCTCCCTAAAAGTATTGTGCCAGTCTCTAGTTCATTAGGGTAGCTGAGTTATGTCCAAGGTATATTACCAAAAGCAATACCAAGTCCCAGAATTCACCTTATTCCAGCACTGAGTCTGGGTATTTCCTCGCCGAGATATTGACAAAGAGTAGAAAAATCAGAGTTAACTCTGAGTTCTTCGGCAAGAGTGACTACTGCAGAGCCCTGATTCAGAAGCTACTTCTCACCACAGGGCTGTCAAGCTGCTCTCCGGCTGGCTTTAGTCCAGATTCAGTGGGATAGTCGAAATGCGCCGCCGGCCGGCTTCTAGGAAAAGAGCGTTTATCTGCCCAGGAAAAGCGTTCCTAAGACGGGCCTCCGAGGGCGCGCGGGCAGCCAGATGTCCTGGTGCCAGCGTGGACGGCGAGGGGACCAAGAGCCAAAGTCCGCTGAGAATCCGCATCTCAGCCCTCAAGGTCCCTAATGCACATCTCAAACGGCCACCCCCCTGGCAAAGGGACTCTGCGTGGCGGCGGGGAAACGTCCACAGGCCGGGAAAAGGCGTACTCGGCGGCTGACGCGCCCAGTCCCTCCAGACGCGCAAGCTGGAGACCAATTGTCTCCGTAGAGACCCCGCAGGAGGGGCGGGGCGGAGTTGTTTCTCACAGCGCTTGCGCGTAGCGCGGGTTTCTAGAGGACAGGCTGCGGAGAGGAAACCAGCGCCGCGCGCCACCGAGGCCCACTGCGTGCGCAGGCGCACTCAGCCACCTCCCGCCTCTTGGAGAGCCCAGCACCTCCCGCAGAGCTCGGGGGGCGGGACCCAGGGGCGGGGTCTGGGGCGGGGCTAAATGCTGGGGAAAAATCAACCTTTTTGTGGTCGCTCGTTGGGTCCGTGTCGCGACTGACTTCGATCTGCGGCAGTCATGTTGCCCAACACCGGGTAAGGGTAATTTTGCGCCGTGAGGGAGGAAACCGGGCCAGGCAGAGTGGCTAACTTGGGTGGCCCTGACCCAAGTCAGGCGGTGGGAGGATAATGACACAGCTCGGAGCGATCTGGAACGCTGGTTCGCGCTGGATGCAGTATTCCTCTAACCTGCGGTAACTTGTGAAAAGTAGCGCAGAGGTGTGTACTTCAGGGTGGCAGTCGTGTTAAAATCTCATAGATAAAGGATCCGGAGTGAGCTATCCCGCCACCTCTAGGGCGGGTCCCAACTTTGGGTTTAGAGATACAACTGCTTGTCTTGCTCGAGGCCGCGAGTTCTGGGTGAAAGGTCACCGGAACTCTTGTGCTCTTAATGTCTTAATGAGTCCCCCACTTGTTCAGATCTCAATTCTGGAAGGAGAAAATAAGGGGTGTTTAAAAAGGGATTTCAAGTTAGTAACAAACTAAGCTAACCTTTAAGGATGAGTGTCTTTTGGGGAGGCTTTTTTTTTTACTTTGAGATGATACTGAGTTTTGCTAAAATACACGTAAGGTTTGCCATCGTCACCATTTTTAAGTGTACAGTTAAGTAGTGTTAAGTTTGTTTGGACTGTTGTGCAACCAGTTTGCAGAACTTTTTCGACTTGAGAAGCAAGCTCTGCACCCTCCCCCCATCCCATTCTATTTTCCGTTTATGTACTGTATGGATGTTTGAGCTGAGTGACATGTTCGTTCTGAAGTTTGCTTGAAATATATAGGCGCGTGGCCAAAAGACTTAAAAAGCTCCAAAGGTTGTTTCCTTATTCTTAACTTTCAATCCCCTACTTACTCTCTGGTGGGTTTCCAAAGATACTCTGTGTATTTATAAACATATTTGGGTACACAATCCTAAACACATACAAACACACTCTCCACTTTACAAAATAATAGCAAAGCCCCTTTTGGGTCTTGCTATTTTTACCTGTCATTTAATATGTCTTGGGACCTATTTTCAGTACATTTAGATCTTTCTCCCTTTTAATGTTCTATTTATTTAACCTATCCCCATCACTGGATACCAGATCATTTCTAGTTTTTTATTACTCCATCTTTTCTGTCGTGATTATCCTTGTATTCACCTGTTTTGCACATATTTGAGTGTATCCACGTGATAAATTCTTGGCAATGAAGCTGCTGGAGCAAAGAGTGTAAGCATTTCAAGTTTGATAGCTAATACTAAAAGCCCTCCAAAGAGGTTGCACACTGAGAAGAATTAATGTGATTTCCTAACCCAACACATTGGTAAACAGCAAAAGGTCTGATAGTAAAAATACTTGTTTTGATAATAAAAATCTAACTAGAGGAAAAAATGACACCTCATTATAGTTAAAATCTGCACCAAAGAGTGAGGAAGCAGATCTTTTTATATGTTTAAAGCAGCAGTTCTTGTTGAGGAGTAATTTTGATACCCATGGGACATTAGGCAATATCTGGGAACACATTGTCACAATTGAGTGGGGTGCTACTGGCATCTAATGGGGGGTCCGGGGATGCTGGCAAACATAAGGCACAGGAGAGCCCCCTACAGTAAAGAATTGTCTTGTCCAAAATGTCTATAGTGTAGAGATTGAGAAATCCTGGTTTAAAACTATCTGTGTATCTTTTCCTTTGCCTGGCTTACAAAGTTAGGCTTTTGATTGATCTCTGAGATCTCTCTACTGAAAAGTAATTTGTTCTATATCATACATGTTAGAAATTTTTTCTCAGTGTTTTTTCATTGCATCTTGAATTTGATTATCCTGTTTGTTTATCATGCAGAACCATGTGGTTTTATTGAATCAGAGTTATCAATGATAATCAAGTTATCTTTTTAAGACTTTCGTGTTTTTGTGACAAAGCTATAAAAGGCCATCTTAAACAAAGATTTTTTTTTTTTTAATTTGTAAGTATTCTTCTGGAATTTTTGTGGGCTTTTTCTTCCTCCCTGACTCAGATTTCAGCATAGGAAGTGAGTTAGGAAACCCACTTCATTTTGGTTCAGATGGCTGGCTGTACAGTTGTTCCAGCACCATTGACTGACTAGTTATTTTTTCTTTCTGTTAGAAATTCCACCTCTGAATTCTTGTATGTATAGAGATCTTTTTTATTTTATTACTTTGGTCTATCTGTTCATGTACCAGTGCTAAATTATGTTAATTACTCTAATTTTATGAAGTGTTTTAGTATCTTAGAAGGCTAGTTCCTGCCTCATCTAGATTTTTTTTTTTCAGAATTTTCTTTGTTACTTTCAGATGTTTATTTTTCTAAATGAACTTTAACTTGTATAGTGTTTTTTTGAAGTGATTGCTTTTTTTATTTAAATAGTTAAAGATTCATCACATTTACCATGATTTTGAGGTACTAGGGAATTTTGGAAAATTGTAGTGCTAACTCTGCATTAGCAAGTTTTAGTCATCTACCAGTAGTAATGAGGAATTTGGAATCTTTTTGCTTTCTCACCTTCTACACTCTGGTTCTGATGCTTTAGAAATGGAGGTATAGACCCAGTGGTTTTCAGGTTAAGAGGGAAGTGGACTTTGCCCTTGTTTCTGCCAGTGCCTGAGACCTTGAGCGTGAAAATGCCCTTCATCCTTCTGAGAATCAATCCAAGTGGACCAAAGGCAAAGGAGTAGAGCTTTTTTTCTTTTTTCTTAAATTTATTTTATTAAAGTAGAGCTAATTTACAATGTTATGTTAATTCCTGCTGTATGGCAAAGTGAGTCAGTTATACGTATATGTGTGTGTTAGTTGCTCAGTTGTATCTGGCTCTTTGCAACCCCATGGACTGTAGCCCACCAGGCTCCTCTTTCCTGGAATTCTCCAGGTAAGAATACTGGAGTGTATTCAGTAACCATTCCCTTCTCCAGGGGATCTTCCCGACCCGGGGATCGAACCCAAGTATCTTGCATTGTAGATGATGGATTCTTTTACCGTCTGAGCCACCAGGGAAACCCGCAAACATATATATGTATATATATAAACTGATAGCTTATGGTGAATGATGTCGAATTCATGATCTCTGAAGAAGAAGAGTTAGCTTTGGGACCAGGGACCAGGCTTCATCACTCAAGAGGTTTTGTGTAGCGGAGTTTTGTTAAAGTAAGAAAAGAGACAGAGAAAGCTTCTGACATAGACATCAGAAGGCGTTGGAGAATGCCTCCCTTTGCTAGTGTTAACAAGGGAGTTATATACTTTTTAAATTAGTTATTACAGTAAATCAAAAGAATGTCTCAAGGTTGTAAAATTTTTACCAGACCCACTCCCACAATTTACATTTTAGGGTAATGGATTAGAATTTAACAATAGAAAGATCCTACCAGACCCACTCCCATAATATACATTCTAAAATATCAGGATTAATTAGAAGGTTTTCAGGAAGGAGAAGCTGTCCTCAAGCAGGATACGTTGTTGTTTTATAATCCCTAGTACAAAGTTGAAACTGAGTTGTTTGTTGTCTTACCAGTTCTGAGCTTAAAGAAAAAGAACCATTTTATGTGATTAAGACTAAGATATGTAGAGAAAAAAAAAGTTTGCCCTTTCCTCCTCCTCGAGAACCCCAGACCCCTCTCTCCTCAGGGACCCCCGGACTTCGTATCAACCTGCCTAGGAATTGACTCTCTCAAAACCATAATGGAAAAGGATATGAACATTCTTTTTCATATTCTTTTCCATTATGGTTTATCACAGGATACTGAATATAATTCCCTGTGCTACACAGTAGGACTTTGTTGTTTATCCTTCCTATATGTAATAGTTTGCATCTGCTATGGATAGGGCTTTTTAAAGCAATAATTGGGATATTTTCATCTAAATACTTGCATTTAAAAATTACTTTAACACTATGTATATTACCTTTTGTATAAAAAGGAAGGGAAAATTACACACACACAGGATATGTTTTATATATGTGTGTGTGTCTGCATATTTTTTAAAAAAGAAATATAATAAGGGTAAGTGGAAATTAAGGAATCTATAGGCAAAGGATTGAACTTTGTTAAATATACACATTTATAACGTTTCGACTTTTTTATTGGCCATACTGTGCAGCTTGTGGGATCTTAGTTCCCCCGACCAGGGATTGAACCCAGGCCCTTGGCAGTGAAAGCACAGGAGTCCTAAGCACTGGACCACCAGGGAGTTTCCAGATTTGACTTTTAAATCAAGTATAGGTTTTATAGCGTCCCTCATCAAAGATGAGGGGAAAGTGATAAACTAAAGTGGACTGCCATCATAAACAGAGGACCTTAACTGTATTTCAAGCTTATCACATAAATATACATAGAAAAATAATTCAAATAATTTTAACATAGTAATTTGTATACCTTTAGAGACATCTGCTCTAAGGACAAGAGAGTACAAAGAAATCTTGAACTTTACTTGGTAGATTTATTATTGATAGTCATATTAGTGTAGTAATTTGAATACTGTTGTATCTTACAGTATTAATAAATATTAATAAAAATTAATAAATATTAATATACCACCTCTTGTTGGTCTGATTCTTTAGCAGAAGAACCAGTGATCCTTATCCTCCCCTCTGCCATGAGTGAGAGTGTGTTCCTGGGGTCTTTTTTTCTTCTCTAACCTGTCTTTCCTTGATAGCTCAGTTGGTAAAGAATCCACCTATAATGCGGGAGATCCTGGTTCAATTCCTGGGTCAGGAAGATCTGCTGGAGAAAGGATAGGCTACCCACTCCAGTATTCTTGTGGCTCAGCTGGTAAAGAATCTGCCTGCAATGCGGGAGACCTGGGTTCAATCCCTGGGTTGGGAAGATCCCCTGGAGAAGGGAAGGGAAAGGCTATGCACTCCAGTATTCTGGCCTGGAGAATTCCATGGACTGTATAGTTCATGAGGTCGCAAAGAGTTGGACACGACTGAGCGACTTTCACTTTACAACCTGTCCTATGGAGTTCTTGTCCTTTTTCGGTTAGAAAGCCATGTCTTTGTTAGTCTTGTCACAAAAACTGTTAAGACCTGAAATTTGTATTTATCATGTTTAACATAGACAGTTTAAAGGTGTATATAACTTCAGTTCAGTTCAGTTCAGTTGCTCAGTCGTGTCTGACTCTTTGCGACCCCATGAACCACAACACGCCAGGCCTCCCTGTCCATCACCAACTCCTGGAGTCCACCCAAACCCATGTCCATTGAGTCGGTGATGCCATCCAACCATCTCATCCTCTGTCATCCCCTTCTCTGCCTGCCCTCAATCTTACCCAGCATCAGGATCTTTTCAAATGAGTCAGCTCTTAGCATCAGGTGGCCAAAGTATTGGAGTTTCAGCTTCAGCAACAGTCCTTCTGGTGAACACCCAGGACTCATCTCCTTCAGGATGGACTGGTCAGATCTCCTTGCAGTCTAAGGGACTCTCAAGAGTCTTCTTCAACACCACAGTTCAAAAGCATCAATTCTTCGGTGCTTAGCTTTCTTTATAGTCCAACTCTCACATCCATACATGACCACTGGGAAAACCATAGCCTTGACTAGATGGATCTTTGTTGACAAAGTAATGTCTCTGCTTTTAATATGCTGTCTAGGTTGGTCATAACTTTCCTTCCAAGGAATAAGCGTCTTTTAATTTCATGGCTGCAATCACCATCCACAGTGATTTTGGAGCCCAGAAAAATAAAGTCAGCCACCGTTTCCACTGTTTTCCCATCTATTTGCCATGAAGTGATGGGACCGAATGCCATGATCTTAGTTTTCTGAATGTTGAGCTTTAAGCCAACTTTTTCACTCTCTTCTTTCGCTTTCATCAAGAGGCTCTTAGTTCTTCTTCACTTTCTGCCATAAGGGTGGTGTCATCTGCATATCTGAGGTTATTGATATTTCTCCCAGCAATCTTGATTCCAGCTTGTGCTTCATCCAGCCCAGCGTTTCTCATGATGTACTCTGCCTATAAGTTAAATAAGCAGATGACAATATACAGCCTTGACGTACTCCTTTTCCTATTTGGAACCAGTCTGTTGTTCTGTGTCCAGTTCTAACTGTTGCTTCCTGACCTGCATACAGGTTCCTTATATAAGTTACCAGTGGCTGAAGTAAATAAAATTTTATCACTTACCCAAACAATACAAGGACCTAGAAAAGTTGAACTTCAGTCATTCCATTTTTAACTTTTGTTATTGTAACAATATATTTTAATTCTGTTTTAACCTTCAAATGTTATTATTATATCATTTATATTATTACTAATTAGCAGTATAAAAACTTTTTTAGATTTCTGTACTTAATTTACTGATATCTTTGGCTTTTATTCCTTCCTGCACCTCAGACCTTCCATCTGGAAGCATTTTTATTTCTTTCTTTAGTAAATAAGGCAGGAGAAAGAAAGAAAAAATATTTGGCTTAAAATGAAAGAAATAATGCTGTCATTATTTGCAAATGATATGATTATCTAACTGGAAAACCAAAATAATGTATAGCTAAATTACTAGATTTAATAAGAGTCTGATACATTTTCAGGGTACAAAAGTCATTGAGGAAAATTAGATTTCTGCACACAAGCAAAAGGGCTTCCCAGGTGGCGCTAGTGGTAAAGAACTCTTCTGCCAGTGCAGAAGTAAGAGACTCTGGTTCCATCCCTGAGTCAGGAAGATCCCCTGGAGGAGGGTAGGCAGCCCACTCCAGGTGTTCTTGCCTGGAGAATCACATGGACGGGGAGCCTGGTGGGCTACAGTCCATGGGGTTGCAAAGAGTAGGACACTACTGGAGCAACTTAGCATGTACTCACTCACACACAAAAAAGCAGCAAGTACAGTACAATGGCTATAAAAATGAGAAATTCAAAATCCAGAATATGGATTGTCCTACAGATCTGTATTCTTCAGCAAATAAACGGCATAAAGAAAATCCAAAATCTGTTATAGATTAAAAGAGACTTACAAGATGTACAGGCATACCTCATTTTATTTGTGCTGTACGTTTATTGCCCTTTGCAGATATTTTGTGTTTTACAAACTGAAAGTTTGCGGAAACCCTGCTTTGTCAGATGGTGGTTAGCATTTTTTAGCAATAAATAGCTTTAAATTAAAATATGTACATTTTTTTTTAGACATAATACTGTAGCATACTTAAAAGACCGCAGTGTAAACGTAATTGTTTTATATACTGGGAAACCAAGAAGTTGGTGTGACTCACTTTATTTCAATATTCACTTTATTTTGGTGGTCTGGATATGAACCTGCAATCTCTCAAGGTGTGTCTGTAACAAACTAATGCAATGCGGAGTCCTTACAGGATCCTGATTTGATCAAACCAACTGTAAAAAGATGTTTTTGAGATAGTTGTGAAACTTTGCTTAAGGATAGGTACTAGCTGATTTTGAGGAATTACTGTTACTTTTCTTAGTTGTGGTAATGACATTGTTATATAAAAGTTAGAGATGCATACTGAAGCATTTGTAGGTGAAATTAAATGACTTCTGAGGTTTGCTTTCTGATAATTATTTTCAAAATTGTGATTGTTGTTGAACTGTTAAATCAGCATGGATACTTATTGCAGTATTTTCTGTATTTCTGAAAATAGTTGAAAATTCTCTAATAATTAAAAAATGGTCTTTAAGTAACTTCGCAGTGATTGCAAGGGAAACTAGCATAATTACATAATGGGAAAATCTGAAAACACCATAATTTGCTGGTCAGAATATCACCTTTGATTCCAGGTGTGAAATAGAGAGTAATACCATGTTCAGGGACTGGAGCATGCGATGTCCTAAAGGCGGCGGTTCTTCTCCCACTGCTCTGCTGTGTGCTCAGTCGCTTAGCTGTGTCTGACTGTTTGCGACCCCGTGGACTGAAGCCCACCAGGCTCCCCTGTCCATGGAATTCTATCAAAATCCCAACTGATTTTGCTTGTGCGAGTAAATAAGCTAATTTCTAATATGTGGGAAAGCAAAGATCCAAGTATAGCCAAGAAAGCTGCTATGATTAAGACAGTGCAATCCATGTAATGAAATCAAACAAAAGAGAGAGCCTAGAAATAGATCTATATATTTATGGAGACTCAGTCTATGACAAAGCTGGCATTCAGGATCTATGGGAAAGATGGGCTTTTCAGACTGGAACTGTTGGTTGTCCATATGGGGGAAAATGTAGTTCACTGGTCGGTATATGCCCTGGAGAAACTCTTGTACATGTGACTGGAAGAAGGGTTAAAAGATTCTTTTAGCACTATTGTTCATAATAAAAAAAAACCTGGGAACCATCCTCAAAGTCCATAAACAGTAGAATAAATCAATACCTTATAGTATCAGTTCAGTTCAGTTCAGTCACTCAGTCATGTCCGACTCTTTGCGACCCCATGGACCTTACAGTATGCTCATATGCAAAATATTGTATATTAATTAAAGTAAGTGTAACTGTTTACACAAGCGTGGATGAGTCTCCAAACTACGTTTTGAGAAAGAAGCAAACTATAGAATGACATATACTGTATGAAGGGCTTCCCTGGTAGCTCAGCTGGTAAAGAATCCACCTGCGATGCAGGAGACCCTGGTTCAGTTTCTGGGTCAGGAAGATCCCCTGGAAGATACCCAGGAGGATACCCACTCCAGTATTCTTGGGCTTTCCTGGTGGCTCCCTTGATTCCTCCCTGGTAAAGAATCCACCTGCCAATGCAGGAGATGTAGGTTCCATCCCTGGGTCAGGAAGATCCCCTGGAGTAGAAAATGGCAACCCACTCCAGTATTCTTGCCTGGAACACGCCATGGACTGAGGAGTCTGGTGCGCTACAGTCTATGGGGATGCAAGAGTCAGACATGACTTAGCAACTACAACAACATAGAGCAACAACAAGAATGAAATTCTTTTTTGAGGGGAAGAAAGAATGTGTTTGTTTCCTAGGGCTGCCACCAATTGAGTGGCTTCAAGTGGAAATTTGTTTTTTTAAGTTCTGAAGACCTGAAGTCCAGGTGTTAGCGGTGCCCTAGCAATGTTAGTATTCCCTCTGAAATTGTGAGTAGAACCCTTCCTTGCCTCTCCCCAGCTTCTGGTGATCATCGGCAGTCCTTGGCGTTCTTAGCTGGTAGCTGCTTTACTCCACTTTCCACCTCTGTCATCACATGCTGTCTTCCCTATGTGTCTGTCTTTATGTAGTCTTACCTCCTCTTATAAAGGCACAGTCATACTGGATTAAGGATCTACCCTACTCCTGTATTGGAGAAAGAAATGGCAACCCACTCCAGTATTCTTGTCTGGAGAATTCCAGGGATGGAGGAGCCTGGTGGACTGCCGTCTGTGGGGTCACACAGAGTCAGACGCGACTGAAGCGACTTAGCAGCAGCGGCAGCAGCTACTCCTGTATGACCTCATTGTAACTGATTACATCTGCAGCAACCCTGTTTCCAAGTAAGGTCTCATTTGGGGATCCTGGAGGTTAGGACTTCAAAATATCCTAAAACTTTGGTAGATAAAATTCAGTCTATGACAGGGAGGTACAATTGCATTTTGGTGAATACAGTTCAATTTGTAATAGGGAAATAGTGTTTGCTGAATTGGGGTTCAATATCGATCGTAACGTGTTCATACACATATGTGTTCACCTGGGAAAACCGTTCTTAGCTCCCACACTGTACACAAACAGATGGAGGGTCGGATTTGGCCCCTGGCTTAGACATAGATAAGTAGGTATTAGGAATAAAAAAAAAAAAAAAGCAAGGAAATTAGTAATAATATTTAAAGTAGTTGTTACTTTGTGGGTTGGGAGGAAGAAGGATAGAGAGGAGTAGACAGGTGGCTTCTAGGGTATTGATAATATTCTATTTCTTGGTATGCATTTTATTTTGATCTTCAAGCTTTGCACATTATATGTTTTTTTTTATTTTGTGATTTTTTTTTTTTACTAAAAAATAGTAAAAAGAGCACCTCTTGCTCACTTGCCATTCCCCTTCTTTCTTTTTTTTTTTAATTGAGTAATTATATATATATATATATTTTTTTTATTAGTTGGAGTCTAATTACTTCACAACATTTCAGTGGGTTTTGTCATACATTGATATGAATCAGCCATATATTTACACGTATTCCCCATCCGGAGCACTTGTCTCATGCATCCCACCTGGGCTGGTGATCTGTTTCACCATAAATAATATACATGCTGTTCTTTCAAAACATCCCACCCTCACCTTTCCCCACAGAGTTCAAAAGTCTGTTCTGTATTTCTGTGTCTCTTTTTCTGTTTTGCATATAGGGTTATCGTTACCATCTTTCTAAATTCCATATATATGTGTTAGTATGCTGTAATGTTCTTTATCTTCCTGGCTTACTTCACTCTGTATAATGGGCTCCAGTTTCATCCATCTCATTAGGACTGATTCAAGTGAATTCTTTTTAACGGCTGAGTAATATTCCAGGGTGTATATGTACCACAGCTTCCTTATCCATTCATCTGCTGATGGGCATCTAGGTTGCTTCCATGTCCTGGCTATTATAAACAGTGCTGCGATGTTTATTAAACCGTTTATTTCTTATTTTGAAGCCCTTCTCCCACTTTTACCTCTGAACTTGCTTCTAAGGTGTAGTCTTTCTGATCTTGGCAAAAGCCTTACATTATTTTGTTAACAAGCCTGCTTATATGTTCCCCTTGTCTCTGGTTACTGCCCCTTTTTCTGTCATTGTCACTTTGCTGCCCTCTCTTCAGCCTTCTCTTTAATTATATGCCTTTAGAAAGTAAACAAGAAAATGGGTTTCCCACTCTGACTTAATACAGGTTTCCTTCTCATCTAACAACTGAGTAAGTAGAAAGTTAAAAGGTAAGGTGGTTGGATATATTATTAAAAAATGAATGGGCACAGAGAATTTTCCTCGCATTTGGATCAGAGAATCTTTTAAACAACACCCAGAGTTCTTTGCCAACTTTCTGTTTGTTTGCTTAGCATCATTATTGAGATGTAATTCACGCACCGTACAATTTACCCATTTAAAGTGTACAGTTAAATGGTATAGTCACAGTTGTGTACACACCACAGTCAACTTTAAAATATTTTTGTCATCCAAGAAAGAAACCCCATATCCCTCCTTCTCCCACCCCCAGTCCTAGGCAGCCACTAGGCCTTGTGTATAGGTTTGCCTCTTCTGGACATTTCATTTAAATGGAATCATACAGTATGAAGGCCTTTGTGACTGGCTTCTTTCACTGAGCATGTTTTCAAAGTTCATCCATGTGGCACAGATCAATACTTCATTCCCTTCTATTGCTGAATAGATCCCTTCGTATGTATTGATATATAACACACTTTCAGTTCAGTTCAGTTCAGTTGCTCAGTCATGTTCGATTCTTTGCGACCCCATGGACTGCAGCGCTCCAGGCTTCCCTGTCCATCACCAACTCGCGGAGCTTGCTCAAACTCAGGTCCATTGGGTCAGTGATGCCATCCAACCATCTCATTCTCTGTCACCCCCTTCTCCTCCTCCCTTCAATCTTTCCCAGCATCAGGGTCTTTTCCAGTGAGTCACTTCTTTGCATCAGGTAGCCAAAGTATTAGAGTTTCAGCTTCAACATCAGTCCTTCCAATGAATATTCAGGGTTGATTTCCTTTAGTATTGACTGGTTTGATTTCCTTACAGTCCAGGGGATTCTCAAGAGTCTTCTCCAACACCACAGTTCAAAAGCATCAATTCTTCGGCACTCAGCTTTCTTTGTAATCCAACTCTCACATCCATACGTGAGTACTGGAAAAACCATAGCTTTGACTAGACAGACCTTTGTTGGC
The DNA here is from genome assembly GCF_033118175.1 of Dama dama. NCBI lineage: Eukaryota > Metazoa > Chordata > Mammalia > Artiodactyla > Cervidae > Dama > Dama dama. Next base: position 10,661,245 of record NC_083696.1, on the reverse strand, counting down.
AGAGTAATATCTCAGCTTCTTAATATGCTGTCTAAGTTGGTCATAGTTTTTCTTCCAAGGAGCAAGCATCTTTTAATTTCATGGCTGGAGTCACCACCAGTGATTTTGGAGCCCCCCCCAAAATGAAGTCTGTCACTGTTTCCATTGTTTCCCCATCTATCTTCCATGAAGTGATGGGACTGAAAGCTATGATCTTAGTTTTCTGAATATTTAGTTTTAAGCCAACTTTTTCACTCTCCTCTTTCTCTTTCATCAAGAGACTCTTTAGTTCTTTGCTCTCTGTCAAAAGGGGGGGGGGTGTCATCTGCATATCTGAGGTTATTGATATTTCTCCCAGCATTCTTGATTTCTAGCTTGTCCTTCATCCAGCCCAGCATTTCTCATGGTGTACTCTGCATAGAAGTTAAATAAGCAGGGTGACAGTGTACAGCCTTGAGGTACTCCTTTCTCTGTTTGGAACCAGTCTGTTGTTCCATGTCCAGTTCTAACTGTTGCTTCTTGACCTGCATACAGATTTCTCAGGAGGCAGGTAAGATGGTCTGACATCCCCATCTCTTTAAGAATTTTCCATAGTCTGTTGTGATCCACACAGACAAAGGCTTTGGTGTAGTCAATAAAGCAGAAGTAGATGTTTTTCTGGATCTCTCATGCTTTTCTGATGATCCATTGGATGTTGGCAATTTGATCTCTGGCTCCTCTGCCTTTTCTAAATCCAGGTTGAACATCTGGAATTTCATAGTTCACATACTGTTGAAGCCTGGCTTGGAGAATTTTGAGCATTACTTTGCTAGCATGTGAGATGAGTGCAATTGTGCTGTAGTTTGAATGTTCTTTGGCATTGCCTTTCTTTGGGATTGGATTGAAAACCGACCTTTTCCAGTTCTGTAGCCACTGCTGAGTTTTCCAAATTTGCTGGCATATTGAGTGCAGCACTTTCACAGCATCATCTTTTAGGATTTGAAATAGCTCAACTGGAATTCCATTGCCTGCACTAGCTTTGTTTGTAGTGATGCTTCTTAAGGCTCACTTGACTTCTCATTCTAGGATGTCTGGCTCTAGGTGAGTGATCACACCATTGTGGTTATCTGGGTCATGAAGATCTTTTTTGTATAGTTCTTCTGGGTATTCTTGCCATGTCTTCTTCATAACTTCTGCTTCTGTTAGGTCCATACCATTTCTGTCCTTTATTGTGCCCATCTTTGCATGAAATGTTCCCTTGGTATCTCTAATTTTCTTGTCTCTAGTCTTTCCCATTCTATTACTGTCCTCTATTTCTTTGCATTGATCGCTAGGGAAGGCTTTCTTAGCTCTCCTTGCTGTTCTTTGGAACTCTGCATTCAGATGGGTTTATCTTTCCTTTTCTGCTTTGCCTTTAGCTTCTCTTCTTTTCTCAGCTATTTGTAAGGCCTCCTCAGACAACCATTTTGCCTTTTTACATTTCTTTTTCTCGGGGATGGTCTTGATCACTGCCTGCTGTACAATGTCACGAACCTCCGTCCATAGTTCTTCAGGCGCTCTATCTATCAGATCTAACCCCTTGAATCTATTTGTTACTTACACTGTATAATCATAAGGAATTTGATTTAGGTCATACCTGAATGGTCTAGTGGTTTTCCCTACTTTCTTCAATTTAAGTCTGAATTTGGCAATAAGGAGTTTGTGATCTGAGCCACAGTCAGGTCCTGGTCTTGTTTTTGCTGACTATGTAAGGCTTCTCCATCTTTGGCTGCAAAGAATATAATCAGTCTGATTTCGGTATTGACCATCTAGTGATGTCCATGTGTAGAGTCTTCTCTTGTGTTGTTGGAAGAGGGTGTTTGCTATGACCAATGTGTTCTCTTGTCAGAACTCTGTTAGCCTTTGCCCTGCTTCATTTTGTACTCCAAAGCCAAATTTGCTTGTTACTCCAGGTATCTCTTGGCTTCCTACTTTTGCATTCCAGTCCCCTATAATGAAAAGGACATCTCTTTTGGGTGTTAGTTCTAGAAGGTCTTGTGGGTCTTCATAGAACCAGTCAACTTCAGCTTCTTCAGCATTACTGGTAGGGGCATAGAGTTGGATTACTGTGATATTGAATGGTTTGCCTTGGAAACGGACAGAGATCATTTGGTTGATTTTGAGATTGCACCTAAGTACTGCATTTCAGACTTTTTTGTTGACTATGATGGCTACTCCATTTCTTCTAAGGGATTCTTTTTTTTTTTTTCATTTATTTTTATTAGTTGGAGGCTAATTACTTTATAATATTATAGTGGTTTTTGCCATACATTGACATGAATCAGCCATGGATTTACATGTGTTCCCCATCTTGATCCCCGCCCCCCCCAGCTCCCTCCCTATCCCATCCCTCTGGGTCATCCCAGTGCACCAGCCCTGAGCACTTGTCTCATGCATCCAACCTGGACTGGCGATCTATTTCACACTTGATAATATACATGTTTTGATGCTGTTCTCTCAAAACATCCCACCCTCGCCTTCTCCCATAGAGTCCAAAAGTCTGTTCTATACATCTGTGTCTCTTTTTCTGTCTCGCACATAGGGTTATCATTACCATCTTTCTAAATTCCATATATTTGCATTAGTATACTGTATTGGTGTTTATCTTTCTGGCTTACTTCACTCTGTATAATGGGCTCCAGTTTTATCCATCTCATTAGAACTGATTCAAATGTATTCTTTTTAATGGCTGAGTAATATTCCATTATGTGTATGTACCACAGCTTTCTTATCCGTTCCTCTGCTGATGGGCATCTAGGTTTCTTCCATGTCCTGGCTATTATAAACAGTGCTGCAATGAACATTCTTGCCCCCAGTAGTAGATATAATGGTCATCTAAGTTAAATTTGCCCAATCCAGTCCATTTTAGTTCACTAGTTCCTAAAATGCCCATGTTCACTCTTGCTATCCCCTGTTTGACCACTTCCAATTTACCTTGATTCATGGACCTAACATTCCAGGTTCCTATGCAATATTGCTCTTTACAGCATCAGACTTTACTTCCATCACCAGTTACGTCCACAACTGGGCATCGTTTTTACTTTGGCTCCATCTCTTCATTCTCTCTGGAGTTATTTCTCTACTCCAGTAACATATTGGGCACCTATTGACCTGGGAGTTCATCTTTCAGTGTCATATCTTTTTGCCTTTTCATACTGTTTATGGGGTTCTCAAGGCAAAAATGCTGAAGTGGGTTGCCATTCCCTTCTCCAGTGGACCACGTTTTGTCAGAACATCTTCTCCACAGTGACCCATCTGTCTTGGGTGGCCCTACATGGCATGGCTCATAGTTTTATTGAGTTAGACAAGGCTACAGTCCATGTGATCGGTTGTATGTAATACATTTTACTTTATCTGTTCATCAGTTGATGGACATGTAAGTTGTTTCCACTCTAGCTATTATAAGCAATGATGAGCATCTGTTAAATAATTATTAGCTTTTACATAATTCCTTTTAAGTGGTATGTATTCATTGCAGAAAACTGAAAAATCCTGAAGAATATAAAGACTTATGATAAAATTTATTCATAATCCCACCATTCAAAAGTAAGGTCTTTTTAAAAATTTTTCAAAAATAAACTTTAATACTTTTTCCTGTGGGGGAAAAATGTATATATGTTCATGTAGTTCATTAATTCCTCATTTCTTCTTAAGATTTACTCATTTGAGCAGATTGTGTCTGCAAAAATTATAGCAAATCTGGCCACCGCAGTTATAGTAATTTATAGATCATCATACAATGGGAGTAATCAGGTATCAGATGGGGAAGGAGGAGGGTTTAGAGAGAGTTTGATAGAAGAGGAAACACATATTTTGTGAATATGTGCATGAGTTTATGGTACTGATGTCAATAAATAAAAACTTTGAGGTTTCTAATAAGGCCACATTTGTTCTGTTGTAGGAAGTTAGCAGGATGTACTGTCTTCATCACAGGTGCAAGCCGTGGCATTGGCAAAGCGATTGCTTTGAAAGCGGCCAAGGATGGAGCAAACATAGTCATTGCTGCGAAGACCGCCCAGGCACACCCCAAACTTTCAGGCACCATCTATACTGCTGCTGAAGAAAGTATGTTTCAATAAATAAAGAGTTTGCTGGAAAGTTTAATTATATTTATCTGAAGTCTATCCTAAAAATAATTTTATCTGGTTAAAGAAATGTTTTGTCACCTTAGAGTGGTGTTTGGGGATCATTTTTCTCCCTAGCTTTTTTAAGTAATGGGAGCAATTCCTGTTAAAAATCATATTTCATGAGGCCAGTGGTTCTTGAATGGGAGCAAGGAGCAGAGGAGTGGAAGCAGAGGAAAGAACTTAAGAGGTAGATGGTGTGAACGAAAAAACGCTCCATGTTACCTGTTCTCTGCATAATTTGCAAGTCATTATTTTAATACTTTCAGGTCACAAATAGTTATTTTTTTCTTTTTAAATAAGTTTATTTACTTTTAATTGAAGGATAATTGCTTTACAGTACTGTGTTGGTTTCTCCCATACATCATCATGAATCCACCATAGATATACATATGCGCTCTTCCTCTTGAGCCTGCCTTCCATGTCCCACCCCATCCTACCCCTCTAGGTTGTTACCGAGCCCAGGGAACACAAATAGTTATTGAGTGCTTATATTCAAGGCTCTGTGCTAGGAGTGAGGGCTTAAAAATTCAGCTTCAACTGATATGCTAGTTTTGTTAGTTATGTTAATAGTACTGTGGTTATGTTAAGGGAATACATATGAAGCAATTATGAATGAAATGATGCCTGGGATTTGTTTTGAAATAGACCAGCAACAAACCAAACAGAATTGATGGTAGATAAATTTACTGCAAAACATTATCAATCATTGAAGATAGTTGATGGATTCATGATAGTTCATTATACTCTTCTTTATATTTTCATACATTTTTAGAAATTTTCCGTAGTAAACATCTTTTAAATTACCTTCCCCCCTTATTTCTTTTTAATAGCGTTTTTAAAAATTGCCCTTTTTTGTTTGTTGTTTAAATAGAGTTGACCTGGCCAGTCTGCAGATGGCTATGAATTCAGTCTGTCCTACAGTAGGACAGAGTTGCTAGTAGTTGGAAGACATAGTTATTTATATTGGTTTTCTGAAAATGGGGTACTTTTTCCTTTTGACTCATGTCAGAGGTTCGGTATTGATGAAAGTTAACATTTGAATGCATCTTTATTTATTCTTTGTAGTCAAAGCAGCTGGAGGAAAGGCCTTGCCATGTATTGTTGATGTGAGAGATGAAGAGCAAATCAGCAGTGCTGTGGAGAAGGCAGTGGAAAAATTTGGAGGTAGTGCCTTCTTTCTGAGATAATTATTGAATATTGGTAAAGTATCAGTATAGCTATCATTTTAATTTTTAACTTTCTTTTGATATTTTTACTCTCTTAAGTCTTCAGAGTATAGCCAGAAATAAGTATTTGTTCCTAGAGAAGCACAGCTTAAAACCATCTGATGAGTAATTGAATAATTGTTAAAGATTATTTTTAATATAACCAGTCTCCCATCCAAGGAAAAGTTAAGACCTTGACCATAACATATGCACCAGGACCCACCCACTTGTCTTCATGTAACCTATTATTTGGTGACTTTTTAATATTTATTGAGTAAAGTGCAGATTACCTATTGGCTTTCAAGATATTTCTCATTCTGATGTTAACAGACTTGTTTTGGCTCCATCTTCTTTCTATACGTCTGTGTAAACTCCCTAATCCAGCCAAAAGAGTTTGCTTCCATTTCTTCACCTTAATTTTTTTTTTGCCTTTTCACCTTTTTTCTTCCCTTCCTGAAGCTCCTCCAGTGCTCACGCCTCCACCTCTGGTCCTTCCTGAAATGATCCCTTCTTTGTCATTTGAAATTTTTGTGCTTAAAGCTCATCTGCTTCATGAAGCCAATTTCCCGATTATGCCAAGTAATCAGAAATGTACATTTTTTCTTTCTCTGAATTCCTAAAACATTCCTTTGGTCCTCTTCTTGTAAAACTTCAGATCTTAGTGTTTTTTTCTTTTCCCCCAATTAATTCATAATCTCCTAGAAGGCAAGTATTGGGAGTTGAACTAAGACTTTGATGGTATTATAGCTTGGAATCTAGCTGTGTCCAAATCCTGTCCAAACCATTACCATTCTCTTCTTATAATATTCCAGAGAATATTATTATATTCTTATAATATTCTGTGTATATGCAGAGGATATTGGGGAACAAGGTAATGCTTTATTAGCAAGTCTCATGCTTTTAACCCCTAATGCAGAGTGCTGTATTCTTCTGGACTGGAGCACAAAGCTTTGACTCAAATGGGATCTCTTCCTTTAAATTCAAAATCTTACCCCTGGCTGGCAACTTTTCCCAAAGTAATGTGAATGCCCCTGAGAGAAGAGGAGAGAGAATGCAAAATTACTGGGTGGTTTTTTTTTTTTCCCCCTTCTTCTTCTTCTTACTGATAGAGCCCAAAATATGAAGGAAGAAGGAGAAGAAGCCACATTCAAATACAGGACCTTTATCTAAAATGACTTCTACCTACTAGGAAAAGTGACCAATTAGTGCTAAATTAGGATTTAACCTAATTAGTTTAGCCACTCATTGTTAGGGAGGAATTAAGGGATAAGGTGGTGAGGGTAGAAGAATAGAGCTTTTCCTGTCTGTGTATACATCCAGTTTTAGTTCTTTCCATTGATCCATTGGTTCTGTCAACTGAGAGTGAGTTTATCCTTTTTGGAGACCAAGATCATCACAATTTAGGGGAGGACTGCTACCACCTTTGTCTGCGCCCTTTCTCAGTCTTAGTTTCTGTCCTCTAATTCTGTTAGAGAACATAAACAGTTCAGTTGTTGTCTGGTGTTGTCAAGAAATCTCTGAAATGGGTCAAGATGGACATTAATTATAGATACTGAAGGCCCGTATAGGTATAGAAATCACCTCTGTTTTAACTTCCCATCTTGAATTCTAGCTGTGTTGTCTGATCTGCTTCACCAGAAGGGGTTACACATTGTGTATTAGTGACAGCATAGTCCAAAAACATGCACCTGAGTGTCAAAATGTGAAGACCTCCACTTTCCAGGTTGGGGCTCTTACAGAGTAGCTGGCATCTCACAAGTTTATTTCTTCTCCTGTTGTTGCCACAGAGAATTTAAAGAGCCAAACTGAAATCTCTTTCTTGGAAGAATCAAAGCCCAGAAATCTGTCCTCTCCAATTTCCTAACTTTGTTTTGTCCCAGCCAAGGAAGTTTTACCCAGATGCATGGGTGGTCTCGATTGGTTTAGCCACCGTGGCTTAGATTGTCTTCCATTGAACCTGGCATCATTCCTTCAGCATCTTCAGTGCAGGATTGATCCAGCTTTATCTATCAAGTGATCTACTTTCCCAGGGACAGACAGAGAAAAATGAAAGGGACAAAAGCAAATCTTGTTTTTTGTTTCTTCAGAAGCCAGTTGATCCATATTAATTGACCTGGCATTCATGTCCTGGAACTTAGCTGAGTTGGTAGAAATCTTCAGCCAAGAAGATATGCTTTGGACTTCCCTGGTGGTCCAGTGGTGAGGAATTTGCCTTCTAATGCAGGGAATGCAGGTTCAGTCCTTGGTCAGGGAGCTACGGTTCCATATGCCTCACAGCCAAAAAACCAAAACATGAATCAAGCAGTGTGGTAAGAAGTTCAGTGAAGACTGTAAAAAAAGAGAGAAGATATACTTTTCATATCTTTGGGGGAAGAAAATCTGCCAATGCATTTTGCTACTTGTTGTTGAGATGGGCATCTGAAAGACTTATGTTTTCTTGCTAAAAGTGCAGATTGGTGGTGGAGTTACCTCTCTTTTGGAATCTTCCCTAACATTCCCTTCCCTCCTCTTTAGGATCCACATTGATGTATTTAAAATATTTTGCTTTCCATTTGCCCATGAACTTCTGCTTTTCTGGCATAACGATGCAGAATCTTAATTCTTCGGTGAGCTCTGCTCAGCAACTCAGCTGCTACTACCTCCTAATCAGTTTGGATGTGACATTTATGAGATGATTCACGGCCTGCTCTTTTCTTCTCTCTTTATTTTTTTCCCCTAGATCTTTCAAGCCAGTATTTTTTGTTTGTTTGGTTTCAGTTCCATACTGTGGTTGCTGCTGTTATGGTGTCGTTTGGAGTTTTGTAGGCCTTTGAAGTCTGCCTTTTAGAGAAGACTGTACCTTTCTCCTAACTTTTCTCTCTGCCAGGGAATTATCCTTAACAAAGTCCTGAGCAGTGGATGATGCTTTCAGACCTGTGCCCCTCAGGGACTTCTGCCACATAGTACTGCCTATCACCTTGCCTGCCTTCATCTTCAGAGTTTTTAGGTCTTGAGTAGATTATGCTATTTCATAAACCACAGATATAATCTTTCCTGCCATCTTTTTTTCTGCAGCAGGCATACATACATGCCTTTTCTTCCATATCATTTCCCACCATTTTGCCCTGATTCATTAAAAAAAAATTTTTTTTTGGCTGCGCCATGTGGCATATGGAATCTTAGTTCCCCAACCAGGGACTGAACCTGTGCCCCTTGCATTGGAAGCCTGGAGCCTTAACCACTGGACCACCAGGGAAGTCCCATCCCTGATTTGTTAGGTTGGTGCAAAAGTAATTATGGTTTCAGACTGTGAATCCTTATTAATCAAAATAGGAACCATTACAATCAACACAATTTTGCCAACAAGAAATAAGTTTGTTTATTCCTATAGTATCAAAATCCATGCTTTGGGATTCAACAAACTCTTGGAAAGCATTTTCTTTATCCTGCTGGTTGTAGAAGCATTTCCCCAGCAAAATGTTGTTGAGATGCTTGAAGAAGTGATAGTCGGCTAGAGGACAAGTGAATATGGCAGATGAGGCAAAACTGTAGCCAAGTTCATTCAACTTTTCAAACGTTGGTTGTGCTATGTGCAGCCAGGTGTTGTGAAGAAGAATTGGGCCCTTTCTGTTGACCTATGCTGGCTGCAGTCGTTGCAGTTTTCGGTATATCTCATCGATTTGCTGAGCTTATTACTCAGATGTAATGGTTTCACTGGGATTCAGAAAGCTATTGTGGACCAGGCTTGTAGCGGACCACCAAACAGTGACCATGACCCTTTTTCTGGTGCAGGTTTGGCTTTGGGAAGTGCTTTGGAGCTTCTTTCCGGTTCAGCCACTGAGCTGGTCATGGCCAGTTGTTGTATAAAATCCACTTTTTGTCATGTCACAATCTAATGGAGAAATGGTTTGTTGTTGTTGCATACAGTAAGAGAAAACAGGACTTAAATGATTTTTTTGATTTGCGGTCAGCTCATGAGGCACCCATTTATCAAGCTTTTTCATTTTCACATCTCCAATTTGCTTTAACTGCCAAATGATCACAGAAATGGTCGACATTGAGTTCTTGGGCAACTTCTCGTGTAGTTGTAAGAGGACCAGCTTCAATCATCCTCTCAGTTGGTCATTGTCAACTTCTGATGGTTGGCCACTACTCTCCTCATCTTCAAGGGTCTCATCTCCTTTGCAAAACTTCTTGAACCACCACTGCACTGAACGTTCATTAGTAGTTCCTGGGCCAAATGCATTGTTGATGTTGTGAGTTGTCTCTGCTGGTTTATGACCCATTTTGAACTTACATAAAAAAATCTCTTGAGTCTTCCTTTTTGTCTAACATTTCCATAGTCTAAAATACATATAAAATAAACAGCAAGTAATAATTCATTAGCAAGAAATGTGCATTAAAATGATGTATAACATAACCACATTTATTTAAGAATGTATTTCAGTATCAAATGGCAAAGGTCAACAATACAAAACCTAAATTACTTTTGCACCAACCTAATGTTTTAATTTGGCTTGTCTGAGTCTAAAAATTTTGGTACCTCTTAATTGAACCCAATTTTTTTTTTTTTCTTTATCATTGGCAAGTCAGATCCAGTTTGCACAATCAGTGTAGCTTTAGTCCTCGTCTACTTTTATTTGCTTTGGGGCCCACTAGAGGATTTATTTGGCAAAAACAGAACTGTATTCAGCAACATGAAACTGAACATTATTTTTCATACAAAGTTAAAAGCACATTGTATTTCCTTTCTGACCACTTGCCGAGTCCCCATCTCTTTGAGAGATAAAGCTTCATCTAAATTATTTCACCTGATTATTGATTGTCATTTAAAACTTTATTGCTACTTCAGTCTCAGGTATTCCTTTGGAAAGTGTATGGATTCATTACATTTTCTAATGTATTGTCTATGGATTATAAGATAAAGTCAAGCATGTATCTGTTAATACTTTTTAAGTTGACCTGTCTTTAAACTTGGAAATGCCTCTTAATAGTAGGCTTCCCTGGTGGCCCAGATGGTAAAGAATCTGCCTGCAATGCAGGAGACCCATGTTCTATTCCTGGGTAGGGAAGATCCCCTGGAGAAGGAGATCGAAACCCACTCCAGTGTTCTTGCCTGGAGAATTCCATGGACAGAGGAGCCTGGCGGGCTACAGTCCATGGGGTTGCAAAGAGTTGAACATGACTGAGCGACTGTCACTCACTCACTCATAACAACCTCTTTTAAACCATTATTCACACAATGTGAGAGAGGGGCAAAGCAAAGTCAAGAGAATAGTAAAAGATCTTTATGGAAACAGTCTAACCCAGCAGTAGAAATTATCATAAATCTATTTGACAGAATATTAAATGCTCTTTAAAAAGGATTATGGCAGCAATGTGGATGCAACTAGAGATTATCATACTAAAAGAAGTAAGTCAGCAAGAGACATACCCTATAGTATTATGTATATGTGGGATCTAAAATATGATACAAATGAACTTATCTATGAAACAGAAACAGACTCACAGACACAGAGAACAGACCTGTGGTTGCCAAATGGGAGAGGGGTGAGGAGGGAAGGACTGGGAGTTTGGTATTAGCAGGTACAAACCATTACATATAGAATGGATAAGCGACAAGATCCAACTGTATAGTTCAGGGAACTATATTCAATATCTTGAGATAAAGTATAATAGAAAAGAATATAAAAAAGAATGTATATATGTATTTACATATATATATATATGTAAAACTGAGTCACTTTATCAGAAATTAACATTGCAAATCAACTGTACTTTAAAAAAAAAATTATGAAGGCCATGTAGAAGTGCAAAAATGTGTTGAAATGCTTTTGTATTTTACCATTTTCATTTAACATTATTTAAGCTTGTAGCCATAAGTGTTACATATGAATAGGACTAGATAGAATATGCAGAAATAATTATGATTCTAGATTTAATTTATTTTGTGTATAAGTTTATCTACTTTGATGATTTGCCTAGAATTGAAACTCTGGGTCATTTCTATTTTCCCAGTTCCCAAGACCAGAAAGGAGCTCTTTGATTTAAGTAAGGGCCTTCAAGGGGGAAGGGAGACCTGTGTCCTTAGAAGGAAGGCAGACCTTGGAAAGATGCTGGAGAGGAGGGAAAACTTAAGGAAGTTGACCTAAGGTTCTTGGAGACAAAGAGGAATTAAGAGACCAGGAATTAAGAGAACAGATAAGGACAGAAACTACACACTACTGAGGACTAAGCTTCCTTGTAGTTTCCTGTGGAACCCTGATGATGGGCTGTCTTCATAGTGCCAGTGAAAATCATCTGCGTACTGTTTTGACATAGCTACTGAGTCCTATGTTGGTAAATTGCTCAGTCATATTATCTAAAAGAAGTATTTGTGAACTCAGGATTCAACTATATAAATACTTTTTATTTCTTTCTGTTGTAAAGTCTAAATGACATTACTAAGAAGTTGATTATTTGAAAACAGGAATTGATATTTTGGTGAATAATGCCAGTGCCATTTGCTTGACCAGCACATTGGAAACACCTACGAAGAAAGTGGATTTGATGATGAACGTCAACACCAGAGGCACCTATCTTACGTAAGTTGAAGAGCTGTGGGAGAGACTTTCCTGGTGGTCCAATAGCTAAGATTCCTCACTCCTAATGCAGGAGGCCCAGGTTCAATCCCTGGTCAGGAACTAGATGCCATGTAATGCAGCTAATACCTTGAGCAGCCAAATAAATAAATATTTAAAATTAAAAAAATAGCTATGAAAGAGAATGTTGCAGTGCTTTGTCAGAGAACTAGTTGTGAACGTATTTGAATAGGTTAGCAGTCAGTTTGAAATCTAGTCAATCCTTATTTGTATTTCTAAATTTTAATTAAACAGATCATCTCCAGTGGGCTTCCCTCATGGCTCAGGTGGTGAAGAATCCACCTGCAATGCTGGAGACCTGGGTTTGATCCCTAGGTTGGGAAAATCCCCAGGAGAAGGGAATGGCTACCCACCCCAGTATTCTTGCCTGGAAAATTCCGTGGACTGAGAAGCCTGGAGGGCTACAGGCATGGGTTCGCAAAGAGTCAGACACGACTGAGCAACTAACTCTTAACTTACCATCTCCAGTATTATATGTGTTTGTATCATGCTAAATGCATGCTTAGAGAAATTCTGTAATAAGGCTCAACTGTATTTTTGAACAGTTGATCTTTCTTATACCCAGCTCACTTTTTTCATTTACTCAAATACCCTGTAGGCCTTTGAGCTTACAGCACTCAAAATAACATGATTCATGTGAAAGCTAAGAAGTGCAGTGCTTAGCACACAGTGAACTTAGCTGCTTTATTAAGCTCAAGATACTAGTATCTAAGTGTGGCACTAAGAGTTTTCAATATAGTGAGTAAGATAGGGCATGTTGCCATGGAAAATGTACCTGGTTAGGGTTAGTGATGCTGAGGGTTAGGCAAGCAAAGTGCTGGTGGAAAGGTTTTGTCTAATAGATCAAAGGAGAAGTTCATGTTTATAATGTAAATGAAATGAACTCTTTCCTTTGAGTTTGAAATACGGTCTTATTGCTTGGAATAGGTTGTTTGTTTCCTGTTGATGTTTTGAGGTGCAGCTTCACTATTCTAATGACCGTCAGCACTCCCATAAACATGAAGTACCTTTGGAAAGGAAAAGCAATATGTGCAAAAACCCTTTACTTTAGTGATATTAATTGTATTTGGTTAATAAACTTAAAATGACATTGCAGATGGTAACAAGAATTTTGTACATTGATAAGAAAGAAACTGACTTAAGAAGAATGGACCAGTTTCAAGTCCTAGAAGTTATTGAATGTGAAATAAAACTAAGCACTATGAAGTTAGTAAGCTACAATATGTTATTAGGCTGTGTATTATAGCTTAATAGTTAAATATTTAAAAATATTGGACCTGTGTCTTTTGTAAAATACCTACTTTCTTGAATGGGATTTTTAAAAAAAAACAACTAAAATTGCCCCCAAAGGAATATTGCATTGCGTGCTGGCACAGATTAAGTTTGGTAATGTGTTGGGCGTTAATGTCATTAACTTGCAGTTTCTTTGTGGTACTAAGATGAAAAAAAATCAGAATGTGTAATACTAATAATTTCAGTTGTTTATTTCATGTTTAATATATGTACTGTTGTAAGTATCTCATATATATTGTCTCATTTTAATCCCTTGGTCAGTCCTGGATAGTAGCAAGTATTACCAGCATTTGCAAATGAGAAAACTGAGAATCAGAATACTATATATATTTGCCCCAGATCACACAATGAAGGGCAGAAGGAGACTTTGAACCCAGGTCTGTCTGACTTGGAATGATGTAGTTGAGGATAATCTAAGTTGGATTTAAGGCTGATGTGCTACTTACTTGATTGTTTTCATCAGGCAGATCATATTGTCAAGCCATTATATAAAGTTTCAAAGAATGAATATTAGTTGCTTTTGCTATTTTCATTCTCGATAAATGGGAAAAAAAACAACAACAAAAGTATCCTATAAGTTACTGAACAAGCTCAGTTGCTCTGTAGAAGTAGTTTAACATATAATTTAAAAAAGTAATGAAGCTGTTAGAAAGCTAGCAATTTGACTTGTGTTTTCTTTTGCTTTCAGATCTAAAGCATGCATCCCTTATTTGAAAAAGAGTAAAATTGCTCATATCCTCAATCTCAGCCCACCTCTGAACCTGAATCCACTGTGGTTCAAACAGCACTGTGGTAGGTGGTAGGGTGAGGGGATGACTTGTTTAGTCAATCTGTTTTACTTTAAATCAGTGTATCGATGATGTAATCACAGTTTGTACATAGTGTTAACATTAAATTTTCTCTGCAGAAGTTGGTAGCATTTAGATAAGTAGATTCTTAATCTTTTATCTGTCATTATTTAAGTGGAGGTATAATTTACATTAAATAAAATGCATAGTTGTTAATGGTTCAGTCTGATGAGTTTTGACAAATAAATACACCTGAATAACCAATACTCAAATGAAGATATGGATATCCACCATCCTGGAAAGCTCCCTCAAGTATCAGTGGGTGTGTTTTACTGCATGTAACTTATTCTTCAATAAAGTTGATTAAGTCTACCATGATTGACATGTATGCATTGCTGTGTTTAAAATGGATAGCCAACAGCGACTTGCTGTCTGGATCAGGGAACTCTGCCCAGTATTATGTGACAGCCTAAATGGGTAAGGAATTTGAAAGGGAGTGGATATGTGTATATGCATAACTGAGTCACTTTGCCTTACACCTAAAACTAGCACAGCATTGTTGATAAACTCTAATATAAAATAAAATGTGAAAGAAAAAAACCCAAAACTATCCATGAAATACTTTACTTTTCACACCTAACTAATGATTTAAGATGAGTTTGCTAAATAACAGGCCTTCCCCAGTAGCTCAGTGGTAAAGAATCCACGTGGAATACAGGAGACATAGGAGACAAAGGTTCGATCCCTGAGTCAGGAAGATCCCCTGGAGGAGGGCATGGCAACCCACTCCAGTATTCTTGCCTGGAGTATCTCGTGGACAGAGGAGCCTGGCAGGTTACAGAGCATAGGGTTGCAAAGAGTCGGACATGACTGAAGTGTGCTAAATAACAAGATTTATGTATAGGTGCCTTCTTTGAGATTATTGTATCAGATGCTTAGTCCTTATTTCAACATTATTCCATAAAATTTGGAAAGGAGGACATTGGAATAAGAACCCGTAGAACAAAACTAAAACAAAGTCTGTTTTAATTGACTCAGTTAAATGAATTTGCAACCTTTTTTTATGTTTTACTAGAAGTAGTTTTCCTTTAAATGGTCACTTTCATTGGAAAAAGGATAAAAAAAGAAACAATAATGTAATTTATCCCCATAATATTCAGAGGAATAAAAGTTTATTACTGTCTCTTTTCTTTTAAACAATTACTAGGATGGAAATATGTAAAAGTAGTTCATCCCTGATATATATATAAAACTGCTTACATAGAAAACTGTTCTTTTAAATATAGTACATTAAAAGTTTTTGTACTAATATAAATATTAAATAATTCTGAAAAATGTATCAAGGAAAAACAGTAATAGAAGGAAATTGGTTGTTTATACTCACAGATTAATTTGTTTCTTAATTAAATTCTTGGTGGTTTCTTTCAGCTTACACTATTGCTAAATATGGTATGTCTATGTGTGTACTCGGAATGGCAGAAGAATTTAAAGGTGAAATTGCAGTCAATGCATTGTGGCCTAAAACAGGTATGAACTCATAAAAGAAATTCAGTTGTTGGATTCTCATTTATTGTCTTAGACACTCCTGGGTGGGTGGGGTGGAATGCAGATGAGTAGACCGTCAAAAGGAAACCTCAGTATGTCTATTTGGAAACAAGTTCAGCTTTTTATTATACATGAAAGACCCTGTTCAGCCATCTTCTGTATGACTACATGGTTGCTGTACTGGAAACACTGAACTTAGGAACACTGGAAGAGTCTCGTAAAAGCCAATAGAAAGCCAGCCGCGCCTCCCTAACCTTCTTTCCACCCTTGTCTTTGGTACCTTAAATTCTGCAGATTCTCTTGCAGTTACTTTTATTTTTTCCTCACACATCCCAGCAAATGCCTCTTTACCTTCTTGTACTCTTACCAATTCGTCTTCTTCCTTTATGAAAAGCTGACTTTTCTGTACTTCCACACAAGTTCTGAGTTCAGAGAGTGTCCAAATCCCCTTTAGGTGACAGGCTAACCTGCCTATGGCTGGGCTTTGTATGCAGCTTTTGAGTTAAATGTACAGTGGAAGCTGATGGCTTGCAGGTTAGGGAATATGTTGTATAAACATGAGGGGAGGGAAATGACAGAAAGGGAAGGCTTGTCCTACTTATCCTCCACTTATATATTAGAACGGCTTAAAGGAAGAAAAAGAAAAAAAACTATTCATATTATACCTTTTTTTCATATATTTAATAGTGCCTATGAAAACCTTAAATTCTTTTATTATCTTCACTCTAAATGACAGTCCTACCCCACAAAAGTATGAAAAAGAGAAAACAGTGGGAATCACTTTTTCATTTCACTTAAAAAAAAATTAACAGAACCTTTGTTGAACTAATATCAGTCCTCCAACATGTAAGTTAGTGTGACCCCTTTCCAGGGAAGCTCCTTAGGGTCAATACAGGATTTTCCTGGTTCTCCCCATTGGGTCATTTAATGTATTCCTATATCTTCTAAGGACCTTGGTATTGTTTATTCCCATTCTTCTTCCTTCTGGCATTATTTTCTTTGTTCATTCATCACTCAGCAAATGCCTAGTGGACAGTTGCCATGGCGCAGACATTGTGCACGGTTCAGAGGACACCTCTTTGACCTTTTCACCTCGTAGATGAGTCAGTTGGTAGGGCTGTCTGCTAAAAGAACATTTAATTTAGTATTTTGGCAAATTATAATAGCTCTAGAGGTACTCTTGAATGGAACTGCCACGTATGGCAGTGTGGAATGTACCCAGAGTTGTAGCTTAGGAACAGGGGAGAGGTTTCTTTCACTTCCCATCTGCTGTGTGTAGGTGAGGAGATGTCCTCAGCCCCAGGCAGTAATGAGAGGCCTAGTGGTCTATGGTATTGAAACTGAGAGAACAGGGGGTTGGGGGCCAGAATTTATGGAGCCCGGGGATGTGTTGCTAATGTAACTGTTAGGTAAATTTAGCCATTGCACCCAGCTCTCTAATCACCATCTTCGTTTTTTAATAAGAACTCCAGAAATTTTAAAAAAATGTTTTTTAAGTGAAGTATAGTTGATACAGGGCTTCCCTGGTGGTTCAGTGGTAAAGAATCCGCCTGCCAGTGCAGGAGATGCAGGTTCAATCCCTGGGCTGGGAAGATCCCCTGGAGAAGGAAATCACAACCTGCTCTAGTATTCTTGTCTGGGAAATTCCATGGATAGAGGAGCCTGGTCGGCTACAGTTCATGGGATCGCAAAGGAGTCGGACACAACCTAGTGACTAAAAAGCAGCAACACAGTTGATTTACAGTATTCTGTTAGTTGGAGGTGTCCTACTGCATTGTCACTGGATACTTGCATACACAGTGAACTGATCACTATGACAAGTCTAGTAGCCATCTGTCCCCATGCAAGGTTATTACACTAACACAGACCATATTCCTTATGCTGCATATTATATTCCTTAGGTTTCTTTATTTTATAACTGGAAGTCTGTATCTCTTAATCGCTTTCACCTGTTTTGCCCCACCCTGTACCCCACTCTTCTCTGGCAGCCACCTGCTTGTTCTATCTGTCAGTGTGTTTTCATTTTGTTTTTTTCATTTATTTTGTTTTTCAGATACCACACATTAAGTGAAACCATATAATATTTGTCTTTCTCTGTCTGATGTTTCATTTAGCATAATATGCTCTAAATCCACCCATGTTGTCTAGGTAGCAAGATTTCATTTTTTTAATGGCTGAGTAATGTTCCATTGTGTATGTATGTATTATATATCACCACGTCTTATTTATCCATTGATGGCCTTCTAGGTTGCTTCCATATCTGGGTTATTGTAAGTAATGCTGCAGTGAACACTGGTATGCATATGTATTTTTGAATTAGTGTTTTTGTTTTCTTTGGGTAAATATCCAGAAGTGAAATTGCTGGATCATGTGGCAGTTCTATTTTTAACTTTTTTTTACAAGGAATCAGTTTTTTTAAATATTCCATCTGCAGTTTGACTAAGATTCCTTTATTTCCTGGCCTACCAGGGGATCAGAACCATGATTTATTTATTCTTCGTTTCCCTTATGATACTCTAGCAGACAAAATTCTTTTAAGATTTTCTGGAGAGTGGTATTTGTTGCAATGAGGCAAAAGATGAGAGTGAAAAAACGGCTTCTACGATATTTTCAAACTACATGTCAAGACTCACTGGTGAGTCATGAAATCAATTTAGTGAGGCATGAAATCAATTTAGTGGATTGTGAAATTGATTTAGTAGGTAGCAGCCAGAATTTTGTTGTTGTTTCATTTTATTTTTAATTGAATAAAATAGAGAAGATTAGAGAGCATTGCACATTGTAATAGTGTTGTGTGGTAAACTTTAAAACATGTGAATATCATATATAAATGAAATATGCATATGTTTATGAGTGTTTATGTGTGGGTATTATGCATTTTTAGTCTTGCTCATAGGAAGTGTTACTTATTGTGAATCACAGTAAAGAAGTTTAAACCTAGGACTTTTCTGTGCCTCTTTTCTTCAGCTTCTTTTCCTTCTCTCATCCGTTCTCAAGCTCCTCCCCCTGCTGTAATTACTGCTGTTATTAAAGTTGATAGATAGAGTGAGAAAGTTAGTGTCTGTACATCTCCTTCACATCACTTACAGCATTTGAATTTAAGTTACTGATAACAATAACAGTAGTTGTTATGTCTTTCTTGCTAGAAAAGCTTCTTAAAGATATAGTATCTGTTTTGTCTATTTTATTATCATCATTGCAGACATTCAATAAGTATTAATATTTGATGAATAAATGAATGCAGTATGATTAGCTTCCATGTAGGTCCATAATAGACATTCCAAATAAAAGGTTTATATAAGAAAGGAGAAGAATATTGTATGACAGGGAATGTGAAGGACATTATCAGGATTGGCAGGAGAAATCAGCTCACTGCCTAGATCTTTGCTTTAGTTGAGGTGTTCAATTTATTAATAGAAGGTTTGTTTACTTGACATCTTGGAACCATTGGATCCATCTAGGATCCTTTGGGTCCTAGACTTGTATAACGTAGTGAATTGAATTTATGGTCATGCTCCTTATGATACATGGCATGATGAATTATGTACAGGATACTTTTGAAACATAGCAAGAGGACTATGTAGCTCAGATTAAAAGTCAGAAAGGGAGGTTTTTTAATGAAACAATTGAGATGAGACTGAGGATGTTGGAATTAACAAGGAGAACTGAACAAGTCATTCTTGGCAGAGGTAACAACAGTCTGAAGTATGGGAAAATACTGGGTGTTTGGTAGAACTACAAGAAGTTGTTATGGTGTATCTATGATGGGATGTGGACTTTTTATTTCCCGCTGAACTGGAGCAACTGTGAATAGTTCGGATTGGCCTGAATGTTGGGTAGATGTGAGGTTGTGGGCAAGATGGACAGATTAAGTCCAAGGGTTTTGATTGCCAAGTTTGGGAGCTTGAATTTTAACCTGTATTCAGTAGAGAGTCACTTTAGGATTTTAGAGGCAGGAGAGCAATAATCTGCAGAAGGCAAAGAGGAGCAGTGGTTTGTGATGAGGTAGGTTTAGGAAGTTTATTTTGGCATCTGAATAGGCTGACTTGTAAGATTGTGGAAAGAGGAGGCAGGAAACCTAGCTAGAATATTACATTATTTATGATGGAGGCGATGAAAATGGGTTTGAGAGGGTGTTCAGGCTCCTCGCTGTTTCCGAGGCCTCTATTTAAAAGACACATCTTTTCTTTCTGGACCATATAGCGTGGTTCTCTCTTTATGTTTACTGGAACCAGCAGCAGACTCCCAACATTATTGCCCTTCCAGGAAGAGTTTCGTTGCACTTAACAAAATGAGTGCATATATTTTCTACATATCTACAGTGTGACATATATTATCTACAATCAAAACTGTGTCCTGGTCCAATGTTTGTCCCCTCTGGCTTGGTTTTCCTTCTCTTCACTGGCTACATTGCCCCTTCTGGGTCTAGAACTTTCACCCCAGTGAATGCCACAATTCCAGAAAATGGACCAACAGTCATGCCTTTAGTAGTTTCCCAACATGAGGACCTCAGGCCCACTCTGTTACCTTCAGAAATACAATTTTATCCCTTTACAAGACACATTTTATAGTTTCTACTGAAGTGGAGGCCGGGGAGGGGAAGAGGGATGAAGGCTGCTCTTGAAAAACGCCTGCTACCTCTTGCCTCTGGACTGATCAGAAGTGTGGTAGTAGAGGACTGTCTGCTTTTGGATAGGTTTCGAGTGAGCTGGGGTGAGGAGTCTGCAACTGGTGGCTACTTATCTTGGTAAGGGCGGTAGAGAGGGAGATAACAAGGCACCTCAGAACAGCTGCAGTTGTCTGTCACCTAGACCACATTACACATAGACGTGGAAACTCAGCTAACCAGGGAGGTCATGGTGACAAGGTGGCAGCTGGCCTCTATGGTACTAGAAACCAAAACTGGTTTCCATTTTCAAGGGACCTACCTATCAACTAGGTTAAGCAGTTTGTACCATATTTCACTGATTCTGAGATGCCCATGTTTTCACGTCTTTGATACCAGGTTGCTCTTATATTGTTGATGTATTATAATTTAATTGGCAGGTTTTTTTTCCCCTTGGTGGTTACACTTTATAATCAATGGTATCTTTGGTCCAGTGAACACATACAAGAATGTGTGTGTGTGTGTGTGTGTGTGTGTGTGTGTGTGTAGATACAGAGAACAGAGTAGTGGGTATCAGAGGGGAAGGGGAGGGGGAGGGTGAAATAAATCAAGGGGATTAACTGTATGGTAATGGATGCAAGCTAAACTTTTGGTGACTAGCATGCTGTAGTGTATACATAAGTCAAAATATAAACACTTGAAACATCTATACTATTATAAACCAATTTACTGAGATAATTTTTTTTAAGATATTTTGAAAAGTTCTGGGAATGGATGGCAGTAGTGGCACAACATTCTGAATGTACTTAATGCCAAAGAACTATATGCTTAAAAATGGTTAATCTGAAAGAAAACCAATAAAATGCACCTATGCCATCAAAAGGGCTTCTCCGGTGGCGCTAGTGGTCCTGCCAGTGCAGGAGACATAAGAGATGTGGATTCAATCCCTGGGTCAGGAAGATCCCTTGGAGAAGGGCATGACAACCCACTCCAATATCTTGCCTGGAGAATCCCATGGACAGAGGAGCCTGGCGGGCCATAGTCCATAGGGTTGCAAAGAGTCGGACACAACTGAAGCGACTTTGCATGCACTCCAACAGAAAAGTGGTTAAAATATATATACATATGATTGAAAATGCTTAAAGTATGTATTCATCTCTTCAATAAAGTATTTTTTTTAAAAAAGAAAAGCTAGAATTATTTCTTGTGCTTAGAAAACATAAATTTTTTTAGATACCAAGCTGTAATCAGGAGAGCCACTCAGAAGCTAGTAGGTATTTTCCAGTTGTTCCTTAATAAGACTTAAGTTTCAGGGTTACTTTTAGGATTCTTGTAATCCAAGGCATATCAGTTTTCTTTATAAATCTTGATTTTTTTTTTTTTTGCCAGAAATCATCAGGGAGTTTGATTTGATTCATCCTGTTATTAATCTGTTTTTATTGTCAGTTGTATAACCTGTTGGGTTGACCTATTGATTGCAAAACTTTTGTTGAGAGTAACTGCATCAGTCACTTCCTGATTTAGGGGGTTTATTCATGCCTTCTTTGTATCTTCCATAGAAAAGTCATTAAAGTAATGATAGGTTGTTTGGTAAACCATTCCTTATTCTTATATTGTGTGTGTGTGTAGATACACACACACACATACATGACATATATATACTTACATGACACATACTTAATAATTTTTAAGACTTTGCATACCATTTATATAGTATACAGTGATAGTGGAGTGTGTATGTATGTATACAGTCTCATTGTCTGCATTGAAACATTTATAGAAAAATTCTGCAGTTTATAGGAGTAATATGATAACTGAACTCTACAAATGTTGATCAACAAAGTATGACCCATTAATCACATAGTGGCTAAGAGCCTGGCTCTGAAGTCAAGCTGCCAGTTATTTGAATCCTATAACCTTGGACGGGTACTTAACCCCTCTGTGCCTGAGTACTGTCATCTGTAAAATGAGGATACTAATGGTACATACCTTGTGGAATTCATTCAGATAATGTGTGTAAAGTATGTAGCAGTATGCCCAGCACAGGGTACACTTGATAAATGTTAGCTGCAATTTTTTATTCATAAAGTACCACTTCAAGAGTGAGGCCAGAGCTCTTGAGCTATTGGTAAAGCTAAAAAATTTATTCCTAGAAAAGGAATTTTAGTTATAATGTGAAGAAGTGTCTTCTAATTCAGTGCACTTGAGAAATTCCCCAAGTTCACGTGTATGCTTTGAAAGAGGGGAGTGTGCCAGGAGGTAATTGCCGTGAAAGTAGGGACTTTGTCTGCTTTGTCCACTCATCTGTTCCCAGTACCTCAGTAGCACCTGACTTTTTTAATAACATTCAATAGCTGTTTGTTGAATGAGAAAGAGTCAATGGCTCTTAAAAGCTACAAACTTCATCTTGTGGACTGAATTATGTAGGTTATTTGAGTATATGATGATTTCAAATGGTGGTTTAACAGTAGAATGGAGAGGCGTTTATCTAAATTAGTAGAAACTGAAGCCTAAAATTGGAGAAGGCAATGGCACCCCACTCCAGTACTCTTGCCTGGAAAATCCCATGGACGGAGGAGCCTGGTGGGCTGCAGTCCATGGGGTCACTAAGAGTTGGGCACAACTGACCAACTTCACTTTCACGCATTGAAGAAGGAAATGGCAACTCACTGCAGTGTTCTTGCCTGGAGAATCCCAGGGAGGGGGAGCCTGGTGGGCTGCCATCTATGGGGTCACACAGTGTCAGACATGACTGAAGCGACTTAGCAGCAGCAGCAGCAGAAGCCTAAAATACATTTAAACAAATTGATTTTCGTTGCTTTAAATGTAAATTGAAATAAGTTACTATTCACAACTTTGGCAATGCATAATTAATGATGTAGTATTAATGGTAAGAGTTTCAGGTTACTTCACAAAGACATAATTTAAAAATTATATGTATGGGACTTCCCTGATGGCACCATGTATAAATATCCATCTGCCAGTGCAGGAGATACGGGTTCAACCCCTGGTCCAGGAAGATCCCACATGCCTCAGAGCGACTAAGCCTGAGGGCCACAACTACTGAGCCTGCGAGCCTTAGAACCTGTGCTCCACAACCAGAGAAGACACCGCAGTGAGAAGCCCTTGCACCATGAGGAAGAATAGCCTCCACTCGCCACAACTAGAGAAAGCCTGCACAAAGCAATGAAGACTCAATGCAAGCAAAAATTAATTAATTAAAAATCATATGCACCTAAAACAGTGGAAATGATATGTAAGCATTAATAATAATTTTCTCTGGGGAGAAGGATTATAGATAATTTAAAAATTCCTCCTTGGGACTTCCCTGGTGGTCCAGTGATTAAGACTCTAAGCTTCCACTGGAGGGGGCATGGATTCATCATCCCCCCATCGGGGAACTAAGACTGTGACATGCAGTCAAAAAAACACTTTTTTTTCTTTTCCCTTCTCTTTATTTTCTAGTATTTCATAAATGAAAGTAGTATCTGCATGTAAAAGGGCCCTCAAATCCAACCAGTATTTATCTGATGTTTATGGTATACTTGTCTTTGTTTTAGGCACTAGGGGTACAGTGATGAACAAAAAAGACAAAGTTTCTTTATTCTAGTAGAGGGAAAAGAGAAAATAAGCTTAGGAAAGGGACTCCAGATTTGAGAGACAGGAAACTGAAGCCAAAAGATGTTAAAGTGGCCTGCCAAAAATCTTGGCGTAGTTGGCATAAAAATATCACTGACCTGATTTACAGTTCAGTGCTCTTGCTAGGTATTCCTCACCGGCTTTCTGGTCTCTCAAGAATGGTATGCAAATTCTTCGAGCATTCTTAATCAGCAATCTAATTTCGCTGTGAGTTTCATGAAGGAGTCCTATATAAGACAGCGTTGTGTCGAGTACATGTGTTGTCCACCTAGTTATGTCAGTAAAACATTTGGCAAATCCTTTAAGCTCTCTGGACTGTGTTTTCATCACCTGAGTTATAAAGAGATAAATTGTCTTGCTTGTTTCTCGCATAGTTCTGTTAACTCAGTTGAAAGTTATGTATGTGTATGTTTGTTTTCTCTATAGCCATACACACTGCTGCTATGGATATGCTGGGAGGATCCGGTATCGAAAGCCAGTGTAGAAAAGTTGATATCATCGCAGATGCTGCATATTGCATTTTCAAAAAGCCAAAAAGTTTTACGGGCAACTTTATTATCGACGAAAATATCTTAAAAGAAGAAGGAATAAAAAATTTTGATGTCTATGCCGTTACACCAGGTAATGCATTTGGTTTTAAAAAGTAGTAATGTGTTTGTCCACGTTGTCTGCAGTGGACATACATCTGTTTTGTGTACGTGTTCGTGTGATTATAACATTGATACACTCTTTTTAAAAACTGTCTTCCCAGGGAAGGGAAAGACCCAGACTAATACAACTTTCAAAAAAGAGAAAGGGAAAACAGAAGTGAGCCCAAAGACTTTTTAACAGATACACAGAAAAGGTCCTATCAGCCTCTAACCTTTTCTAAATCTTGAAACCAAAAATGAAAAATAGTTTCTGAAGTTGGTCTTAAAATAACATAGTAGAGAGTTTGTTCAAGAACATGGTGCAGATGATTCAGTGATAAGTTTCTTACAAAAACTTTTTAAGATTGTGGGCTCTTTCCACATGTTATCTCTTAAGTGCAGTCTGAGTGTAGCTTCATGATGAATGGTGAAGGTGATTGAACGGGGTCTGCCTCACATACAAGGTGGGGATTTGAGAAGTTCTCAGAAGACCCCTTGTTCAAAAATAATTCTTCCTGTTGTAACTGCAGGGGATGATAGTGATGATAATGCATTTTTACTTTACATGTAAAATAAAATGTATAGTAGACAATAGTAGTCCCAAATGGGAATTGTATTTGTGCAGAAGTGTATTTTAAATATTAGTAATTAAGTTGAGCTCCTTGGTGACAGAAACCACATGTTTCTATTTGTAACATCCCTGTCTCTTCAGTCTGAAACAAATTGAATGAAGTAGCTCTATATGGTTTTAGAAAACATTTTTATATATAGTATCTATTTAACTTTCATAGCAGTCCTGTGAAGGAAGCAATATTGTACAGAGATTAGGAATTGTGGCGTTTGGGAGGAGACAATCCAGTTCCCACTTCTATTTAGCTGCTCACTAGCGGGGGCGGCCTTAGGCAGATCACCTGTTTCCTCTGAGCCTCACTTTCTTTATCAGTTAAATTAAGGGAAAGATAGCTTCTACACAGGATTTTTGGAAGAACTAAGTGCAAAAATGTATATCGTGCACAGTGCCTGGTTTGTGGTACAATCGGACTATTCAGTAGTTAATACTTGTAGTGGAAAGACAGATTTCAAAGGGATTACGCCTTTGCCTAAGAGCAGTCAGCTAGTAAGTGTCAGAACCTGAACCATACCCAGCTCTTCTGGATTCTGGTGTAGCGTAACTATCACTTTAGGTTTTAAAGACACAGTGTCACTGTACACAAAATTTTAAATTCAATTTAAATTAAAAATTCTATCAAGTGTTGAAAGCAATATGATCATGTGCTACAGTTAAAGTGTTAGGATATAACAAAGACTGGTGCGTCCCTGCCCTCCAGTTTTTTTAATCTTCTGAGAGGGAAAGACAGACACATTGACAGATATGGAAAACAAGTTCTTCTTAATGAGGAACCCCCTTGTCTCAAGGGGTCCAGGTGAGAAATGAGCCCTGAGTGTTTTGGAGGGAGGTAGGACAGAAGGGTTGCATGGGTAGATGAGAAGGTGTAGAAAGCTCTTGGGAGAGCAGTTGAGGGCTTAACAACTCTTTGGTTGGATCTTTAAGATGAAATTTTCAATAGGAGAGGAGGATAACTAGGTTACTGGAAAAGTGTTTTAGCTTAATGAAGGTCAGAGTTTGATACTTCTCCTGGGAGTCTTTTCCACAGCTCCAGAATGATCAATATAATAAAAACATATAATGTTTCTTAAACAGATGTTAAAATCTGAATGCAGAAGTTGTTCCATTAACCTGATTGTTTGGGGATCAATTTTTCAGGCCATCCTTTGTTACCAGATTTCTTCTTGGATGAACAGCCAGCTACAGTTACAAAGAAAGCAGACTCATATGGTAAGATGTAGACTGGATTTTCTGTGGGAAAATAAAGTTACTAACTTATGTATATCTTCCAAAATGTAGAATTGGACATTTCTGCTTTTAAACTATTTTGTATTTGGCAGTGAAGTGGGGGGCAGCTCACTATGCGACTTAAGGGATCTTAGTGCTGAGTCCTAACCACTGGACCACCAGGGAATTCCCTATTTTTTGTAATTTAAACTAGACAAGTAATGTCGTAGTTAATTCTAGCAAAGGAAGTGTTTTTTTCCTTCTACTGGTAAGAAGTTCTCCCTTAAATTGGTCCAGAGTTTACATTTTAATCCTTGTGTTCTGGCATCATGCCACTAACTTACTGAAAGGTGTCAGAAGAAACACTCTTCAGTGAAAACCCGTGAGAATTTCTCTCATAGTTTGTTAACAAGAATAGCAGTGCTTCCTCTGGACCCTCACCTTATTTTTATATTATAGACTCTATAAATCTCCTAAGTGACCATAGATATTTTAGATGGTGGTTAGAAAGTTGAAGACAACGTTTCTTCTGTACCTTTAGCAAACCTGTAGAACCTTACTGCAATGCGTTTTAGTCCCAAACCTTATTTCCAGCTCAATCTTTTTATTAAATTAGTTAATATTATTGGCCGCACTGGGTCTTCGTTGCTGCTCTTGGGTTTTCTATAATTGCGGTGAATGGGGCTACTCTTCATTGCAGTGCATGGACTCCTCATTCCAGTGACTTCTCTTGTTGCAGTGAGTGGGCTCTAGAGAGTGGGCTTAGGAGTTGTGGCACACCGGCTTAGTTGCCCCTGGCATGTGGGATCTTCCCAGACCAGGGATCAAACCTGGGTCCCCTGAATTGGCAGCTGGACTCTCAACCACTGGACTACTAGGGAAGTCCTCTGTGACATTTCTAGGTTGTAGATTTGGGAATCAGGATGTCTCTGCTTTAGGATTCTCTGGCCAGGTGGTCCATGGCTCAGAGGCCTGTTAGCTCATCTCGTGTGTTAATGATATCTACAGCAGCATTTTTTTTTAATACATCAGTGATGTTACCAACAACAGCAATTTTAGTCGACTCCAGTTAATTGGTATTCAGTTAGCACAGAATTGGGATCAGAGGAAACAAGCAAGGGAATGAAGTTTTGGATGTAGAGGTTAATCATAAACTTACTAATAAACTCATTTTAGGAGAACTTGATTTCATTTCCCTCCCCAAAGTTTCCATATTTGTTGTCTACTGACTGTCCCTTTGAAATATACTACTGGTTTGTTTTTTTTTGTCTCCTATAGTTTTATTTTCTTGTGCAGTCATCATGCTATGCTTAAATAGTCTAGGTGATAAATGATGCAGTTTATCCCTTGGCAAGTGTCTTTCAAGACTACACTGAAGTTTTCATTGCCATCTCCCTGGCACCTCAGATGATACAGATGATATATCTTGATTAATGGACAAGTCACCTGAAGTAGTCACCTATTAGTAAGAGAGGTGTTCCACCGGTTATTGTATGATAAACTTAGTTCTATCTGGTGTGCCTTCTAAAACCAAATACATCCCTCTCTGTTTCCTGCCTCCAGAAACATGAAGCAAGCCTATGTCTTTGCCTTCTTCAGTTTTAGCAGCCTCTGCTGGGTTCAGTTCTGCTGAGCTTATGTCTTAGTGCTATGCTCAGCGTGTATGTTGGCTGTATAAAAATTACATAGTTAGATGCAGAATGCAATGTAGAGGAATATTACCCAGTCAGACTGCCTGGGTTGGAATTCCTGGTGTGCCACTTACTGCTTTGGAACCTTGGGTGGGTATTTCAGTTGCCATTTTTAGAACCTCGCTCACCCCTTTTTACTTTAATCCTGAATTGTGTATATTTTATTAAGCACACTGAAGTGCTTTCTGAAACAAGATATGTTATAAACAATAAGGGAAAACTAACTTTTTATATTGACTTTATATCTGGTCACCTTCACGAGTTTTCATTTTGTTTTGTTTTAGACTTCTAATAGTTTCTCATAGAGAGACAGTTACTGAAAGCATAGACTTTGGAGTAAGACAGATCTAGGTACAAGTCCTGTCCCTGCCACTTTTGTCTCTGACCTTGGACAAGTCACTTCAGCTCTCTGAAACAATTTTCTCATCTCTTACTTTCCTTATACAAGTATCATGAGATTAGGTATGATAGAGTATCATGTTGTGAATTTTATATAGCAAATTCTCTATACACATAAGTTGGTATAATTATCATTGAGTAATTTCTTGAATTTCCTAAGTGGTCAAACTTATTATCTGCATATAATAGTATCTTACAGGATTATTTCTGGCAGGTATCTTAATATACTGACTCGAACTTCCAGAAGCATTTGGAAATATTTATTGAAATTATTTGTTTTAGGTATTGTTCTTTTATTCTTAATTTTATTGAGAAAATCTTTAGATTTTATCCATAAGTAAGATGTTAGATGTTGGTTAAGATTTTTTATCAGGTATTTAAATTAATGTCTAAATTTTTGTTATTGTTTCCTATATTTTATTTTTTGTTCTGTTTTGAATATGGCAATCAATTGGGTAACTTTCTTTTTCCATGTTCTTTTTTTTGAAGGTTTGAAATGTCTCACTAAGTCATTTGAGTCTTTTCTGAAGTTGTTTCTTTGAAAATATTTTTATTTGCTCAGTCAATTAATTTTTTTCTAAAATAAAAAAACCCAGAACCAGCCATTTAAAGTTGTAAAATTTATGTAAGTGTTGTCATGTAGTATTCATTTATAATTTAAGTTTTTTGTGTATTTTATCCATTTTCAGAGTTTCTTTTTCTCTCCTTTTTTTGGATTAGTTTTCTAGAAAGTTTTCAATTTTAGTGTATTTTATTATTTTTTGCTCTTAAAAACCAGGTTTTAAATTATATTTCATTTTTCATACTTCTGCTTTTTTCTTTACTAATTCATTACTTCTATTACATCTTTAAGATATGATCTACATATACCCCAAACTCACCATTTTAAAGTATATAGTTAAGTAATTTTTAGTATATTCACAAAATTCTGCAACCATTTGATTCATTAATTTAAAATTTTCATGCTTTATTTCTTTCTTTTCTGTTTCCTTTTTGAGATTGCATATTTTTGTTCTTTTCTTGCCTGCTAGGCTGATAGTTTATTTTTATTTCTTTAAAAATAATAAAATAATTTTGACTGTGCATTTACCCCCTTAATATAACTTTGTTCACATCCAATAGATTTTATAATGTACTTTAATCAATTTTGATATTGTTTTAAATTAATTTATATATAAAAAGCTTAGTTTAGAAAGAATAAAGAAAAATTTAAAAACCATGTATAACTTGCCATCCAAATATAAATACTGTTTGTGTCTTGGTTTATTTCTTTCTAGTCACTTATATTTTCTGAAAATGTAACTTAAAATTCATATCTACAAATGTATATTTCACCAGATGGGATCATATTATATTTAATTGTATATGCTTCATTTTACTTAATATTATATCCTGAATATTATCCATGTCTTCAAAAACAAATTTTTGAAATGGCAACTTAGTGTTGAGTGAATGTACTGTCATATGAATGTACTGTTTATTTTAGTGGTTCATAATTGTTTCACTGTATAAATGTTACAGGATTTTTAGTAGATCACTGAAAGTGGATGATCAGGCAATGGGAGGGTTCCTGACATTTATTATCAAGTTTCCTTCCAGAATTATAAATACTGGCTGTGTATGAGTATCTCCCTCACTGCACTGTCAGCATTAAATATATATCTGAATTTTTAAATTGGCTTCTAAATAATAATACCATAGAATTGGATCTTAAGTATTTCACCTTTAATATCTGCTGGACTTTAGAAAAGGAGAAGGCTTTTACTGTTTTTTTTAATTTGTCTGTGGAAGCATAATGAAAGGTAATTTGTATTTAACAAATTTAAGACACTTTTAATTGATTATATTGTCCCAGGTATATCTTTGTGTTGCTGATTAGATTTTATGTAATAGCCTTTATTGGACAATATGACTGGGTATAATTTGAGTTGGGAAATAGATGGAGAACTGATCTGCAGCCTAAAGTACAGATTGTCCTTTGAGTTAAATAACAAATTACTCTCACCTGTTTCTGGGTGCAGCCAAACTGCGCACAAATGATTCCAAGAGGATAGATAAAGACAGGTTCGAATTGAGGGACGGCTTCATGCTAAGGGGTCCGAACAGTGCTGCGCACTGCACATCTTCTCCTCTGGCCCATCATATGCTGAATGGTCATGGCCAGTGGTTTAAGTGAATACAGTTTTTAAAATGTTGCAACCTGTATTCCCTTGGCCTTGGTTTCTAGGCAGTGGGGCCTTCATGAAACTAATATGTGGTTTGATTTCCCTCTTCATCAAGTGGGAGGGACCAGTTTGACTGAAATTGGGAAAAGTAATGAGTTTGTGTGATTTAAGGCATTTTGAGCCTTCTTTCTCTCAGAGGAGGCTATTCTCAGTCTTCACATGATTTTTGCTTAAAGAGGCATTTCCATTCCCTGAAAGGAGGAGGCAGGTTCAATCCAGGGATGAAGTGAAAGTGAAAGTCAATCAGTCGTGTCCGACTCTTCGCTACCCCATGGACTATACAGTCTGTGGAATTCTCCAACCCAGAGTACTGGAGTGTGTAGCCTTTCCCTTCTCCAGGGGATCTTCCCAACCCAAGGATGAAGAGACTAGGTGAATAAGTTTAATTCAGGGGTAAAATTATTGAGGAGTTCGCTTGGCTGTTGATTCAAACTGCAGTTTCCAGTTCATTTCCTCCAGCTTGTATAGTGACATTCTGATCTCCATCTTTCTGACTCCATGGTGTTCTTTGCTCATTTGGTTTTAGAACTCAGAGGCGATGATAAAGGAGTGATTAATTGTTACCACTAAAACTCTAGTAGTTTCTTTAGATCTATTTACTATAAACACTGTATAGTTTGGATTTTTTTTTTTAACCTAATCTTGAGAGCTTTTTACTTGAAGACTATACACCATTTACATTTACAATCATAACTGATGTGTTTGGTTGTTATTCCATATGTTTGATTTGTGCTTTTAAGATGCCACTGAACATATTTAAGGTCATTTTGGTCAAATGGTAGCAAGTCTGTTCTGCTAATTAACTAATTTTGTGTGGGACCTTACATTGCCTGGGCCTTAAAGGCACTTACATCAATGACATTTTATAGGTGCTGTTCCAGAATTGAAAGAAGAGAAGATGCAGCCACCACCAAAACCACGTTCTGGAGCTGTGGAAGAAACATTCAGAATTGTTAAGGACTCACTCAATGATGACGTTGTTAAAGCCACTCAAGCCATCTACCAGTTTGAACTCTCAGGTAAGGGTTACTTCTGGTAATCTGTAGCTTTTAGTGAAACAATGTAGGGTATTTTCTTTAGAAGTATATCAGCTTCCAATAGTAATCACCTGGATAGATGGCTATATCCAGAACTTTTACCCTAGAATGTAGACATTTAAGAATAGCAGATAACTACTGGTTTGTATTTTTGTGTTTTCATTTTGGTTTTTGTGAGTCTATCAAAGCTCAGTTGGTAAATCATCTGCCTGCAATGCAGGAGACCCAGGTTCGATTCCTGGGTCGGGAAGATCCCCTGGAGAAAGAAATGGCAACCCACTCCATTATTCTTGCCTGGAGAATCCCATGGGAAGAGGAGCCTGGTGGGCACAGTCCATGGGATCGCAAGAATCAGACATGGCTTAGCGACTAAACCACCACCATCAAAGCTTTGGATTTAAAAAAAAAAAAAGCTTTGGATTTGTGGTTACCATGGGGTTCATATGTGTTAACCTATAGTTATATCTACTTGTTTTAAACTGGTAGTTCCACATATAAGTGATACATTTGTTTTTTTTTTTTTTTTTGATACATTTGTTTTCTACTTGGTTTTGTAGTTCTTCTGATTTGTATTTTTAAGTTAATATCAATGTATATTCAGTTCAGTCGCTCAGTCATGTCCGACTCTTTGCAACCCCATGAACTGCAGCATACCAGGCCTCCCTGTCCATCACCAACTCCCAGAGTCCACCCAAACCCACGTCCATTGAGTCAGTGATGCCATCCAACCATCTCATCCTCTGTTTTCTCCTTCTCCTCCTGCCCTCAATCTTTCCCAGCATCAGGGTCTTTTCCAGCGAGTCAGCTCTTCACATCAGGTGGCCAAAGTATTGGAGTTTCAGCTTCAGCATCAGTCCTTCCAATGAACACCCAGGACTGATCTCCTTTAGGATGGACTGGTTCGATCTCCTTGCAGTCCAAGGGACTCTCAAGAGTCTTCTCCAACACCACAGTTCAAAAGCAGTTCAATTCTTTGGCGCTTAGCTTTCTTTATAGTCCAACTCTCACATCCATACGTGACCACTGGAAAAACCATAGCCTTGACTAGACCGACCTTTATTGGCAAAGCAATGTCTCTGCTTTTTAATATGTTGTTTAGGTTGGTCATAACTTTCCTTCCAAGGAGTAAGTGTCTTTCAATGTCATTGCTGCAGTCACCATCCACAGTGATTTTGGAGCCCAGAAAAATAAAGTCAGCCACTGTTTCCACTGTTTCCCCATCTATTTGCCATGAAGTGATGGGACCAGATGCCAGAATCTTAGTTTTCTGAATGTTGAGCTTTAAGCCAACTTTTTCATTCTCCTCTTTCACTTTCATCAAGAGGCTCTTTAGTTCTTCTTCACTTTCTGCCATAAGGGTGGTGTCATCTGCATATCTGCATATCAGTGCATATGGACATATGCAAAATAAAATTTTCCTATAGATACTTCCAGTGTTAACGTCTTGGTGTATTAAATTGAGAGAAAATCCTATTTAGAAGACAGGTGGTGTAATGCAGTAATTCATTAACCATGGGCACCTTGCCTTTTTTTTCTCCTTTTTTTTCGGCTGCACCACACACAGCTTGTGGGATTTTACTTCCCTGACAAAGGACTTACCCTGAGCCCACAGCAGTGATAAGCACCGAGTCCTAACCACTGGACTGCCAGGGGACTCTCTTGCTATTTTTTAATCTTTGAGATTAATTCTGATCAGTCTGATGCAGTCAGCTTTTAAAATCTCTCAATATTTTTCTTCTCAGTACAGTTTTAATACATGTTAATGATAGTTTTAAGAATTAGCTACCACAGTCCCATTGCACACAAACTTTGACATTACCAATTCTTTTATCCTTTATCACCTCTACTTTATCTTAATCCATCTGCATCTTCTTGTTTTTACTTCCTTCCCTAGAGCCCATAGTCCATTGCTTCCATCACCGTCTTGCGGATATCCTAAACTCCCTGACCTGCCTGTGTCACCGTCAAAATCCCAGTCCTGGATGATCAAACTATCTGCCTGTCCCACACTTGAGTCCAGGCTGCCACATCTGGCTGGGAAACTGTGGGAAGGGGAGTCACACCAACCAGTGAATCTGTATCAGTAAAAATTCATCAGTGGCCTGCTCCACCTGGGGCCTAAGCAGCACGTCAGAATTCATTGTTTCCATGGTCAGCTTCTTGTCTCATTTAACACAGTGACTATTTAAACCTTTCAGTGCTCCTGAAATCTCCTCTCTCTCCCTTTACCACTTTCCTGCACATTTCTGCAGATAATCCCACCTCCTCTTTCACAGAGATAAGGGAAGCCAACAGATAGGAATTTATTCCGCTTCCTGCCATCTGATACCCAGCCTCTCATCTTCCCCTCCCAGCAGGTCGAGCTCAACTCCAGATGTGTGCGTCTTAAGCTTTAAGATCCATTCTGATCCCCGCAGGGCATGCTAAAATGCAGAATCTGATTCAGGAGGTCTGAGGTAGGGTCTGAAGTCTGCATTTTTGACATGATGACAGTAGTGCAGTTCAGGGATCACGCTTTGAGTAGCGAAGTTCTAGATCCCATTTCCTCTGGCCTCCTCAGGGAATAGGTGCTGTATCTTCCACCTATTTGTCCCGAAGTGTCCTTCCCAGTGGCTTTTTAACATTCCCAAAGTCTTTCTTAAAAAAAAAAAATACAGCAGTAACAACCCTTCCAATCACACTGCCCACCCGCCATCTTTCTTCTCCCTTTCAGAGCCAAGCTTATTTTCACACACAGTTCTCTGTGCTCCGGTGTCATTTCCCTCCGGTCCGCTGGATTTGCTCTCCCCAGGGTCCTCAATGACTTCTGTGTCACCAATGGGCATTTGTCTTTCTTGCCTTGTCTCCACTCTGCAACAGTGGATGCTGCTGACCATGCTTTCCTTCTGGAAATGTCCGTTTGCTTTTCCTCTCTGTCTGTAATCATGCCTTGTCAGTCTCCTGTGCTAGATGCTTCTCCATCCTTTCCTTACGTGTTGATAGTCTTCAGGTCACTGTCTTGGAACTCTATTCTACAGACTTTGTCTAGGAAAACCCCAACCACTCACATGGCTTCAGTGACCATCAGAGCTGGTTCCTTACGGATCTCTCTTTGTAGCCTGGTCAGACTTCATGTGACATTTTCACCCAGCTATCACAGAGATGCCTCAGTCTGAAAATGTTCAAAATAATTCATCATTCCCAATACCCGGCTTTGGCACTACTTGTTAAATCCGCTCTTCTTCAATAGTCCTCTCTCAGAAAAAAAACAAAACACACCATTATTTATCCAGCTTCCCAAGCCAAAAACTAGCAAAGTAAACCCCTCTTCTGCACCCTCCCTACCTTTCCCTCTTCACATGCAGTCAGTTACCTAATTCTGTGGTACTGCTTTGCTAAGTTCTCATTCATATATGCCAACCTGTCCGCATTTTCACTGCTGTATCCTGACCCAGGCATACATCCTCAAGCTCCTGAACAGCCCCAGTCCCTTCCTAAGTTGTCCTCTGCATCCTCTATTTATTTATTTATGACTGCACTGGGTCTTCATTGTCTCACACGGCCTTTCTCCAGTTGTGCCGAGCGGGGGCTCTTCTCTAGTTACGGTGCATGGCTGTCTCACTGCGGGGGCGTCTCTGGTGGTGGAGCATGGGCTCTAGGGCAGGCAGGCTTCAGTCGTTGCGGCTCATGGGCTTATTTGCCCTGCAGCACGCGGAATCTTCCCAGACCAGGGATTGAACCTGTGTCCTTTGCATTAGCAAGCAGGTTCTTTACCACTAGACCATCAGGGAAGTCCCTCTGCATCCTCTTTGTCCCTCTCTAATGGGAAATAGACGGGGAAACAGTGTCAGACTTTATTTTTTTGGGCTCCAAAATCACTGCAGATGGTGATTGCAGCCATGAAATTAAAGACACTTACTCCTTGGAAGGAAAGTTATGACCAACCTAGATAGCATATTAAAAAGCAGAGACATTACTTTGCCAACAAAGGTCCGTCTAGTCAAGGCTATGGTTTTTCCAGTGGTCATGTATGGATGTGAGAGTTGGACTGTGAAGAAAGCTGAACGCTGAAGAATTGATGCTTTTGAACTGTGGTGTTGGAGAAGACTCTTGAGAGTCCCTTGGACTGCAAGGAGATCCACCCAGTCCATCCTAAAGGAGATCAGTCCTGGGTGTTCATTGGAAGGACTGATGTTGAAGCTGAAACTCCAATACTTTGGCCACCTCATGTGAAGAGTTGACTCATTGGAAAAGACCCTGATGCTGGGAGGGATTGGGGGCAGGAGGAGAAGGGGACAACAGAGGATGAGATGGTTGGATGGCATCACCGACTCGATGGACATGAGTTTGAGTAAACTCCGGGAGTTGGTGATGCACAGGGAGGCCTGGTGTGCTGTGATTCATGGGGTCGCAAAGAGTCGGACACGACTGAGCGACTGAACTGAACTGAACTAAATGTTGTATTCTCTACACTGCTGTTAGGGTGATTTCTTTAAAATGCAAACCTAATGCCATTCTCCTTCCATGGAATATCCTGTAGGATAAAGACAGGGACTGCCTTATGAGTTCATGTGAGGCAACCATTCACTTTCTTTCTATCTTCTGTACTTGTTCAGTTCCTCTTCTAGCAAATTCTTACCTAACTTTTAAGTCTCCGCTTTGGCTGGACTTTCCTGACTCCACATTGTCCTCTATTTAGTCTTTTGTATGAACCATGTTATTGCAGTCTTCAGGGCCTAGCCTAGTGCCTGGCACATAATAAGTTCTTAAATATTGAATTTTATAGAGGCCTGGGAATTTCAACCTGGGTAATAGCATTATGTATGATTATTCTAACTGTACAGTTACTAAGAACAACAGAGCTTCTTTGACATTTATTTCTATATCTTTGTTTTCTGTGTAGGTGAAGATGGTGGAACATGGTTTCTTGATCTTAAAAACAAGGGTGGTAATGTTGGATATGGAGAGCCTTCTGATCAGGTAGATGTGGTAATGAGTATGTCTACTGATGATTTTGTAAAAATGTTTTCAGGTGAGTTTTTAAATTTTACTAGTTGACTGATTGCTCAAGAAAAATTTTGTTCTAACATTTTGCTTTTAGTTCAGTCACTCAGTCATGTCTAACTCTGTGACCCCATGGACTGCAGCGTGCCAAGCTTCCCTGTCCATCGCCAACTCCCTGAGCTTGCTCAGACTCATGTCCATCAAGTCGGTGATGCCATCCAACCATCTCATCCTCTGTTGTCCCCTTCTCCTCCTGCCTTCAATCCCTCCCAGCTTCAGGGTCTTTTCTAATGAGTCAGTTCTTCACATCAGGTGGCCAAAGTATTGGAGTTTCAGCTTCAGCATCAGTCCTTCCAAAGAATATTCAGCACCGCTTTCCTTTACCATTGACTGGTTTGATCTCTTTGTAGTCCAAGGGACTCTCTCTTGGGAGTCTTCTCCAACACCACAGTTCAAAAGCATCTATTCTTTGGTGCTAAGCTTTCATTATAGTCCAACTCTCACATCCATACATGACTACTGCAAAGACCATAGCTTTGACTATACGGACCTTTGTCAGTAAAGTAACGTCTCTGCTTTTTAATATTCTGCTTTACGTTTACATTTTTGCTTTATCCCTTTTCAAATAATCAAAACTCAACCATGTTGTAGCAGTGCAGTCTTAGTGACTATTTATGTTGATTTGAAGAGTACATAGTTTTGGAATGGTGATTCTTACTGTTACCTCTACTGACCCTTCTACTTCATCCAACAATGGGGAGCAGATGTCAAAATACTCTTTTTGCATGACTGAAAAGCTATTAAGACAGTATTGGGAACTGAGAGATAAGTCAGAAGAACTCCTAGGTAGACTTCATTTCTGCCAATTGGACTAAGATACCATTTCCAATAACAGCTTGGAAACTGGAGGTGCTGAACTTAGCTGCAGCAGTAAGATCATGCTTCAATATTGCCAGCTACTGTAATAGGAAACTGTAGCCATCTCCCATGGCCCAGTGACCCTATTTCTGAAGAATCCATAACCAAGAGAAGCTTGTACATAATTTTCTATTCTGCCTCTGTATCTTTAATTGTACTAGAAAAATGTTGGTGTAATCTTTTCTATTTTCGACTCTGCAACACAACTCCAGATGGGTAATTAACACATATACTTATAGACTCAGTTGTGTCCTACTCTTTGCAACCTAATGGTGTATAGCCTGCCAGGCTCTTCCATCCATGGGATTTTCCAGGCAAGAATACTGGAGTGGATTGCCATTTCTCCAGGGGATCTTCCCGGGTTTGAACCCAGGAAGACCCAGGGATTGAACCCGGGTCTCCTGCATTGCAGGCAGACTCTTTACCATCTGAGCCACCAGCTCAAATACTGAAGTAGTAGCACTTTAAGCAAAAGTATTATAACATTTTAACCTCAATATTCTAAAGATTCATTTGAGTTATGAATGTTATTCTTTATTCTCTTTTAACCTTCATAAATTGAAGATCAGTCAGAATGTACTCTGTGCTGTGTTAAGCCTTGTTTTCCATTTCTAGCCCGGGATGCTTATGGCCTACATACTCTCAGAGCCAGTTTGTGTTTGATGTGTATGATGTTACTAATGATTGAGGCTTCTTCAAAATCTACCCCCCCCCCATTTTTTAAACAGTAATGCTAAATATTCGTGGTACAAAAATTAGAAAATATGCTTAGGAATAAGGAAAGTAAATAAAAATATTTTTATTGTACTACTGAAGAATGCCCATCAATTGATTTTTGGTTTAAAGTTTAAACAAAATATGTTTGGTTTAAACGCATTCTCCTTCAAGAAACCATAGCCATGTCTGTGACCTAATCTATATAGTGGATATGTTATAAAATATATATACATTTTGAATGTATATAAATATGTATGTGTGCTTATAAAAGCATGATTATAGCATTACTACTGTTTGGTAACCTTTTTCACTTATTACATTATGACATCTTTTAATGTTACTGAAGAATTATCTTTGTAATCATTTTTAATGGTTTCTTTAGTGTTTGTTTAGTATTTCAAAATCTGTTTCCCTATAGGGCTTAAACACAGTGCTTTGGACGCTCAATAAATTTTTGGAGATTTTGAACCTTATAAATATGTAATATTTTGAACTTAAACATCTTTAAAAATTAAAAAAATATTATTGTCATTTCACAAGTAGTTATAGTTCACATGTATATGATTACTGTTGAGTTAAACAATATTCCCAATAATGGCTTCAGATAAAAGATTTTCTCCATTTTATAAAAAGAAAGATTGAGGTATTGATGAATTAAATAATAAATAGAGTCACTTGGTGGGTGAATCAATGTTGGAGTTAGGGTTAGAATCCAAGCTAACTCCCAAGCTCTTGCTCTTCTAAATCATTATGCTATTTCGCCCTTTAGAGGAGAAAGAGTCCAGTGACCTCTTTAATTTACATTTTATTTATGTAGAATAAACTTGTAAGAATGAACTTTACATTTATGTCTTTCTGTGAATGTGCCCCTGGATTGACCAGGGGAGGTCAGTCAGCTAAATGAGTAATTTTTATGTATATATATATATATTTTTTTTTTTTCTTATAAGATTTATAGCAGTAGTTCAGATTGGGAACAGATGAGCTTTGTTTCTCTTTCTTATCTTTTCATTCTTACTCTTTATCCCGTCTACTCTCCTTTGAATTGGTGCAGTTTAGGCCTTATATCCTAATCATTCTCCTTTAAGAAACCATAGCCATGTCTGTGACCTAATATAGTGGATGTGTTATTAATATAAAAAATCTCTCCTTTTGGCCAGTAGAGGCCACTGTATGGTAAAGCATTATCATAGAAAATAAACATATATAGTGGATGTGTTATTAATATTAAAAATCTCTCCTTTTGGCCAGTAGAGGCCACTGTATGGTAAAGCTTTATCATAGAAAGAAAATAAATTGTACAAGATTTACCTGATTAGTATTTTGGGAGGAGAAATACACACACAAACACATATAAAATTATGCTTCCTAACAGTATTTTTCAGAACAGTTTTGTTAAAGTATAACTTACATACCATAAAAATCCACTCATTGTAAGTGTATATGACTTTTAGTAAATTTATAGGGTTGTACAACATCACTTATAATCCAGTTTGAGAACATTTCTATAACTCCCTCCAAAATCCTCAGTCTTTTTGCAGTCAATTCCTTTTTACTGCTCAGCCAGCCCACACTGACTTGCTGTTTATAGATTTGCTGTTTCTGAACATTTCATATAAATGAAATTAAACAATATATAGTCTTTCATTTTCTTTTACTTCATCCATCATTTTGTAGCATGTATCAATAGTTCAGTTCCTTTTCATTGCTGAATAATATTCCATAATATGGGTGTACCTCATACTTATCCACTCACCTGCTGGCAGGCATTTGGGTTGTTTTAAACAGCTTCCCTCATAGCTCAGTCAGTAAAGAATCCTGCCTGCAATGCAGAAGACCCCAGTTTGATTCCTGGGTCGGAAAGATCTGCTGGAGAAGGGATAGCCTACCCACTCCAGTATTCTTGGGCTTCCCTTGTGGTTCAGCTGGTAAAGAAGCCGCCTGCAATGCAGGAGACCTGGGTTCGATCCCTGGGTTGGGAAGATTCCCCTCGAGAAGGGAAAGGCTACCCACTCCAGTATTCTGTCTTGAAGAATTCCGTGGACTGTATAGTCCATGGAGTCACAAAGAGTCAGACACGACTGAGTGACTTTCACTTTCAGACAGTTTTTGGCTATTATGAATAATGCTGCTGTGAATATTTTCATACACATATTTGTATAGATAAATATTTTCATTTCTGTTGGGTTGATTCCCAAGAGTGGAATTGATTATTTTCTGGGTAGAGATTTCCTGGTTGAAATTCATTTTCCCTTAGGATTTTGAAGTCATTGCTCCATCTTCTAAGATTACCATGGAGGATTTGATATTATTCTTTATTCTTAATCTTTTGTATTGACTCCTCCTCTTTCTGAAAGTTTTGGAATCAAATGGGCTCTTTCTCCGTAGTGTTCTGAAACTTCACAATGATCCTGGGTGGTCTGGTCATTTTTCATTGATCTTCCTGGATAGTTGATGGGCTCTTTGAGAATGTATCTTATATTACTTTTTTGATAGTTCTCAATTTTCTCACTTCTCACATTCTGAAGGAAATATTAAATCTCTGATGTAAATCACCTCATATTTAGGGCCTTCTTATTCTTTCTTTCCTTTGTATTCCTTGACATATATGTATATACATATATATGTGTAGATAGCTCAGTTGGTAAAGAGTCCGCCTGCAATGCAGGAGACCCCAGTTGGATTCCTGGGCTGGGAAGATCCGCTGGAGAAGGGATAGGCTACCCACTCCAGTATTCTTCAGCTTCCCTGTGGCTCAGCTGATAAGAGAATCCGCCTGCAATGCAGTCGACCTGGGTTCGATTCCTGGGTTGGGAAGATCCCCTAGAGAAGGGAAAGGCTACCCATTCCAGTATTCTGGCCTGGAGAATTCAGTGGAGTGTGTAGTCCATGGGGTTGCAAAGAGTCGGACACGACTGAGTGACTTTCACTTTACATATATAGGTATATAGTAAGGAGAGACTTCATTTGAAAAGATTATTGTGTGTATGGGGGGGACTAGTTTGTGGAGAGAGGCTTTTTTAGTAGTGGGAGGAGTATTGCAATAGAGACTGACTGCTGTGACCAGAAGATTGCAAGTGTCTCCTTTCTATTGTAGTTTAATATTGTTGATATATCAAAATCTTAATTTCCAAGAGTTCACTCACGTTTTCTGTTTCTTTCTTGTTCTTGCTGCCCCTTCCATCTTCCTCACTCTACCCCATTCTGTTCCCTTTCACCTGTTTCTCCCCCTTCCTTTCCTTCCTGTTTTCTCTCCTGCATTTCATCCCCTCCTCTTTTTCTCCCTTTCCAGGGCTTCTCCTCCTCCCCCGACCCTTTCTTCCAACATCCAGTTCTTGATACATTGTTACAGCTTCTCTTATCAATGAGGACATGAATTTTTTTTTTTATTTACTTCTTTTCCATTTTTCCTACACCTGCAGTCTCTGTTTCCCCCAAATTGTTTTCACCTGTTTTTGGTTTGGAGTGCTCTATATATATATATATCACATTTGTCTCCATTTGCTGCCCATTCATGTTTATAGGCAAAGCTCTGTAAAGCTGATTGGACGCTGTGTGTGCATGAGTGGGGCTGTGGACTGTGGTGGGTTTTACTATAGAGTGAGCGAGCAAGGGGCAGTGTTTCAGCTGAAGCCTAATGGTGAGAAGACTGGGGAGTGAAAGCAGCAAGCAAAAGCAAAGTTCTCTCCCTCCAGGAGCTTCTATTTATTATGTTATTACTAGCTACAATTCTATTTTAATGCTCACCATTTTATATTCTGGCATCTCTCTGGTTGAAATGCTGTTGAGACATACTTTGTATCCATACACTATACTTTTACTGTCATTTCTTAAAAATATTATACTCATTTATGCCATTTCAGTTTTTGAATCTAAATTTGAAATATTAAGAGTTTTAATGAACTGTAAAGGTTGAAAAATTAATTAAAATAAATAGTATTTGTTTATGACAACTCATTTGAAGGCCATCTATTCTTCAGTGTTGTGTAACTAACATAGAAATGTTTCATCTTCAGCTTTTTGACATCTTTTGTTGTTGTTTTTATATTATCTCTCATATTATAAGATACTGTTAAAATCTAAATCGAGGAGTTGGGATTCCCAAGATACTGATAAAAAAAATGATATAAAACAAATTTCTGTGCGTTAGAGGTTTATAGAACTCAGAAATGCTTTTTTATAATGCATGTTCTTGAAGTGGTATATCCCTAAGGGCATTAATGCTGCTTTTTCTGCTCTCATTTTCTCATTTTAGGGAAACTAAAACCAGCAATGGCATTCATGTCAGGAAAATTGAAGATTAAAGGAAACATGGCCCTGGCAATCAAATTGGAGAAGCTAATGAATCAGATGAACTCCAAGCTATAAAGAGAAAAGAAAATATGTTGACTGCTAAGCTCAAAAAGTAAAAGGGCTCAACAGTTAAAATTGAATGTTTCTTGTCATCCCTATTATAAGGATATTCATGTTTGTTCTGGGAAAAAGATAGAATTTCTGTATCTATAAGACTTGAAATTGTAATTAAAACAACTGTCCAACCAAACATAAGCATCATTAAGTAGTCCTGTATCTCATATACCATCATCTTCTAGGAAAAGTATTATTAGTGATCAGTCAGGGTCAGGCAGTAACATTAA
This sequence comes from Dama dama, assembly GCF_033118175.1. Taxonomy (NCBI): domain Eukaryota; kingdom Metazoa; phylum Chordata; class Mammalia; order Artiodactyla; family Cervidae; genus Dama; species Dama dama. The sequence goes on along the minus strand of NC_083696.1, from coordinate 10,618,355 downwards.
CTCTTTTCAATATCTTCTTCCCGTATAAAATGAAACTAGTCTGTTTTAAAATTTTCAGTTTAGGATTGTATACTAATGATATTTTAGGTTTATAAATTTGTTTTAAAGAAGATCTTTTATAGTGCATTTTCAGAGAAATCATATAATAGACTACTTAATAAATACTATTTGTGAAGATGAATTAAAAACATTTTTTCATGTTGTTAACTACCTTTCTAAATGTAAGTTACCTATAGGAAAATATTATTGATATAATTCAACTAATTGCAATATAGATCCTATTTTAAGTTATGTGAAGATATCCTAAAATAAAATAATTTCTTTCCTGAAGCATGCACTTGGTCGCAGTGTTTTGAAATGAGAATATTAAAATAGATGGTTATGGGCTGAATGGTATGCCCTCTTCATATACTGAAGTCCTAACCCTGAGAATCTTAGAATGTGACTGTGTTTGGAGACAGAGGCATTTAAACAAGTGATTAAGTTAAAATCAGGCTTTTGGGGTGGGTCATAATCCATTCTGACTGGTATCCTTATAAGAGGAAATTTGGCCACAACACAGAAGCCAAGGAGGCACAGAGGAATGACCATGTGGGACGAGCAAGGCGGCAGGCATCTGCAGGCCAAGGAGATGAAGGAAACCAAACCTGCTGCTGCCTTGATCTCAGACGAGTCTCCAGAAGTGTAGGAAATTTCTGTTGCTTTAGCCACCCAGTTTGTGGCATTTTGATATTGTAGTTCTAGCAAAGCAATACAATAGTTCGTTTGTATTTATGTTACAAACATAAGTTCCTGCGCCTGACACACAGTGGAGGCCAAACAAACTGAAACATTGGCGCTGGGAGAAGAGAAAGGTTTATTACAGGGCCAACCAAACAAGGAGAACGGGCTCATGCTCAGAAAACCCAAACTCCCTGGTTATCTTCAGGGAGAAGTTTTTAAATGGCAAAATCTGAGGTGAGGGCTGCAGGGTGTGTGACTTTATTCTGATTAGTTGGTAGTGAGGTAACAGGGAGGTGTTTCAGGAACCTTGATCTCAGCCTGAAGTTAACCATCCTCCACCTGTTGGGGGGTGGGTGGGGGGGCTTAGTTCCTGCAGTAAAATCAAAGGTATTGTTACACATGTATCCCTTGAGGAGGAACCAGGACCCTGCCCCAAGGTTGCACTATTGCTTATTTTTTTCAGAATTTTTTTTTAATGTGGACCATTTTTAAAGTCTTTATTGAATTTGTTACAATATTGCTTCTGGTATATGTTTTAGTTTTTTGGCCTCCAGGGATGTGGGATCTTAGCACCCCAACCAGGGATCAAATCTGAACTCCCTGCATTGGAAGTTGAAGTCCTAACCACTGGACCACCAGGCACTATTGTTTCTTGACTACTGCGCCTCACCTCCCCTTCTCTGATTAGCAACCGTTTGAATCTGACCTTTGTAATTCAGTAAAGGTCAAGGAGGCTGAATGAAGTCTATAGAACACAGGAAGGTTTTGTACCTGGGACAGTCACATAAGGTCATGCTTTATTTCATTTCTTTCTTTAAGAAAGCAAAACTTATTTTTTAAATGCTCCTACTTTTTGTTGTTGTTCACTGTTCAGACTCTTAAGTCATGGCTCTTTGCGACTGTGTGCTGTGGACTGCAGCACACCAGGCCTCCCTGTCCTTCACTATCGCCCAGAGTTTGCTCAAACTCATACCCATTGAGTCAATGATGCCATCCAACATCTCATCCTCTGTTGCCCCCTTCTCCTCCTGCCCTCAGTCTTTCTCAGCATCAGGGTATTTTTCAGTGATGCTTGACAGAGGGACTGAACCCACGTCTCATATCTCCGGCATTGGCAGGTGGGTTTCTTTACCACTAGTGCCACCTAGGTTACAAGGGTGGGAGTCCTCATGATAAAGATTAGTGCCCTTATAAAAGAGACCCCAGAGAATGAGCTGATCCCTTTCACCAAGTGAGAACACAAATGTTTGCATTTTCTTGAATTTTATTTTAATGGAATCATACAGTATATATTCTTTTCTATTTGACTTCTTTCAATATGCACAATTACTTTGAGATTTATTCTTGTCATTATCTGTATCAATAGTTAATTCCTTCTTATTACTGCTAAGTAGTTTGTTATTATAGGAATATACCACAATTTGTTTATCCATTTAGCTGTTGATAGACATTTGGGTAGTTTCTAGCTTTTAGCTATTAAAAATAAAGCTGATATGAATATTCATGTACTGAGTCCTTGTATTCTCTTGGGTATGAAATGACTGGATCATATGGTATCTGTATATTGAACTTTCTAAGAAATTGCAGACTTTTTTCCAAATCGGTTGTACTATTTTTACATTTCAGTAATGTATAGGATTTCATTCCTCCACATGCTCATCAACACTTGATATATTCAGTCTTTAAAATTTTAGCCATTCTAATAAGTATGTATTGGTATCTCACTGTATTTTAACTTCAAAATCTCTGCTGCAATTGAGCATCTTTACTGTGTTTAGTTGCTCTGTTGTGTTGTACTCTTTGTGACCCCATGGACTGTAGCCCACCAGGCTCCTCTGCCATGGGGATTCTCCAGGCAAGAATACTGGAGTGGGTTGCCATGCCCTCCTCCAGGGGATTTTCCCAACCCATGGATTGAACCCAGGTCTCCCGCATTGCAGAAATTCTTTACCATCTGAGCCACTTTACATGTGCTTATTTGACATGTGTATATCTTCTTGATGAAGTGTCTGCTCAACTCTGCCCACATTATATTCCATTGTTTGTTTTTATTATTGAATTTTTGGAGCTGTCTATATATGTGAAGAACTGACTCATTGGAAAAGACCCTGATGCTGAGAAAGACTGAAGACGGGAGGAGAAGGGGACAACAGAGGATGAGATGGTTGGATGGCATCACTGACTCGATGGACATGAGTTTGAGTAAGCTCCGGGAGTTGGTGATGGACAGGGAAGCCATGGGGTTGCAAGGAGTTGGACACGACTGAGCGACTGAACTGAACTGATACATATTCAGGATATATGTCATTTTCAGGTATTTGCAAATACTTTTGCCCTTTCAATAACTTTTTTTATTCTCTTACCAGTGCTACAACAACCAGGAGATGGCCAAAGATTTCTTAGATTTTTTTTTTCTCTTAACAAACTGCTTTCTGCTTTATTTCCTAACTTCTTGACCCTTCCATGAACAGGTTCAGTTCAGTTCAGTCGCTCAGTCATGTTCGACTCTTTGTGACCCCGTGAATCGCAGAACGCCAGGCCTTCCTGTCCATCACCAATTCCCAGAGCTTACTCAAACTCATGTCCATTGAGTCGGTGATGCCATCCAGCCATCTCATTCTCTGTCGTCCCCTTCTCCTCCTGCCCCCAATCCCTCCCAGCATCAGGGTCTTTTCCAATGAGTCAAAAGGAATCAGCAAATACTTTGAGGTGAAGTGGTATGTAGAATGATTGACTCCTTTTACTGTGATTGCCTTTCTTCTGGAATCTTAGCCTCTCAAGTCCAAGCTGCCCTGATAGACCTGATCTCCAAAATTTGTATCTCCAGCCCAATCAGACTGTTGAAAGCACTAGGGTGCCTCTGTGTGATTTCTATACTTCTAGACACAAATCAACAAAGCTTTGAGAAGGAAAGGTGGCTGAGAATGGAGTATTCACTTCAGTGTGTTTCCCTTCTTGCTGGGTTCTTGGGACTCTCAACCCTTGGCTGCCTGAGTGGTTGCTATATAATGGATTTATACAGCCCCCCCTTTTTTTAATGCATGTTTTATAGTTTTTTTGTGGGAGAGTTACTTGGTTCAACCAAGTACCTCATCATAGCTGGAAGCCTGCATTATTTTAACAAACTCATCAAGATGGAAATATCCTTGAAACAAGTGGGACTGCACTTAAAAAGTACATTGTGATAAAAACAAATAATATAAAATTTATTCTTTTAACCATTTTAAGCATACAGTTAAGTGGTTTAATTATATTCACACTGTTGTATAACAGATTTCTAAAACTTTTTCATCTTGAAAAACTAAAACTCTATACTCATGGGACAGTAACTTTCCATATTCCCCTCCTCGGTCTCTGGCATCCACCATAATACTCTGTTTCCATATTCTGACAACTCTAGGTACCTTACACAAGTGAATCATACAGTATTTGTCCTTTTTGTGAATGGTTTACTTCATTTGGTGTAGTTTCTCAAGGTTCATCTATGCTGTAGCATGAGACAGGATTTCTTTTCTAAGGCTGAATAATACTCTACCATATGTATATGCCACATTTTGTTTATCCATTCATCCATCCATGGACATTTTGGGCTGCTTCTACCTCTGGGCTGTTGTGGATAATGCTGCAGTGAACATGGGTTGCAAATACCTCTTCAATGTCTTGCTTCAAATTCTGTTGAATATATACCCAGAGGTGGGAATGCTGGTTCACATAGTAATTCCATTCTTAGTTGTTCTTTTTTTTTTTGTAAGTTCCTTTTTGTGTATCTTTTATTTATGTGGCTGCGCCAGGTCTTAGTTGCGGCATGTGTAAGTCTAGCTTCCCAACCAGGGATGGAACCCAGGGCCCCTGCACTGGGGGCATGGAGTCTGATCCACTGGACCACCAGGGAAGCCCATTTTTAGTTTTTTGAGGAACTTCCCTAGTATTTGCTATTGTGGCTGCACACATTTTACTATCTACCAACAGTGCACAGGGTTTCGATTTTTCCACAGGATTATGTATTTGAAACATGTGGCAATTAATCGGGGCTTCTTTGGACACATTATCAAAAATTTTTACAGATTTTTAAATTCAGCCTTGACCAGGAGGAATGTTAACAGACAAAAATGTTACAAATCCTTTTTTCTTTGTTCGGAAGTTACTCTCTTTTTCTGCTCATTCATATTCTTTCCCCTCACCTACCTCACGGTAGGAGGGCCTGGGGCTTCCCTGTCACAGTTGGGACGAGGTCAATATGTGAGCACTACATATAGCTAACCAGATATGCTTTAAACGCTATTTATTATCATTATTATTACTTTGGAGACAGTGCTGTAGGAAGAGAAGAGCACGGAGGCACACTACTTGGGATGAATCTGGGTTCCTCCAGCTACTCTGATCTTGGGCTGATTTCTAAGATCTCTGTGTCGCTTCTACAAAGCGGCAGTGCTAACCCCACCCACTTCGTAGCATCTTTAGGATTAAGTAAATCAGTATTCGCTAAGCACTTAGTGTGAGCCCCAAGCACATAGTACGTGCACGCTTGCTAGATAAAGTAAAGGTGGAGGGCACCTGGTCCAGCCTTACCTCCCTAGTGCCCAGGTGTGTAGGTGGTGTTACTGCATGCTTCCCCGGTTTTAGTGTGTTTTAGGTGTTATTCAGAGATCCGGCTCCCTCCACCGGATGGATGCGTGTGGTTGTAGTTGGATTAGAAACTTCCACCGCGCAGCGTGACTGCGGGTTGCACATCTGTCGATGGCAGGTATTCTTGCCAATGCCTGGGTGTAGGGGTGATTCCACTCAGCGCGTTAAAACAGGTGTCACACGCCTGACCAACGGAGTGTCTTGCAAGGTCTGATCCTGGCTTTTAGGGTGCAGCTGTCCAGGGCTCCGAGGGGCAGCGGAGACCGCTGGCCCGGCAATCGGGCCGGAAAGGGGTGCTGCCCACTTGAGAACGCAGTGGGGATCGTGGCTCCCACACCTGTCGGGCTGCGGAGACCGAGCCCGTGCGCGCGCGTTTGTGTGTAGCAGGAAGGTCGGTCCACACCGCCTCCGGGCAGCGACGGCCGTTCGCTCGGTGCGCGTCGTGGGAGGTGCCGTTACACACTTCCTGTGGGTCTCGCGGACCACGGCGCGTTTCCGGTGCCGGCTGGAGCCCGGGGTCCGAGCCCCCGCCCCGCGCGCCGGCCCCGCCCCGCCCGCGCCCCGCCCCCCGCCTGCCCGCCGCGCTCCGAGCCCGGCGCGCGGAGCCCGGGGCGCACGGAGCGGCGCGCGCCGGTCGGCCGAGTCAGGCTGGCCGCCCCCGCCCCCCGCCCCGCTGTCCGTGGCGAGCCGGTGGCCTTCCCCGTTCCACTTGCCTTCGCTCCCGGACCCTGCGGCCGCGCTCCCTCCGTCCCTCCCCTCCGTCCCGCCCCGTCCAGCCCGCTCTGCCCCGCTCCCGCAGGCCCCCCTCGCTGCCCGCGTTCCTATGGACAGACGCACAGACACCTGCAGGTGGGTGAGAGCCCGTGCGCGGGGCGGGGACGAGCGCGCCGACGCCGCGCCCCGGGGTTGGCAGCCCCTTTGTGTGGGGGGCGGCCGCGCTGGAGTCCGCGTCGCCGCCCCCTCGGCGGCCTAGCGGTGACCCGGCTGAACCCTCCTTTTGTTCCTCTGCGGGGGTGGGGGGGGCGGGGGCGTGGAAAGGCGAGAGTCAGGGCTGAGAGCCGGCGGCCGGACGTCGCCTGCGACGGGCTGGGGGGGCGGGAAGGGACCCCCGGCGACCGGGCGAGCGGCGGCGGCGGCCGCGGCTCTGGGCTGTCGCTCCGGGGCCGGCCCGCCGCCGGCTGTCTCCTGTCGCAGCGGCCGCGGGCGCGCTGCGAGTCTGGCTCGCCCGCTCCAGCTCTAGGGTCTGTTGGAGGTGGGCAGGAGGGCGGGAAGCGGAGAGAAAAGATCTGCTCTCTTAGTTTCCAAGTCTCGAGAAGGTTACGGGAGAGAGAGGGAGAGAGGTGTTTTCGGAGCTCTGCCCGACTTGTTTCCCCCTCACGCGAGGCTCTCCGAGATGCGTTTTGGGGCGTGTGTGAAGGAACGTGCATCGCTTCGGTCCCTTATTTATTGTTTCTAACGGAGGAGGGCTTTCTCCGAAGGGCTCTTCCGCCCCCCACCCGCTCTGAGGCTGCGCACAGTGGTTTGTGTTTGTTATCAAATACATCGAGATATAGATTTCCCTCGGTAGGAGGAGGTTGGGCTGACGAAAATCAAATCAAAGTCAGAGAACGTTTTGTAGTTTTCTGGTAGTTTTCCGTTTTTCTTTTTCGTTTTTTAAAGATTAAGTGGGGACTTAAAGGCAAGAAATAAGAGATGACTATGGCTGTGATTTTACATACATGTATATTTGTATATATATAACTTTAGGGGGTAAAGTTTTGTTATTTCCCAGACCCCTTAGGATTAACATGACAGAATCTTCTACCTCTTAAATAGTTAACAAGCAAATCAGGTAGAGACAGTTTCCCTAGTGGAGGTTAGTTAAACTGGAGTGAGATAAACAATTATCTAGCTTTCCGTTCAGGCTAAAATCTTTATTTTCGCTGATTTAAGATATGAGACCTTTCACGACATTTGAGGAGAACATGAATGTTAGAAGTAATCATTTCCCCCTGTGGTTGTGCTTTCCTTGTTTTATTAGCTGTATTTCTATATTCTCTGTTTATAACCTATTGGGTTGTATATGGTGGATGAAATTTTTGAAAAGTACCGTGGGTGATATTTCTGATTTATATTATTTATCTCAGTTTTTTTTATGGGCGGTTGCTATGTATTTTTAGATACTCAAATAATAAAGTTGAGTGAGCGCCCAGAAAATTAATTGTTCAGATTTTTAACGCAGGTATGGATTTATATCTTTGCATTAACCTCTGTCTACCTGCTCATTTCTGGAGGGTTTTTTTTTTTTTTTTGCCTATTGTGTGAGAATCCTTATTGACAAACTTAAATCTGATGATTACCAAGGAGATTAAGGAAAAAAAGTTTTGTGGACACTAAGTTATATCTATAGCTATTTGTAGGAAATGGAATCTTTCTTAAAAAATAGAAAGTATTATCATCCAAACATGAAGGAATATTAGGATGGTGGAAAAATATTTGCTATTTAAATTTTTTTAAATAAGGTGTAGAAATTCGTCAGAAAACAATATACAGTAGCGTCAATTAGGCAAACTGATTTTTGTCATTATAAAGAGGAGACAGTTTAAGTATGCCTAAAATGGTAGTCTTTTTCTAGGAGAAAAAGGTATCCTAGATTCTTGTCCTAGTTTTACATTAACAGATTAATATTATTGCATGCCTAATTTTGTATATGCCTGGAGTGTACATTATTGTACTCTTAAAACTTAGAAGAGGCTACATCTAACAAAGACCATGCCAGCCTCTTTGATTAGTTCCTGCTTTGACTTCTGTTCTAGATTAAAGAAATGAATTTAAACTCTGCACAGGGCTCCCTACCAGGCACTGGTTAAACCCTTGAGCAGGATGCCTCTTCCTTTTCTAATAAGGATGGCCCAAAGAGGTTAAGTATGGAAATTTGTTCAGGTTTTATCATGAATGATGGAATGGAGTTCTAAAACACTCCCACGGTTTCATCTCTCAGATACACAACTCCTCATCAGCTCTTCCCAGTATTAAGAAAGGTAAGCTAACACATTGTATTGGTTTACAGGGCTCTCAGTTGTAACGTTAAGGTTTAACAAAGATTCACTGTGTAAACTAAACATTAAGAAAGTGTGGCCTTGCATTGAGAATTGCTTGGCAGAGTTACAGCTGTGTCTTAACAGTTTTCTGGGATTGGCATGGAGTATTTATTTGGGCTGGCTAAAAGGAAACACCTAGATTTTTTGTCTGTTTTTGTTTTTTTGACTCTGATATGTAGATATTATTTCTATTAAATATTTTGCTTTTTTGTAATTAACAGTACTGTTTCAGTTAATCAGAGTGTTCCAAATAATCTTTCATATTTCAACTAATTTTTCTTCTGGTATATTGGTGTTTAGGAAGATGTAAATTATTTCTCACATCTCATGGTTTAAACTTTTTCTGCTGCTTTTGATATTATGACAAATGCTACTTCCAGAAATTGTGAATTTGTGCAAATCTGGATTTTAAATGTAGCTGAGTGGTAGGATCTGGTATTTATCAGTTTTCTTTTTTTTTTTTTTCCAAACGCTTAAGTTGTCCATGGTTAAATTTGAAAGGCTTTAAAATCCATAGGCTTTTCTAGTCTTTTCCTGTTTGTGAGTTATTATTAATATTATTATTATTGTGAGTGTTGCCATTAAAGGACACTCAGAATGGCCACTTTATGTTACCTGGAACCCGTAAATGACTAGTATTATCATTAGTAATCACCACGGGGAGAGCTGCAAAGTTAACAGTTACATTCTTTATATAAGTTCTGTGACTTTCAGGTTCTTTTCAGGCAGCCTTTTGTAGATTGGGGAAGCAGGCCTGACTGTCAGAGGTGCGGCCAGTGACTTCTCATTCCAGCCTTTGTCACCCTGCATTGTTTAAGAGCAGTACATACCCTTGCTTCTCATGGAAAAATGCAGGATTCATACTTGGATTAATATTCTGCTACCAGATGTATGAGGCTGGCTCTAAAGAAGCTTTTTCTCTTAAATACTGTCAAAAATAGAGAAGCTGAAGACTGGAGAGAAGCCATTTATTTTGAACAGTTTATTTTTTGACAGTTTGTGTTTGTAAAGAAACCTGCTCATAATATTTACTGAAGAGATCCACATAGTTGCCTGAAGAAACCCCACAGGTTTTCTTTTTTGCCTTGAAAAAAGTTTCCATAGAGCTTAACCCTTCTGTGGTGCTTCTTGACTTAGCTTCTGATTAGTTGATTTATGGACTTTATTTACCAGCATGATTGGAGAATTCTTTAACTATACTGAAATTGCACTCTGCCTGTGCGCTCTTCTGTTTCCTAGGTAACAAATGCACTGCATAGATTCCATAATGAGGACTGTGGTTGGCTAGTTACAGTGTAAATTCTGTTGTTTGGTAAGGCTTAGTCTCAAATTCAAATAAAGGTCAAGAAACTAAAAGTACTGAAAATGCAAATTTTTGCATTTTATTTTGTAGCCAGTGTCAACAAAGTTTAATACCCTTTTCTAGAGGAAGGCAATTTATGCAGCATTATTCGGGTTTGTCTTGCACAGTCTCACACTTAAACAGTTAAAGAGATTTTTGAGTATTGCATATTGGTAAAACCAGTGTCTCTAGTGACAAAGAAGATGTATTTCAGAAACACTTTATCACACTTAATATAGAAAGCAAAGGGATGTGGTCTAGGACATCAGCAATTGTTCCTTTTGTAATAAAAGAAAAGTAGCATCAAAAGATGTCTCAAAAGATAAATTGTGCAACTTTATGTGAAAAAGTACTTTTAAAAACTTCTAAGAAGGCATTAAATCATTTAAGAAACTTTTTAAAACATTAAAAGTCTTACCATAAAATGGTGGATTTTTCTCCTAGCTTTTTCCCCGCTCTGATCTGCTTGAATGTGGACTGGCCCGGCATCAGGGAGCAGGTCTTCAGGTTGGAGAATAGCTTTCCCTTCCACCTTACTTTCCTCTTGGGCCTCTGTATGCTGGGCAAGAATTAGTGCAATTGCTAGTAATTGTTACCTGTTTGTTTTTTGTTTGTTTGCTTTGCTTTGTTTTTTTAAAACCCACACAAATAGCTTCCAGAGAATTCCATAAATTGTTGTTTTTGTTCAGTGGCTAAGGCGTGTCTAACTCTTTGAGACCCCATGGACTGCAGCACACCAGTCTCCCCTGTCCTTCACTGTCTCCCAGAGTTTGCTCAGATTCATGTCGATTGAGTTGGTGATGCTATATAACCATCTCATCCTCTGCTGTCCCCTTCTCCTTTTGTTGTCTATCTTTTAATACCCATTGCAAGTATCTTTTCATTTCTTGCCTGAAAATTGATTTTTATTTGTTAATCATCAAGGATTCCATTAGCTGAAATTTAAAAAAACATTTATTTTGAATTCTGGAGAATTACCCAGAGTTGCCCCCATTGGGCTTCCCTGATAGCTCAGTTGGTAAAGAATCCGCCTGCAATGCATGAGATCCCGGTTCGATTCCTGGGTTGGGAAGATCCACTGGAGAAGGGACAGGCTACCCACTCCAGTATTGTTGGGCTTCCCTTGTGGCTCAGCCAGTAAAGAATCCGCCTGCAATGTGGGAGACCTGGATTCAATCCCTAGGTTGAGAAGATACCCTGGGGAAGGGAAAGGCTACCCACTCCAGTATGGAAACCCTGACAGACTTTCTTTTGTAAATAGGACTTCCCTCATAGCTCAGTCGGTGGTAAAGAATCTGCCTACAGTGCAGGAGACCCGGTTTCTATCCCTGGGTCAGGAAAATCCCTTGGAGAAGGAATTGACAACCCACTCCAGTATTCTTGCCTGGAAAATCCCATGGACAAAGGAGCCTGGTAGACTACAGTCCATGGGGTCGCAAAGAGTCAGGCACGACTGAGCAACTAACACATCACTTCACTCTCCCTTGCTTGGCTGAATTGTTTTTGGATTATTTTATTTATGTTTTTACTTAATTCAGGTTTCAGGAATAGGACACATCTTGGTTGGATTTGTCTGTCTCTTCTTGGTTTTTTTCAAAACTGACCCTTTAACCTTTTCTGTCCTCTTCTAATTGCCAGTGTCACATCCCTTCACTTTTCCCTTGCCAATATCTTCCCTGTTTTCCCTTGTAAATACTTGCTGGTTGAACATTTTTATTGCTGTATATAAGCCATAGTCACCACATAGAAAAAGCTCTACTTTGCTGTTTTGAGGCTTCATACTTACTGGATTATTATCAATATCTGTGAACTCTTACCCAACTAAGACACTCTTTTCTCTCTCCAGCCTGTATTCATTTGCAAGGGCTGCTGAAACAAAGTAAGACAGACTGGGTCACTTAAACAACAAAAATTTATTCATTTTTTAAAGTTCTGAACACTTTAAGTCCCAGATCAAAATGTTGGCCACGTTGGATTCTTCTAAGGCCTCTCTCTTTGGCTTGTAGATACCTGTTTTCCTAAGATATCTTCACATGGTCCTTCCTATGTGTCTCTCTGTGTCCTAATCTCCTCTCTTCTGATGAGACATCATTCTGTATCCTTAGGACTCACCTAAATGACCTCATTTTATCTTAATGCCCTCTTTAGGGCCCTATCTCCAAATATAGTCTGCTTCTGAAGTACTGGGGGTTAGGACATCAGTGTATGAAATGGGGAGAACACAGTTACAGCTCATAATAGCCTATTCTTTCACAGTTGTCTTTCATGGGTTTCCCTGGTGGCTCAGATGGTAAAGAATCTGCCAGCGTTGCAAGAGACCTGGGTTTGATCCCTGGGTGGGGAAGATCCACCTGGAGGAGAAAATGGCTGCCCACTCTGAGTATTCTTGCCTGGAGAATTCCATGGACAGAGGAGCTTGGCGGGTTACAGTCCATGGAGTTACGAAGAATTGGACACAACTGAGCGACTTTGACTCATTTTGTCTTTCGTACATACATACATCACTCTGTGTGTGATTTTATAGTAGTTTTCATCTATTTAATACCTTTTTACTCAGCATTTTTTCAGTTGAGTGCAGGGCCCAATAGACAGCAACATCATCAACTTTGTATGCATTAAAAATAACCAAAATGGGTAGTTAAAGGCTTTCTTTTGTTTTTGTTCACCCTTCATATTATTTTTAAATGCTTTATTTTGGATAGTCTTAAGTAGAAAAGTCTTAATCATTGGTTTCGAATGCAAGAGAATCTCATGTAGCCGAATATGATGAAACTGCTGTTACTGATTTCTTACAAATTCTAAGAACCTGTTTCTTTTGGTGGTGTTTTTCAGATATTGGTCTTGATAACTTGCATGGTAAATTACACACCATTCTGATCACTTCACACCTTCCTTGGCTGATGACTCTTGAATCTGATAACCACTCAGGGCATCTCTGCTGAATTCCAGATGTATGTACCAACCAATTGGACACAGTCATTTGATATTCCACAAACACTTCACATTCAGCATGCCCCAAACTTGACTTACCTTTCTCTTGAAATCCGTGTCTTTTCTTGTATTCCCTAGCTTAGTGAATGGTTCTTCTTTCCATCCATTTTCCCAGTCCAGAAATTGAGGCATTATCTCTGACTTCTCCCTTATTCTCAGTCCTATTTTCCATATATAATCAAGCTCCTGAATCAGTCAGTTCCTGCTCCCCAAGATTTCTCAGTTCTGCTGTTTGCCTCAGACAAATCACATACTACTCTGTCTCCTTTGCCCATCATTGGTTTAGTTCTACAGTTGCATATATTCAGTTTATAGCATAAGTCCTTATGTTAAGCCTTCTGTAATCATTTGATAGTCTGAAACTCAATGAATCCTCATAAATAGCTCATGTGAATATTATCTCTGTCTTTCATATTTAAAACTGTTTATCTGTGGCTTTTGTACTTGAAGGTCAGTTTGTCTGAATATAATTACTAGGCCTGCATTTTCTTCCCTCAAGAATCTTAAATATGCTATTGTGTTTTAGGATTTGGCAAATATTTTCTTAAAAAGACCAAATAGTAATTATTTTATACTTTGTGGGCCATAGGTCACTGTCACAAGTATTTAACTGTGCCATATCAGTGCAAAAAAATCCATGTGCCAAGTGCGGGAAATGCAAGAGACACGGACAGGTTCAGTCCCTGGGTCAGAAAGGTCCCCTGGGTAGGAAATGGCAGTGCATTCCAATATTCTTGCTTGGAAAATTCCATGGACAGAGGCGCCTGGGGGTCTATAGTCCATGGGCTCTCAAAGAGTCAGACACAACTCAGCGTGAACATGAGCATCCGTGCAAAAGCAGCTTTAGGGAATATATAAATGAACAAGGATGTCTGTGTTCCAATCAAAACTTTATTTACAGAACTGGAAAGTTGGCTATATTTGGCCCATAAGCTGTAGTTTGCCAAGTCTTACTTTGTTGTATTCTGATAAAAAATGTTGTCAGAGTCTAATACCAGTATGATTTTCTTTCTTTTTAAGTGTCTTATCTTTTCCCCTAGATGTCCAAAAGACCTTTTCCCCTCATCTTTAAAGGCAGATAATTTTACTAGAATATATCTTAAATGTTGTCTGTTCTGTTAAGTTTTCCAGATATACAGTGTGTTTTATTATGTTGGCTCAATTTTTTTTTAATAAATATTTTCATCAGTTCTATATTTTAGTTATTTATTCATTTTCATTCTTTTTATTTTCTTCTTTGAGGTCTTCTGTTAAATTTATGTTGGATCTTCTTTGCTTATCTTTTATGTCTCTTCCTTCAAATTCTTTTTATTTTAATTTTTTATATTTGCTATATTTTTTTCTTCTTTTAATGTTTTTTACTTGGCTGTGTTGTGGCCACTTTACTTGCCACTTAGTTGTGGCACATGGAATCTTTGTTGCCTCCTGTGGGATCTTTTGGTGTGGTGCACAAACTCTCTAGTTGTAGCACGTAGGTTTAGTTGCCCCCCCAGCTGGTGGGATCTTAGTGCTTGGACCATGGATGAAACCTGTGTCCCCTGCATTGGCAGGCAGATTCTTAATCACTGTGTTACCAGGGCAATCCACAGGTTTAATTTTTTAAGTAACTACCAAACTTTTCCAGAGTGACTGTACCATTTTATATTCCCACCAGCAGTACATAAGTGATCCAGTCTCTCCCCATCAGTTAGCATTTGGTGGTGTTGCTATTTTTCTTTTTAACTGTTCTGATGTGTGTTTAATAATATTGTGGTTTTAATTTGCATTTTCTTAATGGCTGATGTTATACATCTTTTCATATGCCTATTTGCCATCTGTATATCCTCTACTGTGAAATGTCTGTTTATGTCTTTTGTCTGTTTTCTAATTGGATTTTTTTGTTTGCTTGTTTTACTCTTTTGAGAGTTCTTTATATGTTTTAGATACTAATCCTTTGTCAGAGATTTGGTTTGCAGATCCTTTCTTCTAGTCTATAGTTGTCTTTTGATCCTCTTCACATGGGCTTTCACAGAGCAAAACTTTTAGTATTACCAATTTTTCCTTTTATGGATTATGCATTTGGTTCAAGTCTAAAAACTCTTTGCCTAGCCCTAAATCTCAGAGGTTTTCTCCTGTGTTGTTTTGCAGTTAAGTGTATGATCCAATTTGTGCTAATTTTTATTTAAGATGTGAAGTTTAGGGCGAGGTTTATTTTTGCCTGTGGATGTCCAATTACTCCTGTAGCATTTGTTGAAAAGGCTATCCTTCCTCCATTGAATTGCTTTTGCACCTTTGTAAAAAGTTAGTTGAGCATATGTGTGGGTCTGTTTCTTGGTCTGCTCCATCTGTTTTTATGAGTAGATTTGAGGAGAGTCCAAAACTAAGCTTCTGCCACTATCCTGCTTGCTTAGAACTTCTTATTCCTTCTTTGAATGATTTTTTGTTATTAGATTGGATATTATTATTATTTTTCTTATTGATTGAGAACGACAGGTATCTGTGTGGGTTTAAAAAGAAGATAAGCAGTAATTTAACAACTTTTGTAGTTTGTCTGTTATATTATATATATATATATAAAACAAGCCCTTATATATTTGCTTCAGAGAGTTTAATTCTTTTCTAACTTAGGTTGTTAACATTTTCATGACAATTATGATTCAATAATATTCTTTATGTGGCATCTTGAAAAAAAAAACAAGAAACTCTAGATTACAGCATTTCTATATGACTAAAATTTAATTCCTGGACAAAACTTAAGATTTTAATCCTTTTTAATGAAAATGGACCCCATGTGTAGTTTAAGTAAAGGTGGCATTTCAGTTGCTTTTGGAAATTTGCCAGAGGAATCATCTCCTGGCATCTGGATGAATCCGAGCAGATAGTAGAGACATTGTCAAGATTTTTTCACTGCCCCCCAAATTCTCTTTTCTTATTGCTAATCTAAGGAAAGACTAATGCAACTCCTGGCCTAAGAGTTAAACTGATATAAGACAGATGAATAGGAGAAAAGCATACAAATTTGGCTAATATTTTTATGTGCACACAGGAGTCTTCACAAGGAAATTGAAGACCCAGAGAAGCAGTTAGGATTGAGAGCTTTTGTGTATTTTTAACAAATGATAAATTTGTAGAGAAGACGTAAGGCAAAGGAGTTTTAGCTAGGGCCTGTAAATTGTCAGACTGGGAAGTAAATGGGGGACACTTAATTGAAGATAAGGGTTTTTTAGTAGGTTTGTTTGTTTAGATCCATTCTGGCATTGACTCCTAGTTACCAGTGATAAGATGTTCTTTCCCTGTATAAAGAGGGCATCTTTCTCATGGGAAACTTTTATGACCTGCTTTTAGTTAGAAAGAAGGAGGTCGGAGAGCCTTTTGTGCATCTGATGATTCTCAAATGCCATCAGTTCAAAATAATCAGTATGCCAAAGCAGCGTGTTTTAGGGGATGGCATGTTAGGAACCCCTTTGCAGTATAATTTACATCCAAAAATGAATGTGTCGTGTGTACCGTTGATAGATTTTTACAGATTGAACCTGTGACTAGCACTGTGATCAATAAGCAGTGTTATCAGCACCCCTGTGGAACCTCTTGTATTCCTTGCAGTATCTAACACAGCCTTTCTGAAGAAAAACAGATACTCTGACTGCTGAGGAATGGGGTATATATGTTCCGCTTCGGTAAATACTGTTTGTTTTTCACAGTAGTCGTATCTGTTGACGCCACCACCATCAGTGTGGCCCTGTTCTTGTTTCCCTTCCTCATGGTAATCATTTTGAAAAGCAGTTTGATAAAATATATCAAGACCCACAAATGGATTCATACCCATTTATCTAGTGATTCTAGATAATTGCAAAGATA
Source organism: Dama dama (assembly GCF_033118175.1). Taxonomy (NCBI): domain Eukaryota; kingdom Metazoa; phylum Chordata; class Mammalia; order Artiodactyla; family Cervidae; genus Dama; species Dama dama. The sequence continues at coordinate 10,601,756 of NC_083696.1, read as the reverse complement.
GGAAAAGATACTGCAGAAATGGATTGAGGGAAGCAGAGACCAGGGACCACAGGCTAAATCTGGCCTGATGCAGCCCCAGTCCAGTCACTGGTGTTCCTTGTCTTTGGCTGTTTTTGTGCTGTTTTAGTGGCAGATTTAAGTTGTTACAGAAAACGTCTGCCACCTAACCCTCTCCAGAAACAACTTGATGACCCTTGCAATAAAGCATTATATAGAATAGTGCAAGATTGGCAATAACCAATATATCCATCATAAGGGAAATTATTAGATAAATCCTGGTGTAAACATTTGATGGACTAGATAGAACATAGCCATTTAAAATGGTGATTATAGAGGTTATTCATCCAGCAAATATTTATTGGGCATTTTCTATTTTAGGCACTTTTCTAAGCGTCAGGAAATTAGTAGAAAAATTCCTTCCCTCATTGAACTTTCAGTAGAGGAGACAGAATAAACAAGATAAATATGGAAAATAACACAGAAGGGGTAAGTGCTAAGATGGAAAAAAGTAAAGTGGGGAAGGGAAATGTGAAACATTTCAGGGTGAGGGCTTGACATTTCAGTTGCTAAAGAAGACTTCACTGAGAAAATGGCTTTTGAGCAAGGACCTAAAATAAGTGTGTGGACTTGACACTGAGGTAGATGGAGGAAGAACATCTAAGGCAGAGGAAACAGAAAGTACAAAAGGCCAGAGTTGGAAATGTGACTCTGGTGTTCTCGGAATAGCAATAAGGCAAAGGGCTGCTGTAGAGAGGAGGAGGGAAGAGTTACAAGGGATGAGCTTGGACAGGTTATTGGGGGTTTGGGTGATGACAGATCATGTAGGGCCTTGTGGTAGCATGAAAAATCTCTACTATAAGTTGTTGAGGTTAAAAAAAAAAATCTCTTTCTCTCTTCTACTTTCCCTCCCTCTTTCTCTGTTTAATAATGATAGTTACATAAAGCAATGCATAAGGAAAAGATTGGAAGAAAATACCCTAAAATGCTAATGTCCTGGGTTGTGAATTATATTTTTCTTTTTGTTAAATGTTCTATAGTTTGGAAGGCAGCTATGCTCACCACTATAGCACCAATGCTTATAATTTGGCTATATTTTATAGTAAACATATTTTAAAACGTAAAAGGATTTTAAAGAAACTTAAAGGATATCTTTGTCTTTGAATACTTTAGAAATTGAGTACTTTAGATCCTCCTGAAGTTGATTGTAATCTGCATTGCTGCATTTTGGGGGTTTTTTTTTTGGCTGTTCCACCCTGGTGGCTCAGCTGGTAAAGAATCCACCTGCAATACCAGAGATCCCGGCTTGATCTCTGGGTTTGGAAGATCTCCTGGAGAAGGGAATGGCTACCCATTGCAGTATTCTTGTCTGGAGAATTCCATGGACAGAGGAGCCTGGCAGGTTACAGTCCATGGGTCACAAAGAGTCGAACATGATTGAGTGACTAAGACAGACACACACACACTCACTCACTCACCCACACACCCACACGTACATGGCTGAATCTTAGCTCCCCAACCAGGGATTGAACCCAGGCCCTTGGCAATGAAAGCTAGGAGTTCTAATCACTGGGGCCGCAGGGAGTTCTGCATAGCTGTTTTTTTAATGATTAATTTTTCAGTGTTTGTACATTGTAGGAATGATCTGTTTTACATTTTAGCCCCTATATTTTATGGGTAAGAAAATGATCAAGAGGAGAAAAAGAACTTGGGCTTCTAGTTCTTTTTTGTAGGTGTTTGTATGCTTCAGCACCATTTTATCTGAAGTTTTCTAACACTTTAGTGATTTTTATGATTAATAATTTACCTAATTTTTAAATTGAAAATCCTTGCAAATAATAATGTCTAAATCTGTTCTGTTGATACCTTCTCAGCACAGAACTGTTGTAGCAAATATGGTGATAGTAATGAATTCTTTTGACTAGCACCCTGGTTAAGAACTTGGATTTGGGACTCAGACTGCCTGGGTTTAAATTTTGTTTCTGGTCCTTATTGGTACTTAACTTCTCTGTGCTTTAGTTTCACATTTATAAAAAGGATATAATACTAAGTATTGGAGAAGGAAATGGCAACTCACTCCAGTATTCTTGTCTGGAGAAGCCCATGGACAGAGGAGCCTGGCGGGCTACAGTCCACGGGGTCACAAAGAGGTGGACACGACTGACGCACACAGCGTACTAAGTATATGCCTCCCAGGGCTGTTGTGAACATTAAATGAATTTATGTGAGCTGAATGTGAGGCACACAGGACAGATTATTATTGAGGTCTAGCTGTCTAGAAGGGAAGGCATTTAAACACTAGGTCCTAGAGAAAATCAAGTCCAGCAGACACTTGTATTATTGAGCATCTGTGTGCACCTCTGTACTTGGACCTCACAGCTGGCATATAGGAATTCATTGAGAATGTGTTGTTCAGTTGCTAAGTTGTGTTTGACTCTGTGACCCCATGGACTACATGCGGCACACTAGGCTTTTCTGTCTCACTGTCTCCCTGAGTTTGCTCAAATTCATGTCCATGAGTCGTTGATTCTATCTAACCGTCTCTTCCTCTGTGTCCCCCTTCTCTTCCTACCCTCAATCCTTCCCAGCATTGGGGTCTTTTCCAGTGAGTCAGTTCTTTGCATCCGGTGGCCACAGTACTGGAGCTTCAGCATCAGTCCTTCCAATGAATATTCAGGGTTAATTTCAAGATTGACTGGTATAATCTCCTTGCAGTCCAAAGGACTCTCAAAAGTCTTCTCCAGCACCACAGCCTAATCATTTTAACTTGCACAGTGGCTTTAAATAGTGTGCTGTTGTAGCACTCACACTGTGTTGTTGTTCATCAGAAAAGACCCTGATGCTGAGAGACTGAAGGCAGGAGGAGAAGGGGACGACAGAGGACCAGATGGTTGGATGGCATCACCAACTCAATGAACATGAGTTTGAGCAAGCTCCGGGAGATGGTGGAGGATAGGGAAGCCTGGCGTGCTGCAGTCCATGGGGTCGCAAAGAGTCAGACACGGCTGAACGACTGAACAACAACAATTGTAGCACTTACACTATAAACCCTCAGATGGTTATCAGAGTTTATGGAAAATAATGTTTATTTTTATTTCAGTAGGAGAAACTTGTCTTAGGTCTAAGTGGGTCATGTGGTGAAACGTGGGGCAGAATAAGTGGTAAAAGGTAAAGGACAGTGTCCAGCCACCACTAGGAAAGGTTGCTTGTTTACTGGAGCGTGCGAGCACTTTGCTTTGTTAGTATGTAGGTCAGGACAGTAAAGAACTCTGTTTAAATGGACACACTAGGGCAAGGGGATCAAATAGAGAGTGATGCATGAGGCTGTGACTCGGCCCTCTGAGGTATATAACCAGAATTCTAGTATTTGGCTGTTCCCTAAACTCAACACAGGCTGAAGGCCATTGAGCTCACGTAATGGTTGTATTTAAGAACTAACAATTTAATTTTTTTTTTCTAGAAAATGACAGTTTCCAAAATATCATATGGGAAAGCTTTTGGTAAAGTTTGAAATATGAAAAATAAAACTTACAGAGTACTGTGACATTTTATTTTTAAAAATGCAGGGTAAAAAAGTTAATTGTGTTTTTCTTTGTGTTCTTTATTTTAGTTAAAGATAGTTTTACACACACAGAATGTCCCTAATGTATTTTGTGTCTTTGCCTATTTGTGGATTGCATAAGATTCTGTTGCTTTATACTCATGCGGAAAAAACTGAAATTTTTTTGCAATGTTGATATTGTTCAGTGCTATGTCTTCAGAAGTAGTCCTTCCTCAAGCTGCTTTAAAAAAAAAAATTTTTTTTAACATATTTGGATCAATGCAAATACAGTCAGCAGTGTTTCTGCCACACTAGCTTTATAAGAAAGTTCTGCCTTCCTTGCAAAATCATGCATTGTTACTTAGCGTTTCTGTGGGCACATTAATTTTGAATAGAGCCTGGGAATGGTGCTTATTAACTAGAAGTGTTGTGGTTTTGGTAGTGAGTTCCTAACAGGACTCGGGTACTGAAGTGCTCGGTAGTATATTGCTGTTGTAGCAGTTGTGGTATTTAATTGAACCTAAAGGTTCCTGGGAATTTTTCTAGTTCATTATATTAGAGTGATTGGAAAGACTTCTGAGAAGTTTTTTAAAATGCAGTTTAGTGTTTATGATTTAGTTAATAGTTAAGCTAAGGACTTTTGGGACCATTTAGGGGGAGGGAGAAGGAAACCTTATGTTTACAGAGACCTTCATGAAACATGAAACTGTGCCGATGAATTAGCCTCTCTTGACCAGCCTTCTGCTGGTACACCAGGCTCTTGTCCTCAGATATGACTCAGAGTCCCCCTTAACACCCTTGTCAGTTATTCTTTTCAGGGCTTCAGTTGATACTTCAAATGCATGTAATTAATCTGGAGTGCTTAGGAAGGATGTGTGGGATCTCTCTTTAGGTTTAAAGAAATGACTATGAGTATTTTAATTTGATCCTTTTGAGTAGAAATCTTTGTTCTGTGTGATAAACATGTAGCATGTTAGCACCTAGGGAACTAAATTTGTATCCGTTGGACATCAGTCAAACTTTCTGTACTTGTACCATCAACTGTGACTCCGTGAGAGTGTATCTTTTAGCTTAACTTGTTAATTCTTAATCTTTTAGTCTTTTTTTCACCCCTTTAGGAATCAGATTAAAAACTTTGCATTCTCAAGCAGCAAGGTCCTACTGTGTGTAGCACAGGGAACTATATTCAATACCGTGTGATAAACCATAATAGATAATTAATATGAAAAAAGAATGTATGTGTATACATATAAAACTGAATCACTTTGCTGCACAGCAGAAATTAACACAATGTTATAAGTCAGTAATATTTCAATAAAATATTTTTTGAAAAGAATAAAAAACTGCCTTCTCAGAAAGTGCACACTTGCACATGCAACATCTGATTTTGTATAAAGTTTAGGAAATATGTGGACCCCTGATGCATTATGCTAACAAATTCTATTTTGTGTATTTATGTTTTAACATATGACTTTTTGTCTAAGGATAGAAACCTTAAAGATTTGAGATAAGGATTAGGAGAGTGAGCTTATGGGCATCCAGGGAAATTTTACTTTGTTGAAGGAGGAGAGGATAATATGGTTTTTTTCTTCATCAGAAATCCATTTAAACTGCTGTTTCTGATAAATGTGCTAGTAGTGTGCATCTGGATAAATCATTCTTCTGCACTATAGGTTTTGAAAAAATAGTGTCTCACTACTGGTGCACTCACAAAGGCAGTCTAGCAAGGAAAAATTAAAAAGCTTAAATTCTCATTCTCATTTCTATGGAATAAAGAGGGAGAATTCATTATGTCAAGCATTACAAATAAGCATGTATTAAAGTGGCTACATATGATGATGGCACATTGTTGGAACACCCCATGAAAGATAATTTGCATGGAAGATGATTATTCAGTAGGGCTTTAATTTACAAGAAACATTCCACCATTTAATTGAGCCCCTTTACACACACTGCTTCGCTTCAATAGATTGTGTTTGCTCCCTGCATATGTACAATGCCATAAGGATGGTTTAAAATCTGATTCAGTCTAGCTGGAAGGTGAGACAGCAGCTAAAAGTCATGTCATAAAAATATATATTATTAAACATTTGAGAATTGTTTTTTGTTTTGTTTTTAATATATTCTTACCGTTTTGCTATTGCTTTAAAAGTATGTAGTTGATGTATGATATTAGTTTCAGGTTTATTACATAGTGATGTACATTTTCATGCATTATGAAATGATCACCATAAATCTAATAATCATCTGTCCTCATACAAATTATGACAGTATTATTGACCATATTCCTTATGCTGTATATTACATCCCTGTGGCTTACTTATTTTATTACTGGAGGTTTGTACCTCTTAGTCCCCTTCACCTGTTTAACCCCCCCATCCCTAGCCCTCTCACCTCTGGCATCCACCAGTTTGTTCTCTGTATCTATGAGTCTGTTTTCATTTTGGTTTTCTGTCTTACTTTGTTTTCAAAGTTCCACATCTAAGTGAAGACATGTGGTGTTTGTCTTTCTCTGACTTATTTCACAAAATTTTTTTTAACTTTTTATATCTTATTGGAGTCTAGCTGATGAACAGTTTTGCAGTAGTTTCAGGTGGATAGCAAAGGGGCTCAGTCATACATACAGGTGCCCACTCTCCCCCAGACTCCCCTCCCACCCAGGCTGCCACCTAGCATTGAGCAGAGTTCCCCGTGCTGTGCAGCAGGACCTGGGTGGCTGTCTGTTTTAAATATAGCAGTGTGTACGTATTGATCCCACACTCCCTAACCCTTTACCCGTCGTTCCCCCTACCTGGCAGCCATAAGTTTGTTGTCTAAGTCTGTGAGTCTGTTTCTGTTTTGTAAATAAGTTCATGTGTATCATTTCTTTTTAGATTCCACATATAAAGGATGTCATACGATATTTCTCCTTCTCTGACTTATTTCACTCAGTATAACGGTCTCTGGGTGACATTATTTCATTCTTTTTAATGGCTTAGGTAACATTCTAGTGTGTGTGTGTGTGAGTGTGTGTGTGCACCAGATCTTCTTTATCCATTCATCTGTGGATGGACATTTGGGTTGTTTCTGTGTCTTGGCTGTTGTAAATAGTGCTTCTGTGAACACAGGGGCGCGTGTATTTTTTTTTAATGATGGTTCTGTATGAATTATGTCTGCGTACATGCCCAGGAATGGGATTGCTGAATCATTTGGCCACTTGATTTTCAGTTTTGGGGGGAACTTGCATACTGTTTTCCATAGTGACTGCCATAATGTGAAAATTAACTCAAAATGGATCAACAACAATACGTAAGAGCTAAAACTATAAAATAAATAAGAACAAAATAATCATAGAATTAAAATAAGTGACATTCAAAGAAAGCAGAAGAAATATCATTCCTTGCTGTTTTTAACTCATTATTTATTTCTCTGTTGATTGCTCTATAGAACATCAGGTGGTTTTTACTAATCTATACTATTATTATACTAACATGAGATTTAACACAAATTAGATGTTTCTCTATGATGTCTAAAATTATGATCATAGCATTGCAAACTGTTTAGGATCCTTTTGAAAGTATCATTTAATTTTTTTAATTGAAATGTAAGTTGATGTATAATGTTATGTCAGTTGCAAGTGTACTACATACTGATCAGATATCTACCTACATTATGAAATGGTCACTCTAGTAAGTTGAATTAATCATTTGTTCCCATACAAAGTTATTACAATATTATTGACTATAGTCCTGTGCTGTATACTGTACCCTCTTTGGCTTGTTTATTTTATTACTGAAAGTTTGTACCTCTTAATTCTCTTCACCTATTTTGCCAAACCCTTCAGCCTCTTCCCCTCCCCTCTGGCAGTCACCAGTTTGCTCTCTCTGTCTGTGAGTCTGTTTTCATTTTGCTTTGTTTATTTGTTTTGCTTTTTGGATTCCACATATAAGTGAGATGGTACAGCTATTTGTCTTTGTGTCTACATTTCACTAAGCACAGTACCCTCTGGATCCATCCATGTTGTCACAAACTGCAAGTTATGATCTAGTTTTTACATGTTGGACACAGTGAGGCATCACATGCTCTGGTATTTAAGTGTTATTTGACAATAACAAAAGCCTTATCAGAGGCAAATATAGATGGCCTTTAGGAACTTGTTGTGGTTTTGAATTACCTTTGGGTCTCTTCTAAACTTTGTATAATAATTTTTGCCTTTCTTCATGCCTGGTACATAGGTGTTCAGCGACTGCTTATTGGAAGAATAAATATTGTGTAAGAGACGCAACATAGGTGTGGTGATCATGAAAATAAATTCCAGTCGTACAGTTCTTTCAGGCATTTCCAGCAGTTAAATATTGCTGCCACAAGTACTGATGTACCTTTTAGAGCTCAAAAACATTTTTATACTAGCTTGTTTCTGATAAAACAGTAACTGCATGGGAATGATTTGCTCCCATTGGACTGTGTTCATGTAATTGTTGAATTATTAAAGCGTTTAATTAGTATTTCAGTATTTCAGTAAGTGCTGATATAAATACATCACTTTGTCTCTTGCTCCTAATTATGCAATATTGTGGGAAGTGGACCAGTATAATAGAGGAGAGGTGTTTCAGCCCCCTCGGTAGTGTCATCTTAATTAAGATCAAAGAGTTCTTAAGTTTCATGTGTTTGGGAAAATGGCAAAGTGAAAACAGTTTTTTGCTATTTTACACTTGGCTTGATCGATTAAATTGGCTAATAGAGAGGAAGCAGATAATTCAAATTGCTTTTACATTTTAAAGACTCTTAAGATGGAAAATAGAAAAGACAGAGGTAGATAAAGTACGTGTATATCATTTACAAGGAAATTTAATTCAGCCTAGCAGTGGCTTTGAGTATAAGTACTACCCTTCAGTTGTAGATAAGATAATGCATGTAGTATAATCTCGAGTAACTAGAGACAGAATGAAATTGATATTTTGAATTAGTTGTGCATTATTTAGTATGTCTGATAAAACAACAGCATATATCTGATGCTTTTACCACCACTTACGTAACACTGTCTACTCCAGGTAAGTAGATATATTGGTTCTAGGTGAACATTTTTACAGTCAAAAATTGTGGGCATCCTTTGTAAATTAACACCCATAAGCTTAACCTACAGATAAGAGAGTGGCAGAGGAAGCGGAAGCACTGATCAGAAAGAAAATCGAAGGAACAGAGAAATAAATAAGACTTGAAACTGTGAGAAGTAACATGGATTTTTTTCACTGTAACTATTCACTATAAGTATTCTAAAAGCGGAAAAAGCCCAGATCATCAAAAGTTTGTGTTATTAAATACAAATAAATGTAAACTTTCAATTTCCAATAAGAACAAAGTCAAACTGCAAAGATTAAAAATGGAAGCTAGAAATGCTAATGTCAAGTTTTCCTTCTAGTAAACCTTTCTAGACCGTCTGTGGTTTGGACCTCACCAGCGTATGTTTGGTCCTTTTCAATTCTGTCCCCACTTCTGGCATACAGTACCTGATGCTAGGAGGTGCTTACTAAATGATGTTTATATTTGATCTTTATTCTTCCTTATGATGTGACTTGCTAAGTTGGAGTCTCCTCCTTTGTTTTGTTTTCAATTCTGTTAATTTCTCCTTTACCTTATAATCTCTTTCTTCTGTTTTCTTGTATCATGTTCAAGCTTGTTAGTTTAATATTTAATTTTTAAAATTTTCAATCTTTTGAAACACTTTTTCTAATAAAAGCAGATAAGGCAGTCATCTTCCTGGGTCCATTAGTTTGCCTGTTCTCCTTGGGTTTTAATGTGTGATATTCTTAGAGTCTTGTTTCTAAATTATACACTATTATTTAAAATAGTATTTTTAAAATGCTTCTTATTTTGATTATTATGATACTTTTCAGTTTTGTTACATTTTGATCATAAATAGGATCTCTATGTTTTTTTTTTAATGTATTTTATTGTTTGACCATGCCACATGACTTAAGAGATCTTAGTTCCCCAGCCAGGGATCAAACCCAGGCCTTCAGCGATAAGAGTGTGGATTGAGTCTTAACCATTGAACTGTCAGGGAATTCCCTGACCTATATATGATTTGGGGGTTTTGGAACTTTGAGAGTTTGTTTTTAGCATATTGCATTATCATTTTTCAGAAAGGTATATGCCCATTGAAAAAGAGTGTATTCTCTATTTGAAAAAAAATTTATATCTATTCTGGTCTAATTCTGTTTTTCTGATTTTCTCTTACCTGTTTTGAATCTTTATTCTTATTTTTTATGTTATCAGACTACAGTCTCTATTTTTGCCCCAGTAAAAGTGAATTGGGCTGATTGTTTTATACCCTTAAATGCCCTGAATGAAATGACTTTGTTTTGGTCCATACACTTAAATGATCACTGCTGGGCATAGAATTCTGATTTTGAATAGCTTTTCCCTAAGAAACTGCAGATCCTTGTTGTCCTCTAGTATTTTATGTTGCTGGTGAGGTAGCTCACATTCCGTTTTAGTGCTTTATCCCTGATAACTGCTCCCCAGTAATAGCCACCTAAGTCTTAATACTGTCTTGGTATTTAGTATTTCTACCATCTCTAAGTAGCTCTAGGCCAGCTTGCCTTTGCCTGAACCATGTTTGATATCTATCCTGTTGCTATGCTTCCTACACCTGTCTCAGCTCCTGGTGCCTTTGAAAGAACCATGAAAGATTCCCTCCTCCTTGGTTCCATACTGTGGACATGATTGGCTTGAAATGTGCAGTCATTCTCATTGTTTGCTTTGACATAGACCCTTGTTGAGCCCAGTTGAGATCAACTTCCTTATTTCCATCTGTCCTATCTCCTTTTCTGTGGCTTGATCCTTGGGTATAGCCATAAAGCTTATCCCCTTTATGCAGCCCTGAGTCTACATGTGGGCAAGATGAATATACTAATTCAGGAGGACTTGGCTTAGCCTCTAGTGGGTCTTTGGTATAGCTGCCCATGGCACTGGTACAGGAATTCAGTCTCATCATGTGGACCTAGTATTCAGCATCTGTCTTTTGGTCACAATAGGTAGAATGAAAATTTGAATTAACATGGCCCAGACTTCTTTTAGAGTCAAGTAGATGATAGGAGTACTCAAGGTGACAAGTGTGGGTGACCCGAATTAGCAAGATACAGGGCTGTGTGATGACAACTGGCCAGTATCTTTTCTGCCATCATAGTCACCCATCATTACTGCCATTCATCAGAAGCTGATTTCTTTTTGGTGCTCATGACTCCTAATTTGAGAAGTGACGTCAGAATCAGATACTAAGGGAAGAGGATGGTTTTGGAAAGATGGTGAGATTTTTCAGATACATGCATTATTAGATATGTTGATTTTAAAGTACAAACCATGTGGCTTTAGAAGCTTTGTCCTGGATTACATGAAATTTAAGCCATTTGTAAGTCTGGTCTCGGGCCTGGAATTTCCTTATCCTGTTTTACACTTTTGGAAGTCCTAGGGAAGGTAGTTTAGAATTTCTTAGTGGAATGTTTTTCTAAAAATGATTAACAGTGAACCTTTGTGCAAAATCATCCTGGAAGGTGTGTGTATGAACACACGCTCTAATGTCATTTTAGTACAGGTTGTCAGTCTAGACCTCTATAAAACTGGCCCAGTATTAGCAGGCACTGCCGAGTCAGCTATTGGGGGGGGGAGGTGGCAGGGTGCTATGTGGAGAGAGGAAGGGGCTTTGGCTGGCTGAAGAGTGTGCTCTGAGGTGCCATAATTAGTGAGCAGATGGGGTCAGTGAATCTGCAAACTAGCAGAGGTAAGGTCAGGGGTTAGGGCTAGTTTGGATGAGATGTGTAGTACTGTAAAAATAATAGTGACCACTTATTGAGGATGGACTGTGTGACTTGAGTGCTGAATATATAGCAAAACTGGAGAGGTGATTGACTGGAGTGGGCAGTGGAAGTCATGCAGAGAAGTTTCTGAAAGTCTTTTTTTTTTTTCTTTTTTGCTGGACATGATGTCAGTCTTTTACATATGTTATCTTACTACAGCCATAAAACCAAGGTAACCATTACTATTATTTTCATCTTTAAAATGTGAAAATTGAGTCTCAGAGGTTAAGTGAATTGTTGAAAGTTAAACAGCTAGCAATTGCTGGAGCCAGGATTTGAAACATACTTGTCTGATGCCAAAACTTGTGCGTGGTGTATTGATCCACTGTGTACAGCAGATGAGATAAGACCTATGGGGTAATGTGTATCTTAAACTCTTTTCTTGAATTCTGAAAAAAAAAAAAAAGAAGGCTTTAAGTTTGTCCTACTCTGTCTTAACAGACAGACTTCACAGGAACTTTGTCATGAGTGGAAATTTGCAAGTAGCTCTTAAATTTAAGATTTGTGGTTGGCATAAGGACTGGTAGGTTCAGTATCCATCCAACAGTCCATCTGAGTGAGTTGCTATATTGTTACAGTCAAACCCACATCACACATATGCCATTTCCGGAGAGTTGGCTTCTTTCAAAGGCAGGTTGTTCAGTCAGACTGGAAAGGTTTAAGTGTGGGTATTTTATCAGAACCACAGAAAATTCAGTGTATATGACCAAAGCATGGTTGATAAAGTTGTTATTAGCATTTCTTCTTTTTTTTTTTTTTTTAGCATTTCTCTCTATATAAAAGAACATGCTAAATAGGTCCCATTTAGCAGGTTCTTTTATATAGAGAGAAATGCTAAAAAAAAAAAAAAAGAAATGCTAATAACAACTTTATCAACCATGCTGGGTGGAGAGGGAGGTGGGAGCGGGGATCGGGATGGGGAATACGTGTAACTCTATGGCTGATTCATATCAATGTATGACAAAACCCACTGAAATGTTGTGAAGTAATTAGCCTCCAACTAATAAAAAAAATTTAAAAAAAAAAAACAAAAACATGCTAAATCAAAACCCAAAATGGAAGTACGTGATAAAGTTGGCTCTGATTCAAATGGCTCCACTTTTATTCTTGGACCTGTGGGTGGGTAGGCATTGCTTATGTGGAGAGTTGTGTTCTTAGAAGTCACTGCATGTATCAAATATGTTCCAAATGGGCACCTCCCCCCCCCCCCCCGCCCCCGACCATAGGTTAAAGCCGGATCTTTTAGTAAGATTTCATAACTGAGGGAGCACCAAGGTTTGTAGTTGAATAATAAACACAATTGTAGATCACATTGCTGAGATTTTGAGCTATTCTTACCTTGGGGCCTTCGTCAAACCCCACCCCCCGCCCCACACACACAAGACTTTTGCTGCCCTTGTTCTGTCCAGCAAACTGATTTACCATTTCTAATTTGAACTTCTAAAGAATGGAATTTGTGGTTTTTTGGTGTTTCTCTCCACCTCATCTTATTTCTCTTATTGATTTCAGCTGTTTTTTTCCAGTATTTTTTAATTAAAAATTTAAATTTCTTTTTAATTGGAAGATAATTGCTTTAAAAGTTGTGTTGGTTTCTGCTTTACAACATTGTGAATCAGCTATGAGTATACATGTATCACCTCCCTCTTGAGCCTCCCTCCCACCCCCCACCTTTTTTCAGTATTGATCCATCATTTCCCATCTATATTCCCATGTATGCAAAGCCAACAAGATGTAATGGTGGCACCGATGTTAGTGCCAAGGGATTAACATCTCTGAAAGGGGGAATTGTGTGTGTGTGTTGGGGCGGGTGGATTTGAGAACAATCTAATAACAATGCTGTTGAAATAGAATGTGGATGGATCCAACTAAGGATATGTGAAATCTCAAAACCAGAGCATGGGTAGTGGTCCTGCACATGGACTGCAGGCATTAGCCTTTTTTCATATGTTTAGAACCACTTACAAATTCTTGGCTTTGGTGAGCCCCACAGTTGACGGGGATTCAGTTTAGTAACTAGCCACAATTTTGTGCCACACCTTGGAATATGAGGGGAGAATGTAACTGAGAAATCTGCCTTTTGGGGGTGGGTAACATAAAATTTACTATCTTAACCCTTTTTAAAGTGTGCAGTTCAGTGGCATGAAGTACATTCACACAGTTGTGCTATCATCACTACCATCTGTTCCCAGAGAGCTCTTTTATGGTGCTCTGAGACGCTTTCCTTCATAAAGATGTTGAGTGGTGTTGTCTAGAACTTGCTGCGATGATGGAAATGTTCTAGAAATGTTCTCTTTCTAGAGAGATATGATCGCCATTAGTCTCATGTGGCTGTTGAGTGTTTTGCATGTGGCTAGTAAGGAACCATAATTTTAATTGTGTTTCATTAAGTTTTACTTTAAGTAGCCACTGCAGAAGAGCATTAGTACCCCAGTACCCTAAGGTGCTGCACTGACGCCTTAGGGGCCCTGCTGGATGGGGCTTCGGTGCCTCCGAAGGACTCGCTGCTTTCTCTATGGTAAATCAGGACTGCATTTTCTCGTAGAAGTAATGATAAAATTTTTAATTGGCTGTTTCAGGTAGAAGTATTAGTTGTGTATTTCTGGTCAGCGCAGGGGACTAAATGAATTTCTTGGGGTGACCTGAGAACCTGATTATGATGGTATTGTCTTTATGACAGACCCTTGACTGCAGTCTGTAGCAGTTGGCTCACCCGCTGTGGACTGTCTTCGTGAAGAGCCTCGCTGTGCGTTGGCGTTTCCCCAGGCTCCCTCTGCAGGGGGTCGCAGCACAGTGTATGTGAGGCATCTAACACATTCTGACTCTTAACTCGTGTGTCAGAGATAACTCCATCACTAAAGGTATTTGGACAGGTGTTCTGTATACTGAATAAGCAAGAGAACATTGCGCTGTGCTGGCTGTGAGTTGACTGTGACATTTCCTTTTCTCCGTTATTCTGATTTCCCATTACTCACCCATTGCCCATCCTCTCAGGACCATAAACCCTAGAAGTACATTCTCTCCTGGAATCCACAGCAGTTGACCTCTCTATAAACATACAAATCTTGAGAAAATGAGCATCTCCTGTGGTTTCCATCTATTCATAATGGTTTGTTCTCAGTAAGGTGAAGTAGGCTGATTCTGGGGACCACTGGTGGTCTGTTTGTTGCCTGAATTATTTGGCTGTTCCTAATGATGCCATTACTCCTGCTTTATCGGTCTTTATTGCTGCAGTTATTCATATATAAAAGTAATTTTGCCCAGTACTTGTTACATGAAGGGAAATTTATTATGTATCTCTCTTGTATGTAATTTTCTAGTCCTCATAGGGTCCCACAATTGTACTTCCTCTGGGTGAGAGAACCCACATTGTGCCCTTGATTATTGTTTCTGTTTTGCAGACTTATTGCATAGTCAAAATAGGAACAAACATACCCTTAACTTACTGAATCTGAGTGAGCACAAAGAGAAGGAATAAAACAAAGGGATTCAGGCCCTATTATTAAGGGCCTTGGGAGTGGGAGAAGTTGGAAAACTCCCTTTACGTTTTTTATTTGACTTATCCCTGTGAATTAATCCCCTCAGTGTCATCCTCATCTTTGACTGTCAGGAGTCTTGAAGTCCATTTTTATTTAAGTTGTTCTTTGGAGTTCAGTGAAAGTAACTCCCTTTGTACATTTCTGGGAAGTGCTAAACTGATTGAAGTTACTGGTTCTAAGAGCTTGGGAGGTGTTTGTGATGAAGTCATTCAGGCACTGACAAGTTCATGTATCCACCTTCTCATCTCAGCTTTTAAATAGAAAGTATTTTCTGGGCATTAAGACACTTTCCTGTTTCATTTTCTTTACATTCAGTGTTCTCTTTGCCTGGAATTTTTCCCTCACTCAGCTTCACGACTTGCTCCTTCATATTTCTCAATTCTCAGCTTGAGTCAGGTTTTCAGAATTACCTTCCCGAACCATCCCAATGAAGTCTCCTCAATAATTCTCTGTCATATAGCTGTGCTTAGTTGCTCAGTCATGTCAGACTGTTTGCAACCACATGGACTGTAGCCTGCCAGGCTCCTCTGTCCATGGGATTCTCCAGGCGAGAATACTGGAGTGCGTTGCCATCCCCTCCTCCAGGGGATCTTCCCAATCAGGGATTGAACCCAGGTCTCTCGCCTTGCAGGCGGATTCTTTACCATCTGAGCCACCAAGGAAGACCAAGAATACTGGAGTGGGTAGCCTATCCCTTCTCCAGTGGATCTTCCCGACTCAGGAATTGTATTGGGGTCTCCTGCATTGCAGGCAGATTCGTTATACCACCTGAGCTACCAGGGAAGCCCATATCATATAGCACCTTGTTTAAATTCTTTTCCAGCATTTACCACACCTGTGATTATTTCACATGCCTGTATTTTATCTTAAGCTTCTTCTCTGATTGACCTTCAGGTTTATATATCAACATACCTGTTAGACATTCATGCATTTATTTATTCTTGAATATTTATTGAATGTCTACTGAGTACCAGATGCTAAGAGGACAAACACTCCTGGCATCTGACATAATGTGTGAAGCTAGGTACTTGCTAACATTAGTTTGTAACTGAAATCAGTACTTGCTGCACTTCTGTAGTCATTCACAGACATGCACAGAGCAGCGAAAAATTCGAATGGATGCACACATTCCCAGCTGAAGCTGAACAGGGCAACGTTTGACCTTTTTATTTCAGTTATCATACTATAAACAAATCTCTTTTTTATGGTCTATTTGGTGCCATGTGCTTTTTGCATATTTGTGCTTTTGTTGGTCTCTCCACTATTTATGGCCCCAAAGCATACCAGAGTGCCATGTAGTGTTCCTACGCACAAGAAGCTGTGATGTCTCTTACAGAGAATATACTTGTTAGATAAACCTAGACAGCATATTAAAAAGCAGAGACATCACTTTGCCGACAAAGGTCCATCTAGTCAAGGCTATGGTTTTTCCATTAGTCATGTACACATGTGAGAGTTGGACCCTAAAGAAGGCTGAGCACCGAAGAATGATGCTTTTGAACTGTGGTGTTGGAGAAGACTCTTGAGAGTCCCTTGGACTGCAAGGAGATCAAACCAGTCAATCCTAAAGGAAATCAACCCTGAATATTCATTGGAAGGACTGATGCTAAAGCTGAAACTCCAGTACTTTGGCCACCTGATGGGAAGAACTGACTCACTGGAAAAGACCCTGATGGTGGGAAAGATTGAAGGTAGGAGGAGAAGGGGACGACAGAGGATGAGATGGTTGGATGACATCACCGACTCAATGGACATGAGTTTGAAGAAACTGAGGGAGATAGAGAAGGACAGGGAAGCCTGGTGTGCTGCAGTCCATAGGGTCGCAAAGAGTCGGACATGACTGAGTGTGAACAGCAACAAAAGCTTTGTTCAGGCGTGAGTTACAGCACTGTTGGCCATGAATTCAGTGTTCATGAATCAGTACTGTACGTGTATTGAATAGGTATCATTAAACAGAAACACAGATAAAACAAAATCATGTGTTGTTCAGTTGGTGAAAAGTTTTTGACGAGAGGTTCACAGGAACCTAACCCTTTATTTCCTTTGGGAGTTCAGTATTCACTAATTCAGTGCAGTGACTTTACAGAACATAACCACTGCAGATAACAAGAATCAGCTGTACTTGCAAATTATTTCAAGTGCAAAAAAGGAAACAGAATACTGTGATGGAGAGTAATTGATAAGAAAGAGACCTTCTTTTTGGTTTGTACCTTTTCAGAGGTAAAATTTAAGTGGAGATCCATGGAACAAATAGACAATATTTCAGGCAGAAGTAATGGCTCTAAAATGGAAGGAGCTTGATGTATTTAAGGAAATGAGAGAAAAGCACTGTAGCTGGAGGAGGGTAGCACATGATGAAGTCGGAAAAGAAAGCAAGAATTTGATTATGTTACCTTTTGGAGACCACACTGAGAAATTTAGTTTCGGAATATCTAATGTGAAGGTATTAGCAGGTTTTAATTGCAGGGGTGAGATGATCTGCTTTATGGTTTTTGTTTTTTTTTTTAAATAAAATTCACAAGATTTGCAGGTGAGGTTTTTTTCAAACATAATTTTATTTATGTATTTAGCTATTTTTGGCTGCACTGGGTCTTTGTTGCTGAGTATGGAGTTTCTCTAGTTGCGGAGAGCAGGGGCTGCTCTTCATCTCAGTGCCCAGGTTCCCATTGTGGTGGCTTCTCTTGTTGCAGAGCACGGGCTGTAGGGTGCGTGGGTTCAGTAGTTGTGGCACATGGGCTTGATTGCTCCATGGCATGTAGGATCGTCCCGGGCCAGGGATGGAATCAGTGTCCGCTGCATTGCAAGGCATACTCACAACCCCTGGACCACCAGGAAAGCCCTGCTTTAAAAAGATAACTATATCTGCTCTGGGGGGAGTGGATTGAAGATGGCAAGGGGTAAAATGGAGAAATAAGAGGCATCACCATCCATATTCAATAATTGTCAAACCTGCCTATTTTACCGTCTAAATAGTTCTTAACTCTGTCTTCTCCCCTCTGTTTCAATTCACTGTCTTTGTCTGATCTGCTCCCACAACTTCACAACTGATAGCACTCTGCCTGAACCCTGTCCCACCCATCTTTCTATGCCATTATCTTCCTTAAAACCCTCTGCTGATTCCCTAGACCCCTTGACTGACTGGTCCTCTTTGCCTTTCAAGCACCAGCCATCACTATGCTTTGTACCCCATAGACAGAACTTGTTTGGACCTACTTGACTTTCTTTGTTTATGAATCCTTCTCCACCTACCATCTCATGCAGAGTTAGATGCACTTGGTATGTGCTCCCATGGTACTCAAAGCAAGACCCTGATACTTAATCATTTTCTATCTTTGTCATCTATGAATGGCCAGGTACTTAACTTTCTTTTTCAGTATTAGACTGTGAATTTTGTATATTGTGATTTTGAATCCCCAACATCCGTCACAGAGTTTAGATTATAGTAAAGATGAAATGTTTGTTGCGTGGATCTGTTAATGTTTTATAATTTCTTGGCTGGTGTTAGGTGATAGCTTATATTGTATTCTTTTTGTGGGTGAAATTATAGAAATAAAACCAGTGTCACATAATGTAAATGTTCATTTATTCATTCCAAAAATGTTTATTAGAGTCTCTGGAGAACAGTGCAATATGAGTAGTAAAAAAACAAATTCCTTGCTATCTTGGAACTTAGATGTGTGTATAATCTATCTATCCCCGTATATCCATTTTGATCTCTCTGTCTCTGTCTCTCTCTATATATACACACACACACACACACACACACACACAGTTGACCCTTCTACAACACGTGTTTGAACCTCACGGGTCCACTTATACTCAGATATTTTTCAGTAGTAAACACTATACTACTATATGGCCTGCAATTGGTTGGATCTGTGGACATGGAGGAAGGACAGATACGGAGGGGACTGGCTATAAATTATATCTGGATTACCTCCCATGTTGTTCAAGGGTCATCTGTGTATTTGTGTGTGTGTGTACATGTATGTATGCACATGTATCTGTATATATACATGCCCTTTTAATTCTGAATAGTTTTTTATTCACAGAAAAGCACTGAAGATAGTACAGGAAGTTCTCATATACCCCATATCCAGTTTCCCCTATTATTAACATCATACATTAGCAGCATACGTTTGTTACAGTTAATTAACCAATACTGATACATTACCATGAACTAAAGTTCATTCTTTATTCCGAATCCTTAGTTTTTTCCTAATTTCCTTTTTCTGTCCACGATCCTATTCATGACCTCATTACATTTGGCATCATACCCTTTTTGGCTTCTCTGAGCTGTGGCAGTTTTTCAGAGTCTTTGTTTTTGATGACCTTGACAGTTTTCAGGAGTGATGGTGCATTCTGTAGAGTTGAGAAGGCCCCTCAGTTTGGGTCTGTCTGATATTTTTTTCATGATTAGATGGGAATTATGGGTTCTTGGGTGGAGAAGGCAATGGCGACCCACCCCAGTACTCTTGCCTGGAGAATCCCATGGACGGAGGAGTCTGGTAGGCTGCAGTCCATGGGGTCTCAAAGAGTCAGACACGACTGAGTGATTTCACTTTCACTTTTCACTTTCATGCGTTGGAGAAAGAAATGACAACCCACTCCAGTGTTCTTGCCTGGAGAATCCCAGGGACGGGAGAGCCTGATGGGCTGCTGTCTCTGGGGTCGCACAGAGTTGGACACAACTGAAGCGACTTAGCAGCAGCAGCAGCAGCATGGGTTCTTGGGGGAGAAGACTACAGTGGTAAAGTGCCATTTTCACCGCATCATATTAATGGTACATGCTATCAACATGCATTATCACTGTTGAGGCCTTGACTCAGATATCACTTGGCTGACGTAGTGTTTATCAGGTTTTTATAGACTAAAGCACTCCCCTCTTCCCTGGCCACCATTCTGTACTTTTTGGAAGGAAGTCACTATGTGGATCCCACATTTAAGGGGTGGGGAATGATGGTCCACCTTCTTGAGGAAAGCTGCATTTACATAAGTTTTTCTGAATTCTTCTATACAGTAGACTTGTCTCTACTCTCTTTATTGGCAATCATTTATTTATATCACTATGGACTGATGGATATCTATTTTATGACTTTGGTTTATAATCCAATTCTGCTTTATTTTATTGCTCAAATTGTTCTACTTTGGGCCATTTGGAGCTCTTTGAATTGGCTTTGTATTCCTTTGGCATATTCCTATAGGTTTGTGCTTTGAGCATTTTCTTATTTTCTGGTAATAGAAGGGTGCTCGAGTATCCTTTTTATTGAAAATTTAATTTCCCTTCAGTGATTTCATATAGAGTTTGAAAATAATTTGATGTGCTTATAGGGCTTCCCTGATGGCTCAGATAGTAAAGGATCTGCCTGCAATGCAGGAGACCCAGGTTTGATCCCTGAGTTGGAAAGATCCCCTGGAGAAGGAAATGGCAACCCACTCCAGTATTCTTGCCAAGATAATCCACAGCCAGAGGAACCTTGTGGGCTACAGTCCATGGGGTTGCAAAGAGTTGGACGCTACTGAGCAACTGCTGAGTTTAAGACTATTATTAGGTAGATAAAACATCTTTCAATGTTGACTGGCTTTATTTCTGTGATGATTTATGTAGCTGCTTCTCATGTGCTTAGTTGTGTCAGTCGTGTCTGATTCTTTGCGACCCCACGTACTGTAGCCCGCCAGGTTCCTCTGGCCATGAGGATTCTCCAGGCAAGAATACTGGAGTGGGTTACCATGCCTCTTCTCCAGGGGATCTTCCCAACCCAGAGACCGAACCCAGGTCTCCCTCATTGCAGGCAGATTCTTTACCACTTGAGCCACCAGGGAAGCCTAGCTACTTCTGATAGATAAATATATATATGAATATGAGTTTTCTCAGAATATATTATGTTTGTGATCAGTTTTATACTTTGAGTTTGTTCAGATGTAATTTTTGCTTTGCAACTCATATTATAGAATTTTTACATTTCTCTGGCCTTTAGAGAAGTTTATGGTTGCCAGTAGCTGAGCAGATATCATTATGCTGGAAGTGTTTCAGTGATTATGTATGCTGAGTGGTAAGATTGCTTAGTCTAAAAAAGGACTCCATAATATTTGGCTTTTGGTTATAATTACCAGTCGTGCTTGCCAGAAATTAAGTTTAGCTTTTAGAAGCCTGGAATTCTTCATATGTTTATCTCTAACTAAATATTTCAGAGACTGTTATGAAACTGTCAGTAATTCCATTATGTATTATATGTTCAGCTTATTCTTGAGTTACAACTGATGGAATAATGAATGACATGTGATTATACAACACCATGGGAAATGCTTAAGATAACGGCATGTAAACAGTAATATTTAGTTTGATTACAACTTTTGTTTAAAATGAAATCTGACTGACCCTAAGCACAAATAAAAGACAAGAAGGTAAAAACTGAAATTGTTAATAGTGAATGCCTATTCTGTCACTTTTTCTGTAGCATGACACAGCTTTCCTGTTATTTTCCAATTTAAAAAAAATTGGCATGTCTTACTTCTTTAATGAGGAAATGAGGGCATTTTTTGAATTTTGGGAAAAGGATTTCTATTAGTTGAGAATTTGTTTGCTCCGTTCTGCATATTGAAAGTTAAATGGTCTTTAAAAAATATTCCGTAATTTGGTTGGTTTCTCCACTAATGATCTGGTGAGCCAGTTCTTATTTTTATAATAATAATACAGTTTACAAATTTAGACTATATCCTGTTTCATTTAAAATCTTTAATAGATTTTCCTTCAGTTATACACACAAATGGATCAGAGGTTAACATTTGGTGTTGATGTATTGAAACCATGACTTTGGGAATGTCATCGCTCCACTGGGGCAGCGGTGGGGACACAGGGCCCCAAAGGCCACAGAAGCCTTAGCTGCTTTGCTGCTGCTGCCACAGCTGCTAACAAGAGGGGCCACATTTTGAGGGACAGCCTTACATTCCTCTCATAGGAGACTGATGGCCTCAATAGATACCTTGGGGAGCCTCTTCTGGATTAAAAATACCGGTGCTATCTGCTTTGATGTTTTTTTTTTAGCTTCTGGTGGTGAAGGGGAGGTGAACTGAGCCTTGTAAGTTGCAGAGTAGCTTTTGCAGATTGATGTCTCTGGGTGTCCTCAGGATAGGTCAGGTGATTGTAGTTTAGAAACATGTTCCAGCCTTCAAAAAATTTGCAAGAGTAATACAAAGTTGACTTATTTCAAATCCTGAAAGATGATGCTGTGAAAGTGCTGCACTCAATATGTCAGCAAATTTGGAAAACTCAGCAGTGGCCTCGGGACTGGAAAAGTTCAGTTTTCATTCCAGTCCCTAAGAAAGGCAGTGCCAAAGAGTGCTCAAACTACCGCACAATTGGACTCATCTCACACGCTAGTAAAGTAATGCTCAAAATTCTCCCAGCCAGGCTTCAGCGATATGTGAACCGTGAACTTCCAGATGTTCAAGCTGGTTTTAGAAAAGGCAGAGGAACCAGGGATCAAATTGCCAACATCTGCTGGATCATTGAAAAAGCAAGAGAGTTCTAGAAAAACATCTACTATTGCTTTATTGACTATGCCAAAGCCTTTGACTGTGTGGATCACAATAAACTGTGGAAAATTCTGAAAGAGATGGAAATACCAGACCACCTGACCTGCCTCTTGAGAAACCTGTATGCAGGTCAGGAAGCAACAGTTAGAACTGGACATGGAACAACAGATGGATTCCAAATAGGAAAAGGAGTACGTCAAGGCTGTATATTGTCACCCTGCTTATTTAACTTATATGCAGAGAACATCATGAGAAACGCTGGGCTGGAAGAAGCACAAGCTGGCGTCAAGATTACCAGGAGAAATATCAATAACCTCAGATATGCAGATGACACCACCCTTAGAGCAGAAAGTGAAGAGCTAAAGGGCCTCTTGATAAAAGTGAAAGAGGAGAGTGAAAAAGGAAAGTGAAAGAGGAGAGTGAAAAAGTTGGCTTAAAGCTCAACATTCAGAAAACTAAGATCATAATATCCGGTCCCATCCCTTCATGGCAAATAGTTGGGGAGACAGTGGAAACAGTGGCTGACTATTTTTCTGGGCTCCAAAATCACTGTGGATGGTGATTGCAGCCATGAAATTAAAAGACGCTTACTCCTTGGAAGTGAAGTTATGACCAACCTAGACAGCATATTAAAAAGACATCACTTTGTCAACAAAGGTCCGTCTAGTCAAGGCAATGGTTTTTCCACTGATCATGTATAGATGTGAGTGTTGGACTATAAAGAAAGCTGAGTGCCGAAGAATTGATGCTTTTGAACTGTGGTGTTGGAGAAGACTCTTGAGAGTCCCTTGGACAGCAAGGAGATCAAACCAGTCCATCCTAAAGGAAATCAACCCTGAATATTCATTGGAAGGACTAATGCTGAAGCTGAAACTCCAATATTTTGGCCACCTGATGCAAAGAACTGACTCATTTGAAAAGAGCCTGATGCTGGGAAAGATTGAGGGCAGGAGGAAAAGGGGACGACAGAGGATAGATGGCTGGA
Organism: Dama dama; assembly: GCF_033118175.1. Taxonomy (NCBI): domain Eukaryota; kingdom Metazoa; phylum Chordata; class Mammalia; order Artiodactyla; family Cervidae; genus Dama; species Dama dama. The sequence goes on along the minus strand of NC_083696.1, from coordinate 10,578,326 downwards.
TGGCATCACCGACTCAATGGACATGTGTTTGGGTGGATTCTGGGAGTTGGTGATGGACAGGGAGGCCTGGCGTGCTGCGGTTCTTGGGGTCGCAAAGAGTTGGACACGATTGAGGGACTGAGCTGAACTGAACACAAAGGCAGATGCATTTACAATCTTTTCTTTTTGTAAAGCCTTAAAAAAAATAGACCATACTTTTCTTTCCAACTTTATGTTTAGAGATACATTCAAAGGAACATTATTTTGGCCTTAAGCCCGAGGAAGATATCTTCTTTTCTATAAGACCCTTGTCTGCCACTAGGAAATATTTTGACATGCAAGAGAAGAAAGACTGGAGTGATTATTTTCTTAGTTGCCTCCTGGGCTGTTTTAATAGAAGATGCTGATTCATATATAAAATAATGATGTTATTCCCACAGGTTACCATTTGATAACCTGGCACTGAAGTTAGGATTGCAACATCAAAACCAAAGTCTGCATTCTAGTAGTGCTCTGATTTCATGATGTGAGGGGTATTAGTTCCTCCCATCTGCTGGTGTCCCTGTGTGTGGTATCAGCTTGTCCTGTGTCTTGATAGGAGAATGTATCTTTTAGTAGAATGCCCATGAATTCTTCATAATGGGATTGGTCAGTACACTAAAATGAGAAAAAAACTGCAAAACTGCAGTGTTTCTTTTCTTAATAATGGCCCTTGGAGTAGCCCTTCAAAATCATTGCAGTAAAACCTAGCTAGTCCCAAAATTATTTCAAAGTTGTGAAATAACTATATATCATATAATAAAAAACTGTTGTTAACTTGTGGTCATGTTTACTTTATCCATCTTTATGTGTGTATGTATATACACATGTGTATATATGTATATGTGAAATTGTGTGCATATGCCCATGCATGCTTTCTCACTGAACCATTTGAAAGTAAGTTGCAGACATGACACATCATGGCTTTAAGTACAGTTTGTCTGAACAGACCATCTGTTGCACGGCTACTACTCCCTTATCCTCCTGTTACCCTCTTCTCACATTAGCACCCCTATCTGGGTAACGCATATTGACATGCTAGCATGTAGCCTTCCATATTTATTGCATGCTCTTATAATTACACATACACATATATTCATATATGCAATTTTGCCTTGTTTTACAGAGATGAAATCATATGCACATTTTTCTGCATCTTGCTTTCCTTATATAAGCATACTTTGGGGAACACCTTTAAAGAAGTCAGTTGATACCACTGTAACTAATTTGTTTTTAATAACTTTCAGATATATTTCACATACTATGAATATGCCCGTTTAAGCTAAATTATGCAATGGTTTTTCATATATTTGTAGAATTTTGCAATCTGATCACTCTCAATCAGTGAGAACATTTTTATCACCCTAAAAAGAAAGCTGGTATGTATTAGTGTTTACTTTCAGTTTCCCCTCAAACTCACTCCAGTTTGTAAGCAAATGGTAGCCTACATTCTGTCTTTGTAGGTTTGCCTATCTACCCATTTCATGTAAATATGATGTGTATGCTTCCCTGGTGGCTCAGACGATAAAGAATCTGCCTGCATTGAGGGAGACCTGGGTTCAGTCCCTGGGTTGGGAAGATCTGGAGAAGGGACTGGCTACTCACTCCAGTGTTCTGGCCTAGAGAGTTTCGTGGTCAGAGGAACCTGGCGAGCTACAGTCCATGGGGTTGCAAGGAGTCAGACACAACTGAGTGACTAACACTTTTGCTTCACTTTTAGTCCTATAAGTGACTTATTTCACTTGAGATAATGTTTTCAAGGTCCATCCATGGACCATTAAGATAATGTGTTCAAGCTACCAATCCTGTGGCGCTCCTGCAGTCATCCCCTACTGGCCTTCAGAGCCAAATGCTCTGGGGGCTCCTCTTTCTGGTGCCGGATCCCACATAGTCAGGGGCCTGACTGTGGGGCTCAGAACTCTCAGTCCTGCAAGAAAACCTCTGTAACATAGGCAAAACACTCTCCGACATAAATCAAAGCAAGATCCTCTATGACCCACCTCCCAGAATATTGGAAATAAAAGCAAAACTAAACAAATGGGACCTAATGAAACTTAAAAGCTTTTGCACTACAAAGGAAACTATAAGTAAGGTGAAAAGACAGCCCTCAGATTGGGAGAAAATAATAGCAAATGAAGAAACAGACAAAGGATTAATCTCAAAAATATACAAGCAACTCCTGCAGCTCAATTCCAGAAAAATAAATGACCCAATCAAAAAATGGGCCAAAGAACTAAACAGACATTTCTCCAAAGAAGACATACAGATGGCTAACAAACACATGAAAAGATGCCCAACATCACTCATTATTAGAGAAATGCAAATCAAAACCACAATGAGGTACCATTACACGCCAGTCAGGATGGCTGCTATCCAAAAGTCTACAAGCAATAAATGCTGGAGAGGGTGTGGAGAAAAGGGAACCCTCTTACACTGTTGGTGGGAATGCAAACTAGTACAGCCGCTAAGGAGAACAGTGTGGAGATTTCTTAAAAAACTGGAAATAGAACTGCCATATGACCCAGCAATCCCACTTCTGGGCATACACACTGAGGAAACCAGATCTGAAAGAGACACGTGCACCCCAATGTTCATCACAGCACTGTTTATAATAGCCAGGACATGGAAGCAACCTAGATGCCCATCAGCAGATGAATGAATAAGGAAGCTGTGGTACATATACACCATGGAATATTACTCAGCCATTAAAAAGAATTCATCTGAACCAGTCCTAATGAGATGGATGAAGCTGGAGCCCATTATACAGAGTGAAGTAAGCCAGAAAGATAAAGAACATTACAGCATACTGACACATGTATATGGAATTTAGAAAGGTGATAACGATAACCCTATATGCAGAACAGAAAAAGAGACACAGAAATACAGAACAGACTTTTGAACTTTGTGGGAGAATGTGAGGGTGGGATATTTCAAAAGAACAGCATGTATACTATCTATGGTGAAACAGATCACCAGCCCAGGTGGGATGCATGAGACAAGTGCTCCGGCCTGGTGCACTGGGAAGACCCAGAGGAATCGGGTGGAGAGGGAGGTGGGAGGGGGGATCGGGATTGGGAATACGTGTAAATCCATGGCTGATTCATATCAATGTATGACAAAACCCACTGGAAAAAAAATAATAATAATAATAAAAAAAATTAAAAAAAAATAACTTAAAAAAAAAAAAAAGAAAACCTCTGTAATATAATTATTCTCTAATTTCTGGGTCGCCCACCGAGGGGGTATGGGGTGTGATGATATCATGACTCCACCCCTTCTACTAGTGCTGCTGGCTTTATGTCTTTAGTTGTAGAGGATTTTTTCTGGTAGATTTCAGTCTTTTCTAATAATGATGGTTGTTCTGCAGACTGTGATTTTGGTGTTCTCATGAGAAGAGGTGAGCTTAGGATCCTTCTACTCCTCCATCTTGGCTGCTCTCCAGAATATTTTTAATCATAAAAAGACATTAACTTTCAGGTGCTAATCCTGGAGGCTGGGAAGTCCAGAATCATGGCACCGGCTGATTCACAGTCTAATGAGATCTCTCCTCCTCATTCACAGGCATCTTCTTACTGTGTCCTTGTATTGTAGAGCTAGGCTAGCACATTTTGAGCAGTTTGAATGATAATGATGATTAGACTATTAATTTCTAATTTTTGATGGCAATCTCTTGTTCTAGTTTTAAGATTTTATATTTTGGGATAAATACTATTTATTGGATTAATGAAGTTTTCTTCTAACAGTAAAATTTTTAGTTAAGTAAAATAGAATAGTCAAATCAGAGAATTAAATGGAAAAACAGCTGATGAAAAACAATTCTAAAAAGTAGAACAGAAATGATTAATGAAGGCAGAGAGTAGTAATCAGCTGATAAGATTGCTAGAAGTTCTTACATTCAGGCAAAAAAAAAAAAATACTCTTAGTCCTGAATGTATGCCAAATCAATATAGAGTATTAGAATAAAAGAAGAAAAGCAGAGCGATCTAAGAAATACTGGGATAGTACTGGTGCATGCCCAAATAGGTTTCATTGGGTAAATCCTACGGCTAATGTATGCTTGGAGATAAAAAGCCCTTCTAGAGGGAAGCATGCCAATTCACCAATAAAAACATATATTCTTAGCACTGTTTAAAGGAATGTTCATTTTGTCATAGGTTAAAACATTGGCTAGGTTAGTTGTCTTGAGAAATAATACTCTTCTTGAATATATACAATGAATATGATTATAGTCTTATGAATATATTCTTAACAAATCTTTTGGTATTCATTACATTTTAAACTGAACTCAAAATTTCCCATTATGGTCAAGAGTACAGGCCATGAATATGAATATATGCTGATAAAAATATGAATACCATCTTAATGAATAGTGTTGATATTCATTAAATTTTAAACCAGGTTCAAAAATGCCCCAATATGGTCAAGAATATAGCTCATGAATATGAATATAAACTTATGAAAATGTTCATGAATATATTGGTATTCATTAATTTTTAACCTGCATTAAAACATTTTCCCAGTAGGGCAAAGAAGACTATATTCGTGAATATATTCATGAGGAGGATATATTCATGAATATAATCTTATAAAGAATATATTCACTTTTATTGAATATATTTGTTAAGAATATATTCATAAGAAAACTAAACCACTCTATAGCTCTTGCTTTTTTTTTTTTTAATTAAATAGTTCTTAAAATGCTGCTTTGAAGCAAAGCAGCAAATACTAAATACTAAAGCAAATACTGAAATTTCACTGGAATCTTCAAAGAGTGAAAGTATAAATTTGGTACACTTAGTGAATTGATCTGTTTATGAACTGGCTCCTAGTGAATAGTTTTTTGGCAAATTAATTTAGAGCCGTCTCAGCATCAGATGTGCATGCATGCTCAGTTCACCCATGGCTGACTCTTTGCGACCCCATGGACTAGCCCGCCAGGTTCCTCTGTCCTTCACTATCTCCCTGAGTTTGCTCAAATTCACGTCCATGGAGTCGGTTATGCTATCTAGCCATCTCATCCTCTGCTGCCCACTTCTCCTCCTGCCCTCAATCTTTCCCAGCATCAGGGTCTTTTCTAATGAGTCAGCTCTTTGTATCAGGTGGCCAAAGTATTGAAGCTTCAGCATCAGTCGTTCCAATGAATATTCAGAGTTGATTTCCTTTTGGATTGACTGGTTTGATCTTCTTGCAGTCCAGCGGACTCTCACGTGGAAGGGACTGTAGCAAATAGCATCTGTTTCAGCCCCCTGATTTCTTCTTCCCAGTAAGGTTCAGGCTCTTTAGCTTGGCCTTTGTAACTCTCCATGTTATTTCAATCTATTTTTCTTAACTCCTGCTATGTTCCTTATCTGCTCCATTCTCAAGCAAATGAAAATATTTGCTCTTTTCTGTACATCTTGAACTTCCCACCTTCTTGCCTTTACTCAACTTTGTTTCCTCCCTAAAATTCTGACATTTTGCATATCCCAACCCTATCCATTTAGTTGAAGATTTTGTTGAGGCCACATTATGTGCCTGGCACTGGGCTCAGAGCTGAGAGTGTAATGAATAAAATCGTGCTCAGAGTGGATTTGAAAAGCCACTTCTATTAACACTATAACAGAGGTGGACATTTAAGTAGGGTAACATCAAGTCCCAGAGAAGCAAATGAAGTGGCACCTACAGAGCCTTGGGGCGGTGGCGGGTGGGGGGGGGGCGGATATTGGGGGGGGAGACGGGGTTGAAGAAATACCTCTAAATCATTGATTCTTATGGAATCGGGATAGAAGAAAGCATTTGACAATGTCTGGAGATATTTTTGTTTGTCGCAACATGAGTGGGAGGGAGTGTGCTACTCACTTGTAGTGGGTAGAGGCCAAGGATGCTGTACACAGATCCTGTGCACGAGGATCCCATGCACAGAACAGTCACCACGACAAAGAATTATCCTGTCCAAGTGTCAGTAGTGCTGATGGGTGAAAAACCTCGCAGTAAATCAAGCTGCAAAGATTGAGTAGGATGATGTTTAATGAGGCCCCCCCCAAAAAAGAGCAGTTTTTGTAAATATCTGAAGTTAGTTAAGATACCACAGCTAGAAACAGAATGAATTAATATGGCTGGAGCTCAGCTTTTGAATGGGAATGAATTAGGTTAGAGCAGTAAGCCTCACTAGTTGGGTCCCGATCCACATGCCTCAGAAAGCCATGTTGAGAAAATTGGAATGTCTTCTCCTTGGCTTTTTGGAAACTGATGGAGAGTGATTTTACTGTAGGCAAACCCTGAAGAACACTGGGGTAAATTCACTGACAGGTAAACAGTTTATACAGCTCTGGTACTTTGTAACTAGTAACAAATCTGTTTATCAGTAGATACCATGTTAAAGCACTGTGACTGAGAACAGCCATTCTATCATGTCAGAACTCCTCTTGGTTACCCATCTACTGAGGATTATTCATGAGGCTGTGGAAGGGAGGTCCTTGTCAATTGAGGATAATTGGCACTGAAAGGGCATTAATGTTCACCCGTGTAAATTAGGGACAAAAATTTTATAGTAGCTAGTGAGGGGACTTGATGGGAGCTTTGTCTTGAGTGGTCCTCAAGACCACTCCCAGGGTTGATGACTTTCTGGGAATCACAGAACTCAGAAAGCTCTTAGACTCACTGTTACCATTTACTACAGTGAGAGAATATAGATTAAAGCTAGCTAAGAGAAAAGGCAGATGGGTGAAGTCTAGGAGAAACCATGCATAGGTCAGACTGTATATTGTGGCCCAAAGTCTCAGGCATACAAAACACTCTTTATCAGGCAGGGTATTCCAGGAATTTAGGGGTTATCTCCCAGAAGCTGGTAAAGGGTTAATTCTCCTTTCATTGAAGGTACAGGGTTTGAACAACCCTAGCCTGCTGAATTAACCTTTTACTGCATGGGCTTTTTTGTTTGTTTTCTTTAAGGTTTAAGGAAATTATGTTTTATTCCTGATTTAGTATGATTTTTTAAAAATTATGATAAAATTTACCATTTTGAGTATACAATTCAGTGGTATTGAGTATATTCATATCGGATATTGTTATGCAGTCAAATCACCACTGTTCATCTCTAGAACTTTCTTATCTGAAATTGAAATTGAAATTAAATTGAATTATATGTACCTATTAAATGGTTACTCCCCATTTGAGTCTCCCTCAGACCCAGGTTAAAGCTATTCAATTTCCGGTCTCTTTGAATTTGATTGTTTCAGATAACTCATATAAGTGGAATTATATAGTATTGGTCCTTTTGTGACTGACTGACTTCGCTTAGCATAGTATCTTTAAGGTTCATCCATGTTGTAGCATGTATTTAGAATTTCTTTACGTGTTTCAGCATTTAATTAGAACCTTTCCTTTTTAACATTTTTTTTTTCATTTTTAGTAAATCAAGAATCATTTTTTTTAACATTTATTATATAAGCTTCAACTTGGGGGGAAAAACCCTAAATTAATAATAGGTTTTTTTTTTTTAATCTTGTATGTAACAAAATTTATATAATTGAAGCTCTGTGCTAATCCTTAGAATGAACAAGTAGCTGGAATGATCATTTGAGGGGTATGCTTTTCTGACAGAATTATATAAGAGCATAATACAATGTGCTTCACCAGTTTCATCTCACTGAGCCAGGTCAGGAAAAGGGATATTTTTGTAGAAATGTCCTTGGTTTCTTCAGTTTCCCTAAGGGCCTCTCTTAGTACCAGAAGATTTAATTCACTCTTTTTTTGAAATATCTACTGTATCGTCTTTGAGAATTCTCCATATTTGCTAACTGGTCTAAGTCTGCCAGACATTAATTTGTAAAAATGGTTTTGCATATGATTAAAGCAGTTCTCCAGCATTTTTCAGCAACTTGCTCAAATCATGCATTTTTGGAAAAGTTTGTAATTTCAGTTTACATTCATCCTGCTTTTATGTGGGCTTCCCTCGTGGCTCAGATAGTAAAGAATCTGCCTGCGATGTGGGAGACCTGGGTTCGATCCCTTGGTCGGGAAGATCCCCTAGAGAAGGGAGTGGCTACCCATTCCAGTATTCTTGCCTGGAGAATTCCACGGACAGAGGAGCCATGGCAGGCTACAGTCCATGGGGCTGCCGTCCATGGGGCTGCGAAGAGTTAGACGTGACTGAGCGACTAGCACTTTCACTCTTTGGGCTCTCGTGTGGTCAGGTATTTGCTGTGTCCAAAAAGGAGAGAGTGACGTAAGGAGATTCCCAGAAGTAGATTCTAGTATTCAGAGAGGGAGTGAGGACCGGTCAGCTCATTGAGGAGTATTTGTGTTATGACAACTTTTGCTTCTCTTCACAGTCTCAGGATTATAGGGTCATGGTTAATGGAGCTGGATAATGAGGACTCTTGCACTTCGTGAGAATAGTGAATGAATGCTCAATAATTTGTTAGAGAATTTAGCTCATTGATTCACTCAGGGCCCAAAGTAAGTGAATGCTTCTCACAGAAATCCCACAGAATGTGTTTCTTTAAGTTGTCATACTTTAAAAAGTTTGGCAGAATGACAGAGGCTTTTGGTTTTAAGCCTTCACAAGTTTCGCAGTCTCTAATGCCTTGTCTGCTCGCACTGTGTTCAAAGTACTTGGTGTTTATAGACCTAAAGTACACGTGAGTATAGAAACAGATCGCAGCCTATGGGCACCAACTCTGTGTCAGCCAGAGTCATCACATGAAGCAATCACTCTCAGCCTGAGAAGTCTATAATCAGAAATCACCCCCTGCATCCTCATGAAACAGTGCTGCTTAATGTTCTCATATGTTATAATGTGGAGATGATTACCAAAACATTATCAGCATGGGTGAGTTGGCGAGAGCTAATTTTGAAACAAGGAAAGTCTCCCTTCTCTAGCACCTGGGGGTTATGGAGAAATGGCTGTGGCTGTGAAAGTGCAAGGGAGGAGCTCTGTCTTACTAAATGAGGCAAGAGCTCAAGTTGGCCTCAAGCTTGAGCACCATTTGTTTGGAGCACTGCAGCACATCATCCCTTTCTGATGGGCCACGGGGTGGGGGAGCACACTGAGCCTGGTGTGGATACAGGGTCCAGGACCATCACCTGAGAGGTGGTCTAATGACAGAAATTGAGGAGTAGGGGCAGAAATGCAGGGTTGGTCAAGACAGAAATCTCTACATGTAACTTATGATGTAAAAAAGAAGAAAGATCACATGTATAGTTAAGTAAATACTTGATAAAATCCAACATCCTTTAATTAAGAAACTGAGAACACATTTTTCACATAGTTTAAAAGCTTACTAGGAACAAACATTTAACATGATAATTTGTTAACCTGGCCATAAAATTAAGAATCAGAAAATACTTTCGAAATGTAAGGGTAACAAAGAGGGATTTGTCTTCCCAAATATAAGAACATTTTCAGCTCCTGGGACTTTAAATGATTCAGTATTGTCAAATACATACATAGATCAGTGAATCAGAATATAAACTGTAGAAAAAGGAAATTTTTGTGCTTTTGCAAAGGGACCATAATTCTCAACCAAAACCTTATGAATTTTTAAATTCCTTTTTATTTCTTAGGGAAATGGTCTCTTTCTCTGAGTATTTACACAGATGAAGGCTATGGTCTTAAATTGGAGGATTTAGTCCTATTACCAGTGCCTTGAAATTCAAGTCCTCTTGATACCTTTTAAACCTTTTTCAGAGTTTCTAAAATATTTAGCTTTATGAACAAAAATAGGTTACTCACATTCTCAATTCCTGTCACTTATTCACCAGCTCATCTGAAACAATTATTACCCTTTCAGTACTCACCATCTTCTTTCTTAAAAATGGGAGTCAGAGTGGAGGGACTATTAATAAGATACATATAGTAGTTTCAAAATCTCATTCCCAGGAGCAAATATTTCACAATAATAAGAAAGACCTGTCCTGCCTTCATGAGAATCAGTTAAGATATAAGAACTAATATATGTATTATATAGCTATATATATAGCTGTATATTATGTAATTATATCTACATTTATTAAATAACTTATTACCACATTTTAAATGTTTAAGATTTATCCACTGTGCATAAAGAAAATACATCTTTGTCTGAATGTTTCATCTTTTATTACAAGCTTTAGAAGTGTAGCAGTAATATAAACTAGAAGCTTTGTAAAATCTAGTAATTTTGGAAACAAGTGGCCAGAGGTGAGGTCTTAGAATTGAACCAGGCGTGGAGGTTCCTCTGCATAGAAATCAGTTCAGTTCAGTCGCTCAGTCGTGTCAGACTCTTTGCAGCCCCATGGACTGTACAGCACACCAGGCTTCCCTATCCTTCACTATCTCCTGGAGCTTGCTCAAACTCATGTCCATTGAGTCGGTGATACCATCCAACCATCTCATCCTCTCTCATTCTCTTCTCCTCCTGCCCTCAATCTTTCCCAGCTTCATGGTCTTTTCCAGTGAGTCAGCTCTTTGCGACAGGTGACCAAAGTATTGGAGTTTCAGCTTCAACATCAGTCCTTCCAATGAATATTCAGGACTGATTTCCTTTAGGATTGATTAGTTTGATCTTCTTGTAGTCCCAGGGACTCTCAAGAGTCTTCTCCAACACCACAGTTCAGAAGCATTGATTATTTGGCACTTAGCCTTCTTTGTGGTCCAACTCTCATATCCCTACATGACTAATGGAAAAACTTTGATTAGACAGACCTTTGTTGGCAAAATGATATCTCTACTTTTTAATGTGCTGTCTAGATTTGTCATCGCTTTCTTTCAGGGAGAAAGTGTCTTTTAATTTCATGACTTCAGTCATCGTCCACAGTGATTTTGGAACTCAAGAAAATAAAGTCTATCACTGTTCCCATTTTTTCCTGCATGGAGATGTGAAGAACATATTGGAGTCAAAGGAAACTTGTAGGGTTTGGACTTCATCTAGTGAGGAGATGATGATGCCATTTATTGAAGTATTAATTGGGATGTTCATTGTCAGGGTATGTACCTGATAATCAGATTTATAGGGGTGGATGAGAGCATCATCTGATAAGTGAGTAATATGAGAATGCTAGGACCACTGATAAATTATAATTTTAAAAGTAAAAAAAAAAAAAAAAAAGATGATGAATCACAGCAAAGAAAACTGAGAAAGTAACAAGGCAGTATCATGGAATCCAAGGAAAATTAGAGTTTCTAGTAAGGCGAAGAACAGCTCTGAGAGCCACTGAGAAGCTAAATGAAGAGAACCGAGGAGTGACAGGTGAGGCTGTTGACATGAAGGTCACTGGTGACCTTGGTCAGAGCAGTTCCAGTGGACAGTAGGGTAGCATGTTCTTGCACATTGTTCTCTGAAATCTGGTATCAGCATTGCTTTACCTCACTTACCAAGATGGGGCTGTATTTTCAGCTTCTAGGACAGATTCTTCATGATTAGACCTTTATGTCCTGGAAAATTCCATCAGGAGAATGAGGCTGTATGTATTTAAAGACAGCTTTAGAAATGTTAACATCAGTCACTTGGAGATAGAATTTCAGTTTTTCTATTTACTCTGCTGCTTTGAGTGGGCTGTAAAGCCTGAATCATCTTGTCAAATCATATTCATTGATGGGAAAGTCACTTTAAAAATGTCACTGAGTAGTACTAACTAGTCAACACAGGGAAAATTTTGAATGAATGGAATGCCATTGTAACTATAATTAATTTTAATTCTTTTCTAATAGTAGTAGACACTTACACTTAGTATAAACTTCAGAAATTAAAATCATGAATAATTGGGAGTTAACAAGAACTTGGAGGTTTTTAATGGGTAAGTATTTTAGATAGATTAATATTTTTAAAGCATTTTTATATACTATCAGTACCAAATTATTGACTAAGATTAAGGTATTTGTTTTTCATAAGAGTAGACATTTTACTTAAAATTATTTTAAAATTACTTATTTTCCTGGTAAAGGCATAACTGGATTGTATGATGTAAATGTGTATTTTAAGTTAGGACTTAAAACTAGATGAGTCTGGAATTGAGCTTCAAGAGTTGCTTGTATATTTTTGAGATTAATCCTTTGTCTGTTTCTTCATTTGCTATTATTTTCTCCCAATCTGAGGGCTGTCTTTTCACCTTACTTATAGATTTCTTTGTTGTGCAAAAGCTTTTAAGTTTCATTAGGTCCCATTTGTTTAGTTTTGCTTTTATTTCCAATATTCTGGGAGGTGGGTCATAGAGGATCTTGCTGTGGTTTATGTTGGAGAGTGTTTTGCCTATGTTCTCCTCTAGGAGTTTTATAGTTTCTGGTCTTACATTTAGATCTTTAATGCATTTTGAGTTTATTTTTGTGTATGGTGTTAGAAAGTGTTCTAGTTTCATTCTTTTACAAGTGGTTGACCAGCTTTCCCAGCACCACTTGTTAAAGAGGTTGTCTTTTTTCCATTGTATATCCTTGCCTCCTTTGTCAAAGATAAGGTGTCCATAAGTTCATGGATTTATCTCTGGGCTTTCTATTCTGTTCCATTGATCTATATTTCTGTCTTTGTGCCAGTACCATACTGTCTTGATGACTGTGGCTTTGTAGTAGAGTCTGAAGTCAGGCAGGTTGATTCCTCCAGTTCCATTCTTCTTTCTCAAGATTACTTTGGCTATTCGAGGTTTTTTGTATTTCCATACAAATTGTGAAATTATTTGTTCTAGTTCTGTGAAAAATACTGTTGGTAGCTTGATAGGGATTGCATTGAATATATAGACTGCTTTGGGTAGAATAGCCATTTTGACAATATTGATTCTTCCAATCCATGAGCATGGTATGTTTCTCCATCTGTTTGTGTCCTCTTTGATTTCTTTCATCAGTGTTTTATAGTTTTCTATGTATAGGTCTTTTGTTTCTTTAGGTAGATATACTCCTAAGTATTTTATTCTTTTTGTTGCAATGGTGAATGGTATTGTTTCCTTAATTTCTCTTTCTGTTTTTTCATTGTTAGTATATAGGAATGCAAGGGATTTCTGTGTGTTAATTTTATATCCTGCAACTTTACTATATTCACTGATTAGCTCTAGTAATTTTCTGGTAGAGTCTTTAGGGTTTTCTAAAATAAATGACCCAATCAAAAACTTGGCCAAAGAACTAAACAGACATTTCTCCAAAGAAGACATACAGATGGCCAACAAACACATGAAAAGATGCTCAACATCACTCATTATCAGAGAAATGCAAATCAAAACCACAATGAGGTACCATTACACGCCAGTCAGGATGGCTGCTATCCAAAAGTCTACAAGCAATAAATGCTGGAGAGGGTGTGGAGAAAAGGGAACCCTCTTAGACTGTTGGTGGGAATGCAAACTAGTACAGCCGCTAAGGAGAACAGTGTGGAGATTTCTTAAAAAACTGGAAATAGAACTGCCATATGACCCAGCAATCCCACTTCTGGGCATACACACTGAGGAAACCAGATCTGAAAGAGACACGTGCACCCCAATGTTCATCACAGCACTGTTTATAATAGCCAGGACATGGAAGCAACCTAGATGCCCATCAGCAGATGAATGGATAAGGAAGCTGTGGGACATATACACCATGGAATATTACTCAGCCATTAAAAAGAATTCATTTGAATCAGTTCTAATGAGATGGATGAAACTGGAGCCCATTATACAGAGTGAAGTAAGCCAGAAAGATAAAGAACATTACAGCATACTAACACATATATATGGAATTTAGAAAGATGGTAACGACAACCCTTTATGCAAAACAGAAAAAGAGACACAGAAATACAGAACAGACTTTTGAACTCTGTGGGAGAAAGTGAGGGTGGGATGTTGAGAAAGAACAGCATGTGTATTATCTATAGTGAAACAGGTCACCAGCCCAGGTGGGATGCATGAGACAAGTGCTCGGGCCTGGTGCACTGGGAAGACCCAGAGGAATCGGGTGGACAGGGAGGTGGGAGGGGGGATCGGGATGGGGAATACCTGTAAATCTATTGCTGATTCATGTCAATGTATGACAAAACCCACTGAAAAAATAAATTAATTAATTAATTAAAAAAAAAAAAAACTAGATGAGTCAAAGAGATGGTAAACAGCATTTGTTAGGAGGAAGTAGGTGAACTATGGTGGAATGGGTTGGGTAAGAACTACTTCAAATTGCTGCGTCTATTATCCTGACCCTCTGTGCTGTGCTCGGATGTGGCAGGGTAGTTGCTAAGGCTCGTTTTATAAGGGAGCATTTCAGAACCTTTCTTAGGCCCTTTGCTTATGCTTATCCTTCTGCCTGGCAATCTCTTCTTTCCTTTTGCCCCTTCCCACCTTCATCTATGAATTCCTACTACTCCTTCAACTGTTAGTTTAAAACCCACTTTCTCAGGGAAGCTTTCTATGATCTCCCAGAATAGAATAAGTTTCTCTGGTTTTATTCTTTCTTAGCACTCAATATATATGTCTTTGCAAAATTTTTATCAAAACTGCAACAAAAGTATTTCATGTATTATTAGTTGTTTGTCCCCTCCCACCCTGCCACCCTGAGCTTTGTATAGTGTATGACTGTCTTGCTCACTAGTATTCCTAGTGCCTGGTGGCCTAAGGTCATTCAGTATTTGTATGTGAAGGCAAGTCCAGAAGATTGCTGTTTAGAAACCCTGGGACTGAAATTTTAAGGTAGCTGCAGAATAAGTCCTGTATCTAGTCTAAGGATCTATTTGCTTGACTCCCAGGGATGTCAGGGAAATGAGCCTTGTTCTGTTTTGCTGCTCTGAATTTAGGAGTGAACTTTGATGTTAATCTGAGGAGTCTGAGAAAGTTAAATGAGGACTTCATTCTTGACTGAGCATACCATACCGTAGTGTTTTGTTTTGTTTTTTTTTGGATCTCATTCTTCCATGAGTGTATGGTGCTGTATCTCATGTTCTTTGTGCAATATTCAGACCACCGAAATGGGGGGAAAGCCCCTAATTTCAGTTAAACAGTTGTCAAGTAATTGTTCTGAGTGTTTTATAGTATGAAAAGTTTAATCCTCATAATAACAGTATGAAATTGGTGGTGTTCTTTTTTCTTTGGCCATGCTGTGAGGCATGTGGGATCTTAGTTCCCCAACTAGTAGTCAAACCCACGCCCTCTGCAGTGGAAGCACAGTCTTAACCACTGGACCACCAGGGAAGTCCCTGAGGTTGGTGCTATTCTTACTGTCATTTTACAGATTAGGTAACTGAGGTGCAGAGAAGTGAAGTAACTTGCCCAAGGTCAGTAGCTAGCAAGTGGTAGAGTCACCATGTAAACTCAGGCATCTGGCAGTGGAGTGCCTGCTCTTAACCCCTGCGCTATCCCAGCCCACATGAGATGGCTTTCGTACACTTCCAGAATAGTCTATGTACACAACTACTTTGAGTTGGTGTTTTTTTGTTTTTTGTATGTAAGATTGGTTTTGGAGGAGGGTAGTTGAATTCTAGAAAGTTTGATGTGACCTTCACTTAACCAGACTTATCCACAACTTCTACCAGTGAGGTGCTTTTTGGGAGACTTAGAAGTCCCTTTATCTGCTCAGTCACTGGGGAATGTTGCTGATTCTTTGCTTTGCACCTGAGTGACCTCAACTTCCTTTTGTATCTGTCTTCCTATAATCCTTATTTTGATTTACTGCGTCTCATCTCTCAGGTAATCTCAAGATTGACACGTGTCAGATGGTGTTTCTGCAGTCTCAGTTTAAGGTCATACATTTAATTCCCTTTCATCTTGAGTTCCTATATAAAGAAATAGAAACAGGAGGGGGAATGTGCGCTACTGAGATAAAGGAAAATTAGCCGTCAATTGCCAAGGTAACGGTTCCCCCATCTTTTCCCCCAGCACCATGATCAAATTTAAGTAAATCCCTAAATGAACTCAAAATCCTTGAGTTCAGAGTTCACCAGGCTATTGCTAATGTCATTTTGTATGTCCAGTTTTTATCCTCTATATTATGATTGTGGAAAAATGTTCATAGATACTTTGCATCATTCCTTTTATCCATCTTTTGATACTGATCTATATGTATAAAGGACAGAAATGGTATGGACCTAACAGAAGCAGAAGATATTAAGAAGAGGTGGCAAGAATATACAGAACTATACAAAAAAGATCTTCATGACCCAGATAATCATGATGGTGTGATTACTCACCTAGAGCCAGACATCCTGGAATGAGAAGTCAAGTGGGCCTTGGGAAGCATCACTACAAACAAAGCTAGTGGAGGTGATGGAATTCCAGTTGAGCTATTTCAAATCCTGAAAGATGATGCTGTGAAAGTGCTGCACTCAATATGCCAGCAAATTTGGAAAACTCAGCTGTGGCCAAAGGACTGGAAAAGGTCAGTTTTCATTCCAGTCCCAAAGAAAGGCAATGCCAAGGAATGCTCAAACTACTGCACAATTGCACTCATCTCACACTCTAGCAAAGTAATGCTCAAAATTCTCCAAGCCAGACTTCAACAGTACGTGAACTATGAACTTCCAGATGTTCAAGCTGGTTTTAGAAAAGGCAGAGATCAAATTGCCAACATCCATTGGATCATCAAAAAAGCAAGTTATTGACTCTGCCAGAGCGTTTGACTGTGTGGATCACAACAAACTGTGGAAAATTCTTTAAGAGATGGGAATACCAGATCACCTGACCTGCCGCTTGAGAAATCTGTGTGCAGATCAGGAAGCAACAGTTAGAACTGGACATGGGACAACAGACGGGTTCCAAATAGGAAAAGGAGTACGTCAAGGCTGTATATTGTCACCCTGCTTATTTAACTTATAATGCAGAGTATATCATGAGAAACGCTGGGCTGGAGGAAGCACAAGCTCGAATCAAGGTTGCCAGGAGAAATATCAATAACCTCAGATATACAGATGACACCACCCTTAATGGCAGAAAGCAGAGAACTAAAGAGCCTCTTGATGAAAGTGAAAGAGGAGAGTGAAAAAGTTGGCTTAAAGCTCAACATTCAGAAAACTAAGACCATGACATCCAATTCCATCACTTCATGGCAGATAGATGGGGAAGTGTCAACTTTTTGGGGGGGGCTCCAAAATCACTACAGATGATGACTGCAGCCATGAAATTAAAAGATGCTTGCTCCTTGGAGGAAAAGTTATGACCAACCTAGATAGCTTATTAAAAAGCAGGGACATTACTTTGTCGACAAAGGCCCGTCTAGTCAAGGCTATGGTTTTTTCAGTAGTCATGTATGGATGTGAGAGTTGGACTATAAAGAAAGTTGAGTGCAGAATTGATTCTTTTGAACTGTGGTGTTGGAAAAGACTCTTGAGAGTCCCTTGGACTGCAAGGATATCCAACCAGTCCATCCTAAAGGAGATCAGTGCTGAATAGTCATTGGAAGGACTGATGCTGAAGCTGAAACTCCAATACTTTGGCTATCTGATGTGAAGAACTGACTCATTTGAAAAGACCCTGATGCTGGGAAAGATTGAAGGCGAGAAGAGAAGGGGATGACAGGATTAGATGGTTGGATGGCATCACGGACTCAATGGACATGGGTTTGAGTAAACTCTGGGAGTTGGTGATGGACAGGGAGGCCTGGTGTGCTGCAGTCCATGGGGTTGCAAAGAGTCGGACACAACTGAGCGACTGAACTGAACTATATGTATATTCAGTTGTTTATTTGATACCTCCCTTTGGATGTTTTAAAGGCACCTCAGAGTAACATGGCATAAACCAAACTTTTTCTCAGTGGCCAAGTCATAATCTCTAAGTTCTTCCTTCCTCTGCCTCCCAAATCTAATCTTTCATCTTCTGCGTCTTAACTTGGTTTTCAAATCTGTCATTCTTGTAAAATCTGTCCTACCACTATCCCAGGTGGGTTACCATTATATCTTACCTGAATTATTTCATTCTATCGCCTATCTGGATCCTTGTCTCCAACTTGGCCCACTTCCAAGAATTACCAGAATGATGATTCTAAAGTCACTTTCTTTTTTATAATCATAGAATACTTTTTTTTTTTTATTATCTCTATAATAAAGCCCAAAGGATTTTTTTTTTTAACATAGTCTAGAAAATCTTCTTGAACTGGTCTTTATCTGCCTTTTCAGGTGCATCTTACACATTCTTCACTCCTTGTGAATCCCTCCTTACATTCGTCTGTTCAGCCGTACTGAACAACTTCCATTTTCTCAAACGTTGTTCTCTGTTTTCTGAATTTTCAAATGGGACACTTTCCCTGCCTCTCACCCCACTAACCTCTATGCATCCCTCAGTATGCAGCTTGCACATCACTAGGTAACTTTCCTTGACTCATCTTGGTCCAGATTAGATGCCCATGCCTTGTGTTCCTGCAACACCATGTTTTGTGTCTTTGTAGCACTTACTACGCTTGATTGCAGTTTCTTGTTTTATCGTTTCGCTGTCCTCTGGGCTAAGCTCTGTGATGATGTAAACTGTATGTCTTTGTCACCCTTTTCTTTGCAGGAAGCAGCCAGTGCTTCACAATGCTTAATCCATATTTGTTTAAAGTATGGATGACAGGTGACATTTTTACATTTGACTCAAAGAAGTAAGTTCAGTGAACAGTGAATCTCTCTGAGGGCAGAATTTTATTCTCTCAACCCAAGAAACCTGACTAAAATGACTTTAAAAGTCAACTGAAATGGTTTTCAATTTTCAAATTACCTTAACTGGTGTTGCAAAGTCAGATAAAGCATATACTCTTCATAGAAAGGCATACTTGTCTACCTGGGAGATAAATTGGGAGATTTTTATGTGTAAGTTGCATAGATTGTTCATGTTATGCTATTAATATCAGCCTGAATCTTATTACTTTTTAAAGGAAATTGAACAAATCATCACTTCTAACCTATACATTTGCTCTTCCTCTTCCAGTATTTGTCTTGATTGAGAACAGATCTATTCTGGCTCGCTCTCAGGATAGAAACCTGGAAATTATTCTAGCCTCTCTTTTCACCCTTGTTCCTCAAAAGCAGTTCATCCCCAGGTGCTGCCTGTTATCTTCTAACAGATCTGTACTCTCTCTTTTTTTTTTTCAATTTATTTTTATTAGTTGGAGGCTAATTACTTTACAATATTGTGGTGGGTTTTGTCATACATTGACATTAATCAGCCATGGATTTACATGTATTCCCCATCCCGATCCCCCCTCCCACCTCCCTCTCCACCCGATTCCTCTGGGTCTTCCCAGTGCACCAGCCCTGAGCACTTGTCTCATGCATCCAACCTGGGCTGGTGATCTGTTTCACCCTTGATAATATACATGTTTCGATGCTGTTCTCTCAAAACATCCCACCCTCGCCGTCTCCCACAGAGTCCAAAAGTCTGTTCTGTACATCTGTGTCTCTTTTTCTGTTTTGCGTATAGGGTTATCGTTACCATCTTTCTAAATTCCATATATATGCGTTAGTATACTGTATTGGTCTTTATCTTTCTGGCTTACTTCACTCTGTATTTCTCTTTGTTTTTAATTCCTTAAGCCTCTGGTCTAGACTTCTAAAATAGCCTCTTTTGCCCCTTGCTACCTTTTAATCTACCTCAGAAATGATCTTTATACAAGTTTGGCCCTTGCATTTTTTTCTGGTTTAGGCCCTTCACAAGGTAAACTCTCAAGCTCTTTGATCATCATGCTTTTGCCCCTGCATTATTCTGCAGTTTAATCTTTTTCCATTGTTTCCATCTTACATGTCAGAAGCCAGTAATAACTGAATCCTTATCGCTGCCTAAAATCACCATACTGTTTCAAGTCACTGTGCCTGTGTGTAGAATCTTCTTTCAGGAAGCAGGTCCTGACTTCCTTTGCATTCCTCAGCCAAGAAGTAGAATCAATTATTATCCCCATACTTGAAACATTTACTTACATTCTATCAGAGTCTATTAATTAATTGACCTACATAGTGTACTATTAAACTCTGAACTTCTAGAAATTAGGAACACTAGTTTTGTCTACTTTTTTTTTTTTTGGAATGCTTCACACAATGTGCATTAGTTTCTTAGGGCTGCCTAGCAAAGTACCACAAACTGGGTGGCATAAAAGAAAACAGACATTTGTTGTCCTACAGTTCTGGAGGCTAGAAGTCCCAAACCGAGATGTTGGCAGGACCACGTCCCTTTTGAAAACTGCAGGGAGTCTTTCCTCTTCCAGCTTCTTTCTGGTGGTTTGCTGGCAGTTTTTGGTATTCCTTGGCTTGCTGCTGCGTAACACCAGTCTCTGCCTTCATTGTCTCATGGCTTTCTCCATATGTGTCTGTCTTTCTTATAAGGACACCAGTCATGTCAGATTAGGGGCCTACCCTACCTCTCTATGACCTCGTCGAAACTTAACTGTCTACATCTGCAATGACCCTATTTCCAAGTAAGATGATTCTGAGATAGTGAGAGTTAGGACTGAAATATATATTTGGAGGGGATACAGCTTACTCTAGTGTTTAGCTTATAATAAGTATTCAGTAGATATGTACTGAATTGAAATATAAATGAAATATATGTTATACATTCATGGTATATAATTAAAATACTTTTAGTGTGATTTTCAAACTTACTATGTACAAAGTATCTTTTAGATTTATCTATTTCCAGAAATTACGTAATAGTCACATGGTACTTGTGACATTTGAAAATTAATAAATATACTATATTAAAAGTAAAAGCAAGTATTATATTTTCTGAATTCTTTATTTTTAAGTCCACTATTAATGTCTGTACTAATTTATATAATTTACATATAAAAGTTTTTCAAACAGTAGATGTATTTTAAATTTGGGAAGCACATTGTAGGCTTCAGTAGCAATAAATACCTTGTCTGTATCCTTTACTCTGTTTTTTTAAGTTGTACCTCCTTTCTGCACACTATTGTACATTAATGTTGTAGCTTTTTTCTTCAGATTTTTTTTTTGTAAAATCTCTGTTGTTTTAGTAGTTTTCCATATTTAACATGTATAATAAATTATATCCTTTAATGGGCATATGGAGAAATTAAGCTTATGTGATCTACTTCTTAGGTTCTAAGAGTCCTAGTTAGTGGGCAAGTAAAATAGAAAGCTGTGTCATCCTCAGTAAGTAAGGAAACACAGACTAACCTTATTTCTGTTTTTTGTTTTTAAAGAGCCAGTACTTCCCATTTTTTGTTTTATTTTCTTTTATTTTTGGGTTTTTAAATCACTGATCTGTTAGTTTAGTGAGACATCATCAGAGCTTTTTAGACCATACCCAAGTTTCCTTTGCATTGAATGTTACTCGGGGGAACTCATGAAAGAAGTAACTGTGTTAAGTGTGTTTAAGTTTAATGGATCTCTTCTCCATCCCTGCTAAGGCCTAATAGTTACATTCCATTAACAACTGATGTCGTAAAATTTATTAGAATTTTTTTATGGCTAGTGCTTTTTGCATCCGAAGAAACTTTTGCCTACTCCAAGTTTAGAAAGATAGTCTATGACTTCTTCTCAGAGTTTTCTAGTTTTAGGTTTTAGATTTAGATCTCTGATCCATTTTGAGTTGATTTTTATGTGTAGTGTAACTGAAGGTTGATTTTTTTTTAATGGATATCCAATTGATCCAACACCATTTGTTGGAAAGATTTTCGTTTCCTACTGAATTATCTTTACAGTTTTTTCAAAAATCAATTGACCAAATATGTGTGGGTCTGTTTTTAGATATTTACTCTGTTCCATTGATGTATGTGTCTTATTCTCTTGTCATTACCCCTATGATCTTGATTACTGAGCTGGAAATTTTTTTCCAACTTTATTCTTATTTTAGAATTTTGCTTATTCTAAGTTATTTGTATTTCCATATAAATTTTAGAATCAACTTGTCATTTTCTACTTGAAATGTCAGGTAGAATTTTCTTTGGGATTCCACTGAATATATAGATCAGTTCAGGATTGAATTGATCCTGAATTGAATCCTGAATTGATTGATCTTGAATTGATCCTAGGAATATTGAATCTCCCAACCTACAAATATGGTATATACCTCTATTTATTTAGGTCCTATTTAATTTCTCTCAGTAGTGTTTTGTAGTTTTCAGTATAGAAGCTTGGATTTATTCCTGAGTATTTAATATATTGGCTTCCCAGGTGGCTCACTGGTAAAGAATCTGCCTGCAACACAGGAGACTCGGGTTCAATCCCTGGGTTGAGAAGATCCTCCAGAGAAGGAAATGGCGATCTACTCCAGTATTCTTGCCTGAGAAATCCCATGGATGGAGGCACCTGGTAGACTACAGTTAATGGAGTTGCATGAGTTGGACTTACTGACTAGCGACTTAGGAACTAAACTACCACCACATTTAATGGTATTGAAATAACAAATCCTTTGAAAGGTTCAGTACCTCATAAAGAGAGAGACTGCAACAACTGTGGGGCGATTGTTGTAATCAAAGTCAGGTGAAAGCCAACTAGATATTCACAGTATTTGACTGGTAGCCCACTTTGTCAGGCTTTGGAAAAGTAACATAATTTTTTATACCTTTTTTTCCCTTTTTGTTTGAACAATGCCTTTTTGTTTGAACAAAAAGCTTTGTTCAAACTTTTGAAAAAAATATTTTCATGAATCTTGTTTATACCTAGTGCTGGTTTATTTTTTTGATCAAAATGTTACTTAAATATGTTTATACATAAAATGCATGCTTATAGTTCTGATAAAGCTATAAATCAGAAAAGACATACAAATTCAACTAAGTAAAACTGTAAAACTAACATAGGCTCAAATTAACAACATTAATGTGCTAGAAGACAAGACTTGAGATAGTATTTTTCTACTACTATATTGCTGGAAGCAGTATAGTATATTAATTAAGAGCATGGGCTCTAGAGTTAAGACTGAAGTTCAAATTTTGGCTCTACCATTATTTTTCCCAAGATGATAAGTTACCTAACTCATTAGGATTTTTGATAGAATTATTGATATGTCAAGTCTTAGAGTAGTGCCTGGCAATCAATAATTGCTCAATAAATATTAACTATAACAATAGTTTTATATTGTTGTTCTGAAACCTAATGATTAATGTTAGGTTTGATGATAGCAAGTCTGATTCTGTGTTTAATATGTTTCTGATTTTGGCTTTAACAATATGAATACTAATACATAGAATGTCTGCTTACCTAAGTTAACATACAGTGTGGTGATAATAACTTTATAGCTTTGCTGATTTAGGATAATCAGATCTCTTAGACTCTGCTAGGCAGGCCTCCTTGAGTTTCAATTTTTAATGAGGTGTCCCATAATCTGTAATACTGAGTGTCTAATCCAATCATCACCCATATAAGATATGGGAAAATCTTTCCTGAAGTTATTTTGAATTCTTGAAAATATAGAAAAAGCATTATTTTTCAGCATAGAGCTTGTCATCAAACTGATGAAGGAAATCAGTATCTTCTAGAAACTATAGTTAATCCTTGAACTGCTTCTGGGTTAATCTGTATATAATTTATAGTAGGCTCTTAATATCTATGGTTCCTCAACAACCACGGATTCAATCAACCATGGACTGTGTAGTACCGTAGTGCTACTTACTATTGAAAAATATCAGTGTATAGGTACACCTGCACAGTTCAAATTCACATTGTTCAAGAGCTAGCTGTACTTATTCTCAGTAGTTTGAAAATACCTTGATTGCCTTATTATTGATTCTCTTTTGTATAAACTTAAAATATATTGTAGTATATTGATAGCTATTCCTTATCAGCTTAGACTCAGTTCATTTAAGTACCTCAAATATTAGCTAATTATGTTCTCATAACTACCAGTTAACATTGGTTGCCTGGCTGAATTATATTAATAGTAATACTGGAAAAATATTTTCATTTTATGGTACTTAAGAAAAGTTTAAGAGCCTCTTCATGAGATTGCAAGTGAGTTTCAGAATGTAATAAAAATGACTTATTATTACTACCTGTTGTTCTTAAAGTTGATGATTATTATAGAATTAAGTGGCTAAGCTTTTAATAAAATATAAAGTTTTATCCACTTGGCCTTTTAAGTTTTTTCTGGCTGTGGGTCTTCAGCAAATGTACTATTTTACTTCTGTATAGTAACTTTTACCTGGACAGTAAGTACTTTTGACGTCCACAGGCATATACAGTTTTGTATTTTGATTCTGCCACATTTTTACAGTTTGAACTGTTATCATTTAAATACTGTGCCATAATGTATATGATTTTTTCCTATGAGCATATATCATTTACTTCTTTTCTCATCAGTCTGTGACATTTAAAGAGGTGTATTACTTCATCATCACATATGCCATTTCAGTTCAGTTGCTCAGTCACATCCAACCCTTTGCGACCCCATGGATTGCAGCACACTAGGCATCCCTGTCCATCACCAACTCCCGGAGCTTGCTCAAACTCACATCCATTGAGTCGATGATGCCATCCAGCCATCTTATCCTCTGTCGTCCCCTTCTCCTCCTGCCTTTTTCTAATGAGTCAGGTCTTTGCATCAGGTGACCAAAGTATTAGAGTTTCAGCATCAGTCCTTCCAATATGCCATTTTCCTGATGTCAAATCATAATACTTCTCATTTGGCAATTATTAATGCAGAAAAGTAGTTTTGTATTTATATCTGGTAAAAAAAGAATACATCATGAACAGGTTTCCCAACAAATTGAAAGTTGACTGATGTCACTTTCGGTGATTATGGACACTAATGTGAGTGTAGATACAAAGGCAAAGCAGAACTAAAATTACAAGGCAATACTTAGATATAAGATATAGATGATTCATAATATGCTTATATTAATTGTGTTTTATTATGATAAAAATGAAAACGGTTAACATTATGACATAAATTGCCACCCTCCCAAGGTTCATTTGTTGAATCCAGTCTGAGAAACAATTGTCCTGGAGTATAGTGCAAAGAAAATGAAGGATTCTGCTGTAAGGTTTCCAAAACCAGAGATGGATGTATTCTTTTTGGGTATTAGTAGTTGAGTTCAGCTTTGTTATAAATCAAATACTCAGTGGCAGTGACTTAAGCTAGATCAGAGTTTAATCTTTCCCGTTATGTAACAAGGAATCTTAGGCAGTTCAGAGCTGGTGGAGCGGCTCTGTCATATCACCAAGCTCCTCTGGCTATTCCTTCCCATCCTTAAGTCCTTATTTCCTGCTCCTGAGATGACCTCTGGAGGCCCAGCCATCATGTCCTTGTTCCCAGCAGGAAGAAAAGAAAGGACAAAGGGAGAAAGGCAAAAACCGGACAAGTCTGTATTTCTGAGGCAGAAACTCCACCCAGTGACTTCTGTTTGGATATCATTGGCTAGAACTGTGTCATATGATATTTTCTATATCAAAGGAAGCTGGGAAATATGTTTTAGGTGAGCATATTGCGGCTCCAGCAGATTGGGACTCTGTAATAAATAAGAGAGATTGGATAATGGGTAGGCAAATCGCAGTCTCTGCCACACTAACTAAGCAGGTATGTTAAGAAAGCTCAAAAAAAAAAATACCAACACCGCCTCCAGTCTTTCTCGTCTATCTGAATTTCTACTTTAAAGTTATATGAAAGGAATATAAATGAAATAGGATCCTAAATTGCTAGATCATGAAAGAAGCATAAGAATCATAGTCCTGTCATTTTAGACTTAGAGATAATTAGTGAATTATTAGAGGCCAAAGACATGAGTTCCAGAATGAAAAGTTGAAGTTCTTGACTCCCACACCAGTCCCTTTTCTTTTGATTTGTTGTGTCTGTGCACTCAAATGCTCAGTTGTGTCCAACTCTCTGCGATCCCGTGGACTGTAGCCCGCCAGGCTCCTCTGTCCAAGGGGTTCCCCCGGCAAGAACACCAGAGTGGTTGCCATTTCCTCCTCCAGGGGATCTTCCCAGTTTGTGCTGCTTCATAAAATCTGGTTGTTCATATATTACTCTTCTGCATACACAAGGCAGCTGTGTTTCTGTTTACACCCTTGGGGAGAAAATCCTCTTATCCCTTAAATGATTACAGTAAAAGTCAGAGGAGGGAATTTCATGTTTTTTATTTGAGGGTCTTATATGTTCATTTTGTCATTGTGGATGGTGCTTCCAGTATTTATATATTTATTCATTCACTCTTCATTCATATATTCAGCATCTACAATAGATTATGAGATCTCCAGCACAACCATATCTTATTAGTCTCTCTATCCCTAAGTAGGTCCTCATTGATGAATGAAAAATTATGCCATAGTTCCTGTCCTCAGGTAATCCTTAGGCAAGTCTGAGAGATGGATAAGAATGTCAGTGCTAATGGTACAGTAAAGGCCAAGTTCTTTGAGATGATTGAAGAAGAGAATCTGAAATCTCTGAGGCTCAAAGAGTATCTAAAATGACTTCAACAGAAGGTGGTCCTGAGGTCATCCCTGAAAGGGTTTTCCAGGTAAAGAAAGAGGAACACTGCATATCAAGGCAGAGAAAGTTTTTAGCGGCCCAGGGGCAGTGAGAAACTGTTTTTAGGGAGGAGGAGACCACAAGAAATGCGAGAGAAAACCATAGTAGAAAATGAGGCTTGGGAGGTTGACTGTGGCTGTGGCTGTGTTAGAGAGGCTGTAGCGCACCTGTTATGAAACATGTTAAAGGGTTTGAATTTACCAAACTCTGCTGATGGTGTGCCATGGAGGCAGGGCAGAGAATGGAGGCTCAATTGCACCTTTCATAGGGTCACATGGCATTGCAGTTGGACCATGCCACCGTAGTACAGAGCGCACCACCAGCGAGTGCCTCTTGTCACTCACAGCTGCCGATGACCAGGGAACACACATCAAGATCCGTGTTCCTTCTTGCTAGTTCTTCCCAGGGTCTTCCTTTTGTCAGAGCCTTATTAGATGTTTCCAATCACACATGGATTCCGTCTGTACCTTTTTTCACTTTTTTTGCCCATTATGTTGTCCTTACTCTTACCCAGTCAAGGACCCTTAACAAGTATTCTTTTTTACCTCTGTCCAATAAAGAATGATTTATTTCTGTTTTGGTAGTTGGTTATATACCAACTTGTGTGTATAGGAACCTAAGATGGTAAAATATACCAGATGAATCTTTTTACCTCTGAATTGTGAGATAAAGGCAGTGTTTCAGGAATTTCAGACAGCAAGAAGATGGGAAGCCTGCTCCTAAGACTTGGTTAGTGTCTGGCACCCATCCTACCCATCCTTGCTTCTGGTCTGCAGCCTGCCTGCACCCCGTCCCAGCAGGGGCCTCTAGTGGCTCTCCTTTCAGTCTGTTTTCCCTTCTCTGTTAAAAGAGTTTTCTTCCCCACATCTCAGATTTAGCCCCACATTTTCTTCATGGACTCCCAGTAATGTCATTTATTTTCTGGTGTCTAGCAGAAAACAGTCAGACTTCATCTCTCTCCCATCCATCCTAGAATGGATCTAAGCCTAGGATGGATCTTCCTCTAGTAGTGAAGTTTATGGTGGTGGAAGGTGAAATTAAAAGTTCATCCTCTTGGTTAATTGAACCTATCTCTTTGTAACTTTGAAAGTAAAGTGTGCTATGAAAAAGTTCACCTCTTTTTTATTGCTTGTTTTTTTTTTTCACTTTTTTTTCTTATATAGACATTATACTAATAACAATAAAGGAAATAACAGATAATTCTCAAATCCCACAGCCAGAAACCATAAACTGTTTTTACTTTTTCCCTACATTCTCTTCCAGTCTCTGCCCATATACATGATATTAACTATTACTTTTATTGTGTGCCACCTAATCATAGTTCATGAAAATTGAAGTGATTGAGATCTGGGAATATATTGCGTAATAATGGCTTCTTATTTTGATTATTTCCTTTTAGGAAGGACACTGCTGATCCTGTAACATGGAGGATTGCCTTCATACCTCATCTGAGAATCTATCCAAATTGGTCAGCTGGGCCCACAGCCATGGGACCATTTGCAGCCTCATTCCAAACCTGAAACATTTACTTTCAGAAGGTTCCCATGGGAACCTGACAGCAATGTGGGGCTGTAGTGCAGGCCATGCTTATCACTGGCCACTGACAGCTACTTGCAGAGCTGGCTCCCAAGAAAGGGTCTGTTTCCAGGATAACAGAAGTTTTAACTCTGATAGTCCCAGTATAATTGGCGTGCCCTCTGAGACTCAAACTAGCCCCGTTGAAAGGTACCCTGGGAGACCAGTGAAAACAAAGCTAGACTGTAATCGGACCAGAGACTCTTGTGACTTCTCTTATTGCAGTGAGCCCTCTGAACTGGATGAAGCTGTTGAAGAGTATGAAGATGAAAACACTCTGTTTGACATGGTTTGTGAGTCTTCTGTTACGGATGAAGATAGTGACTTTGAACCCCAACCGCAGAGGCCTCAAAGCATTGCACGAAAAAGGCCTGGAATAGTCCCATCTTCTCTCCATTCGAGTTCCCAGACTCAAATGATTGATGAATGCAGCAGTGATGTCATCATTAAGAAGATCAAACAAGAAATTCCCGAAGATTACTATATTGTGGCGAATGCAGAGCTGACTGGAGGTGTAGATGGACCAGCCCTGTCATTGACACAGATGGCAAAACCCAAGTCTCAGACTCATGCTGGTCCCTCCTTAGGGTCTGCTAAACTGATTTCCCACGTAACATCCGCCATCGGCACAGAGCTGGACCCACATGGTGTGTCCGCATCCCCCTCTGTGATGTCTAGACCAGTCGTCCAGAAGACCACCAGGGTATCTCTGGCATCACCTAACAGAGGACCCCCTGGTGCCCATGGCACCAGCCCGCACGTGGCCATGCAGATGCCCGTGAGCACATCCCATCCTAACAAACAGATCAGCATCCCTCTGTCTGCCCTGCAGCTGCCGGGACAGGATGAACAAGTTGCTTCCGAAGAGTTCCTGTCCCATCTGCCCAGCCAGGTCTCCTCCTGTGAGGTGGCCCTTTCTCCCTCAGTTAACACAGAGCCAGAAGTGAGCTCCAGTCAGCAGCAGCCCCCAGTCGCTCCAAGCATAACCACGGAGGCCACGGCCCAGTGCATCCCAGGTATGGCGCGGGAGGCGGCAGCCCCTCGTTCACGCACGTCAGGGCATTGTGCGCCGTCAGCACGCCTACAACCGCTGGCCCAGTTCGCTCGAGTTTGGGCCTTCGTTATTCTCAGAAAGATAGAAATAATGAAATATAATGCATTCAGGTGATATAAAAAGGAAATTCATCATCCAGTCGGTGCACCTCAGGGCTGAGAGAATAGCTGTAGGGTTGTGCTGATGATATCACATGGCTAGAGTTAAGGTTTGTATCTGATCTGAATCTGAATTTTTATATAGTAAAATGATTTTTGAAAGCTTTGCTCTACTATCAGTATCAAGGTATTTGGTTACACTTTTGAAGCCAAAATGATGTTGGGTTAGGCATATAATAAAAATAAACCTAATATTTTTTTTTCCCAATATTATTTATTGGAACCAATTTAGCCCTTTATTCATTTTAGTGGTGTGGCAATTT
Organism: Dama dama; assembly: GCF_033118175.1. NCBI lineage: Eukaryota > Metazoa > Chordata > Mammalia > Artiodactyla > Cervidae > Dama > Dama dama. The sequence continues at coordinate 10,548,966 of NC_083696.1, read as the reverse complement.
AAGACAGGTTTAAAAAAAAACAACAAATATATCTGGAAGAAGTAGTTTATCTTTTTTCTCAAAATATAATCAGATGACTTGCATTTCTGAAATACATGGATCTAAATAGAATGGATTGAGAGGAGAAGAAAATAGTTATATGAGGCCCCTGTCTGTAATTCCAACATTGTAAATGTTCTGTAATTCTAGCATTCAGTATTTATTTAATCTGAGCTGTTGTTATATAGAAGGGGTTTGAGTGTCATGCTTTTGGGTTCATGATTCAAATCTGATAGGCCAGAAGCAGAAACATGGAAGGGATGAACAGACATGCAGAGTACTATGTAGAAAGCAGACATTCGTGACACATTTTGGTTTCATTTTAGTTCTTCTCATAAAGTCATGTATTTTAAGAAAAGCTTCTGGAAGCCTGAGATAGCTATGCTTTTGCCCTCTAACTTCCTGAAAGTTAGGAAGACATTGCTTTGCAAACGTATTTCCCCATTTTAGTGTCAGCTTTAAGATTCCAAAAGGAAATCTTCAATTTATGATTTCCAAATATAATCTTGGTATTAATAATAAAATATACAAGGAAAATACTCATATCTGATTCAGAATTATGGTTTTCCATTTATTCATTTTTCTTTCTTTTTAAAAGAACAGCTTTATTGAGATAAAATTCATGTACCTTAAAATAACTCTTTTAAAGTTTTACAATTTGGTGTTTTTTGGTATATTCACAGAGTTGTATAACTATCGCCACTATCTAATTTTGGAATATTTTCATCAACCCAGAAAGAAACCCCATACCCATTAGCAGTCATTTTTTCCCCTTCTCACAGCCCCTGTCGACTGCTAATCTACTTCTGTCTCTATAGATCTGCCTGTTGTCCACATTTCATATAAATGGATTCTTATTTTATGGCCTTTTGTGACAGCCTTCTTGTACTTGGCATAATTTTTTTAAGGTTAATCTATCTGGTAGTGTCTATCAGTATTATTTTCCATTTCATTATCAAATAATATTTCATTGTATGGATAGACCACATTTTGTTTTTCCTTTATCAACTGATGGACACTTAAGTTGTGTCCATTTTTTGGCTGTGGTAAATATTGCTGCTAATGTAATTTATGTACATGTTTTTGTGTGAACATACATTTTCATTTCTGTTGGGCAACTGTCTAGAAGTGGAATCTCTGGGTCATATGGTAACTCTATGTTTAACTTTTTGAGGAGCTGCCAAACTGTGTTCCAAAGCATCTTCACCATTTTACAGTCTCACCAACAATTTTAAATGATTCCTGTTTCTCCATATGCTCACCAACACTTGTTTTCCATTTTAAAAAAAATTATCCTGCTGGGTGTGTAAAGTGGTATCTTGTGGTTTTAATCTGTGTATCTTCTTTTGAGAAAATCCATTCAGATCCTTTGCCCATTTTCTAGTTATGTTGCCATTTTATTGGTGAGTTGTAAGGGTTCTGTGAATTCTAGCTTTAACTCTTTTATTAAATGTACATTTTGTAAATATTTTCTCCCGTTCCTTGGGCTGTCTTTCTCTTGTCCTTCCTTTCTTGTTTTACTTCAGTCACTTAATCACAAAATGGTCTTTGACTTAATCTTCACATCATTAGACACAACATTGTCTTTATTAGGCTGGTGAAAGTTTTTTCTAAGAAATTTGATTCTTGATATCTATAGGATATAAGTAGTACCTTTTCACTTAAATAGTTGTGATTCTGGCTTATTTATACCCCTAATTTGACAAATGACTTGAGTCAGCCAGAAACAAAAATAAACTGTCCATTTTGTTTAGTTTTACTGATACCATTTAAATTCTATTTCCTGGGAGTACCCTGGTGGTCCAGTGGTTAGGACTCAGTGCTTCCACTGCCGGTGGCCCTTGGTTCAGTCCATGGTCATGGAACTAAGATTCCATAGGCTACAGCATGCTCCCTCCCCCCAAAAAATCTGTTTCCCTATTGGAAAGCCATTCTTATTTCTATTCAGAAGTAAACTCACAAAGTTATAAAATGTTAACAAGGTGTGGATAAAATTACTAATTTTCATGTTAGCTCTGTTATAAAGCTCAACTCAAATCTTAGTAGTCATGCATAAAGAGGACATCCATTGTTAGAAGAATTATTGACTATCTCCAAGTGGCTCGGATTCTATTAATTTTTGAGATTTTTATGTAAATTTGGAGCATTTGTCATAAATTTAAATTTTTATTGCATTATAAGTTGAGTTTTAAATGTGTATATCTCTTAAATATATGTATATACACACAGCTTCCTTTATGATTTTGTGCAGGAACTCTCCCTTTTTTTATTGACGTATAGTTGATTTACAGTGTTGCGCCAGTCTCTGCTATATGCAGAGTGACTCAGTTATACACATACATGCGTTCTTCTTTTATATTCTTTTCCATCATCTTTTATCACAGGGTACTGAATATAGTTCTCTGTGCTACACGGTAGGACCTTGTTATTTATCCATTCTAAATGTAATCATTTCCTCTGTTTGTGTGCCAGGTTGCTCAGTTGAGTCTGACTCTTTGCAGCCCCATGGACTGTAGCCTCCCAGGCTCCTCTGTCCATGGAATTCTCCAGGTAGGAATACTGAAGTGGGTTGCCATGCCCTCCTCCAGGGTATCCTCCCAACCCAGGGATCGAACCCAGGTCTCCTGCATTGCAGGCTGATTGTTTACCGTCTGATCCACCCAGTTTCCCAGTCTGTCCCTCTTCCTTGCCCCATCCCCATTGGCAGCCACGAGTCTGCTCTCTGTGTCCATGAATCTGTTTCTGTTTTGTAGGTAGGTTCATTTGTGCCATATTTTAGATTCCATGTATAAGTGATATCACATGGTATGTCTTTCTCTTTCTAACTTCACTTAGTATGACAGTCGCTAGTTGCATCTATGTGTGTGTGATAGTTACTCAGTTGTGTTCAATTCTTTGTGACTCTATGGACTGTAGCCTGCCAGGCTGCTCTGTCCATGGGATTTTCTAGGCCAGAGTACTGGAGTGGGTTGCCATTCCCTTCTACAGGGGATCTTCCTAACCCAGGGACTGAACCTTGGTCTCCTGCATTGCAGGCAGATTCTTTACCGTCTGAGCCACCAGGCTGCAAACACCATTATCTCATTCTTTTTTATGACTGAGTAGTACAGCAAATCTGGAAAACTCAGCAGTGGCCACAGGACTGGAACACATCCATTTTTATCCAATCCCAAAGAAAGGCAATGCCAAAGAATGTTCAAACTACCACACAATTGTACTTATCTCACATGCTAGCAAAGTAATGCTCAAAATTCTCCAAGCCAGGCTTCAATAGTATGTGAATCGTGAACTTCCAGATGTTCAAGCTGGATTTAGAAAAGGCAGAGGAACCAGAGATCAAATTGCCAATATCCGTTGGATCATCGAAAAAGCAAGAGAGTTCCAGAAAAAAATCTACTTTTGCTTTGTTGACTACGCAAAAGCCTTTGACTGTGTGGATCACAAAAAACTGTGGAAAATTCTTTAAGAGATGGGAATACCAGACCTCCTGACCTGCCACTTGAGAAAACTGTATGCAGGTCAGGAAGCAACAGTTAGAACTGGACATGGAACATCAGACTGGTTCCAAATGGGGAAAGGAGTATGTCAAGGCTGTATATTGTCACCCTTCTTATTTAACTTACATGCAGAGTAGTACATCATGCAAAATGCTGAGCTGGATGAAGCACAAGCTAGAGTCAAGATTGCCGGGAGAAATATTAATAACCTCAGATACACAGATGACACCACCCTTATGGCAGAATGTTGAGTTTTAAGTCAGCTTTTTCACTCTCCTCTTTCACCTCATCAAGAGGCTCTTTAGTTCCTCTTGACTTTCTGCCATTAGAGTGGTATCATCTGCATATCTGAGGTTGTTGATATTTTTCCCAGCAGTCTAGATTCCAGCTCATGATTCATCCAGCCTGGCATTTCACATATTTTAAATAAGCAAGGTGATAATATACAGCTTTGATGTACTCCTTTCCCAGTTTTGAACCAGTCAATAGTTCCATGTCCCATTCTAACTCTTGCTTCTTGACCTTCTTACAGGTTTCTCAGGAGGCAGGTAAAATGGTCTGGTATTCTCATCTCTGTAAAAATTTTCCACAGTTTGTTGTAGACTTCTTAAAAGAAGGTAAGTGGAGTAGATGCTCACCTAGTTTACTCATGTACTTCTCTTGTAATGCTCAGGGCAGCTTAATGGAGCTACCGAGCACCCTTCTCTTCAGTCCCAGTGCCTGTGCATAGTACCCAGGCAGTCACATGTTGATAGGTAGTCAGTGTTGAGAACGTATCCAGAGGGGAGATTAAATACCTGCTCCCAGGAGTTTCCAGGACTCCCTGCTTGGTATTTGCAACATCCTCTAAAAACAATGACTCTGTTCCATTCAACTCTTCACTCACCTAATTGCACAGGGAAGAAATCAGGTCCCTCTCTCCCATTATGATATGAACTGCATGTCCACAGGAAGAAACAGCAGGTCAAAACCTTGATGAAACTACGTATCCTTAAACGTGTCACTGACACTGGGAGCCCATTGAGATAGTTTTCTCAGTGCCCCTCCCCATAGCCTCTTGGAGGCTCCTTCCGCCCCAGCCGAGTGTCACGGGCCTCAGCTGTGTCTGTCCATGGACATCACCCCACCTTGGTCCTCCTGCCTGACTGTCACAGGCTCTCCCGTCCGTTCCCTGAGCATCACAGATTCCCTTCTCCCCCACTGATCCAGGGGCAGCTCTCAGAGAGGTGGTAGTGGTGGGAGTTGTCTTAGGTTTTATCATGTGTACTAGAACGCCCGTATCAGAATGAGTTTAAGGAACTGGGGATGGTGGTCTCCAGCCTCTGGCTGAGGGGCACTTTCCTCCTTCCTTCTTTCCTTCCTTTTTTGCAGTTCTTAGAAAAGACAAAAGTTGTGGTTTCAAGTTAGTTTTTAGGCTTGTTTTCTACACTTGGGGAAGGGGATGGGGAGGAGATAATGTGATTAAGTACATACACTCATTCTGTTCTAAAAAAAGAGTTGATTATATTGTCATGTCTTTTCAAAGTATTTAGGTTTTTACAAAGAAAGTTTTACCAAGACAGTAATGAAAACCCATTATACCTTATTTAATATAGTTTATAACTTATGATAACTTACATTATATATAACTTATTATAAAGCTGTAATAATTAAAGCTGTAATAATGTACAAGAAAGATAGACAAATAGAGCAATGGAACAGAGTTGAGAGCCCAGAAACACACCTCTGTATGTGTATGGGAACTGTATGTGAAAGAGGGGTGTCATAAATCAGTGGGAGAGGATCCACCAGACAATGAATGGCATTGTACAATTGGTCTCTCATGTAGAACAAGATAAAATTAAATCCTTACCTCACATCAGGCATGAAAGTAAGTCTCATATAAAGATCTAAGTATGAAAATATAAAACTTAAAACAGCTTTAAGGAAATCTTGCTAAGTGGCCTTGGTGTTGGGAACAGTTTTTTAAATGAGACATGCCAAAAGAGCACAGACCATAAAGGAAAAGATTGAAAATGCTGACAGCTATTAAAATCTTAGCTGGGAAAAAGGGATATCATAAAGTTAAAAGACAAGAAATAACCTATGCGATGATTTTAATGCACATAACTAATAATATTCATATACAGAATATGTGAAGAACTGCCACAGGTCAGTAGGGAAAAGGTCAAATAATCCAGTAGGGAAATGAGCAAGGGAAGTGAAGAGGCGCTTCTAATAAGAGGAAACCCATATAGTTAATAAACATATGAAAAATGCTCAACCTCACTGGTAATCAAGGGAATGCAAATTAAAACAGCAATATGATACCATCAAAAAGGCAAAAATTATTAACTTCAAATGTTGCTTCAACTATGGAGAACATGCTGGTGGCAATATAAATTGGCACATCCACTTGGGAGAGCAATTTATAGTATCTTATAAAGTTAAATATGTGTGTATCATACAGCCTTGGAGTCCAGTTTCTAGGCATCTATCCTAGAGAAACGTCCTCATGTGTAAAAGGAGAAAAGTACAGGGATGTACATTGCAACTTTGCTTTGTGATAACGAGGGAAAAATCGGTTAACAGCCTTAGTGTCTGTCAGTAGATAAATTGTGGTATATTTTTCAGTGGAATTTATACATCAGCCAGGTCTGCACTAATTAGTATAGATACATCTTAAAAATGGAGTTGCAGAATAATATATAGAGTACCATACTCTAAAAAGTGAATAAACCTCGCTGTGTGTTGTTGTATGTTACATTCTCACATACCACGTGTAGTTACGAAACATAGGCTCGAAGGAGACATATCACTACACGATGTTTGCCTTTGGGAGAGAGGAAGGATGACAATGAGTGCACGGAAACTTGATGTTTTCTTTTAAAACCATGGAACAAATATTACATTATTAACATGTATTAAATCTGGCAGAAACACGAGTTCATGTTATATACAGGTAATAGAAGCACAGTGCTTAATTATGAAAATCTGGGCACACAACTGCCTAGATTCAAGTCCCAGCTCCGTTACTTATTTTCTGGGTGACTTTGGCAGGTCATTTAACTTCTCTGTCTCTTAGCTTTATCATCTGTAAAATGAAGAAAATAATGGATCTATTCTCTTGGGTTGATATAAGGGTTAAATTAATCCATATAAAGCCCTCTGTTTCATTGGGAAGCATAAGTTAGTATTCTGCATACTTTTCTGTATGTTTTTAAATGTGAGTACTTTTATAATATAGCTCATGAAGCATAAATTTGATTGTGGAATATTTATGAGATAAAGGCATTGTGACATTATTGTTATTACTGAATATAGAAGGTTTTTTGGTAAGAAAGCAAACTTTACTAACATTATCTCCAAGTATACTTGTTTATAGACAAAGAATTAGAGAATTAGTCTCACAGATTTCACTATGGCTTTCCTCCTTATGATTATGATATGATGGGTGAGTTATTTTTTAAGTTCTTCTATTAGAATGAATAAAAACCACAAAAGCAAAATGTCGTGTATTATCTATATATATAGTACTTTCATTTCCAGGATCACCACTACTTGAGTTCCATGAAGAAGAGATTGTTTCCTTTAGTTTACTGACTGGAAGTGAGGTACTGGATGATTTGCTTGGAGTTCCAAAAATGTAGTCTCCTACTTTTTATCTAAGAGAGAAGGGGTTGGTACTTTGGTCCCTGGTCTCTTAGCTCTGGTTGTCTTGGTGTAGGAATAGCCTACACCAAATTGTTTCTCCTCCCCTTTCTTTCATTTTTCAGGTCATGCCTATCACTTTTCCAAAGTTTGGGCTGCTAGAGTATATCATAAAGCGATTATTTTTTCTGAGAATCATTTTTAGGAAAACTTAGGGTTTAATAGAAGGATTCACTTAATCAGAAGCAGGAAACATGTATCATAGTCTCTTTTTCTACTCAGCCTCTGGACAAGTCACTTGCATTTCAGTTTATTAAACATTTATTGCAAAATTGCTCTATGACAGGACTAGTGAAAATACAAAGATGAATGGCAGATTCCCTGACCCCAGGATATTGTTGTATAGAGAAGGAGGCAGACAGACCAACGAGATCATATCTAAGAGGTATATAAATTGCTGTGGAACACATGAAAAGCAGTTGTGTCAGCCTTTTGGGACACAAGGAAGGGTATTTCAGGGTGATGGAACAACATGAGCAAAGACATAGAGCGTGAGCACATGCAGGAGGCAAAGGTCTGAGTGTGGTTTGAGAGTAAATTTCAGAGAGGTCAGGAGAGCTGCTGCTGGAAAGACGGACTGGAGCCACCTGTGGACGACTTTGCACATGAAGTCACAACCTTACAGGGAGAGCAGAGGAATGCAGTTCCTCCGTGTGATCTTAGAAGGTCACACTGATAGCAATGGGGAAGTAGGGACTGGGACTGAGGACTGTTTTACAGGGTGAAAGTTGCAATAATTCAGATGGAAGATGGCAATAAATGCTCAAATGAGGCAACAGTAAAGGCATTGGAGAGGAGACAGGTAGATGATTTGGAAATTAGACTTGATGACTTCTGAGTGTTTGGCCTCTTGTAATCTCTGTTGCCACCCTTGTATTCTCTGTCCAAGGCGCAACACTGTTTTAAGTAACACTGAAAGATCTTCAGGACCCAAAATATTTATAATATATTCAAAGTTCTCTGTATATAGGATGAAACAGCCATTAAGAATTCGGAAACATGCCATGACCATTTATATAACAAGTATCTATTGGAAGCCTGCCAAGTGCCAAGTCCAGTTTGGGTGCTGCATTTACTCAAAGAACAAGTAATGAACACGACAAAAACGTGGTTCTTGCTCTGCCTGCCCTCTAAATGGGAGACAAACATTTTAACTCTGCCTCTCTCAGAACATTCCTACTTTTAAAAAAACAAAACCAAAAACTTGTCTTGTACTTCCTGAACTAAGATGCTGTTAAACTATCAGTGACTTTATAAGACTGAATTGTTTGCCTTTAGATAGCATATTTATGAAGATGAGGGTGATATATGGCTAAAAGTGGTTAAGTGAACAATTAAATTAGGCCACTATGATAAATGAAAGGAAGGTCTTTCTTAGCTGGGAATTAAAAGTACAGTGGCTACAGGCAACCTGTTTCACATCATAATTTATTCGAGACACTTTCTACATAGCTAAAAATAACATGAACTTAGTTAAACTTGTAATATTGCTTATTTTTACAGACAACTAGTGATCTATCTTTAAGAATTACAAATATAATTGTTTACTAGTTTTCTGAAAGGCAGAAGTAGAAAATCAAGTTAATTGCTCTCAGTTGTACAAATGCATAATTTTCTGAGAAGTTAATCAGTTTTATCAGCTTTTTTCCCAATGCTTCACTTCCTTTTTAAGTATCATTTGTCTTAATATTTTACAGGAAAATCTTCCCAGTTGACTTTTTATTTCTTTAAAATAGAGGCATTTTTCTATTTTACCAGTGAAGGTAGCAAAAACTGTTGTTTTTATATATTTAAAGCTCATCAGCATATGATTGAGACCTCCCAGATACGCAAAATGCATCCAAATATAGCAGCCTAGCAAATTGCTGTAAACCTGAGGATCTGATTCTCTTCAGTGAATTTGGACTTGGGTAAGACTGCGAGGAAACCAGGCGCCAGTTCAGAATTGAGGAGGCCTGACCTTGATTTTCTAGCCGTGGTATTCATTCCTTGTGGTCTGGAGAGATGAAATAATGAACCCCTGGGCGGACGAGTCAGTGTCAGAGTACTGCAGTCTTAGCTAGCTTCAGACGCCATCCCTGTTTCTGTTTCCCTGCGAGAAGCAGCGGACTCCTCCCGCTCCTCCCAGGTTGAGCTGCCTGACCATCTTGGGTCTCAGCAGGGGTGGGCAGAGGGCAGGTGACCCACTGTAGCTTAGGCCCAGCAATAACTTCTCTTTCATTATATAACTAATGGCTTGTGTTCCCAAGGGTGTATTAGACCCAGAAAAAGTATTTATATAACATGGCAAAAATGATGAGTTGTGCTTCTGTGACTGCAGGGTAATTTTAAGCTTTATTTTAGGTGAGAACAGTGATGAGTACAGTGATCAGAGAACCATAAATCTGAGTTAATGATTGATGCATCCTAGGTGCTTTATTGACTTCAGTTATGATACACATAGCAGCCTGGTTCTTCAGTACTGCCTTAAAACTTTGATTGCTTTCTTAGACAAAAACAGTAATTTTATTGCCTTTTTCAGTGTTCTTCATTTTTGTCAAAGTTATTAATGTACTTGGCAGTCCATAAATGCTGAACAATAACAGTCTCACCTCAACTTTCATCACCTCATAATTCCACTCTTCAAAGGAAACTTCTTTTGAGTCTATTTTCAGTTCTTCCAAAATTTGAAATAAACTGTTTATGCATCTGTTTCTTGATTTTTTTTTCTTGGTTTATCAACTTCAGAAAATACCTTCAGATTCCTTGTTATCAATGATGCAGATTTAACTCTGTTTGTATTACTGTCCCATTATTTGATTGTAACGTCATTAAAACACATGTTACCAACAGAAAACTAAAGATAATGAAAGAAGAAATAAATATGCTTTCTCAACCCAAGGGTGAAGGTTAGTGTTCATATGCTGCCTTCTCCTATTCTCCCCCGCTTCTTGTCATCTTCTTAACTTCACAGGATTGTCAGTATTTTCATTTTCTTCTGTGGCCATAACTAGTCTTTTCTTCTTTATCCTTAGGTTGACTGTAAACATCCAAAACCATTTTATATTGTTTTGACAGTGTAAATATTGTGCATAACTATTAAGTGTTCTAAGGTTGAATTACTTTTCATCTTGCTGAATTTCACACCCTTTGGGACACTGAAAGGAGAGTGTTCCTAAGGGCTGTTATGCGGGTTAATGACTTAATCCATGTAGAGGGTTTAAAACAATACCTGATACAGAGAGTAAGTTCTCACTAAGTACGTCCCAGCATATTTCAGAGATGTTAAAATGTGAAGAAGTGCATCTTAAAATCAGTGAAATACGATATTAGTTTGGGGGTTTTGTGTGTATGTGTGTGTGTTTTCCTAAAATTTTGGTAGCATATTTTGACGAAAGAACAATGGGCTCTTAGGTATCTTTGTGGCCCCTCCAACATTCCCACGTTGGGCCTTCAGCCTTGCCGCTGCAGTTTGGACACGTTGATTTAATGTAAGCCTGAGGTAACCCTCCCACCTATCCTGAGTTTTCCTCTGGGTTGTAACCACTGTTCTCTAGATTTCATGTTTCCCTCTACTTTCTCCTTTTTTTGGATGAGTTCATCAAATAATTTCCCAAGAATGGGTAAGTGGGAAGTAAACTTTGAGTCTTTAAATTGCTGAAAATTCCTTTCTGAAATAATTTTTGAAAGTTTTCCATTAGTACTTGTTTCTTTTATGAAGATTATAGTTATAATAATTTATCAAATCTTCTTTGAGAATTTAAATTCTATTTAAAAAATTATTTTGTGTCTTTGGATTTTTTCCTTTATTTTCTATGTTCTTTTTTCTTTTTCCTTCTCTTCAGTGCAGCCACTTTTCTTCTGATGCCTCATCTAATTGTTTGTTCACATTTAAGAACACAGGACAGGAATCTGGTGTTGGTTTCTTCTTTAGTTGTATAAACAGGTTTGCTTCCCCTCGGCCCTTTCCTTAGTGAAATGTAGGTATTGCCAGGCAGGGCTCTTTGTAGAGAGAGGAGTTGGAAAATTGGTGACTGGTCAGCAGGCCTTCAAAGACAGGTCTCAGACCCCAGCGCCCACGTTGGAGGCCTCAGCTCTCCCACCATGATGTGTTTGTTGTTTTCTTAGCAAAGTTTTGTCTGGCCCTTCTAGCATCTGCAGTTGTGTGAACAGGAGCATCTCCCTCCGTGTCTTTGGACATGCAGGCCTATTCCTGTGATGGGGCTGGAGCCAAGTTCAGGGCCCCTTCAGATTTTCCAGGGGGCACGGATGGGAGTATCTCCTGCCAGGTCCCTGTGTCAACCTGACTGTTGGTGACTGCCTGGGATGGGCCAGAGCCCTGTTGCAGGCGCTTTCAGAATCTCCCGACTGAGTTGTGTGGGCTTCCCCCTGGGGTTCCACACCGCAGCCAGGAGAAGCTGGAGGCACTTAGGGTCCACAGCCAGAACCATTTTCTGTACGCTATTACCCAACCTATGAGTGGGCGTGACTCCTCCTGCGTCTCTTGGCATATAGTGCTGGTGACAGGATCAAAGCCGGATGGGGGCGTAGCTGAGTCCAACACGGATACGGAACTGTTCCTGTCTCTGTAACCAGAACCATAGTCGGCGAGTCAGCCGCCTGGGCGCAAGCTTGCCTTCTCAAAATGGCCGTCCTTCGTCTTGGACTGTACCAGGGCTTCACAATCTCTGACCCAGCCCCAAAGCTCCCACAAAGGCACTTTTGTACATGGATAGATGCCAAATTGTTGTTGGGAGACAGGGTGGGGGTGTCATACTTGGCCACCTTGCTGATGTCACGCCCTGAGAAATTTAAAAATTAGATAATTTAAGTATTACTTAATTTTTTACCTAACTTCATTCAGCAAGAAAAATAAAGGATCTTTATGATCCTAAAATGTGCTATGCCTGTAAATTTGACTTTAGGGTTTGGTTCAGTGAATAATAAATACGTATTTCTTAATACCTGAAATGATATTTTATATAATATTTTTAGTCTCTGGAGTATATTCAGATTTATGTTACGAGTCACTAGCTTTTCAACACCTTCATACTGTTGTAATTACTGCTGCTAAGTTATTATTTTATATAATGGAAAACAGCCATCTCATTGTTAAGAAAAGGGCTTTATTTTCCTGTTTTGCCTGTGCTTGTAAATGTGCAATAGAAAGCCAACCCATATAGATAAATATTTAAATTTTTATTTTATAATGAACTTTTCAAAAATATGTTTTGTTATTATCCATGACTCAATTAAGAGGAATTGGCATCCTCCTATCCAATGGGTTATTACCTCTTGGATGGAATCTAATGAATATTAATAGCATCACTCAGAAAAGGAGGAGGTAATTTATTCGAGTTTTGTGCGTTTTCATTTTTACATGTTATCTGTTTTCTTTTACTTTATGTACCATACATCCTTTGTTTCCGAGTTGATGAATAATTCCTTTGTGGTTTTTACTGTATTATGCATTTTCAGTAAAAGATACTGTCACAGTTTGATCCTTATTAATTAAGATATGCAGTCCTGTAAATTGCATGGAAATTTAAAGGAAGAAATGGTTTCTAATAAAAAGAAGTTTTCTGTAAGCATTTCCACTGTGAACCATTTCATCTCCTAAATTCATCAGATGTTGCCCCATGTGCTTGAGTTTGTTCTCACTCACTGAAGCCATAGAATTTTAGCAAACTCATGAATAGTCACTTTTCAAATACTCAGTACTGACATACTGATGAACTGTTAACAAATGGTGATGCTTGTTTTACTTTCAAAATCCTCTTCAGTAGGCAGGGTCATATACGGTTAGTTCTCTGATGACTGCATGCAGAATAGCAGTTATAATAGCTAATACTTACAGACTGCTTATTATCTCACTGATTACTTCGGGTAACTCAGTTCCCACAACTCTGTGAAGTTAGGACTATAATTAACTCCATTTTGCAGATGAATAAACAAAGGCAAAGAAAGGTTGAACTTGCCCAAGGTCATACAATAAGAGGATGGGAGAGCTGGGTTTCTTACCTAGGCAGTCTAGTTCCCAAGTTGCATGCTCTACTCCACTAGGCTTACTGACCGTGGTGATTCTTCTCTTACACATTTCAGTGTTCATCATTTTAGCGCTTAACAGGCCTCTTAGGACGTGGACCAGTTTCCCCTTAGTTCTTTTCATTTCTCCGAAACTTTGCCAAAACATTTACTCCTCTTTTTCAGTCCCAGTTTCCATCTGCTTTTATTGTCTAATTGTCTCCACCACAAGGGGATGAAAATTAAAGTGCTTTGACAGTTGAGGAGACGTGTACAGATGTGCCTAAAACAATGCCTATCGTGTTGAAGCTCCAAATATATTTTTATTAAGTGGTGAACCAAATATGCAAATACTGAAATTTCCAGAAAGAAAATAAGAGATAATGTTCATTTCCTGTTTCTTTTAGGAAAATTCATTTGGGCTGCTGTGTGGAAAACAGTTTGAAAGGGGACAAGAGTGGACATAGGGAATTCTCAATAGCTAAGAAAGGAATTTCTGTGAAATCAGTGGATAATAAATCCAGTGCAAAACTCTTATTCAGGTCTTAAAATGTATCATTTCAGGTGATCAAAAGGAATATGTCAGAAATAGTAACTTATCCAGGAATTACTGTGTTAAAGTTTTCCTCTTAAATGTGAGACAGAGCAATATTTTCAGAAAAACAAATTTGCAAAAAAAATGTATAGTTAATACAGAATGGACTAGACTCATGGTGATTAAAGAATACTACTTTGAATTAAAAATTTAAATTGAAGAGATATATACCAAAATGTATTCAGTGGCTGTCTTTGAAGGATGGATTTATGGGCAGTTTTTCTCTCTTTTTTAACCTTTATTTTCTTGGGAAATTTTTTATATTAAGTGTGTTACTTTTATTATTAAATGAATAAAATTATTTTTATTATTAAATGTGTTACTTTCATGATTAATGAATAAAATTATTATTATTAGGGGAAATATACTTAATCTTTTCCTCAGGTGAATAGGTACCCATGTGAATAAAGGGCCATTAAGCCATATGTTTTTAGTGTGGGTTTAAAAAATTTTTTTTAAATTGGAGGATAATTGTTTTACAGTGTTGTGTAAAGTGGTTATCCTCCAATTAAAAATAAAAAAAAATTTTAAAGCATATTTTAAAAAAATTTTCAGTATATCTAAATTAGAAAATGCTTGTATATGCAAAGCATATTTAAGAGTATGTAAACCCACTGAGGTAAAATGCACTCATGGGTGAATTCCTGAACTGCACAAGGACTAAGTTTTACTTTTGAAAAGGGGTTAACATTCAAGAATATTTTACTTAGGAGTCAGATTTTGAAAGACAGGAAAAGGACACATGCTGCTGCTTCGTGTCCGACTCTGCGACCCCATAGACAGCAGCCTACCAGGCTCCGCCGTCCCTGGGATTCTCCAGGCAAGAACACTGGAGTGGGTTGCCATTTCCCTCTCCAATGAAAGGACACATAGAGGTTGATAAAATAATGCCTGTTTAACAGTATTCTGCACTATAAACTAATGGAGTCATCATGAAGTAAACTGAATAGGCGAGTCATGCTTTGAAGCTGTGACTTCATGACTGAAACCATGGAAAATGTGAATGTCACATCTCTAATGAATCCATGTATCTTCTACAACTGACCGAAGTCAAGAAAAGTAAAAATTAAAAAACAAATTCTTTTTGGAAATTGGGTGTTATGTGTTGTATATCCAAGTTTGATAGCAGCTCACTGTATATTTTATGTATCACATGGCAGCAGATACTTCAGACACATCAGAAGGTATTGTTGATTCAGTGTCTCTGGCAGTATAATAAAAAAAAAAGTGCAGGAGAAATCGCTAGTCTCTAATAAGCAGTATATCAATGAGCGCTGTCAGATTCTGTAGAAAATTCCACAACATGATTTATTACATTAATTACAGTCATGTGGGTTTCATGCTGCTAAGCTTGAAAATGCAGACACATTCGAAGGTTGATTTAAGAATATATTTTGGCCCAGATGAAAGTGCTCCTTATTGTGATTGATACAGTATAGTATTTATTCTCTTGTTCTACTCTTTCGCCTTTGGTATGCTAAATTTCTTTTCTGTGACTTGAAATTAAGTTTGAGATTTGAGAAGCTTCATCTAGTTTTTATTCACGCCTGTCATCTGGTCTCCCTTTTGCCTTTTGTGTCTCCTTAGTTTGTCACGGAATGTTGAATCTCCTCTTTGTGAAGCCTGTTTGAATTTACTCCCTTGTAAGCAAGCATGGCTGGCCTCAAGCTTCTCTAGCTAACGGGGCTGCCCTCAAGACTTACTGCGTCACAGTTGGGCTGCTGCATCTCTTCGAGTAGGAGGAGCAGTTGAGGAGAAACTTTCATTTTCTTCACTTAATTCAAACTAGCATTCTTAGAAGAGAGAATTCCATGCTTGTACCTGTGTTTAGTACCTCACTGGATTCATGCAGTCCATGTCTCTCCTTACAGCGACACACTGCTTGTCAAATCACAGGATTCTGGGTCATGCAGGATGAAAGGTCTCCTGAGAGCCGTGTTAGGGATGGATGTTACCTCCAGGTGTGTTTCCATGTGCCCATGGTGGGGTGTGTTCACTTACGCCCAACGTTGGTTGCCTTTATAAGTCTGTCTTGGAAGAATCAGTAAATGTTTGCTACAAATTAAAGCATCAGTGGAGAAGGACTCAAGTGAAGTAGGAAGACGTTGATTTAGTGAGTTGGAAGATATTTCTCAGCAGTGATATGTATAAAGAGTTGAATTAGATTATTTATGTGTCCAACACTGAGCTAAGTGGTTTGCTTTCCAACCTTAATTCTCATACGACTCTAAAGACATAGGAACAATTATTATATCCATTTAACAGTGGAAAAAACCGAGGCTTAAGTTTAAAAGCGTATGCAGATTCACATAACTGGTTAAGCAGCAGAGCTGGGATTTCAACATAGGTGTTCTTATCAGCAGAAGCCATTAACCATTCACTGCACTGCCTATATCAACTGCCCTGAAGGATGGAGCAGGAGAGGTTATATTTTTAAAATGATGTTTGGCAATTAGGGAAACAGTGTTGAACTTAATAAATTTGGAGGTATTACGAAAAAAAAAAAATTTGAATCCACTGGATTTCAGAGGGAAACAATTCTTTGACTCATCCATTATTTTATTGAATGACAATATTAATCCGGTATGATTTTTTTATAGTATATTTCACTGAATAGAAGTCACTTAAACATTTATGAAGCACCTCTTCTGTCTGGGACATAAAAATGTTCAGATTGGAAAATCTGGCCATCCCAGCAGTGTGGCAGCTGCTGTAACTGAGACTTGGGCTGGGGCTTATTTGAAAGAAGAGTCATTTTCTAGGCCTTGTAGGGGGAAGTAGAGGTGAAGCTCTGTTTTTCAAAGCATGGCCTATTTACCCACAGCTCTACTAGAACCACCTGAGAACTCGTTAAAAATGGAGACTCTGCACCCTGTTGGCCATAAATTAATCCTTGTTGCAAGGATCTGCAAGTCAGTGCCTAGTCTTTACACACGTGATGTCTTACCTTACTTTCCAACAAACACAGCTCCTTGGCCTGATTTAATTCATATATGCAGACATCAATGAATATGGGTGAGGGAGAGGCTTCAGTTTCTTCGGCCTGCACTTTGTTTATTTAATAAATTCTGGTGTTTTTTGTGCTCTATTTTATTTCTGAATTTTTATTAAAGGAGAGAATTCTCCAGAGATTTTAGTCACATGCTGTATAACCAGGAGAAATGAGCAGGTGACTCATGTTTATTTCAGTGATTTCTGCTTCAGTGAAAAATACTATCAAAAATCATACCAGACTGACTGGTACTGTTGTGCTAAATTTCCATGCTTCTGAGTGTATATGTAAGAAATGTATTTTACTTCCATTATTGGAAATGATTAACTGAGCATAAAAATAATTTGCTGGTCAGATAGCTTATAAAAGCATATAAGTCTGGCTTCAATTAGTGATGTTAACAATCCTAGAAAATAGCCTGAGTTTTAAGGTTTTAGGGAAAAAGCATTGAAATGTGCAATGAGTTGAGTGTTTAGAGGAGAAAGAAGACATTGACTTTTTAATACATTTTATGGTAGTTATAAGGTTATCTCACTTTGTTTTCTACCTGTAAAGTAAATATACCTTTTTTTTTTTTTTAATACATTTACAGGGGTTAGAAGCTCTTTTCTGTGTTTTAAAAATGAAACATGAATGTTGACAAATATGACTTTGGATCCCCTGACAAAATTAAAGTAGGCCTTGATCGTAAGATTACCAGGGCATATTTTTTTAAAATACCAAGATCGTTTTCCTTGAACATAGAAAGAGTCATAAGAAAATTGATATCAAATGAACATATGTATAGAAGAAGTAAGAACCTAGTAGATGGATGACACCAAAATGCCAGTGTAATCTCTTTCTAAAGTGGAGGTCAGGATTGAGGGGATATATTGATTTTGTGGATATATTAATTCTGGTACGGTTAAAGAATTAACTACTTGTTTTTTCCTTATCCCAATAGTAAGATAAAGATACTGTCTTGTAGCAATTTGTGTGAGAGCTGATGGATCCTTATTTCTTAAGGAAATAGCCCTAGGAAAAGCTTTCAGTGGGCTTATAAGTCATTTCATTATTACAGACATCCAGATCACCGTTCCTGACCACAGCTGACTCTGAAGAGCCTTAATAAAGGATAAAGTGACTTTGAGACTCTGTGAGTCCCCAAATTGAATTTTATGTCACCTATTTTAATTTTTAGTTCTTTCTAAATGCAGTTAGTACAGTTGGTCTAAAGTAGATTGTATAATTATGCACACAAAGTTATCTCAGTAACTGTCCTTTCAGCTTTGATGTTACTTCAGTCAACAAAATATGAATGGTTATTGAATGCTCCTACTTCTCAAGAGCTTTTTCAGACCCTGGGAATAAAGCAGCAAAGTCCTGGCTCTTACAGAGCTCACAACTCACCTGGGCAGAGATAAATGCTAAACAGGTTGTTGAGTAAATATATATTATGTCAGATGGTAGTAGGTATATGGAATGAAATAACAGCATAAGAGGAGTAGAGAATGTCAGAGGTGAAGAAATGTTGGGTTGATTTTTTTTTTAAGTAGCTTCTTCAAATGTTTAGCATGTGGAGGATCTTTGTACTTAGTATATTCAGTCTCCTTTCCTTAATGTATATCTTTATAATTACTATATAAGACTCTCTAAGTGTCCATCCCACTGGCCTGGCTTTATTCCCCACTCCAGCCCTCCTCCCACCCGCGAGCCAGGATCAGTGTCTCACAGTCCTCATGAGCACAAGCCTTCCCGTCCCTTGCCCTTTGCTCACGCAGTTTCTTCCTAGAATGCCCTACCCTCCCGTTCTGCTTAACTAAGTGATACCCACCCTTTAATACCTAACCCAAATCTCTGTTCCCCCGTGGTATAGAGCTCCAACCCATCTCAAACTCATTTTGACTTCTCTCTCTTTTCTTTCTGAATTCCTATAGGATCTACAACCTATGCCACAGACTCAGTGCCTAATTACACAACCATGCATGGTCTTTTTAATTAGTTTTATGTGTGTTTCTTATCTCTTCTAATGATGATGCTGTCTGTGTAAGCATCAGAGATTTGTCTTTGACTACACCCCACAAGTCTTCTTAAACTGCTAGGTGGGGCACAGTGTACTCAAACTGGTGGACTAAATGTTCATTCCACTGCAGCCTCATAAATATAAATCTACTCATCAGATTTCTTTTACTTTCTTCTTTACTTTACAAATTTAAAATATACTTTTATTTAATAAGCTTATGGGCTTATCTCTCACTGGCTTATAAAGAGAATTTGAACATCACTTCTCTATCAAGTAAAAAGACAAAGTAGTCTTCTTGAATGAGTTAAAAAGAAGTTAAACATCAGGAAATGTTTAAATATTTCTTATTGCTTCAGATAAATGGCTTTAATAAAATCACAAAAGGGATAAGACAGGTAAGTTTATTTTTTGTTAACTTGAGTGCCACAGCAGTAGAAGTAAGGGGCTCTGAATTTAAATCTAACATGAATCTCCTCGGATTAAATGAGAACACAAGATACTGAACTAATTATGTGTTTTTTCCTGTCATCTCCTAATAAGGGAGGGAGTAATTGGATTAATGGGGCATGGAGACTATGTAAATAAGTACAGAAAAGCTCTCTGCATAAAAACTTTTGCAGGCTTTCCATAGAGTCCCTGGGCCAGTGTTAAGGCTCTTTCCCGGGGCCCTTCTCCAAATCATAGATCCCTTGAAAGTCAGTAATCTAAAACCTTTCAGTCTGTTGGCTACATTTGTCAAAGGCCCATTTCACTACACTAGGTTTATGGGATGGCTTCTCCTTTTGAGAAACTTTGAGTTAAGTTTTAGTAATAAATATTATGGATGGTACAGGCAAGAAATAAGTAACCATTGATCTGAAGAACCAAGGTCACTCACATCTTCTGTGTCCAAAGTTTATCCACTCAGCCTACTTGTAACCAAAACCATACTAGTGATAGTGATAGCAAGCACCCTAAACTAGTAGCCCAGCAGGCTTATGGTGTGGTGACAAGGGAGATATTCTAAACTGAAGGTCTGGGGGAGAGGCAGACCTTTTTAAAATCCATTTTTGCAAGCCATGAATGTCCAGAAGTTCTCCCTTTTTATATCAGACTTAGAGCAAAATTCAAGATGTTGAGTCATTTAAAACATATGTGCAGGATCTGTGGATTTAGAACTATTTTCATAGTACATATTCAGGCAGTCTTCAAACCCAGTCATCATTTGGTAGCTCTGGTGTGCTGGAACACATGCTGGCTACTCAGAATTCAAGGATGGTAAATAAATGAAAAACAATGTAATTAATGGGGCATAGAGACTATAAATAAGTATAGAAAAGCTATCTGCTTTAAAACTTCATACCTTTTCTAATACCCTTTCTTTTTTTTTTTTCATTTATTTTTATTAGTTGGAGGCTAATTACTTTACAATATTGTAGTGGTTTTTGCCGTACATTGACATGAATCAGCCATGGATTTACATGTGTTCCCCATCCTGAACCCCCTCCCCCCTCCCTCCCCATCCCATCCCTCGGGGTCATCCCAGTGCACCAGCCCTGAGCGCTTGTCTCATGCATCCAACCTGCACTGGCGATCTGTTTCACACTTGATAATCTAATACCCTTTCTTAGAGGGAGGGTAGGTGGGGGTTGACTTGGATGTTCTCTTGTTCCCTCTGGCTCTGACCTTCTGCTTCCATTGAAGAAGTTCAGATTATGGATCATTTCATTGCCTGGGAATGTTTTCTACCAGATCATCCAGATGTGAACTCACCCCTACTTTAATATAGAGCAGAGTTTGTTGAAGATTTTCTTAGTATGGGAGGAGATAGGTTTATATCATGATCAGTTCAGTTTAGTCGCTCAGTCGTGTCCGACTCTTTGCGACCCCATGAATCGCAGCACGCCAGGCCTCGCTGTCCATCACCAACTCCCGGAGTTCACTCAAACCCATGTCCATCAAGTCGGTGATGCCATCCAGCCATCTCATCCTCTGTCGTCCCCTTCTCCTCCTGCCCCCAATCCCTCCCAGCATCAGGGTCTTTTCCAATGAGTCAACTCTTCACATGAGGTGGCCAAAGTATTGGAGTTTCAGCTTCAGCATCAGTCCTTCCAATGAACACCCAGGACTGATCTCCTTTAGGATGGACTGGTTGGATATCCTTGCAGTCCAAGGGACTCTCAAGAGTCTTCTCCAACACCACAGTTCAAAAGCATCAATTCTTCTGTGCTCAGCTTTCTTCACAGTCCAACTCTTACATCCATACATGACTACTGGAAAAACCATAGCCTTGACTAGACGGACCTTTGTTGGCAGAGTAATGTCTCTGCTTTTTAATATGCTGTCTAGGTTGGTCATAACTTTCCTTCCAAGGAGTAAGCGTCTTTTAATTTCATGGCTGCAGTCGCCATCTGCAGTGATTTTGGAGCCCAGAAAAATAAAGTCAACCACTGTTTCCACTGTCTCCCCATCTATTTCCCATGAAGTGATGGGACCAGATGCCATGATCTTAGTTTTCTGAATGTTGAGCTTTAAGCCAGCTTTTTCACTCTCCTCTTTCACTTTCATCAAGAAGCTTTTTAGTTCCTCTTCACTTTCTGCCATAAGGGTGGTGTCATCTGCATATCTGAGGTTATTGATATTTCTGCCGGCAATCTTGATTCCAGCTTGTGCTTCTTCCAGCCCAGCGTTTCTCATGATGTACTCTGCATAGAAGTTAAATAAGCAGGGTGACAATATACAGCCTTGACGTACTCCTTTTCCTATTTGGAACCAGTCTATTGTTCCATGTCCAGTTCTAACTGTTGCTTCCTGACCTGCATATAGGTTTCTCATATAGAGTAGTACAAATCTGACCATGTAGTTTTCTGAGCAACTAGTTTTGTTAGGGTAAAATACAGTGTCATTAGTAATGACTTACAGACATGACCCGGCAACACCTGGCCTGTGGGTTTTTAGACCTCTCCTTGTACCACTCCCCTTTTGATCACTTTTCTCTGGGCACACTGACATTCTTTCAGGCCTTCGAACTCAGTTTCCATTGTAGGAGCTTCTCATGTGCTGTTCCCTCTACTCTTCCTCCTATACTTTGTATGATCGGCTGCTCATTTCCAGGTCTCACCTGAAAGGTCTTCTTAGAGTCCTTCCTGGAACATCCATCCTTAAGCAGGTCACTTAGTTCTTTTTCAGAGTACTCAGTTGTTTTTCTTCATAGCACTTGTCAATTTGTCTAAAAAATTTTAGACAAATTTATTTGTGTTATTTTCTGTTTCCCTCGGTCTGTGATACATTCCACAAAAGCACTCATCCATTCAGACTCAGTTTACTTAATTCCTGACATGTTTTAGTTACTTATTAAGGGTGCTTGAAATGCGGCAGGCCCAGCAGGACTTGATGGATTAGCTGTAGCAGGGAGGGGAAATAGGAGTCAAGGATGGTACTCAGGTTTCAGGCTAGGGAACATGGGCTGGTGGTGGAGGCACTGACTGGGTGGAAGAGCAGATTTGTGGAGACAGGGCTAAGCTATGTTTTAGGTAGCTTAATTTATTTAGGTAGCTTAATCAATTTAGGGTACTTAAATTGATTAGGCTGTTTGGTGTGCTTACTCATTCATCGTTTGTAAAACTTCGTTTCTAATTGTTAAATGCCTGATCTGTTTAGAAAAATAAAATTTGTACTTGCATATTTTAGACTACCACCTTGTCTTCTTCATCCAGTTTTCAAGACCTTTGGGATCTTACGCACATTCAGTTAAAAAAAATTGTTATTAATCACAACTTCCTTGATACAATAAAAGCATTTTGCTCATCTCCGTGCATTTTTTTTTTCATTAATGACAATGGCTCATTTAGTTTGCCTACTAAATCATATACATACTTCTTTTAAGAAAATAGAAAGTGATCTTTATCTTTGTGTTGAAAACAATTTTTGTTGCCATTTAGAATCCAAATTCTATTTCTTACCACATACATTCAAGCAAAATTTAATTAAGTTTGACTGTTGAGTTTTTGATGAATGCCAGAATCTTTCAGGAATGTAACACTACTTCATAGAGTAGATTTCATGGATCAGAAAGCATTCAGTGAACATTTATGGGATCCCTGTTAAGTGCAAGTCACCAAGTCAGGGACTAGAAGTTGCAGCAGTTGAAAATTCCCTGGCAATCCAGTGGTTGAGACTCTGCACTTGCAATGCAGGAGACCCAGTTTGACCCTGATGAGGGAACTAAGGCCCCACATGCTGTGTGGTGTGGGCCAAAAATAAAATTAAAAAATTAGTTGAAGTTGCAGCAGTCTCATTCAGACACAAAGAGCTGGGTCAGAATTCTGACTTCTCTTT
Organism: Dama dama; assembly: GCF_033118175.1. NCBI lineage: Eukaryota > Metazoa > Chordata > Mammalia > Artiodactyla > Cervidae > Dama > Dama dama. Next base: position 10,525,831 of record NC_083696.1, on the reverse strand, counting down.
GAGAGCTCTTCAAGACAAAAAGAAGCAGAAACAAACATTTTCTCAAATAAAACTAGAAAGCTTCGGCTGGAACCACGGTATGTAAAGAAAGGCTGCCAGACTCAGTGATGAAACAGGGATTTGGATATGCTGCTAGGAGAAGTATGACTGTAACTATCAAATGGAGGTGTGAGACCTCAGTTTTCTTCTGCTTAGTGGCAGAATTAACAGTCTCTGTTGGACTTCCTTGTGGTAGCGCTTCCGTAGCAGGGGCCATGGGTTTGCTCCCTGGACAGGGAAGTTCCTCATGCAGTGGGCTATGGCCAAAAAACAAAAAAATTAATAATCACTTTTGAAGAACTGGAATAGGGAGCTTGGGTTGATGATCAGAGCTTCCCTGGACCCTGTTTGACACCACAGAGTAGCAGAGGAAGCAGGACTGAATAGAGAACCACATACACACTTGCCATCTTTGCAAGAAGTCACCTGCCATGGTGATAAGACAGTAGAGAAATGCTTGAATTTATGGCTTGGAAGGGCACACGGTGTACCAGAAAAAAAAAATGGGTGCACAGTAAACTTATAGCCATTCATAGATAAAGAAATAATCATTTAGCTACACAGCTCCCACTCCTATAATGCAATCAAGAGATCCCTAAGGGAGAAAGATTATGCCGACCGTTGGCTTCTCTACAACCTTGATCACCTCTGTTAATTAACAGCTACATGACTGTCTAGGGAAAAATATGTTAGTACCTGCCTTAAACCAAAGTTAAATTTTATATGGCTTCTCAAAGCCTTTGATATCCCCAGAGTACATAACACAATAGGTTTGAGATGGAAAACTCGATATTCATCTGAGAAAAATAAGTTTGAGAGAAGATTCCATGTGAAAGTTGAAGAACTGGAAATGTTTTCCCTAAAGTTGTCTATGAATGTTTCTTTCTTTCTTTTTTTTTTGAATGTTTATTTCTTAAAAAGTCTTCGTTTAAAGTTTGAAAACTCTTGTGATAAATGTTTGAGCAAGTAGCCACAGTAAACAGATGTGCTGACCGCTTTGGCTTTGCTTGTAAACAGGCAAGTCAGCATGATAAAATGTTAAGGTGGCTTCAGCTTTCTAATGGAAAGATACACATCTTTATTGTTGATCCATAAACAGTTTCAACTGGAAGAAGATAGCACAGCCAAAAGTTAAGTCTAATGAAGCATAAAATACACTGTTGTGTATTGGAATTTTGGAAATATCTAAAAAATATGCCTATAAAAATATCTAATTAGCTAGCTAGCTTACTGATTTTTTTAAGTTCGTGGGGTCACACAGAGTCGGACACAACTGAGCAACTGAACTGAACTTAGTTCATTTTATAAAGTTATGAGGGCATTAGCAGTTATACCTTACAACTGTCATTTTAAAATAATATGGACATTCATAAATGTGTATAATCCAAAAATAGTGTGCTTTATGAATAAAATTCAACTTATTAGAAATTTTATTTTTCTTATTGTTTGTGTTTATTTCAAAGACTTCCCACCAAACAGCCTTACAAATTAAAGTTTTCCTAAATAAGATAATTGGAATAAACAAAATAATTTTATATTATACTTTATAGAGTCAGAAATTATATTTTTATGTTGTTTTAAATTAACCGTAGTGTCTGCCTCTCATCACTAGAAAAACCTGGTTTTTCTGTTGTGTGATTTCATTTTTAGAATTTCTCTTGAGTTTCACCCAGACCATGTCTGACATAATTGTGGTAATTTTGACAAATGTTTTCATTGTTAATGTTAACATCCCAATTTTAAATTACATGTTACTGAGAGGAAATTATTTAAATGATACCATTGAATTTAATCATTGTTTAAAAAAGTCAAGTAAAACAGAGTAGGGCTTCCTTTCATAAGCCATAAACACTGGAACTTTTTTCTCAAAGTGTGTTCTCTTGAACGTCACCCTGAGCATAGAGGTGTTAGTTTAAATGAAGATTCCTGGGCCTGTACCTAGGAATCTGATTTTGACTGAGCATCAGAAGTGATTCTGAAACTTACTGAAGTGTGAGAACTGCTATTCCAGAGCAACATTACTTAATCATGAGTGATTCGTAATGGAAAGAGGTACCTCCAGTCTTTGGTGGCAGAATATAAATAATAAATTAATAAAGTAAAACTATCCAGGAAACATACCTCCTTCCTTACATCTTGTTTATAATAGCCTTACTCAGATTTCATTGTCCTGTCTTTTTAGCTATGAAGTTTTATCCTCAATACTTTCCCAAAACACCGAATTTTTTGTGTGTTGAAATATAGTTGATGAACAGTATTATATTAGTCTCAGGTACATTACATAATTATTTGACATTTGAATACATTATGAAATGATCACCACAATAAAATCTAGTAACCATCTGTCCCTATACAAACTTATTACACTATTCATGGCCATATTCCTCATGCTGTGTATTTCATCCTTGTGAATTATTTATTATATATACCTCTTACTCCCCTTCACCTATTTTGCCCTACCCTCCCACCCCTTTACCATCTGACAACCACTCGTTTGTTCTCTGTATCTGTGAGTCTGTTTTCATTTTGCAAAACTTGGAATATTTTTTATCACTTTTTATAATCTGCCCTGTAATTACATACAGAATATTTATAAACTTTGTTTACCTGAATTGCTGTAGAATGTCACATTAAGTGCTATAAACAATCTAGTAATTTTTAAATATAGATCTCTATAGAGATAATGCTGAATAACAGACTTGAATATTTTTGTTTTAATTCAATAAAATGGAACCAGTACAACCTCTGGTTTCACAAATGAAGTGGTTCAAAATGAGTATGTTGCTCTAATGGGGCCCTTGCACACTGCATTAGGATAAATAGCACATTTCTATTATTTTCTTTTTTTTCCCCCTAAAACAAAGGCTACCTCTAATTTCACTCTTTCCACAAATCTTCGTGCACTAAACTGTGTGCCAGTGACATGAGAAGCTCGTTTTGATGATACTGGGTCATCTCATGTCTAGTACATCATTTGTGAAACTGAAGTTGGCTATTATAGTGCAACAGGTATGTAAATAACATTTATCAGTGATCTCTGTAAAATTGTTTCCTTCTTCCCCTTTTCATTATGAAAGGAAACTTTATTTCAGAGTAGAAAGTGCATTATCTGAACTCATGAACACCCTCTTTATCCCTCCCCTCCCCAATTTGTTGCAGACCAGGATGAAAGAGCAGCTGAGCTCAGCAGGGAGCAGAACGAGAAAACCATCCGGAGCACGCAGACTGCGCTCCGCAATTTCCGGGAGTTCCTCATCTCCAAGTATCCTTCTGAAACAAGAGAGATTTATGTCATCCCTTGCAAGGAGTTGGATGCCTACCTGGCCTCTTTCTTTGTGGATGCCAGGCAGAAGGATGGATCCGAGTATGAACCCAACAGCTTGGCCAATTACCAGTGTGGACTTGAACGGTACCTAAAAGAACACAGATATGGCTACAGTATCACCAGGGATAAGGAATTCAAGCGCTCCCAAGAGGCACTCAAACAGAAGCAGATTGAACTCCGCTGCAAAGGAAAAGGAAATAAGCCACACAAGTCCATGAAGCTGACCTTTGCTGATGAGCTCATTCTGCGAAAGAGGGGGCTGCTAAGCCGCTATAACCCTGAGGGTCTGCTCAACCTCGTCTGGCTCAACAACACAAAAGCATTCGGGCACTGCACAGGCTTCCACGGGTCTACCTTGAAGTGGGGTGACATTCGGCTCCGGGTAACAGAAACGGGACTGGAGTACTTGGAGTGGATGGGTCAAGACACTGGTGACCTAAATGCCAAAACCAAGAGAGGGGGCACAGACTCCCGTGTGTATGCCACCCAGCACGCGCCGCAGACCTGCCCCGTACAGGACTATAAGGAGTATGCCCAGCGGCGGCCTCCTGCCATGCGCTATGAGGATGCCCCTTTCTACTTGTCCATCAAGCCAGTCGTGAACCTGGCGGCTCTGCATTGGTACAACTGCCAGGCCCTCGGCAAGAACAAGCTGGCCAAGATGGTGAAGACCATGTGCGAGAAGGGGAACATCCCGGGCAGGAAAACCAACTTCAGTGTGTATCAGAGCTGCAGCACCTTGTCCGAGGCCCAGAGCAACCAGCTGGTACTTATCTGTAACAATCTGAGCCAGCAGGCTGCCCAGTCGGTGGCTGGGCACTCCAACAGTGGCAATTTCATCGTCTCTGCCTCCTATGACTCGTCCTCAGACACGGCTTGACCAGGTGGCTTGAGCCAGATCCCAGTCTGGTTACTGTGTCCAGAGAAACTGTGATTAAGCACTGGTTCTTGCTCCCTTTCCTCTGCCCGCAGTATTAACTTTATACAAATATAAATATATAATATATTTTTCTTTTTACAAATAAGTCAATGGAGATAGTTTAGTATTACTGACATAGTATTTATAGGCTTAAAGCAGATGTACTTGTGATGATGAAATGTAATTACTGTTACAGACTTTACAAAACCATATTCTCAGGCAACACAAACTAGAGAAGGAATTTCGTTTTTTGGGTTTTTTTTAAACTGTCAAAAAGGAAACTGAGAGTCAGCCTAGATACTTGTGTCCTCAACTCTTGCTTTTCCTTCCCACCCCCACCTCTCATTTTTAGTCTATTTAATAAATGACAGTATCTTTTTAATTTTTAAAATTCTCCACTAATCAGGAGGAGACAACACTAACTTTCCTGCTTACACAAAACTGTCAGATCCAGAATATGAAAATGTTGATATAAACTGGACAGATTTTTATATACTTTTTTTTTTAAGAATAATTAGATTTTAACATCTCTGCCTCATTTTTTGCAATTTATGAAAATCTAGATGTTTAGCTAACTTGTGGGGGCAAAGAGGGTTAGAAGGTGGAAATAAAGGTGCCATTCTTTTTAGAAGCTATATAATTTTTAAATAATATGCAAAGTCCAATATTATGGCAAGAAAGACTGTTACTAGCTCATTTTTATTGTTCTTGAACCTGGGTAGAATTTTTTAGTTGTTTTCTAAGAAATCAGTGTAAATGAATTTTTATTATCAGATTTACAGGAAATTTAAAACTACCAAAGCTTTGAAATGTTCCCAAGCATTAGATTGTGTATCAAACATGAAGAGAGAGTAGAGAATGGAAAAATCTTACTGAAAATCAAGAAACACTAGTCAAGACCACAAAAAACTTACACTCTTCGAAGCCCAAATCCCCTGACTTATTTATTTATTAGTACTGAATTTCAGTCTGTTTTCCCAAGGGGATTGCTTGACTCTGTAGTTGAGATCAAAGGAATATTGACACTTACTTTAGGTAACAACATTTTGTTATCAAATTTAGTTGAATTCAAAGCACTCTTGAAAATGTGCTGTTTCTGCTTCAGTAAATATAAATGCATTTATATGTGATAATCCTGCAATCATAATAATTATAATTTTGATTAAGCAACTCTTCGTGGTAGTTTTTTCAAGGTCTTTATTTTTAAGCCTGTGGTGAATTATTACTTGAGATACTTTAATAATAGAGTTTAGATGAGCAAGATTCCTATCCTGTATAATCATTAACACATTTTAAAAAGTCCCAATCTTAATTGCTTTGTTGGATCTGGGCTTCCTATTGGCAAGTATTTGTTCTTCAAAGCGTCCTCATAATTCACATTAGCTAGGAAGGTAGGTGGCATTTTATGTTTTAATTATACGACCAGGACAGATTTTGTTTTGATTTGCTTTGCTGAGTCATCCTGTTAGCTGAGCTTTCCCATGACCAGGCAGCTCTTCCCAACACTTAAGTTGTAAACACATAAACCCATTTCTCTAAATTGTGACCTTTCCTTTGGCTTAGGAGTGGGAAGTCTGCCATGGCCTTTGTGTTAAGCAATCAATTTCGTTTCATGACTTCTCTGTCATAGAGAAGCAGCCAAAAACAAGACCAGAAGATACCTTTCTTTAATTTTTTGTATTAGTAATGATAATCGCCACTAGTTTTGAGCCAATGTATGTGCTAAGTGATTTACATGCTCTCCTTATTTATATAAGTAGTACTAATTTATGAAAATTAGAAAATCCAGGTAAGCATAAAGAAAACAAAATATATACTCATAAACCTCCTAGCCAAAAATAACTTAATATTGTATTGGCCAGAAAGTTCATTCGAGTTTTCCCGTAACATCATATAGAAAACCCAAACGAACTTTTTGGCCAACCCAATATTTTGGTAACTGTTTATTCAGATTTCAGTACATACATATTTATTTCTCTATACGTAATCTTTAATCCTTTCAACAATTTTGAAAAGAAGGTTAATTATCTCCATTTTACATTGAGATCAATCCATAACAGGTTATATGCTAAGGAGATGGTACTGTCATCTGACTCCAGAGTTTTTTCTGTTTACCTTTCTGAGTTCCAACCTGTAATTAGTTTCCAGTGATTTGAGCCAGAGATGGGGACACGGTGTCTTCGCATCTCTCAAGTCTGTCTGATTAAAAGGAAGACTGATTTTTCATGATGGCACAGTGTCCCCTAGTCCCCCCTCTTCTGCTTATTTTGAACCACAGAGCCTCATTCTCCCAGTTCTCTTTACAAAACATTCCTCTTCTTATTCTGTAGTGGGCTCAGAAGTGCACATGACAGCCTACTGTGAAAGAACTCTTTTTAAAAAAAAAAAATTTTTTTTTTACCATAGGTTATCTTTCATAAGAAAAGATTTAAATTGTGCATTTTGTTTTTGCATTGACATACTTTTAAAAATTCTTAATTTGTTGTTTGACAGCAAAGTAGGTTTGTCATGGGGAAGGTTAGTCAGTATGCTCTTAGAAAGCAGAACTAGGATATTGAGGTACAAAAGTGAAAATCTCCTGTTTAATTCTCTGACATTTTCATTTGGGAGAATGCAGATTGTGAATTATTTTTTACTTATTTATATTTTATTTTGGTAACTTAAACCAAATAGGAATGTTGTGACATTTAGATTTAGAAAACTGTCTTCCAAAGAGTGACTTGGTAGAATTTTTGCTGTATTGTATTATCTCTTGGGGATAATTAAATTATGAAAAATTATTGGCAGCTACTTCTAAATTTTGTGTTTTTGTATAAATGATACTGAGGATATACTACTGCCAGATGCCATATTTATTATTTGTTATTTTAACTTTAAAAAACTTACATCCATACTGTGGCAGTGGTAGATGCCGAAATTGTGTTTGTGCTTTAGCAAAAATTCAACAGTCCAGCAGTCTTCACTATAACTGACCGTATTGCCTTTCCAGGCAATCCCATGGTTCACACAAAAACAATAAGACCGTATTTGCAAAGTTTACACTTTAAGGTCAGTGTAATGTCATGTAAGAAATTCTCTAGTGCCCCTCCTGTGACTGGAAGTTTTGCCCTGTCTACCACAAAAATGCCAAACCCATTTGTCAGCATTTGGATGGCATAGCTGCATAATTTAGTTTTTCTTCTATATTCATGTGAGTGACTAGCTATTGAACATCATGGATGGTAGCAGTTTTTTTTTTTTTTTTAATCAAACATTGTCCTTGAAAAGGTTAGAGATATTCAGGATGTTTATCCAACAGAGCTTATTCTTAAGAGTCCATCTGTTTCCATGGTTAGGGCTGGCCTGAATATGATTTATAATACATCAGCTACTTGAAGTATTTTTATTGTAGTTATTTTTCCCTATATTAAATTACTTCTGATCTACAGAAGAATGGTTGAAGTGAAGATCGGGTCTCCTTGGTTAGTCGATACTTTCATTAAATTAACTTGCCTAAGTCACATGGCTTAGGTTCTAGATGCCGTGAAATGAGATGACTTTACTGAGATGAAAATTTACAGTCATATCATCAAATACTTGAAAACCTAGTGTCTAGAGACTAAGAGGGGTACAGAGATGTATAAAATAGTTCCTGCCTTCAAAAGGTTTATAAAAGATACCGTGATAAAAGTTTGATTTCATTTTTGAGAGCCCAGCAAAATACTCTATGCCAGGACTGTTCTGCATAGTTTCTCGAACTTTGTACTCATACAGTCTGACCATTATTTAGCCATTTAATGTGTTGGTTTGTTGTAGAATATGTAATACTGGTAGTGGATCTTCCTTAGAGCCTGTTTTAAAGTCAGTAATAAGACAAAGCCATTTCTACACCATCCATTGTGTTTACATAGATGCACACATGCATGGAATGTGCAGATGACCCTCTGTGGGTGCCAGTTACCCCAGTTACGGAGTTCTTACAGTGTCCCATGGTACGGAGTGCTTCTCGATTGTTTCACTTAATTCTTACAATTGTCCTGTGAGATGAGGAAATCCAGAGAAGTCAAATAGGTTGCCCATATCACTTAATACATAAAGGCATCAGGAGCTGAAACTAGATCCAGATACCATTAAGCACTGGCCTTTTCTGCTGTAACTGCCTGTTCACCAGATGATTTACTGTGCTTCTGTGGACTCTCTGAAGTGATAAATTATAAATGGAATTCCTGGTGTAATAAAATCATCCATATTCTTTCAACTTGAGCAGAATTGAGAGCAGTGCCATCACCTGGCTGTTTGTTGGCATATAATTGTATAAGCCCCCCCTAACTGTGGTTCTTTTGAGATGAAACATTCAGCAGTTTTTCCTTTTTTTTTTTTTTTTTTGGCTTAGCTGTGAATAGAGAGCAAAAGTTTGTATCATTCTTTAAAGAACTCTTAGTTTTGTCATGTAGGTGAATGTGAATGTGCACAAAGAATTACATTTTTAACAAATGGTTGTCCTTTGTTTTTACCCCATGTAAACCAAAAATCCTATTTCAAAAGAGTTTCTTCTAATTTAGACAGGATAGGGGGAAGTTCTAGGCAGAGGGAATATCTCTCTTAAGCCCAGGAGCTGATGTTGTCATCCACCAGATACTGAATTTTGATTGCCAGTCTGCCAGAAAGTTTAGTCTTCTCTGCAAATCGGTGCTAGCAAATTAGCTATGTAATAGAGGATTTTGTTATTATTTTGTTTTTGTTTTTTACTCAGGATTGTTTTTAACAAAAAGCCTGGTGGCTCAGATGGTAAAGAATCTACCTGCAATACAGGAGACCCAGGTTCCATCCCTAGGTTGGGAAGATCCCCTGGAGAAGGGAATGGCTACCCACTCCAGTACTCTTGCCTGAAGAATTCCGTGGACACGAGAGCCTGGCGAGTACAGTCCGTGGGGTCACAAAGAGTTGGATACGACTGAGCGACTGACACATTGCAGGAAAATGCTATCCTGTGATGCTCAGTATTGGAGATCAACTGGAACCACTCAAATTTTTTCTACTTTGTCTCCACAGTTTTAGATATTAGAGACAAACACTTCTGATTTTAATCCGCTTTCTTCTGATTAGTTTTCTTTATCTACAGGAAAGGAACGTTTTATCAATCAGTGTGAAAGATCTCTCTCAGATAGAACTCCTTTATACAAGGTATTATATATCTCTACATATCTACCATATGATATGACATAGTTAGTTACTAAGAAACACATCATTGACAAGGGCTTCCTCGATTATTTTTTGTTTCATTTTGCCCTTAATGCATAGTATTCAAATAATTCCTTCTTCTCCTCATTGAATTTGGCTATATAATGAATGCATAGTGTCTCATAAGGCAAAGTGATGAAAATATGATTTTAAAAGATCTGGTCATGGAACATACTGGGATAAAGAAATGTACTACGTGATGATCCTTTGGTGGTAGGTGTAATTTTTTAAATATATCTATTTATTTGGTTGCGCTGGGTCTTAGTTTGGCATGAGGTATCTAGTTCCCTGACCATGGATCGAACCCAGATCCCCTGCATTGGGAGCACAGAGTCCTAATGACTGGACCACTGGAGAAGTCCCATGGTGATTGATATATTTCTAATGATATAAAAACAGAAAAGAGGGGATGATTTTGCTAAACTGCCAACAACTCCGATTTCACTTTCTAGACAGAAAAGAAAGATAATCAAAATCTCTCCTACACCATCCAATTTGAATTGACTGATTGGGCCTGCCAAGGCTGAAGGGAAACACATAATTTGGTACTGAAGATTGTGTTAGTTTTTGAAAGAAAGCATTGTAATACATTTAAATTGTGTTTTTATGTAAACCATGACTTTATTGAATTAGACTCTTTAATTAGGTCATAGTACTAATTTGATCAGAATATTAATTAGGTCAGAGTATTAAAATAACCATCATCTTTATTGAGTGAATTATAATCATAGAGGCTAGACCTAGAAACGGAGAAGGCAGTGGCACCCCACTCCAGTACTCTTGCCTGGAAAATCCCATGGATGGAGGAGCCTGGTAGGCTGCAGTCCATGGGGTGGCTAGGAGTTGGACACGACTGAGCGACTTCACTTTCACTTTTCACTTTCGTGCATTTGTGAAGGAAATGGCAACCCACTGCAGTGTTCTTGCCTGGAGAATCCCAGGGACGGCGGAGCCTGGTGGGCAGCCGTCTGTGGGGTCGCACAGAGTCGGACACAACAGAAACGACTTAGCAGCAGCGGCAGCAGACCTGGAAAGGACCTAAGATCATCTGGCCTGGTGATTTTCAGTGCTGTGAAAAGTCACCATGTCTTCTTAGGAGGGGGCAGGAAGGGCAAACAAATGGATGGAGATTGCATAGGGAACACTTTCTTAAACAGATCCCCCAGGACTTCTCATGTTCCCTGTGCTCCTAACTTCTTACTTGGAGACTCGCTAGACTGAATGAGCTACCTCTATTACATATCCTTCTTGTGTGCCAGGCTGGAAAATAAGATTGGAAACATCTCACCTAATCCATCCCTCTTGTTTCATAGAAGAGAGAAACAGCCCTAGAGAGATGAGATGAATACCCAGGTGTACACACTTTGTTAGAGCCGACACATAATCCAGGCCCCCTGACTTCAGTCCGTAGATAGGATTCAGGGAGGAAGAACAACCCTACATTTCCACTGAGTAAGAAGGGGCATCCTTTTCTTGTTGTGAAAAGTTTAATAGTTTTTTAAGCTCTCAAGTTTCTATTAAGAAATAGATTCAAACTGCCAGTTTCCCAAATAGGCTGTTTTGCTTGTAAACTTTTACATTTCATCCTGTAATGTTACACCTTGATTACAGCAACTTCTTTTGAGATTTGATGGGATAATCCTTAAATACAATCAATCATCTTCTATTTTAACATCTTTCAGCCTACCCCATTTATATTTAGTTTTCATTTCTAGAGGAGAAAGAAACTACAGTTTTGAAATATGTGAATTCCAGTCATAGATTATGAACTTAAAAAAGTAACTTTTTATTTAAAGTGGTATTCTTTTGAATCTCCAGCTACATAGCATCTGTATTATTGGTTTTGAATGTACTCTGCCCTTTTTTAGTCTTTGTAAAGTTTTTAGTTTGTGGGTAAAATCATCTTAGAGGTTTGGGACATCTTCAATCAAAACAATTAAATTTCTGTCAACATAATTAGGATGTTTGTGAAGTGTATTTAGAGATAGAAAGGGGAAAGAAAATGGGAACTAATAAAAGAAGTCTACAGCAGCAAGATAGACACGTACAAACTATTTGTAAATTCCTATATTACCCAGATTACTCTTCTAAACAGGAATTCAAACAAGGATACTTTAAATCTCACAAATTTTTATTTTGTAAGTTATATTACCAGATCATAGTTGATGATAAAAGAAGAAATTCTAAGATGTTAAAAGGTACAGTGGAATTATTTGTCTTTTGAATGCAGAGTTGGATTTTTCTAGGCTTCTAATGTTCTTTGTATTACACTGGAATTAGACATTTTTCCATCATACACTCATTTTAAGGAGCTTTGAAAATGCTTTGGGATAGTTTATTTATTTGTTGTAAGTAGAATTAGGAAGAATCAGCAATTTAGAATCCTAACAGTATTTGTGCATCCTGTATTTAAGTGATTTTTATGCCTGTTTACTTTCCGTGATTCTTAAATTTTATAAATCAGATCACCTTAGCATACTTCCACTAGAAATTAATTTATAACTGATTATTTATGCTGGATGAAGTAGCAATTTCATTTTAGTATTAATTCACTCAGATTAACTGAAGTTTTATATCTACAATTCATTATATTACAACTTTTAGATAGCATTTATAACAAAAGAATTTTTGTTTTATAAAGTATTTGTTACAAAAAAAATACCATCTTGCCAAAAACCGTTACAGTCTCTGTGCATTGTGTATATTCAGTGATGTCGTTGTTGAGATTTTGCATGTTGTTGTAGGTGCTCTTTCCTATGTGTGTTTGTGGTATTTATGTGGAACTGTTAACCATTGCTGCTATCACTTACTGTAGTTAAACTGAAAACCTGTGCGAAGAGGCTGTGCCGGTCAACATTTGTATGTATGACTTGTGAAAACATGTACTTAGCTGTTTAATATTTTGAGCCAGCACTTAGTGGCCTCTACAGAAGGAAATGTTGTAGTTGTCAGGTGAAGCCAACTTCAAAATTTTGCTGCATATTTATAATTCAAGGTCAGCTTTCCTTCTGCACTTCCCCCAACTCTTTGAAAGGGAAACATTTGTAAAAAGAGAAAGCAAAGATTCTGAACTTTCCTAGTACCCCCCCCCCACCTTAAATCTTTTTCCCCCTGATACTTGAGAAATTCCATAGAATGACAATGTAGCAGCATAATTTCCCTTGATCTAGGTATTTCAGGTTGAAGAATATAATAATAGAAAACTGTGGTGGCACATACATTATCTTTGTTGGTTATCATGCCATATTGTTTGAATTTAATCAGAGTATTTAGTATTTTCATTTTGTTTATAAGGGACCATGAAAAGCCTGGCTTCCCAGGTGGCTAGGTGGTAAAGAATCCACTTGCACATGCAGAAGACTCAGGTTTCATCCCTGGGGTGGGAAGATCAGGAGAAGGAAATGGCAACCCACTCCAGTAGGCTTGCCTGGGAAATCCCATGGACAGAGGAGCCTGGCAGACTACAGTCCGAGGGGTCACAAGTCAGACATGACTTAGCAACTAAACAACAATGTGAAGACCCCAGAGTTCCCAAGTATTATATTTTATATTCAGCATCTGCATAGACTTAATATACCTTGGCTGCCTTATGACCGTCAGAATTCTTTCATGCCCACCTGTCTTTACTTTGCTTCCTGATATTTGTGACTTGTCTCAGCAATTCCCAACTTACTGTGACATTAGAACATTATTTCAGTGGGTTAATTCTACTTTATTAAAATTTAATGGGGATCAATTGCATACTTCCTTAATACATTATTGGGCTTCCCTTGTGGCTCAGCTGGTAAAGAATCCGCCTGCAATGCAGGACACCTGGGTTCAATCCCTGGGTTGGGAAGATCGCCTGCAGAAGGGAAAGGCTACCCACTCCAGTATCCTGGCCTGGAGAATTCCATGGACTGTATAGTCCATGGGGTTGCAGAGAGTCGGACACGAGCGAGTGACTTTCACTTAAAATGGAAGGGAAATAGCATAAAACGTTAAGAAAAAAGGCTCTTCTTAAAGAACCTTTTCACACCAACTTTCCAAAACTCCCTCTTCAAGTGCAGGATTTCCTTCTGTCTGTTCAGTGGGTTTGTAATTATAATATTCTTATAATAAAGGGACAGTCTTCTGAGTTACATTGAGGTTTTCTGTGTGACTTTCAGATACATGGTGACAGGCAATGCTGTGTTTGGAAACATTGCTTCTGAAATTGCTGATTTAATTCTAAAAATATTAAAATGAATTCATCAAAGCCCCTGCCACTTCTTTGCTTATAGGGAAAGAAACGTGTATTTTATGTTGAGCCTTTTCTCCAGAATATGCTTTAAACATTTGTCACTCAATGGAGGTGACAAAGAAATAAAGGAAGTTCAATTATGTATGTTCCAAAGAAATTATTGCCCTGTCCAATGGCCTCTGGAGTGACACAAAAATATTTCTTGTTTCCTGCATCTGGAGTTTTCAGGCGAGATCTTTGTACTTAGAATTCTGTTTATATGAGCACCAAAGATTCTGGCGTGATATGTCCTGAAACAATGATTAATAGTTTCTTTTAGGTAGCTATGGATACATTTATTGAATCCTGCTCTTGGGTTTATTTGCCCTCTTTGGGTCTTTTGTACATTTTGTATGTCTGTCCTGAGGCCTTTATGCCTAGGGCAACTTTTTAATCAAATAATACATATATGTTTATTAGGTTCCTAATTTATAGAATTTGTTCTCACCATGACTTTATTTCATTGCTAAAGTTAGACATAGATTTGCCAGATTAGCCACATAGTTTGGACATTTTTTGTTGTAACCTGAAAATGTAGCTTATAACCCCATAGACCAGGTAGGTAATGACTAGAAACATTTTGGATTCAGTAGAATCTCATATAGAAACTCATTTATCTGTTAATGTAAAGAACTTGGTGACTTCATAAAGTGAATGTTATATACAGGTTAAGTTCTTCCATCTTTCTTATAAGAATGACTTTAAGATTCCTTTTATTCTACCACTTATAAGTTAATTGGGAATGAAAAGGTAGATTTACCAATTTAGTGTAATTTAACACTAAGCATCTGTTTAGAAATGTAATCACCACAAGTAATACTTAGGAAAGGCATATAAAAAAATACAGTACTGTTCTTTGAAGATGGATTTATTTCCCCTCTTTTGATGGATTGTCAATTTGAATATATATTTTCTGGCCACTTAGCTTTTAATTGATTTACATGAAAAAAGCATATGTGCGCCTGTTCACTCAAACCATATTTAAAATTCTCTTTTTAAGCTGCTACAATTATAATGTATGAAAGAAGGAAGAGAAAGGTGAATAGAGGAAGAGGGAAATTTCTGTTAATAGTTAAAATGTGCAACTGTGATACCCTTGATTAATTAATCCTCTGCCTTTTGATATTTGTAATAATACAGGAGAATTTTTTTGTTATTAAGAGTATACTATTGATTTCATCTTTATTTTGCTGCTCACTGATCTTTAACACCAAGATGTTTTCATCTTTACCAGTTCAGTTTTTGCTTCATATTTATCTGTTTACCTGTGCTCTAAATAAAATTATAGTTTTATGTCCCAGTGGCTTATTCTGTTATGTGATAATGGTTATCTCTAATGTAGTGTGACTTTCTATTGTTTTCAGTATTTGTTGGTACAGCCTAAAACTTATAGAAATAAAAAAAAATCCAATAAAATCAGTGAATGAACGTCAGTGATGTCTCTATAATGAGAGCGTGCTTTAATCAGTGTTTTATCTGTGTTTGGGTATGACTAGTCTTCATTCATTTAATCAATGGTTTTCTGCAAAGCTGGCTAATTTTTGTAGCTACAACAAACAGTTTAAAAGACAAGTTAAACCACATTTTAAAAAAACTGTCCTGGTCACCATGCATTAGCCCCAGGTTATAGTCAGTGCATACTGAGCAAAGCCTTCCTGGTCAGTTGTTTTCTAAGCACTGAGGAGGAGCGTTTCTACCTGTGAGTGCTCAGACTAAGCTCCTGGGTAGGGAAGACACTTTGGGAAGGCATTTAGAGCTAATTAATCATATGCTTCCTGGAGCCCCAGGCCTAAAAGTCCTGTTTGTGGAACAAAAGTCTCCACAGCAAACTCTGTCTTTCTGTCCACCTGTGGAGCTGTGTCAGCCCGTTGTGGGAAGTCATGGCAAGCTAAGTAGATGTCAGATTCTAGACTTCCTCATTTTTAGGAAAATTTTTCTGTTCAGATAGAATTCTCCATGTACAGTTTGTTGCATTTAGCACGTTTGACGATGTTCTTTGAATGGAATCGGAATGGTTGTTCAAAACAATTATAAGTTTCAGACATCCTTATTGTGTCACTAAAATTATTTAATAAAGAAAATAGTAAACCCCCAGAAACATGTAAATCCATGGCTGATTCATGTCAGTGTATGGCAAAAACCACTACAATATTGTAAAGTAATTAGCCTCCAACTAATAAAAATAAATGGAAAAAAGAACCCAAAAACCCCAGAAAATACAGTGTTCTCTCTCACAGTTCATTATTTTGCAAAGTGCAAATAAATTTCCTCCATATCTGTGGATAGTCTCCCAAAGTACTTACTCACAGAAAGCTGAATATTCCAAATAGAAATAATTACTGTGTTTTTGTATTATAATACAAAATTGTATTATAATACAAAATATAATACTCTAAATTGTATTGCAAACTACTTTATAAATGGTTATATTGAAGTTTGTGTTTTTAGAACTCTAGACACAAGGGATTCATCTTTAAATGTATTTACAAGTTAAACATTTAAAATGTAACAAATTTTATTTTCCCAATAGGGGGAGAATATTAGAATTTAAGTTGAGGAATATTTACCCTACAAGTCAGAAAATGTTTTCTTTTTAAAAGTTTTATCCATCTATTTTTAATTTATTAATGATAATCTTTTCTAAGGTTTTAAATTACTAAAAATAACTAATATGTATAAAATATTTAATGTTGGTACTATATCTAAAAGATAATGTTTTTAAAAAAACATTGAACTTGGTGACAAATATTTCCAGACTGAGTATTTTTTACTTTATTGAAATTTATAATGATCTAAAAATGTGAAAGCAATAATTGCCTTCCTTTTTTAAGCATTATTTACTCTCCTGGATAAATTTTAGAGTTTTGGTTTCCCAGTGCATTTAGTTATGTTTATACTATACTGTAGCCTATTAAGTGTGCAATAAGCATTATGTCTAAAAGAACAAGTGTGCTTTTCCATAGTGGTTGCACCAATTTTCATTCCCACCAACAAGGCACAATTGTTCCTATTTCTCCACATCCTCACCGACACTTATTGTTTCCTGTCTCTTTGACAGATATGAGGTGATATCTCATTGTGGTTTTGATTTGCGTTTCCCTAGTGATAAGTGATATTGAGCATCTTTTCATGTGCCTGTTGGCCATCTGTATGTCTTTTTTACATCACGTTTGCTTTCTTGGTTCCTTATTTTGTTTGTTAACTTGTCCCAAGTTTTGCAGATGTTAAACTTTCGTTTTTGCTTAACTTTTTCTGGCTAATACCCTTTTATTTACTCTCTTATTTGAAAATACATTCTAATAGTTATTTCTTTCATGTTTTTTGTTTCTAACAGATTTAAATATATTTTTAATATGAAAAATTAATTCACATTGGTCATCTCTCCCTTTTTTTCTTCTTTGTTCCTTATCCTTCCCAAAGAGGATGAGATCCTAATCATGTTTTTTAATATCTTTCCTCTTTTTCCCTTGTTATTGAAATTATGGGGAATTTTAGTTCAAGATTTTGTTCCATCACACCCCGTCTCTTTTCACAGTCTTAACAATTGTGTTGAGCTCAATTGTCACATTACCTAGTGTTAGGAGTAAATTATATGCTTTTTACTTACTATACCTTGTACCTAATATCTTTCCCTGTCTTTGATTCAGTTTCTCTTTTTTTGATTTGAAAATACCTTTCTTTTTCCTCAAGTGATACTTTAGTTAGGTAATAGAATTCTTAATTTTGGTTGTTTTCCCTCACAACTCTGAGTAGACTTGAGTCAGTGTATTTTATTTTTTGGTATCACAGCTGAAAAATCTAATTCTTGTTACTATCGTGATGGCTCTCCCCACCGCCCCCCCCCCACACACCAGAAAGATTACCGAATTTTCTTTTTGTTCTCACGCTTTGGGAATTTCACCAAGATTTGTTTACGTGTGTGTGTTTTCAGTGTGTGTGTTTGACAGATCATGAACCTTAACACTCTAAGGATTAAAATCTTTCTTTGATCAATGGGATTTTCATATGTCTTGGATTATTTTATCCTATTCTCTAACTTTTTCTTTTAAATTCTTATAAGATGGATTTTTAGTTTTATTAGCCTGTCTTGTATGCCTCTTAACTTCACTCTCATCAGTTTTTTATTACTTTGCCTGCCTTTCAGGGAAAATTCCTTCCTAGTAACTGATTTGTCCTTTAGCCATGTTCATTCTAATACTTGGCTCTTCGGAGAATTTTTAAAATGTGTTTTTCCATCATTTAAACTTTCCAGGATCTTTCTTGTTCTTCTCTTTTCCTTTTTTTTTTTTTTAATGAATTTTTATTAGAGTATAGTTACCTTCCAGTGTTGTATTCGTCTCTGGTGTACAGGCGACGTGAATCAGCTACACATATCCATGTATCCCCTCCTTTCTGGGCTTCTTCCCCTTTAGGTCACCAGCTTTCACTAGAGTTCCCTGTGTTAAACAGTATGTTCTCATTGGTTACTTTGTACTAGTATCAATAATGTATATATGTCAGTCCCAGTCTCCCAGTTCTTCCCACCTCCCTGTCCCCCTTGGTTCTCTTTTCCTTTTACAGTAAAAAGCTGTTCTTGTTTTAAGTATGCATTATCCTCTCAAACCTATGTATCGATCTTTAAATTTTTTTTTCTTCTGGTTTTCTGAATTGTCTGTTTTCAGGCAGAGGAGAGGGAACATGAAATTAGTTGCTCTGCTTGTATAACTTGGTAACTTCCATGCTTTTAAGTTTTACCCAGTTGCCAGCTGATGCTTGTTTGTAGGCCCACATTTTAAAATCAAAGTCTGGATTTCACGTTATTGATAGCTTATAGGGATTTCCTTAGACCATGTTCAAGGGTCCTGTTTGAACCTGGGCAGAGCTCACGTTTGTGGGTAATAGTTGAGCACAGGGTTCTGTGGGTGGACTTCACCCAGCTGTGATGCTGGACAGAGACATGTCCGTGAAGAAGCTTCCCTGCACAGTATAAAGTAGAAGGTAGGCTGGGACGCCAGGAACCCTCTCCAGTGTAGACACAGCAGAGGTGCTGCCTGAGAGATGGAGTACATTTGGGGGTTTCTTACCTTTTTATAGCTGCTTTCCTGTTTTCCCCTTTCTATCCAATGGGGCTGCCTGGAGTTACCTTAGGCAGTGCCCCCTTTTCTCTCTGACCTTGGTGGTAGTAGCCTTCCACTGCAGATCCACTCACTTTACACACTGTGCCATAAATGATGTCAGTGGAAGCTGTGTGTAGAAAGTAGGATAATCATTCGGATCTGGCCATCCTGAGGCTCTACTCCCACGGACCCTCCTAACTCTGAGCTCAGCGTTTGCCTGTTCTCTAGGGGAAAATCACTCAAAACCTTCTTTACTAGTCCCTTCTTTTCCCTGTATTCAGCTGTAATTCTTTCTTTTGTTTGTTTCTCCATGAGGATGCTCTCCTAAAAATGTCCTCAGCACCATAACACTACAATTTCTACTCAGAATTTTTAAAAAGCAGTTAAAGAGACATAATTTAATCCTTAAATACAGTCATGAAGGAACCGTGTATGTCGTTTCATTTTCACAAGTTTCTTTTCCCATTATGTAAGTATACAAGCCTTCTTTTCCTGTTTCTTTAAATACTAGGACTTGGTTTCCATTTTCAGTGTACAGTCTCTGTGTGATAGAAAATTAAATTATTTAAGCCCTTAGAATTGTTTAATGTAATAATTAAACTTAGGCATCCTGTCTTGCAACGTGACTCTTTTCTACTCCTAAGCATCTTAAAGTTATGGGGACTAGGCTGTGTTGCAAATAAGTCATTTTTTTACTGTTGTTCAGAAAAGCTATAGTGACTATAGTGGTTATTTAAATCAGACTTATGAAGGTTAACCTGAGTAAATTTGGGAGGCAAGGATGTTTTTCAGAAGCACAGGTAGCTAGTACCTAAATTATGTTCCTTACTAAGCGCTGTATCCCTGTAGCACCCGGTTCCTTTGCTGTAGTGACCAGAGTGGACTCAGCAGGACCCAGGAGCAAACCAGGCGTTGGCTCTAATATTTTCCAACTCCACGACTTGGGACAGCACAGTGCCTGGTACAGAGAGAGTACCTCAGCAGATATTGGATGAATGATGTTTGAAGTGTATGAGGTTCAGATTCCTTACCTGTAAAATGGGTACAACAGTAGGATTGCTTAGAGACGCAGATAATTTATATGACCCTTAGCATATAGTGAACATTTAATTAGTGCTGGACATAATAGTAAATTTTATACTAGAATCCTTTCATTATCAAGCAAGTCCCAGAAATAATACTAGCTATATGTGTGTTTAGGAAGGTGGTGAGAGGAATATGCCTACATGTCTCAGTTGCTTTGGAAAGCATTTCTAGCGTTGTTTCTGTCTTACTGTAAGCATTTATTAAAGCAGATTGTGTGTTCAGCAATTCAAAGCCAACTTAAAGGATGAAGACACAGTCTTAAGGATCATATAAACCAACTGAAGAGATCTTCAGGGCACAATTATATTATTAGTTCTAAGGAATAAGAAAGCAAATGTGGGGCTCATACTGAAAGTGAGAATAAGGGAGTTGGGTTGTATGAGGAAAGAGTTTACAATTGGAATTGAAAAAACACGCTATTTGATTGGTACAAAGACCTGAGTGAGATTTCTCGGGGTGTGAGGGGAGGGTGTGATGTGGTGTCCTGGGCACAGGAGGATGCTGGAAAACACAGGAGGCTGGTGGTTTGGGTTCCTTACTGGGAGCAGAGACAGGTGAGGTGAGTCAGATACAAGCACTTTGCAGATCACCTTGGTAATGTGTTAGCTTTTGGTTTTGCTATTTCTTAGCCTTTTGAGTCCGGTTTGAATTCAGAAACATTCCAAAGTGGGTCAAAATCACTGGTTAGAGTACAAGTTGGCATTCTTTTTACTTTGCGGTGGTTTTTACCTTAACTTTTATTTCTTTCAAAAGACAATAATTTGAACAGTTTAAGCCCAGCTTTAGTAGATCACAGAGTATGAAGAAAGGCCAGCTAATGGTTATAAATTTAGGTATTTCTTTGGCAACCAGTGGACCCATTGAAAAAGAGAAGTCTTCATCTAAAATCATTTAGCAGTTATAAATTACAATCTGTTCATTCTCAGATGTGAGCCTCTCTGGTGTACCCCTTCTCTTTCCCTAATATTCTATTTGACCTTCCATTCAGATTCTAAGCTAGCAGCCGGGTTGTGGAGTCAGGGTTGAAATCTCTCTCTTTATCAGTTTGTGAAAAGAAATAAAGAAATATTCTAATACCATTTAATTTGAAGCTGCCCAGAATGACACATAACACTTTTGAGGCTATTTATTACAGAAAAAGAGTTCTTCATGTGCTTAAGGTAAAGAGAAAGAATGTATAGCTTGTTTTTCCTTTTCTTCCCCTTCTTTCTCGTTGAAATGCTATTTTTTTCAGTGAAAATTTTTGAATCATTCTTTGTTTCTCCTCATTCATTTTTCCACAGCTGTTACTGAAATGCCTGCATTAGTGCATCAGTTAGTATATATGGCAAAATTTGGGGGATTAAATCCAAGGATACTGCATGACTTAAAGCTGGAAATATTGTTCCATACTATATTCTAATATAGATATACTTGATAGAAATTTTCTTTTCTTATAGGGTTGTCTCTTAGAAGTTTTCTGTTATTTAACATGATCCAAAGATGTAATTCTCCAAAGATGGGAATGGCAAATTATTTTAATGCCTTTTATTGTTTTTCTTTCTAGCCTATTCTACTAAGCTCAACAAATTTCCTGTATTTAATATTAATGATGACTTGAATGATCTATGTACCAGTGCAGTAAGCCCAAATACGACCAAAGCCACACGGTATGCCCTGAATGTGTGGCGATATTGGTGCATGACCAATGGGCTCAAAGATCACACAGACATCACCAAGGTAAGAAACTCTTGACTTTACTTCTTACAGCCAGCTTTACTGAGCCTGCCTGTGTCAGGCAGGGTGCTAAGCATTGTGGGGAACATGGAACAGGTGCTTTCTGTCTGGGGAAACTTTGAAAAGACCCTAAAATAGAAAAATATCCACAGTACAAAGCAGAATTTAAATGCCAAAAAATCCAGATGGGTAAATTAATTTCACTTTGTTGAGACTGACAAAGGAATTTATACTTAAACTTAATTTTGTATTTGAGAGAGAGGTAGAGTTTCAAGAGAATTGGATAAAGACATGAGTCTTCCAACTGAATCATGTAAGAAGAGTAAAATTCAGAGGGACATATTCACCTGCCTGCAGCGGAGGCTTCGCGTATGGGAACAATGAACTATAAAGCTAGATTCTGATAACCCTTAAATGCCAAGCCAAAATCTTGTGAATATTGGCCACTAAAGTTTTTTTCTGTGTTTCTTTCTGAGGAGAGATTTTATTTGAAAGATGACTGCAGGAGCAGCAGGGAAGGGACTGTCATCATAGGGAGAACACTGACCGTAGGATCTGCAAATTTAGGGGCAGGTGAAGGGGAAACACTGAATTTCTTTTGAACAGGAAGGAATGTAAGAAATGTAACATTTTAGAGCAATTAATTGGAAGTGATGAGCAAAAAATGTATTTGATAGATTGTTAATTTTTCCAGTTGTAAAACAAGCTCTTAAAATCTCTTCTAACTTGAAATGTTTGAGGTTTGTTAACAGAAGGAAAAATTGTAGGACGTGTAGAGACAGAAGTCAGAAAGAAAAACACCAATACAGTATATTAATGCATATATATGGAATTTAGAAAGATGCTAACGATGACCCTATACGTGAGACAGCAAAAGAGACACAGGTATAAAGATCAGACTTTCGGACTCTGTGGGAAAAGGTAAGGGTGGGATAATTTGAGAGAATAGCATTGAAACATGTATATTACCATATGTGAAATAGATGACCAGTCCAAGTTCGATGCATGAAACAGGGCACTCAAAGCTGGTGCCCTGGGACAACTCAGAGGGATGGGATGGGGAGGGAGGAGGGAGGGGGGTTTGGTATGGGGGACACATATACACCTGTGGCTGATTCATGTCAGTGTATGGCAAAAACCACCACAATATTTTAAAGTAATTAGCCTCCAATTAAAATTAATTAATTTTTTAAAAATGTAGAACAAGAGAGGTATATAATCACCATAGAACACCACAATGATAATTGCTACAGGCAAGACTCCACTGTTAATGGCAAAATTAGTGGTGAAAGTTTAAGGATAAACAGGATTTTTGTGTTGCATCAACGTAAGACCCTCTTAAATATGGCTAGAGAGAAATAGTAACTATTCAGAGGAGAACCCTGGCAGATGCCACTTTAATAGTGATCAAGATTAATATTTCCCATGTGCTTAGGGACAACACATTGCATGTATGGGATTTTTTTCTTAAAAATTCATGACCTCAGTGTACTCATGATAAAAGAGCAGACAAATCCAAATTGAGGAAAATTCTACAAAATGCTTAACTGGTACTCTCCAAATGTATCATGGAATGCATCAAGGTCACAGAAGATATTAAGATAGAGAAATGGTCACAGTTTGGAGGAAACTAAGGCTTGCTGCAGTCCATGCAGTCGCAGTCGGACGTGACTGAGCGACTGAACTGAACTAAAGGAGACATGACAGCTATATGAAATGTGGGATTCTATTGGTGTAGGAAGGAAATTTTACTGGAAAAAAGGGGAAATGTGATTAAAGTCTGAAGTTTAGCTAATAGCATTGCAACAATGTTAATTTCCTGGTTTCAGTAACTGTTCTCTAAGATAGTAACATTAGGAGAAGACTAGTTGGGGATTCTCTCTACTATTCTTGTAAGTCTAAAATTACATCAAAGTAACATTTTTTAAGACAAAAAAAAAGAAGAGAAATATGTACTTTGATTTGGATATGTTGAATGTAAATAAATAATAGATACATCTACCAGATGGATATGTCAAATAAACATTTGGGAACATGAAATTTAAAACATGGGGGAAATATTTAAGCTGGAAGTCTGAATTCAGAGGTGTTGCAAATAGAAGTCAAAGTTGAAGCCCAAAGGCAAGTGATACCTCTAGGTTTGGGTGATGTGTTTAGGGTACCAACAAGAGATAAAATAGGAAATCCAAGTTTCTACATCTGGAAGCATGGTGCCCTAGATACTGTGAGGTACCTTTGCAAAAAGAAGCAGAGTCTTCTAAGGGCTGAAACTGAAGCGGTGTGAGCAGTAAGCACATATGAAAATCAGGCTGTCCCCTCAGGGCTTATGTTAATAGCATCCATTGAGGAAGGGAGGTGACAAGGAGCGAAACTGAAGAACCATTTACTGAGAAGACCCCGAAAGGGTCTAAAGAAGTTCTAAGTCAATAGCATACCCTGGCTCCTTGCAGAGTCGTATGCTAATAATCTTTGAAGGGAAACATCCAACATATAGGTGCAAATTTTTCACAGGTTAATAAAGATCAACTAAATATGTGCTCATAAAAAAAAAAAAAAATCACAAGCCACTTAAGGAAATAAACCACCATGAATGAGAATGATTAGAAACAGAAAAGAACAGATTAAGACAGCAGGAACTTCAGATAGTAGGTTATAGGCTAAGTGTGTATGTACTGTTTGTCAGAGGAATGAAAAGAATTATAAAAATGAACAAGCAACACCACACTAACCAAAACGATCTGGCAGATCGTTTCCACTTGTGATCATAAGGGAATAGAAGGGTCCAGAATCACCCTCCTGTAACAACCGGAAAACTGAGCAAAATGTCTGAAGGAAGTCTTCCGACAGAACAGACAACTCAGACTTGATCCCTGAGATGAGTGCCACCACCTCCCAGGCTTTCTGGCTGGAGACAGTTTCTAAACTGCAGGGAAGAGCGGGGAACCCAGACTGAGCCTGGCAATCTTGCTGCGTTGAGGGGAGACAGAAATCAGAACTCGGGGAGGATGGGGACGTGAGAACAACTAGAAAGAAATTACGACATTCATCAAAAAGATGGGACAAATCCAGAATTTAATAATGTAAAATCCATGGTTTCTAGCGTCCGATCAGAAGTTGCTATTCATAGGAAGAAGTGGGAACATGTAACCCATACCCAGGAGAAAAATGAGTTAAATCTTTCACTTCCAACCAATTTGGAGGAGATTTGCGTTCCCCTGCCAAAAACAACCAAAAAACAGACAAATGATACAAGTGATATGCAAGTGACTATATAACACACATAGGGCAGTGATCTCTGAGAGATGGGAAACAAGGTGACCCTTGGGTGTGCCCCAGCTTGCTGCCTTGAGAGAGTCTGCAGGGCTGTGGTGCAGGGAGAGGCATGCAGGCAGAGCCCAGCAGACTTGCTGAGTTGAGGAGATAGAGCTAAGAGTCCAGAGAGACCCAGGTGACTAGAATTGTCATTAACAGAATATTTGAAAGTACAGAGTTACCCAGAAAGAGAACCTGAGACAACTGAACATATTCCATCTCAAATATTCAGCTGAATACTGATCAACATCTACATGTGAGGAAACTACCTGAGGAGGGCAAAACAAAACACCTGGAAGAATGAAAGGTATTAGTACCTGGAGCTAGCACCGAACTGGAAATAGGGCCTCTCCCCGCCCAGTCAGACTGGAAAAACCTCAGGATTCATGGGGTAGAATATTCAGAAAGGTCTTGCATCACATGTGGAGAATAATTAGCCATGGATTGAGCTTTGCTCTGATCCCACCCAGCAAATCTTAAAAGCAAGACCCAGCTACATGAGAAGGTAGGATATCACTAATCATCAGGGAAATGCAACTCAAAACCACAATGAGCTATCACCTCACATCTGTTATGATGGCTATTATCAAAACATGAACTACCATACAATCCCTTATCTAAAGGAAGTGAAAACATTAACTCGAAAGGATATGTACACCTCTCTGTTCATTGCAGCATTGTTTACAATAGCCAAGACATAGAAGCAGCCTAAGTGTCCATAGATGGATGAAGAATATATGGTGGATATACCCAGTGGAATATTACTCAGCCATAAAAGCGAAGAAAATTTTGCCATTTGCAACAACATGTTTGAACCTCGAGGGCATTATATACTAAGTGAAGTAACTCAGATAGAGAAAGACAAATACCATATGATCTCACTTTTATGTGGAATCTAAAAGCAAAACCCTCAGAGCACAAAGAACAGATTGTTGGTTGCTAGACATTTGGAATGAGGGGTGTTGAAACGGGTGAAGGTGGTCAAAATGCCTGGGGATGTAATGTTATAGCTTGTTGACTGTAGTGAATAATACTGTATTGTGTATTTGAAAATTGCTAAGAGAGTAAATCTTAAAAGTTCTCATTACAAGGAAAAAAATTAAACTATATGTGGTGATGGCTGTTGACTAGATTTATTGTGGTGATCATTTTGCAATATATATAAATTTCAAAACATTATGTTATATACCTAAAACTGATAGTGTTATATGAAAATTACATCTTAATTTTTTAATGAAGAAAAAGCAAGACCCAAAAGGATCCAACAGTTTCTAAGTAATTTAACTATGTCCTAGAGCAGACCTTAATGACATTTATAGGATTATAAGACTATCCAGACCCCAAGAAAGAAAATTTAGAATGTCTGGCAAGTAAGTAAAAATTTGCAGACATGCCAAGAAGCAAGAAAATATATCACTTAAAGAATGAATCAATCAAAACCAACCCAGAACTGATACAGATTTTAGAATTAGCAGATAAGGACATTAAGCAGTTATTATGATGAAGATAAGCACATGAAAAGATGCTCAACTTCATTAGACCTCAGGGAAATGCAAGTCTAAACCACATGAGATTCTGCTTCACATTCAGTAGGAAGACTAGAATAAAAAAGAGAAAGATAACAAGTGTTGAAATTGGAACCTTCATACGCTCTTACACAGTCCTGGTGGGAATGTGAAATGATGCAGCTGTTTTGGAAAGTCTGGCAGTTCACTAAGAGTTAAACTTAGAGTTACTGTATCACGCAGAAATTCCATTCATGGGCATAAACTCAAGAAAATTTAAAACATACATCTATGCAAAAACCTGTACACAAGTGTTTGTTGTAGCATTATTCACAATAGCCAAAATATAATCCAGACATCCAAATGTCCATCAGCAGATAAATGGATAAACAAAACGTGGCCTATCTATACAATGGAATATTATCTGTCAACAAAAAGAAATGAAGTACTGATACATGCTTACAGCATGGCTGAACCTTGAACATGTTATACTATGTGAAATGTCAGACACAAAAGAACAAATATGTCTTGTTCCGTTTATGCAAGGTAGGTAGAACAGTCAAGTTTATAGAGACAAAAAGTATAATAGAGATTACTAGGGGCTGGTGGGAGGAGGAAATGTGGAGTTACTGTTTAATGAATACAGTTTCTTTTTTAAAAAATTCTGGAAATAAGTAGTGATGATGGTTGCACCACATTGCGAATGTACTTTTAATGCCACTGGATGGTACACTTGTAAATTATTAAGATGGTAAATTGTGTATCTTACTGTAATAACCTAGCAAATAAATCAATTTAAATGTAACAATTCACCTTCATTCATAAAAATTTTAAAACTCATCTATTTTCGTAGGCCTTCATCACCATTTCTTCAGCCCTTAACCTTAACCTTTTCTAGGCCAGAGGATCTTGTCTTCCAGACTTTGTGAAGTCACTATGAAGACAGTTATGTTACTGGGAAACTTTACACTTCCTTGCAGGAATCCATGGAAAGAGCCCCATTTCCCCACAACCTCCAGAGCTTAGGTAACATATACATCCCCGGTGGTGAAAATGTCTCACCTGTCCAGTTGGATGTGCCTTATCATCACTTCTAGGTAGTTTCTCCTGTGTTGTCTAGAGGAATGTGGATGAAGAAGAAAACTTACTTCAATCCTCTGTCTCACATGGGCCACTTAAATATTTTTAATGAGAAATTCTTAAGAAAGACCAGTCTCTTAGAGAATTAGCAGTATTTAGTTAAAAGGAATTGTGGCATCAAGGTCTACAGTCTTTAATCTCACTTTTTTGGTCCCATTGCAAGGTATTTTTAGTCTAGTTGTGTCTCTCAAGATAGATATAGCTAGCAGCAGACAAGATAGTTACAGCTGTTGATCATGGTATGGCAGCTGGCTTCCCTGGTGGCACAGACGGTATAGAATCCACCTGCAATGCGGGAGACCTGGCTTTGATCCATGGTTCAGGAAGATCCCCTGGAGAAGGAAATTTCTACCCATTTCAGTATTCTTGCCTGGGAAATCCCATGGACAGAGGATCCTGGCGGGCTTACAGTCCATAAGGTCACAAAGAGTCAGACATGACTGAGCAGCTAACACTTCACTTCAGACTTCAAATTTAGTTTCTTTTTTTTTTTAAGGAGGAAGGCAAGAAATCAGATCAGACTTCAAAATGTCATCTCAATAAGCAGAATGTACCCTGCCAGTCTCACTCTTTCATTACTCTGTGGTCTATTACATGTGTTCCACATAGTGTTTTTTCTTCATAAATGTAATCTAATCCTCACTAGTACGTCTTTCTCAAAGTTGCTGTCTCATTGATTTATATATTCCTTAGGCTTACTGAGAAAATAGAGCCTCTTGAAGTTTTTATCTGTCTTTCTCAATAAATGGAAATTTGGTAACTACAAAAGTGAAATCATTTCTGTTGTCAGCAATGGTTACTTGAAGATTTGTTTTGTTTTCCTATTACAGTATGTATAGTTCACGAGCATTTTCTCCACTTTCTTCATCCCCTGGTCAAGATTATCACAAAAGGAAGTTTGAGGTATTCCCCAAAAGTCACTCTTGGTTTTGCATGTCTTATCATTCTTTCAGTTGCCAAGGATTACTGCATAGTTCCAAAACTTTGGGGTTTATCTGCAGGTCAGTCTTCTTATACTGTTCTTTCCTATCTGGAGTCGTCTGCCCCATGACCAAGCTCTTACTTCTCTTTGGTCATTTTCACATCAGGGAAGCCAGGTTTGCAATTCATAGTGAATTTAATGTAGTATATCTGTTCAGAATGGCTCATGGAGGGAAATAGTTTTTGGCAGTGTCTTCATAACAAATTAAAGACCTGGAGGAATGGCCATCAACCAAAACTTAATCTGAGAAAACTAAGGAGGCAGCCAGAATGGGCCAGAATGAACAGTTGCTTGTGTGCAGAGAATATAAATTTTGTGACTTGACATTTCTCCAGAAATTGCTTTTGCTGTAATTTTTCTTTGAAACTTGTGGTATAAATCAAGAGAAATGATCTGCACCCTAAGTCAGCTTGGTTCTCCTGACTCTGCTTTAACCCATGTTTGTCAGTTCATGGGGTATCAATGATACATTTCAGACCTGCTAGTAGGGATCTTCAACATAAAGAACCAGTCATGTGTGAGATGTCATTCTTGCCTTCAGGAAGCTTTCAGTCCACTTTGAGAGACAGACCTATAAATAGATAAAAGCCTGTGCAATGTGGAGAGGGCTGTAATAAAATTTAAATTTAAGAGTTGTGGGGGGGCTTCCCTCATGGCTCAGGGGTAAAGAATCTGCCTGCCAATGCAGGAGACATGGGTTGAATCCCTGATCCTGGAAGATCCCACATGCTGCAGAGCAACTAAGCCCTTGTGCCACAACTCCTGAGAGTGTGCTCTGGAGCCTGGGAACCACGACGAATGAGCCCCCGTGTCTGCAGTCACCAAAGCCAGCACAGCGTAGAGCCAGCACTCCGTGACAAGAGAAGCCACTACAATGAGAAGCCCACACCGGCAGCTAGAGAGTAGCCCCGCTTTAGCTCTTAACTAGAGAAAAGCCAGAGCAGGAGTGAAGCCCCTGCACAACCAAGAATAAATAAATAAATAGTTACTTTTTCTAAGAAGATTTGTGGGATCCCAGTTGAGAGAGTAACTTGCTTAGGGAAGCTGGAGCAGTCTTCTGTATAAAGAGCGGAATTTGAGCTCGATCTGAAATAAGGAATAGAGGTTTTCCAGATGGAGAAGATTGGGGGCGGGGGGAGCTTTCTAGGTAGAGGAAGTAGCATATGCAAACTTGGAAGCATGAAAGAGCCTTGTGGTTTATAGGACTGGCACAGAGTTCAGTGAGGCTGGAAAGCAGAGTATAAAGAAAACTGTCACGCAAAAAATAGCTGTCCTTTTCATCATAGGGGACTGCAGTGCAAAAGTAGGAAGTCAGAGATACCTGGAGTAACAGGCAAGTTTAGCCTTGGAGTACAAAATGAAGTAGGGCAAAGGCTAACAGAATTTGGCCAAGAGAACCCACTGGTCATAGCAAACACCCTTTTCCAACAACACAAGAGATGACTCTACACATGGACATCACCAGATGGTCAATACCAAAGTCAGATTGATTATATTCTTTGCAGCTGAAGATGGAGATGCTCTATAGCAAAACAAGCTCTACAGAAAAAACAAGACCAGGGGCTGACTGGATGAGATGAAGAATTCCTTATTGCAAAGTTCAGACTTAAATTGAAGAAAGTTGGGAAAACCACTAGACCGTTCAGGTACGACCTAAATCAGATCCCTTACGCTTATACAATGGAAGTGACAAATAGATTCAAGGGATTAGATCTGATAGACAGAGTCCCGGAAGAACTGTGGACAGAGGTTTGTAACACTGTATGGGAGGCGGTTATCACAACCATCCCCACGCAAAGGAAATGCAAAATGGTAAAATGGTTGTGTGAGAAGACCTTACAAATAGCTGAGAAGAGAAGCAAAAGGCAAAGAAGAAAAGGAAAGATATATCCATCTGAATGCATAGTTCCAAAAAATAGCAAGGAGAGAAAAGAAAGGAGCAAGAATAGCAAGGAGATCCTCAGTTATCAGTGCAAGGAAATAGAGGAAAATAATAGAATGGGAAAGACAAGAAATCTCTTCAAGAAAATTAGAGATACCAAGGGAACATTTCATGCAAAGATGGGCACAATAAGGGACAGAAATTGTATGGACCTAACAGAAACAGAAGATATGGCAAGAATACAGAGTCAGTTGGCACAAATACAGAGTCAGTTCGTTCAGTTGCTCAGTTGTGTCTGACTCTTTGTGACCTCATCAGGAGAACTGTACAAAAAAGATCTTAATGACTCAGATAACCATGATGGTGTGATCACTCACCTAGAGCCAGACATCCTAGAGTGTGAAGTGAAGTGGGCTTTTGGAAGCATCACTATAAACAAAGCTAGTGGAGGTGATGGAATTCCTGTTGAGCTATTTCAAATCCTAAAAGATGATGCTGTGAAAGTGCTGCACTCGATATGCCAGCAAATTTGGAAAACTCAGCAGTGGCCACAGGACTGGAAAAGGTCCATTTTCATTCCAATCCCAAAGAAAGGCAATGCCAAAAAATGTCCAAACTACCACATAGTAGCACTCATCTCACACGCTAGCAAAGTAGTGCTCAAAATTCTCCAAGCTGGGCTTCAGTGGTATGTGAACCAAAAACTTCCAGATGTTCAAGCTGAATTTAGACAAGGCAGAGATCAAATTGCCAACATCCGTTGGATCATTGAGAAAGCGAGAGAGTTCCAGAAAAAATCTACTTGTGCTTTATTGACTATGCCAAAGCCTTTGACTGTGTGGATCACAGCAAACTGTGGAAAATTCTTAAAGAGATGGGAATACCAGACCACCTGACCTGCCTCCTGAGAAACCTATATGCAGGTCAAGAAGCAATAGTTAGAACCAGACATGGAACAATAGACTGGTTCAGAATTGGGAAAGGAGTACGTCAAGGCTGTATATTGTCACTCTGCTTATTTAACTGATATGCAGAGTACATCATGAGAAATGCCGGGCTGGATGAAGGACAAGCTGGAATCAAGAATGCCAGGAGAAATATCAATAACCTCAGATATGCAGATGACACCACCCTTATGGCAAAACAAAGAAGAACTAAAGAGCGTCTTGATGAAAGTGAAAGAGGAGAGTGAAGAAGCTGGCTTAAAACCCAACATTCAGAAAACTTAAGATTATGGCATCCGGTCCCATCACTTCATGGCAAATAGATGGGGAAGCAGTGACAGACTTTATTTTTTGGGCTCCAAAATCACTGCAGATGGTGACTGCAGCCATGAAATTAAAAGATGCTTGCTCCTTGGAAGAAAAGTTAATGACCAACCTAGACAGCATATTAAAAAGCAGAGACATACCTTGCTGACAAAGACGCATCTAGTCAAAGCTATTTTTTTTCCGGTAGTCATGTATGGATGTAGGGTTGGGCTATAAAGAAAACTGAGCACTGAAGAATTGATGCTTTTGAGCTGTGGTGTTGGAGAAGACTCTTGAGAGTCTCTTGGACTGCAAGGAAATCAAACGGGTCAATCTTAAAGGAAATGAACCCTGAATATTCATTGCAAGAATTGATGCTGAAGCTGAAGCTCTACTACTTTGGCCACCTGATGCTAAGAGCTGATTCATGGGAAAAGACCCTGATGCTGGGAAAGATTGAAGGCAGGAGGAGAAGGGGACAACAGAGGATGAGATGGTTGGATGGCATCACTGACTCAATGGACATGAGTTTGAGCAAGCTCCAGGAGTTGGTGATGGACAGGGAAGCCTGGCGTGCTGCAGTCCCTGGGGTCGCAAAGAGTCAGACACAACTGATCAACTGATCTAACTGAACTGATAGGAACCGGATGGAGAGAGGTCGTGGTGTCCGTCTTTGCAAGCAGTCTACTATTGTATGGAAGCAGATTGTGAAGACTTGCATATAAGAGAAAGATTTGGAATTTATCCTAAGGGCAACAGGAAACTGTCAGAAGTTACTTGTTTTATTTTTAGACACCAAGGTAATATGATTTTCTGCCCAAAACCTCTTCTTTAAGAAACCTTTGCTCTCCTACAATCTCCATGGTTACCACAGAAGCCATTATGTTAGTACAGTGGACCCACCTTTTCATCAGTTGTTTGGATTAAGAGTGAGCCAATCAAAATCCCCCCTTCGTATTTTTTGTTCTACTGAAAATAAGAGTTGGCCTTTTGCCAGTATTTGAAGCTATAAGATGTAAACCTTGTGGAGTGCTAGGTGGCTACATAAAGAGAGCTGCTTTGTACAGAGATGCAGAAAC
This sequence comes from Dama dama, assembly GCF_033118175.1. NCBI lineage: Eukaryota > Metazoa > Chordata > Mammalia > Artiodactyla > Cervidae > Dama > Dama dama. Next base: position 10,493,019 of record NC_083696.1, on the reverse strand, counting down.
TTAAGAGATGGAATCCTGAGAGCCTTGAAATCCACCAATTCTGATAGCCCTCTTGGCCTAGGCTTGTTCAGATCTGGTTTCTCTCTCTTGTAGCCACATGAATCCCAACTAATACAAAGAGAGGTTAACACCTGCAAGTAGGAAGTTTCAAATGACGACATAAAAATCTGAAACCAGCTGAGTTTGGGTGTCATGGTAATTGGGAAGTTATGTTAACTGTTACTGGTACGTAAGAAAGCTACTGCTTTTTATATTTTATGTGCAGCTACTCTCTTCTTTCTGATGGCTTTTTGACTGAATCTCTTGGAGTTTCCTAGACCAACATTTAGATTATCAGAAAACAGTTATATTTTTTCTTTTTCCTTTCCTGTATGCATATATACATATGTGTGTGTGTGTAATTTCTTTTTTGTCTCTTACTTGGTCAGAATCTTTAGAGCATGTTATGTAATAACAGTGATATTCATCATTCTCATCCTGTTCCTGACTTCATAAAAAAAGATTTTAATGCTTTCATCTTGGGTATAGTTTTTATAGTTCATGTCTGTAAAATAGTCTTCATCATACTAAGAGGATATTTTTTCTTCCAATCTGAGTTTAGTTTGAATTTTTTTTCCTTTTAATTTAATTTATCTTTTTGGTTGCACTAGGTCTTCGTTGCTGCGCACAGACTTTCTCTAGTTGCGGTGAGCAGGAGCTGCTCTTCGTCGTGGTGCCCAGGCTTCTCATTGCGGTGGCTTCTCTTGTTACGGAGCGCAGGCTCTAGGTGTGCGGGCCCCCGCAGTTGGGACTCTCGGATTCGGTAGTTAGGACTCTCGGCTCTAGAGCACTGGATCAGTAGTTGTGGCATACCAGCTTAGTTGCTCCCAGACATGTGGAATCTTCCTGAACCAGGGGTTGAACCCAGGTCCCCGGCATTGGCAGGCGGATTCTTTTATATACTGTGTCACCAAGGAAGTTCCTAGTTTGAATTTTTAAAAATTGGAAATGGGATAGCACATTCTTTCAAATAATTTTTCAGTAATTATCAAGTTCGTATTACTTTTCCTTAATATATGGAATGAGTTACTTACATTCTTTATTATGTTTGAATCATCCTTACACTCTGCCGTAATCCCTGCTGGTCTCCATGTCCCTTGCTTTCCTGCAGTCCTGAATTTGATGTGGTAACATAAGCAGCCCTTATTTTGTTGGTACCATATTGACTGCTGCTTGTGCATGTCAGAGCCGTATCCTTGTTTGCGTGCTTCTAACATGTATGCCTTTTGTTTAACATTTGTGCCATGCAAAACGGAAATCACCAGTATTTTACTTAGTACATTTATACTCATATACTTTGTTTTTTAGTATAATATCTGTCAGAGTTGCATTATGGAAAAAAAATGAAGAACGCTTCTTTTTTTCTGTGCTCCGAAATTGTTTAAATACAAAAGAAAAGCTGAATTGACTCCATAATGCCGTCTCTTTATGAGTGACATACATCTTTGGCAATCATTTCACTCAGATCTTTTACCTCTTATTGAACCAACTTTGGTAACTTATATTTTGCTAGGGAATTGTTCAGGTTATTTATATTTTCAAATTAATATGAATAAAGTTTATAATATTCTTTGTTTTTGATAGTTATAGTCTTTCTCATTCCTGAAATTATCTATATGTATATTTCCTTTTCTCTTCTTACTCTTTCTTTCTATCATATTTGCTAGGAGTTTGCAATAGTTTCATTTTTTATCTATCCCAATTTATATCTTTTCCAGTTCATTAATTTGTTTTATTTTTATTGATTTACTCTACTATTTTTGAATTTGATCTACTTTTTCTAGTCTTTTGTGTTGAGTAATGTTTGCTTATTTTCAATAAAGTTTCTAACAAAGTCATTAAGGCTGTGATGTTTTTGGAATGTATTTGGTGACATCTCATACATTTTGATATTTAATGTTTTCAGTTTGGTTCATTTTTAATGTATAATTCTGTTTTTATTTTCTCTTTGACGCAAGGGCTCTTAGAAGAATGAAAGTTACCTGTATAGTTTCTACTTTTAAAACATTTTGTATTGAGACTATCTTTTGCCCTAGAATGTATATTCAACCTAAATTGGCAATGAGCAAGGTCTGGTTTTATCTTTATGACTCCCTCTTGAAAGTAAAGCTTTCTTTGCAGCCAACCTTCCAGCTCCTCCTACCATACCTAAGGAGCACTCTTTAATTGTCAGTATAATCATTAAGTTTTTCATATCTTTTGAGCAAATATTGATATTGAAACTCCATGGAACATTAAGTCACAGATATTTCCAAACTTATTCAGATAAATTCAGGTAAAAGATCAAGGCAAAATCTTGCTGTACAAATTGGACATGTCAGTCAGTCATCTTTCTGTGTAGAATGTTTCATACCAGCTGTGCCAAACTGCAGCGATCAAGGAAATTAATGTTGGAATGATTGAGAGTTTGATCAGTTTAATTCAGGCATGCTTCAGAGAGGATGGTTGAGTTTTATTGAAGGGGCGGGAAGGAAATGATTTGCTACAAGAGAAGAAAGGGCTTTCCAGAGACAAAGAGTCAGTTACAAAGGCCAGTAATAAAATGTATGTGTATATATATTTATGTTGTATATGTATGTGTTCATTACTGTTTACAAACCCTTTCATGTCCACTACTTTATTTAAGCATTACAATAATGCTTTGAGAAGGTACGTTATCATCTCCTGTCTTGTTGCTTGAAACACTGGTGTCTAAAGAGCCTAGTGTGGAACCTAGATCTCCCAGCGTGAGGCTCACTGTTTTTTCCATTATTTCATGCTAAGAAGGCAGCCCTCTAGAGGGCTGTCCCCAGCACAGCCCCCAGTGAGGATCAGGAGAAGGAAGGAGGGGTCTGGCTACCTGGGTATCCGCAAAACGTGTAACCTCAGTGTTTGTCTCATTTGAGATCCCTGCAGTGAAGTTGAACGAGTTGCTCGAGAACTTTTACGTCACCGTAAAGAAGAGTGACGGCTCAGACTTCCTGGCCACGTCGCTCCACGCCATCCGCCGAGGCCTGGATCGCATCCTGAAGAATGCAGGGGTGGGCTTCTCCATCACCAGCAGCACCTTCAGCTCGTCCACCAAGAAACTCAAGGAGAAGCTGTGGGTGCTGAGCAAGGCAGGGATGTCAGGGGCTCGTTCTCGCAATATTGTCTACTTCTCCCTCTCGGACGAGGAGGAGATGTGGCAGGCGGGGTGTCTGGGGGATGACAGCCCTATCACGCTCCTGTCCACCGTGGTCAAGTACAACAGCCAGTACCTGAACATGAGGACGCTCCAGGAGCATGCTGATCTGATGTACGGCGACATCGAGCTGCTCAAAGACCCGCAGAACCAGTCCTACTTCGCCCGGACAGACAGCGTCAAGCGGGAGAGCCGGAGTGCTTCCGCCCGAGTGTGCCACGGCAAGATCTACCACGAGCATTCCAGGGGACACAAGCAGTGTCCTTACTGCCTCCTCTACAAGTACATGTACGTGCACCGGCCGCCCACCCAGATGGGGGCCAAGTCCCCCTTCTACCTCACGGCCCGGAAGGAGGGGGCGGGCGCGGGCAGGGTGTGGTACGAGGAGCAGAGGATGGGCCTGCGGTCTCTGCGGGGCGTGGTCCCGAACTTGGCCAAGAAGGTCAAGCTGGAGAACTGCGAGAACTTCACCTTCGTCTCCTTCACGCAGGTGTCCAGGAGGCTCAGCTCCCACGGCTGCTGCCAGTGAGCGTCCCCTGCAGCCGGGGCCAGAGCTCCGAGGAGGCCGGGGCGACCGTGACTTCGTGGTCAGGGTGTGGGACTTCCTGTTTCTTTTGACCTCGGATTTGTTTTTTTAACTGAAAGTAGACAAGTGAAGATTTAGAATGTTTTATCCAGATGTGTGTCACCTCTGTTAAATTATAGAATCTAATACAATGTATAAATGACTACATACACAAGAGCGAGGAAGTTCATTTTATCTAGTGCCTTTTTAGCACAGATTTTCTCAAAAAAAGAAAAAAAAAAACTGTTTCAGTAGTCATTAAAAAAAAAAATCCCAGTAGCCTAGTAGCTTTAGAATGTTTTGAAGACTCTAAACACTTTAATGAATTACAGTGAGGATCTAGGAAGAGAGAGGCAAACAGGTTAACTACTTCCAGGAGAAAACTTGTGCTTGGCACTCCTGTTTATGTTTTGTTGGTGGATAACGTGATCCCGCAGAGCATGCAGCCTTGCTTGGTGGAAGGTCATGGAGCTCCACTCAGTCATGCTGATGGGAACGCAGGACTGCTGTTAGCCCTGGGAGGAACTTGCTCTCTGCATCAATGGAGACAGTTTTATGAAAAAAGATTAATACACCAAACAGTGCTTGGGAGAACAAGATTTCCAGTGAACTAGGTGGTTCGAGGGAACTTCCTGCAGTGAGAGAAAGTGTCTTGGAGAAGCAATCTGTGATCAAAACGTGAAAAACCTCCTGAAGCAGAAGTGCCTACATTTTCTTTCTCAGCGTGCTGTGAAAGCTCTTTTCGTTTGAACACTGTTTAGAGGTTTTTTTGTTTTGTTTTTTTTTTAATCTGTTCTTTGTGTTGTGCAGTTCTGTCAGCATATAGCACTGGATCTGTAAAACAACTGAAAGTAATTTTCAGGCTTAACCGGGAAAAAAAGTCCAACAAAATAAGCTGCAAAGAAAACAAATCCCCAAATGTGTTTATATTAAAGAGTTTTGAAATATATTTGTCAAAGTACGACTCTTTCAGCCACAAGAGATGTCATCATTTGAGGTTGGCAGCAATGCTTGGGACACGGTGATGGGTCAGCCTACCAGGTAAGCAAACCCAGCATCAAGGATATAGTGGTAAAAATCAGACCACGGTGATGGGATATGAACACAGTGTGGTCACGTTTCACTCAGGTGAGATTTAATCTGACCGTGTGTTATTCACACATTAACAGAAAGTTATAATAACTGCTCTCAATTATAAGTGAAAAAGGAACCCAAAGAGTACTAATTAATAAAAATAACTTCTAGGGAATCTTTATTTTGTATCTGAGGAAAGACTGACTGCCACAACCTTACACCATTCTGTTCCTGTGTGTGCTAGAAACCCACAATTAAAATTCCAGTATACATTCATTTTGCAGGAGTCCTAAAATTAGTCATGTGTCTTTTTCAAAATTTTGTTTTAGTATTTAATTAATTGTTTTTAAAAAATCATTCACTGGCCCTTGAAATATGTAATACTTCCTTTACTGGAGAAGACTCCACCAATGCTGCCTTAAGGATTCATGTTATTCCCTTTTTAGTTCCTGCAACACTTATTAGTTGATCTTTCCAGAATATAGATTAACTTTGGTATGTCTCCATCTGTATGTAAATAACAGGTAATATTTAATAAGTAGTATTATAAGCTATTGACTGCTGTTCTGTTGTGGTTTCCTATAGGGATTTTAGGGTTTTGATTAAAAAGAGACAGAACCTGAGGTAGTTTCCCTCACTTGCTGAACACCCAAAGGAAATTTCACTTGAAGAAAGCAAATGGTCATTGTTCTTGTCAGTACTGCTCTTAAACAGAAATACAACCTATGTGAAACTGTTGGGCAGAGTGTGCAGCCTAATTAAGACTTCCATTTTTATTTTGAATAGATTCAAGAAAAAATTGCCATTAGGTGTTGCTGGGATCTTTTCAGATTTTAATGTTTCCAAAAGTAGTAATAACTGACCCAGAGGCTATAATCTTTCTGTCGATAGTGGCTTTTCATCAGCTGAATAACAGTCTCTGCCTCAACTTTGTTGTTCATCACCCATGTGATGAGCTTTCAACCCTCAGAGTTCTGAAGGGGATGATTATAATTAGTCGGGAGGTCGAATCTCCAGTGATAGCTGATGGAAGGAAAGAATCATCATCTCAGCGTCCTCACTGCCCTTCATCACACGCCTCCTGGGGGAGTTAGTGAGACAGCACATTTATCAGGTGCTGCTATGCGCCATGCACTGTGTATTTGTGTGTAGAGGTGTACATGTGTGTGCATACACACACTTTAAGTTTATATGTAGGAACACCCGGCAAACACCTGACCTGCTACATGGCTGCGTCCATGGTCCGACGATCTAAGGGGGCTGCATAGCTAGCTCGCTAGCCTTTGAAGTTCAGGCCGTGTTCTGTCTTTTCAGCCAGCTCTAAACCATACCCACTGGGTCCTCGGGGATTTTCTCCTCTTGGCCTAATAAGCCAGCAGAAGGGAGAATCCCAGGAGAAGAAAGGGGGAGGTTAGGAGTACTTTCTCCACTTACCTGTAGTTTGTTTTGTTTTGTTTTTTATTCATAAGTGGAATTGAATAGGGGGAATTCACATGTTCACAGAGGCAGAAGTTGCCATGGCTCCTGTCAGGAATTGTGGGGCTGAAGGTACTATGGGAGGACCCAGTGAGTCCTGTGGGCAAACTCTTGCCTGCAGTACTTTCTGCATCTGCTTGCTTGATACCTCCTCCCCAGAATCTCCCCGGTCTCCCCTGGGAAGTTTATCCTGCCAGAGACACTTGGGGCACCAGCTTGAAGGGTGCGATTCATTGAAATGTAAAGGCTTTAGCACAGCACTGGACACACTGTAATTGTGCAATAAGTCTTCCCTGTTTTAGTCACAGTCTTTGGTAAAAGCAATAATGATATTCAGCTAATCTGCTTTATACCGTTTATTCCTTCCATGACGGAAAGTCTCCTTTAAACTGTTAAACTTGAAGAGGAAACCAAACCTTATAATCTGGTCCCATTTATACCCAACACATCAAATTCTACCTCCTACACCTCGAAGCCTGGATACCTCAGATACAAGCAAAAACGATTAAAGAATTTCAGAGAAGCCCTGAGAGGCTTTATGAGAAAGGTTTCCATTGTTTACTGTGTTTGCAAAGAGGAGTGTTATGGGAAAACCTAACCAAAGTTGTGAAAGGATTGGTCTCAGCGATGTGGCATTTCCCAGCTTTCCTTGGCTTATGTGCTGTATTAACCTGCCCTGACTGATACATGGTATTTGTAGAAATGTGAAACTCTTGTTACTTTGATTTTTATCTCAATCTCAATCTCAGTTCAGCCTTATTAAAACATCAAGCACTATGCCTACTTCTATCAGCATGTTCATAGACAGCCGCGGAGAAAATCTAGACAAAATAGCCCTCCCATAGAAGCAGAAGCCTCTGGCTGTAGAGGAAAGATGGCCAGGCTGGCAGCACCTTCTCTCCTCGGGTGGTCAGGGCTGGTCTCTGTTCCTCAGCTGTGCAGCGAGATGATTGGAATTGATCATCTCCAGAGTGATCAGTGTTAACATCTCTACAGTTCCTTAAGGCCATCTAGTCAGGAAGTGGCAAAACCAGGAGGCAGAATGCCTAATTCCTTGAGATCATAAACTGAATCTCCTCAATGAGTGCTTCTCAGTATATTGGAATGCTTTCTTTAGGAATAGTAATTTCCTTCAAGTTTCACAACTCCTTAAAATTAATATTTTAATTAAAATATTAGGCAGCAGAATGTTGATTATTTTTCTTAGATTAGGCTAACACCTAATTACCATTGGGAATTAACACACATTGTTACCACTTAAACAAAATGTTTAAATATTACGCTTATCAGATAGTACATCCCTTTGTTGCCTTTATTGAAATCTGGCTGCTCACCATTTTTGAGCTAGTAACCAGTTACCTTTAGCCATCCAGGAATACAAACAATGAAGACCTCAAAGAAGAGTTACCTCATTTTCTCTAAGGAGCTCCAATTTAGTCTTAAGTTAAGGCCCATACATACTGAGTAACTGTTAACCAACAGCCCTGAGCTGAAGAATACATTCAGTTCAGTTCAGTTCAGTCTCTCAGTCGTGTCCTACTCTTTGCGACCCCATGAACCACAGCATGCCAGGCCTCCCTGTCCATCACCGACTCCTGGAGTCCACCCAAACCCATGTCCATCGAGTTGATGATGCCACCAACCATCTCATCCTCTGTCATCCCCTTCTCCTCATGCCCTCAATCTTTCCCAGCATCAGGGTCTTTTCCAATGAGTCAGCTCTTCACATCAGGTGACCAAAGTATTAGAGTTTCAGCTTCAGCATCAGTCCTTCCAGTGAATATTCAGGATTGATCTCCTTTAGGATGGACTGGTTGGATATCCTTGCAGTCCAAGGGACTCTCAAGAGTCTTCTCCAACACCACAGTTCAAAAGCATCAATTCTTCAGTGCTCAGCTTTCTTTATAGTCCAACTTTCACATCCATACACGACCATTGAAGAAACCATAGCCTTGACTAGATGGACCTTTGTTGGCAAAGTAATATCTCTGCTTTTTAATATGCTGTGTAGGTTGGTCATAACATTAAAAGTTTCAAATTCATGTACATCTTTAAATGCTTTTACTTTGGGGGTTATCTTTCAATGCTCTATTTTAAGAGAAATCAGACTTGTTTAGGCAGAGTTCTTAGGTAAGAATCTTTGTTGTATTTTCCCATATAAATTATTATCTGAGCAAAAACATGAGGGGGAGACTGGTGATGACCTAAAGCCTAACTCCCTTTCTAAGAGAAGAGGAGGCTTTGGGGAGATGAAGAACTAGTTTATCTGGAAATTCCTCTGTTCTGTACCCATGTATCCCGACGTCAGGTTTCCTAAAACTCCTCTGGGGGAGGTCTCCTGTCCTGGCCAAGTTCATCAATTATGATGATGATGGTTTTGAGCACTTCTAGTTCTTCACAGCCCAAGAAATCCAGAGAAGTTCCTTATGTTTTAATTGTTGATCAGAATCAGATTTTTATGCTCAATTAAAATACTTTATTATTTATCTAATGTGGCTCACTTGGAAGTTAATCATTTCAGGAAATAGTTATTAAGACCCAGAAAAAGATCACTGGATTATATGTAGATGCATATTGCTTCCATTAATATTAAAAGCAATTAGGTAGATCCCTCCCTGACATTGAGATGAGAATGGGCTCCTAAATACTTTATGGTCAGTATAACAGATTTGATTAATTTACATTTAGCCATAGTTATTGTTACTGATTTACTCCAATAAGTTTCTGAAAGATTCAGATTTGACTATGTTAAGTGCTTCTCGCGGTTGCCTTGTATTCTCATTTAATTCTCACAACAGCCCTGCAAGGTAGGTCTAATTATTCTCATTAACTGAGAAACCAAGGCTCAAAGAAGTTAAGTAAATCTCCCTAAGTCTCACAGAGCTAATGAATTGGAGAACTTAAGTTTGAGCCCAAGTCTTCTCACTCCAGATGTGGTGTTCAAGGCATTGATGGTCCAGTGGTTAAGACTCCATGATCCCAGGGCAGGAGACATGGACTCCGACCCCGATCCCTGGTCAAGAACTAAGATCTCACATGGGTAGCCAAAAAATCAAACACACACACACAAATTCCAAACCTAAACTACCTTCTCAGGCCCAAAGAGGTCAATTTATCACAGAGCTTTTTTTTTTTTTAAAATACATGTTTATTTTTTGGCCACACTGTCCAGCATGTGAGATATTAGTTTCCCAACCAGGGATCAACCTATGCCCCCTGGAATGGAAGCCCAAGTCTTAATCACTGGACCACCGGTGAACTCCTTATCACAGAGCTTTTGAAAAATTAAACAGTTTCTGCTTGTTTGGGGAATATTTTCTTTCTCAAACCATATTGTGTCATACCTTGTATGTGCTTACTTACTAATTTAATATTTTTATATAAGTCAGTAATTCCTGGAAAGCCTGATTGTTTTCTATGAATGAGTATGACATTTTCTGCCTACTGAGAACCTTCTGTGTTTATCCAATAAATTACTTGTGTTATCTGTTGTCCACCTTAAAGGGAGATGATCATGCCAGTTTAGTCTAATAAAAGTCAAGTCATTTACAAACTGTACCTGTTTTGACATGGGTATTACTGCTAAAATGTAAAGGACCTCCTAACCTACGTCACAATTATATGCTCAGGGTTTTAACTTTTGCTTTTTAATTTTGACATCAGAGAATTTTTATAATCTTTAGGCTAAAGCATGCTCATAACAAAATATACTTTTTTAGTCATTTGTTTTCTGTTCTTTCCTTTATGAGTACATGTTTTTCTGTTTTGAGACTTAAAAAAACAAAAGGCTCTGGTTGTTTTGGTTGTTAACTCTGAGATAGCCTAGTCAAATTCCCCTATTTTACCACTAAGAAGTGGAAACCCAGAGATACTAAAGAGCCCATCCAAGGTCAGCATGACAATAAGTAGTGGAGTGAAGACTCGAAAGCTAATCCAGAATCTTCCCTCTATACCATAGCTGGGAAGATTTGGATTTTTAAAAATTCATTAATGGGACTGTCTGGCAGAACATCTGGCTAGCAGAAGCCTCTGGTGAGTTCCAGCCTTCCCAGAAAAACACTCATAAAGACCCAGAAGAAGGCTGCCTCTCAATTCTAGAATCTAGGAGAAATCTTACAATTTACAAGGCATTTGCAGGCGGACTGAGAAAAAAACGTTTCAGGTTGTAGCTCACTGCTTTCTTTTGTTTTGACTCATGAAACAGAGGTTCTGTGAAATAGAAAATTGGAAAGGTATTTAATACTTGTTCTCATTAACCATGTCTGTCTCCTTACTCAAAGCCCTGGCGCCAGAGAAGTAACTGGCTTATCCTTTCTCTTAACCAGATGCCACACTTAAAGTGGAAAGTTCTCTTCCCCACCCTCTCTTCCATCTCCCCACCCACCTCCTCTTCATTCAGTCCAACTCCAAGTCCTAGGGCTAACACGTGAGCAGAAAGCAGAGAGGGTCTATTAGTGGCATCATGCATTTTGAGAAAAACACAAAACCAGTAGATAAGCAAGTAGCAGAATATGCAAATATTGTGATTTTTCACATACAGTGTAGGATCAGAGATCCAGAAAACCAAGCAATAAAAAGGAAGAGGACGCCATTTCAATAGAAAAGTGTGAAAGTAGAAATTGGGCTTGGAAATATGCACATCTGTTTACCCTCAACCTGTACATCCAAAAGAAGGGATTTGACAAACACGTAAGTGGACAGATAGCATAACCAAAGGCAAATATGGAGTTTGAGGGATGAGGACAGCATTTAAGGATGAATATAGAGAAAAAAATGGGGCATTAAAAAAAACGTGACTGAATCAAGCAAAATGAATAGCTTCCAGAACACTTGAAAGTGGTCTACTGCAGGGAACAAAATTTTAGAATTCTCTATGTCATATTTGAAGGAACCAAAGAATTGCTTCTGTGTGGCAGTAATATGTTACCTTAAGATGGGGATGGATTAAGCGAAAAAGACAGTGGAATAAAATGAAAAAGACAAGAAAGAAGGATTTCAAGGAAGCTAAAAACACAGTAACAGATTAAAATCCACATTGAAAATAGAAGACAATACTGATGCTTAAAAAAAACTAAACATGAAGGACAAACAATATTTTCTTCCTAATGTCCTTTCAAAAGAAACAGGAGATGAAAATATGGGAAAGATAATGGATTTGAAAGACAGAACATTAGCTAATATTACTGACATTTGCTCTCCTAATGGAAAGACCAGATTGACAAAAATATCATTAGACTATAAAAATGAAATCTTCCCTGAACAAAAAGAAAATTTGTATGTTTAAATTGAAAGGTCTCACTGCATCCCAGGCCAAAAGTGAAAGAAACTTGCTCCTAATCACCTCCTGGCAAATTTTAAACTACCAAGGAGAGAGAATGAAAAATCCTTCAGGCTTTCATTCAGTCAGACAGTAATAAGTTACCTATCAGAAAACAAAAGAACATTCTGACTCCAGACTTCTCTGTTGCACCAAGTGCCAGGAAACAATAGGGAATTCCGAGGGGGAAAGTTGTGACTTTGGTATATGATAACATTTTATGTGTTGTACACATTTTATGTGTAAAGATATGGGACATATTCTTAGTTATGACATTCAAGAAATAAACCATCTATGTACTATTCTTATAAAGATATACTGGAACCTACAAAGCTTGGTTAAAAAAATTTATTTTTACTTAATATAATTTCAAGGGACTCTGCAGTATCAGATCATTATTACCTACTAGAAGAAAAATACATATGCTTTTAAATAGATAATATGGCCAGAAGCCACATATTCCAAAATGCCCAAAGTCTTCACTTACTAAATGGACAGAACTAATACAGAAAATGAAAAACAGTTGCCACCTTACAGCATCATGTTTCTTCATTTTTTAATTACTGAAGTAATACTTGATCCCAAATAGTTCAGCTGGTTAAGAATCTGCCTGCAACACAGCAGACCCTGGTTCAATTCCTGGGTCAGGAAGATCCTCTGGTGAAAGGGATAGGCTACCCGTTCCAGTATTCTTGGGCTTCCCTTGTGCTCAGCTGGTAAAGAATCTGCCTGCAATGCAGAAGACCTGAGTTCAATCCTTGGGTTGGGAAGATCCCCTGGAGAAGGGAAAGGCTACCCACTCCAGTATTCTGGCCTGGAGAATTCGGTTGCAGAGTCGGACACAACTGAGCGACTTTCAATTTCACTTTTTCACTTTGATAGTATAAATAGAAAATTTAGATATCTTTTTACAAGTGTAATTGCTCTGTTTTCCTCACTAGTGTTTAAAACACTATCTTGATAGTCCCTTGCTTCCATGTGAGAACAGGGAGGGGGTCCCCCGTTTGTCTTGGGGTCTGAGAGCTTGTGGAGGCCGGCTTGTGTGCTTCTCCACTATTCCCAAACTCAGAACTAACAGCAGGTGCAAAAGTAGAAAATTACAGAAGATAAATGTGTGTTGTAACAAGAGACCAGGAGAAATAAAACTTGTTTAGAGTACAAATGCCAGGAAAACATGATACATGCTAGTATCATGTTTCAGTTTCAACAACAGGAAACTGGCTAGAGGCAGTTGAGGGGCTTTCCTCAGCTATACTTGAGGTTTTACAGAATTGTGTTTAAATTCAGATAGTAAGAGAATAAAAGCAGTAAAAACAAAAAAGCTCACTAAGTTACTTCCAGGGTCTACAGTGTCAGTGTTAGAACTTAAACCTGCATTGCTTCGTTTTGGTTTTCATTTGGTTGCACTGGACAGACTTGAAAACACATAGTAATACTGAGCATCGTTGACCTTGCTCAGGTCCTTCCTGGTGGTATGAAGGTTTTGTCTGTGCCCCCAAGTGGTCATGACAATTGACAATGGAATTTACATTTTCAACAACCTTAGCACGTTTGCTTTAAATTTAGTGATAGAAAACTGAGTGGGTTGCTTTGCATTTGTTTAGTTTTTCTTCTGAAGCACAGCAAAACCTCTTCCAGATGGAAGGAGTCTCTTATGGATAAATTCCAAGTGTAACCTTTCCCAGGGTCTCCTCTTGCTTGGCTGTAACTGACAAAAGTCTGTTCACTTTAACTACTTGGACAAGAAACAAGATGCTTTTGTTTAAACTTTTAATGCTTTCTCTGTAGTTGTATGTTCCAAAAGATGGCAACAGAACTGGGTCCTGAGGTTTTTGTTGTCCTGGATCTTTTTTTTAATGTAGGGAGGCTGTCCGTAATTTCTTAACACTGGCCATAATTTCTTAACACTGGGAACATCATTCTGAATGACAGAGAAATGGTCAGTAACTTGAATTATTTTATTGTACCATTTTCAACTTTTTCTTTCTTCCTCCAGTGTGGCCTGCACACATAGTCCTATTTTTGTGCACATGCGACCTCCTGAGTGGGAAAGCGTGCATAACCTTGAGTTTCTATCATAGAGTGTCAGGGTTTCTTGTTCATTTAGCCCAGCTCTCTGATTGATAGTCTGGTGGAGTCGTAACAATTTGCAAGTTTCTGGGTTTTTTTTTTTAAGCTCTTCGTATATTGTTTGGTTTATGTACATGCAGCTTGACTGTTTAACCCAGATTTTTGAAAATAAAATGTTAATGTATATTTTATGTCTGTTTTATTAAAATAACTGAGTCATTTTAACTTAATCAGCAGTATGTATGGTTTCTGGATTTTTTTATTTTAGTATCATGTTTCTGGATATATGTTTTCCTTTGTATTTTGCAAAATGTTAGGATATTTTGAGCAGCTTTGTACCTGTATTCTGTGTCTCCTGGCTACTGCTCTGGGTGAAATAGTCCTGGCTGACTCTCCCTCTGGTTCTCTGACTTGGGTTTCTTCACTAGGCAGGCTGAGAGCCCATTTGGGAAACTCACAAATCCTTAAGTATTTTTCAGGAACTTGTTTCTTAGGAATGATCTTAACTGTTGTATATAGAGAGAGCAGTAAATTTCAGTGACTGTATGTTGACCATTGTATATATGTCTCTAATGTTTTCCTGCTCTTTAAATTAGTATTTATGACTTCACTAAGTCGTGTCCGACTCTGCGACCCCATGGATTGCAGCATGCCCAGGCTTCCCTGTCCTTCACTATCTCCCTGAGTTTGCTCAAATTCATGTCCATTGAGTCGGTGATGCCATCCAACCATCTCATCCTCTCTTGCCCGTTCTCCTGCCCTCAGTCTTTCCCAGCATCAGGGTCTTTTCTAGTGAGTTGGCTCTTTGCATCAGGTGGCATTTATGATTTTAAGGGAGTGCATTTAATCCTAAAGCCTTTTAAAGTCAAAATTTACTGCTCTCTATATATACAGGAGTTAAAATCATTCCTAAGAAACAAGTTTCTGAAAAATACTTAAGGATAAGTATAATGTGGTAATAGTGAAAAGATGAGAAGTTTCCTTCACAGTTATTGACCCTAAGGCAAATTTCATCTCTGCTCATTGTTTTGCTTATAATTTTTAAAAAGACTCCTGAACCAGTTAAAAAATTTGATGAATGCTATAGTTCATCTTACCAAGAAGATCCATATTTGCATGCAACATTACACATATAAACCCACATTTAAAAACTCCTGCGCTAGATTTTTAAAAGTTATCTTTTGGAGATTTATGCTAAAATATTTAAGAATCTTCTTCAAAATAATCCAGAGGGGTAGAGAAGGTGGAGGTGTAGATAGTACATAAACTGACCTCAGAGTAGATCATTATGAAAGCAGACCATTGGGTACAGAAGAATTCATTATACTCTTCTGTTTTTTTTTTTTTTTTTTTTGTAGATATTTGAAATTTTCTCTAAGGCAGAGTTTAAAACAAACACACAACAAATTCTTTATTAATAGAGATTCCCCAACCCTCCTCACCCATCGTAGAGAATCACAGAATTTTCAAGCTGAAAGGAAGGACCTAAGGAAAGACGAGAGTAATGATGCTGATAAGAAAGATCCTCTAACCCTAACCCTAACCCAAGGGAAATTTTCAGGCAAGAATGTGGAGTTGCAGCAGTAAGGGCAAAAACAAGTGAAATTTCTACCAGATGGGAACACATTTTTGTCTCTCCGTTTAATGCAGAAAGAAGATCTGGGGAACTCATGATTCCCGTAGTCTTAGGTATGACGTGGAGATAGGTACAGAATGTCTCTAAGGATGGAGATGTGATCCACCACACTGAAAGTACTGGGAAGATGGCCACCCTAAGCTGGGGCCCCAAGGGCCTGGGGTAGCACGTGGCTTTCTAGGCCTTGAGGACAGATACTCCTCATGCTGTTGCTCTGGAAACTACATGCTACCAAAATCTTGAAAGAAGAGAGAACCTGCAGACAAGGGCCAGCAAGGACGCAAGTGTAGGGTAGACAGACGTAGAGATGGCCATGGCCTGGTGCCGCCCAGTCTCCCCCGGGTGTCAGGACATCATCTCTCAGCACCTGCGGGCATCTCTCAGGACCGTACCTTTTGGCTTCTTTCAGTCCGTGCCGTCTCCTTTTTCCCACTCTCTCCCAGATCAGAACCTGGAGCCCAGCCGGTGAGCAGCCTGTCTGCCTTCCCCACTACCCTTCCTCTTCTATTTCTTCTCGGTTTCCATTTTATTTCCTGCTCTGCTTAGGACCATTCTCACTACCATCTTTGCTGGGAACACACCAGGGACAGACACGAAAGACATTAAACAAGATCTATTTCAGCAATAAACAAGCTTCTTGTATTTCTCATGGGATCCCAAAGAAATAAGGATGAGAAATAAAAATTCCTGCCGGAGTATTTACAGTGTACTCAGCTGTTGAAATGTTCCAAATGCAATCAAAGAAGTAATTTAGCACATTTCTAATACACTTAAGTATGGTAATAATGTGTAAGAGTTTGGTCACATTTAAAGAACCCCGTGAATCTTTCAGGACATTATTAAAGAATCTAACGCCCACCAATAGCAAATAACATTTTCGACAGTTAATAGTTAATACTGTATTTTTGGTTTGCTGTTGTGGGTCCCTAGGATAATGGCCCAGAATTGAAAGGATACAATTGAGTCTCCCCCTAGGCAGGGGACAGCATGATCTGGATGGCTCCTTTTGTCCTGTAGTCTCAGGATATGTACAGACAACGTACAGTCCACTCTCATGATTTCTCCCTTGGTATAACAGCCCAGACAGGGCACTGTTGCCCAAGTGTCAGCCGTTCATGTCCCTCCTCCACAATTTTGTGATAGCTGAGTGCACTTGTTCTGTTATTTACTATCTTTTTAAAAAAATGATCCATTTTTTTTAACTTGAATTTATTTTAAAGCTAGAAATAAATACGTCTTTAAAAATCAGAGTTCCTGGAGTCAAACCTCTCAGGTTCAGATTCCAACTCTGCCTCTTACTCGTTCTGTGATCATGGGCAAGATATTTGACCTCTCTTTGCCTCAATTTCTTCATCTGTAAAATGGATATAATAATAATATCTACGTTGTGATGAGGATTAAGTAAGGATTTTAACATATGTAAAGCACTTAATACAACGGCTAGTACCTAGTAACTGTCAAAAAATAACAGCCATTAGCTGTGGTTGTTTATGGGCTTCCCAGTTGGCACTAGTGATAGAACCCACCTGCCAATGCAGGAGATGTAAGAGACGCGGGTTCGATCCCTGGGTTGGGAAGATCCCCCGGAGGAGGGCTTGGCAGTCCACTCTAGTATTCTTGCCTGGAGAATCCCGTGGACAGAGGAGCCTGGCGGGCTGCAGTCCATGGGGTGGTAAAGAGTTGGACACGACTGAGGCGACTTGGCGTGCACCCATGCCTGTTTGTTTCTATTGCTACATAAATGCTGTGTTACTTGTAGTACACTGAGATAAAAATACATAAGTACTAAAATTTAAAAAATTTTTAAAAAATACGTAAGTACTGAAGTTAAAAATGTTCACCCATATACACCCCAAGAATCCTCTCTAGCATAGCACAATAGCCACCCTGTGGGAAGCAGCTTGGCCAGCCTCTCCTTTCTCAAGTGCTATTCTCCTTGGCTTCCACGATTTAAGGCCTCACTGCCTCCCAATTTTTTTGCTGCGTCTCTAGATTCTTTTTCAGGCACGTCATCCATTGACTGTCATTCATACTGACTCAGTTTTATACACTTGGTCGGGCTGATTTCATCCACTCCCATGGCCTGAGCATTAGCACATCTGTGTTATCGAAAACTTTCTCGACTGGGGCTCTTCATCCGAATCGCAGAATGCAGAACTTGACTCAACTGCCTGTTTGCTCAGTTCTCCCGAGGAGAGCTAGCGTCTTTCTAGGTCAGGGGAGAGATGTTCGTTCCTTCCAGATGGTGGAGGCCTTAGCGCTTACTGCTCTAGTGGAAGCCCAGCTGAGAAAGGCTCCTCAACCCCCTGGCCCACCAGCACTTCTTCCTAGGGAAATGGCACCTGTGTCCACTGTGTTGCCCAAGACAGAAACCTAACAATTACTCTATGACCTCCGTCTTCCCTCTTCCCCTCTTCCCCTCCCATCCTCCATTGTGTTTCCGTCTCTGGATAATTCCACCACCTTAGTGTTAGTAGCGTTAGTTGCTCAGTCATGTCCAACTCTTTGTGACCCCAAGGACTGTAGCCCGTCAGGCTCCTCTGCCCATGGGATTATCCTGGCAAGAATATTGGATTGGATTGCCAATTTCTTCTCCAGAGGATTTTCCCAACCTGGGCCTCAAACCCGGGTCTCCTGCATTGCAGGCAGATTCTTTCCCATCTGGGCTACAGGGAATAATCCTTGAATTTCTTCCCTTCCCATTCTCCTTTCTGCCACCAGCTTGGTCAGCCCATACCATTTGCCCCAGGATGACATATGTCAACCTGAGTGGTGGTCTTGCCTCTACTATCCTATCCTCTACTGCTTCCTTGGGAAATCTCAGTAAATGCACATCTTATTATGTCATTTTCCCACCCATGGCTCTCCAAAGCCCTTCTGATAAAGCTCCATATCCTCCATGTGGATGCCGGCTCGTGCCGTCACCCTGTTCCCTCCTCTCTGCATTGGGCCAGCGCTTCCTTCACCTCTGCCTGGGATACCCTTTCCTTCTACCCACTCCTCTACCGTCACCCCTTTCTTTTGTGAAAGTCTTGATCTTCAGTTCTTGTCCAGCATGCTGGACGTGTGAACTCCTCCTCTAAGGAGCTGCCAGTCCTCTTGGATCTGCAGCCTCAGGAGTTAGCAACATTGAACTGGACCTACTAGCTGGTCACTGTCACCCTGCGGGGCCACTCCCATCCCCAAAGAGCCAGGTGTGTTCAAAGGGAGCAGCTCAGCCTTTGCCCCACGAATTGGCTAACCTGGGAGACCAGGCAAGTGGCTGTGCTTCAGCTTGTGGCTGCTCAGAGCCTGTCTTTTCACTGTTGGATGTTTTGCTAAGAGAACTTGAATTAATAGCTCAGTAATGAATAACGAGGCGCTGGCACACACTCCTGTTTTCTTAACAGAATTATGGCTGCCAGCTTCACTGTGTTTGCTACAATATTGCAAGGCTCTGGAATCTCCTGGGAGATTCCCAGTAGTTACAACATCTGTGGCATGGAGCTGGTTTCCAAAAGATTGCACTGAAGAATCATCCAAAGAGGTACAGCTATGTTCCTTTTGACCAATGGGTTTCAACCAGCACCCATGGCTGGGTTTCAAGGAGTCTAGGAACCTGCTAAGATTATAGGTGTAGTTTGCATGTCTGTGTGTACATTTGCTTGGGGGGAGGGTCCATGCTGAGGACCAAGATGTCAGTTTTCCCTTTGAATGATTAGACATTTCATTTATTCATTAAAATGTTTGAACACTTGTTATAATTTGCCAGGCACTATCCTAAGCACAGCTTCCGCGCTGGCTCAGCAGTAGAGTCTGCCTGCGATGCAGGAGGCCTGGGTTGGATCCCTGGATCGGGACAATCCCTTAGGAGGGCACAGCAACCCACTCCAGTATTCTTGCCTGAAGAATCCCATGGACAGAGGAGCCTGGCGGGCTACAGTCCATAGCGTTACAAAGAGTAGGACACGACTGGGGCAACTGAGCAAGCAGGCATCCTAAGCACTGGGGGCATACATCAGTAAAACACACACACACACACGAAAGTGTCTGCACTTACAGCCCTTATATTCTAGTGGGAGAAGGCAGATAATTAAAAAGTTAATTACATTCTATGTTAGAGGGTGCCAAGTACCACAGAGAAAAAGTAAGCAAGGCTGTTTTGAGATGGATGAAGTTTGGAATACAGTGGTCCAAGAAGGCATTATTGAAAAGCTAACATTCAGTAAAGACTTGAGACCATTGAGAGCAAGCTACATGGTTAAAGGCAGGGAAAGGGAAGAAGACCGCGCCAAGCAGAGGGATCAGCGAAGAGCGGGGGACACCCCAATCTCTTCCGTTACTTTTGCTTGACATTAAGGCAGACAGCAGGCTCTGAGAAAACATCACCACCTTCCAGCAGAGTGGAACCGCTGAGCATCTCAGGTCAAACCATTTTCTGTTGCATGGACCGTGCTAGTTTGTCTAACAAAAGCGGCAAAGAATATCACTCTGGACCAGGGACCAACATTCATTATCAATCAAACTTGTTAGTTCTAGCACAAGTTCTAGCACAAGGTGAAAGCACATATACTTTTGGCTCAAATTTCCAATCATCATTTTGGTCACTGGCCATTTTGAGGAGATCAACAGCCTCTCTGTAGAAAAGCTTACTAACTGTAAGGGGGACAGAGAGTATATTAAGATTCAAGGGGGAGAAAATTTTAACTTTGATTGCCTGTCTTCAGCTAAATTCTCTTTGTTCCAACAAATAGACTCATTTGACAATATTTTGTAGATTTGTAATCCATTATAAAGATTTTGGCTTTACTCTTAGATGGAAACTTATTAAAAGACATGATTTTACATTAAAATTATGGTAAAATATACATAAAATTTACCATCTTAACCATTTTTAAATGTTACAATTTAGTGGCATTACATACATTCACATTATTGTGTAACCATCACAACTATCCATTTCCAAAATTTTTTCACCACCCAAGAGTCTAACTCAGTACCCATTAAACAATAACTCATTTCCCCCTTCTCCCAGCCCTGGGTAACCACTGTTCTACTTCCTGTTTCTGGTGAATTTGACTGTTGTAGGCACCTCATATAAGTGGACTCATATAATATTTGTCCTTCTGCATCTGGCTTATTTCAGTTAGCATATGGCTTCAGGGTTCATCTATGTTGTAGTATGTATCAGAATTTCATTCCTTTTTAAGGCTGAATATCCTGTTGTGTATATATACCATACGATGTTCCTTCATCCGATGATGGTCATTTGGGTTATTTCCACCTTTTGGCTCTTGTGAATAATGCTTCTGTGAACATGGGTGCACACATATCTGTTTGAGTCCCTGCTTTCAGATCTTCTGAAGTGGAATCACTGGATCAAATGATAACTGTTTAATTTTTTGAGGAACCATCCTACTGTTTTCCACAACAGTTGCACCGTTTTACATTCCCACCAACCTTGCCTCAGGGGTCCAGTGTCTCCACATTTTCACCAACAATTTGTTTTCTGTTTTTTTTGACAACAGCCATCCAGGGTGTGAAGTGGTCTCATTGTGGTTTTTTATTTGCATTTCCTTAATGATTAGAGATGCTGGTAATCTTTCCAGAGGCCTTACTTACATTTTTAAAGTATCAAGTTAGCCAAAAAGTTCAAAGGAGCTCTTTGCCCAGCCGAATATCAGTCTGGCTGCTGTGTTGAAATTCTCAACCGTGAGGTAAGATGAAGGCCAGTTAGAGGGGCTTCCCAGGTGATGCTAGGTAAAGAACCCGCCTGCCAGTGCAGGAGACGTAAAAGACACAGGTTCAATCCCTGGTTCGGGAAGACCCCCTGGAGAAGGGAATGGCAATCCACTCCAATGTTCTTGCCTGGAGAATCCCATGGACAGAGGAGCCTGGCGGGCTACAGTCTATAGGGTGAGAGTCAGACACAACTGAAGCGACTTAGCACACATACATACAGTAGTCTCGGTATATGATGTTGGTGGCTTGGATCAAGAAGATAGCAGTGGAAGTTGGAGAAGAAGAGGGATATCTGTCTCCAGGTAAGGAGGATGGCCCAAGTGGTGACTAGAAAGGGGGGAAGGCAGTCTCTGGAACCCAGGATGTCCTCTGGAACCCTGGGAGACTAGGGTATTAGTTCACACCAAAGTGTTTGCCTATATCCCCAGGACAGTAGCAGGGATAACGCAGGGGAGAAGACAACTCTGGAGTAGGACATGAGACCTTCTGGAAGGTAAGGGAGCACCCAGGCGGAATACTTGGTGATGGCGATGTTGGAGTCTTTAAGGGGAAGAGGGGGCATGCATTTTTAAGAAGTGAATTTTGAAAGAAAATAAAGTTGCAATGGTCAGGGAGCCAGACACTAGGTGAACTTGCAGCCAGGATGCGAGCCCCTGATCTGCCTCACTGAGAGACACCAGAGACCTGTAGACCTTGAGAGGAAGGCAGGAACTAGGAAGAGCTCCCACATATAGATGTATTTTGGTGACTGAACCAAAGGGATTCCAGAGATCGCAGCAGGGTATCATCAGAAAAGGACACATAATTGTGGGAGGGTTGGGGGCCACAGGTGCATGGCCAGAGGCTGAACTGCAAGGAAGGGAAGCCCTGGCAGCTCACTCTGGTGTTGACTGAGAGCAGAAGGCTGGGAGTGGAGGCAGCACCCAAGGTGAGGTGGGAGGAGTTCTGCTGTCTCACCCCCTGTGTGCCTAAGATATCACTTAGCAAGTTCATACATCTTGTGTTTCAGTTCAGTTCAGTTGCTCAGTCATGTCTGACTCTTTGCGACCCCATGGACTGCAGCATGTCAGAGCCCTCCCTGTCCATCACCAACTCCTGGAGCTTACTCAAACTCATGTCCATTGAGTCGGTGATGCCATCCAACCATCTCATTCTCTGTTGTCCCCTTCTCCTCCTTCGCCTCCTGCCTTCAATCATTCCCAGCGTCAGGCTCTTTTCAGATGAGTCAGCTCTTCACATCAGGTGGCCAAAGTATTGGAGTTTCAGCTTCAGCATCAGTCCCTTCCAGTGAATATTCAGGACTGATCTCCTTTAGGATGGACTGGTTGGATCTCCTTGCAGTCCAAGGGACTCTCAAGAGTCTTCTCCAACACCACAGTTCAAAAGCATCAATTCTTCAGTGCTTGGCTTTCTTATGGTCCAACTCTCACATCCATACATGACTACTGGAAAAACCATAGCTTTGACTAGACTAGACCTTTGTTAGCAAAGTAATGTCTCTGCTTTTTAATATGCTGTCTAGGTTGGTCATAACTTTTCTTCCAAGGATCTTTTAATTTCATGGCTGCAGTCATCATCTGCAATGATTTTGGAGCCTCCAAAATAAAATGTGTCACTGTTTCCACTGTTTCCCCATCTATTTGCCATGAAGTGATGGGACTGGATGCCATGATCTTAGTTTTCTGAATGTTGAGCTTTAAGCCAACTTTTTCACTCTCCTCTTTCACTTTCATCAAGAGGCTTTTTAGTTCTTCACTTTCTGCCATAAGGGTGGTGTCATCTGCACATCTGAGGTTATTGATATTTCTCCTGGCAATCTTGATTCCAGCTTGTGCTTCCTCCAACCCAGCGTTTCTCATGATGTACTCTGCATACAAGTTAAATAAGCAGGGTGACAATATACAGATGGACTCCTTTTCCTATTTGGAACCAGTCTGTTGTTCCATGTCCAGTTCTAACTGTTGCTTCTTGACCTGCATATAGGTTTCTCAAGAGGCAGATCAGGTGGTCTGGTATTCCCATCTCTTGAAGAATTCTCCACATCTTGTGTTTAGATAGCTACTTTAATCTAGCTTAACCAGTAATGAGAGCTTATTACCCCCCATACCTGCCCTTCCAAAGAGGAAGGGCAGCACTTTAGGAACTGACCCAGCTGTGCGGTTATGTCCTCAAGGACCCAGTTTCTTTATATTTCTCTATTGCACCTTTTATGGTGGTGGCTTCATTCTAAGACTGGCTCCACCTCATGGTCACATGATGGCTGCCAAGAATACTCAGGAAAAAAATACATAATTTCCTTTTACACATCTAGAATGACTCCCTTTTAGTAGCGATCTCAGAAAAATGTATTTACACACAGACAAAAAAATGTGTTTACATCTCCATATACCCAGCAAACCTCTCCAGCAGTCTCACTGGGGTTGAATTTAGGTAACATGTCCACTCTTGAACCAGTTCTCATGGTCTGTGAAATGCCATGTGTCAGCTGGCTATGGCAAAAGGGAGTTGTCCTAATCAGTTTGGAGCATGTAAGGCCTACCTGTTGCTGAGACAGTCAGCATATTGGCTGTAATGGGGAAGGGTCATGCTGAATAAAATCTGAGTATTGTTGGGAAGATGGGATTTCCAGGTGACTTGGTGGTAAAGAATCCGCCTGCCAGTGTAGGAGACACAGGGGACACATGTTCAATTCCTGGGTTAGAAAGATACCCTGAGGTGGGAAATGGCAACCCACTCCAGTACTCTTGCTTGGAGAATCCCACGGACAGAGGAGCCTGGCAGGCTACAGTCCATAGGGTCGCAGAGTTGGACACAACTGAGCGACTGAGCATGCACACACTATTAGGAAGGGGGAACGAGTTGATTACTTAGACTGTCTACTCATGCACGGAGCCGTCATGCAGATTGAATGAATACTGTGCGAGGATGCCTTGCTTTTTCTTCCTTAAAAGGTTCTTGGAGGTAGAGCTCTAGAAGAGCTGTGGGAGAGAAGAAAGGCAGATGGGGGTGGAGGGAGGTGAGGAAACAAAAAATTTGGGTTAAGGATCCAAGAACTATAGGAAGAGAGAAGAGCTGGATGGGACTAGAGCTGAGGCATGGATGTAACGAGCACGCCTGTCCGAATTCTCAATAGAAATTGAGAGTAAATATTCCTCTGGTGCCTTCCAAGTTCCCCTTTCCCCAGAGCTGATTAGGGCCTAATTGGTTCTCTGTACCTGTCTGTGTTCAAAAATGTTCAGTTGCTCCCAGCTGTTATGTCAGGCTAGAGACATTTGCCTCACCCTGGAATTTCACTCTGAGTACAGCCTGTGTTTGGCCTCATTTCTAATTATTGCCGTATTCCAATTTATCCAAATCTGTCCATACAAATCCAACCAAACTGGACTTTAGGTTGCTTCACAACGCCCCCTACACCAGCTCTCCTGCCTGCCTTTGTGCTGGTTTTTCCTATGCTGTGAATGTTGGTCTACCACCATTCCTGGCTGAATCTCTCATCTTGAAAGCCAAATTCAAACGATTGTTCTCTGAAGGAACTTTCACTAGTCCTTCACGCTTATGTACTCATTCCTTCCTCACTACTGGTGTGCTATTAGCCTTTGCTACTAGTGTCGCCTGCTCTAAACTGTCAGATTCTTGAGGACAGCGAAGCTCTTCTCCTCCCTCCATGTTCATTCTTTTGTTGTTGTTCAGTTCCTGTCATACCTGACTCTCTGCAACCCCATGGACTGCACCACACCAGGCTTCCCTGTCCTTCACTCTCTCTTGAGTTTGCTCAAACTCATGTCCATTGAGTCAGTAATGCCATCCAACCATCTCATCCTCTGATGCCCTCTTCTTCTCCTGCCCTGTTTTTCCCAGCATCAGGGTCTTTTCTAGTGAGTCAGTTCTTCACATCAGGTGGCCAAAGTATTGGAGTTTCAGCTTCAGCATCAGTCCTTACAGTGACTATTCAGGGTTGATTTCCTTTAGGACTGACTGGTTTGATCTCCTTGCTGTCCAAGGGACTCCTCAAGTCTTCTCCAGCACCACAGTTCATTCTTTATTTGCTCACTTAAGAAGATGTGGGTGTCTATTGCACACTAGCCGCTGTGCACTCAGAGGTGAGGGAGTCCTGAGTAAACACTGGTTGGGCTTAATGCTACTGGAGAGCTGATGGGATTCCAACTGGGGGACCAACTGCACTAATGAACTGATGTCCTCGCTGTTGATATGCCAAAACCTTTGCCTCAACAGGCCTTAAATGCATAGTTAAGTTTGAGTTTTTATTGCCAAAGTAAAGCAAAGAACTGAGACAACTTAATGAGACAAGCTTATAAATTGTTCAGGAAAAAAATCAGCCTTTGAAATTATTGAGTCATTTCAGTTTTTATTCCAGAGTCATACAAAGCACTATCATCTGTATTATTTAGAAGTGGCTTTCAAAACATTTTTGCCATGACTCATAGCATAAAAAAAAAAAATACCCTTTACATCACAATCCAGGTCATATTCATTCATTCCTTCAGTAAGTACTGACCACCTACTATATGCCAAATACTATTCTCAGCAGACTACAGTAGTAAACAGGCAGGAAGTAAGAACAAAAGCCCTTGCTCTCAAAGACCTTACATGCAGGTGGAGCATATGATAAACAAAGTAAGTAAACTCACAAATGCACAGAAAAGGAAGATTCATGAACCAAAACCTCCTATGTACATGCCATATACTCTGATGTTTTCTATTAAAAAAAAAAAATTGGGTCACACCCCATTCAGCCATTTAGTTGGCCTCTCAATTCGGTAACCTATTGAGACCTGCACTTTGAAAAATCCTGGTCTAGGTAATTTATGAATTAGGCAGTGTGTGTATTCTTCCCCTTTTACAGAGGAGACAGCGTGACAGTCTTAAGGTTAAGACTGAGCCTCACCTGCAAGCCGAGGGAGCACCACGGGAGCCCACTACCGCCCTCCCCATTATCCGCTGCGGTCCTCACAGCTGTTGCAGTCCCTACTTTGATGATGAAATCCTGAGCTCTGCCTGGAGCTGACCTTCTCGCCCTGCCAGGGCAGATCGCATTAGTAACCTCTAGGCCTGACTAGACTGCGCATGCTCAGGTTTGCTGCTCCCGGGCCACGCGCTGGACGCTGCTTCCTCGCTGCTGTACCGGAGTGGGCTCCGCCGCACTGCGGCTTCTTTAAGAGCAGGTCTCAACTCACCCCTTCCCCTTAAAGCATGGTGCTTTACGAGCAGGCATTAGTGAATACACACGGAACTGAACTGAGGTTGTAAGGAAGGGGGAGGAGGAAGTGCTTATTAGTTAGGACTGCAAGAGTCAGATGTTTAAAAAGGCAGTATCTATTTAAAGGGCTGAGACCAGAAAAGATACCACTGGGGAAAAGATCTTTTCACCCAGGTTATAAAAGTTACATGTTTGGTAGAAGCATCAATAGTATAAAAACTACTCAATCCAAAAATGTTATCTCCCCAGCATCAGTAGATTTAGAATGATGCCAGTGGCTCAGGGATTGCACAGAAGAGTAACTTACATCAATTCAAGAAAATGAGGACAAGGAGGGCCAAGGCCGGCCATGTGAGCCGGAGACAGGCAGAGGCAAAGGCCGGGGCGCTTGCCTGCGGTGGGAGAAAGGGCGCCTCTGCCGTAACGGGGACCATTACAGTGAGAACAGCTGCCAACTCACCCAGATGAGGCAACCAGTCCCAGTTCTCCACAGAGAGAATCTAAATGGCACAGCCGTATCTACAACTGTCCACTCCTGCTTCGTACAGTTTAGGTGAGATGGGGCTGAGTACATGGAACAAATGCCTAAGGGAAGGAAGGAGAATCTGTTCGAAAAGGGACATGAACTTTTTCTAATTCTTGACTCAAACTGTAACTTCCAGCTTAAAATCTCATCCTATCACCAGACAAGATGGGGGCTTAAGGCCAAAGATGAGGTCAGTTATAAAAAATACTATATCTGTGATACAGTATAAAACATAATTTCAAAAAAAAAAAAAAACACATAATTTCAATCCTATTAAAAGTAAAAAAAAAAATACCATTAGCTAAATGACCTCTCAGGTTCAGGGACCTACATATGTATGGATTTTTAGATATCAAGAACACTTAATTCTTTAGCCCATGATTTTCAGACTTTATTTTGAATTACAGAGACACTGATTCCGTAGGACTAAGGTCAGTTGTGGGGACTGCATATTTAAGTAAGCATCCTGGGTTCTGTTTAAAGATGCATCATGTTGAGAAACTTGCTTGACCTAATTCTTTCCTCTTGAACGGAAAAGGGTCTCAACTTTGTTTCCAGTTAGAGCAAAAATGGGCAATGAAACTGTTCAGGCGCACCATTTATGTAGGAACACTAAATAAGAGCATATACAGAATTTACAACTGTACTTCTTATTGTTTTTAATAGTATTTAGTCACATAATTTACAGTGGCATAGATTTATAAAAGGTATTTACGACTGGCGGGTAATTTACTCGCATCTTGGGTTTTCTTTTAAAATTGAGAATAGGCAAACTAGTTACCAGTTAAAGGATATTTTAGGATATGATGACTATAAACACAAAAGGTACACTGATATCAATTCTATAAACAGCAAATGTGAATGTAACTTAAGCCTACTGGTTCACATTTTTTAAAAGCACCCTTATTTGTTCATAAAGTACTTTAAATGGTTCTTGAAAGTCTACTGTAGACATGATATATTCAGTCCAACTAGTTTGGGAGGTGGGTTGTGTGACCACATCACTTTGGGGTCTGATTCAGAATTAAAAATCAAACTGCCTTACACACAGATTATAGTCCTGAGCAGCAGCATCAGTTCCCAGATAATACAGCTTCCAGAGCTTTCATCATCCTGGTCACTCTCCTTTTTTTGCTTTCACTTATACTTATCTTTCTTTTAAAGAAACAAAATATATAAAAAAGTCCACCAAACTTCTGAAAGTCACGGTTTGTACAGCACTGAAGGTTAGTAGCTTTGGCATCTGATGTTACCAGGTCACTTCCGTTACAAATATTTTCTTCATTCTGGGTCAAGGCGAGGTAAAACAGGAAGAATGAGATTCCCAAATGCAGAATCTTGAGTTATGAAGTATCCCGATGAATGTGCATGTGCATGCTAAGAAAGTTTAAAAAAAAAAAGAAAAAAAGGCAATTTAGTTATTAAGAGTCACAGTTCTTCAACCAAGGCATTAAAATTACTTAACCCTTTCTGAGTGCTTAAGACCAAATTTGTTTTAAAAGCCAGTTCTGCTGCTGCTAATTTTTTTAAATACACAGAAGATCTACAATAATAAAGAATTCACATTAACAAGTTGCACCAGGTACTAATTTATCCTCCCTACTCTCTTCCTTGTGGTTCTCATTAGTCAATAATTGAGTCAAAGACGTGAATTACTTTGTTCCTGGAAGTGGGGAGGAGAACTAGCAACAAGGTCCCAGAGTGCTCTGCTCTTGGTCAATAAAGCAGGAGAGTAAGAAAGGGCAGAAGTTGGAAGGTGAAGGGGGAAGGCAGCTGATTACTGGTGATTAAGATGCCAATGTTTTGTAGAGAATGCTGGAATGTAAACAACAAAACCACCAGTGATGTCCTTTGTCACTAAACAAAGGACTGTTTATAGGTGGTCTAAAGGGAGATGATCTTTAATGTAATGTCCCTTGCAATTCTGAGATTCTAAGGCTTGAAAGCATCAGTAACGATGTCTTGTCCAAGATCTCTGAGAATCTTAAATTATCCAAGATCAACGAAATACTAAAACTGTTCATCACAGTCAATTTTTTTAAGATGATGGGTTGTCAGATTTCCATATTAAGAGTTAAGTCTTGCTCAGTCATGTCCAACTCTTTGCAACCCTACAGACTACAGCCTACCAGGCTCCTCTGTCCATGGGATTCTCCAGCCAAGAATGCTGGAATGGGTTGCCATGCCCTCCTCCAGAGGATCTTCCCAACTCAGGGATTGAACCTTTGTCTCTTATGTCTCCTGCATTGGCAGGTGGGTTCTTGACCACTAGCACCACCCAAAACAGATATGCTGACCATTAAAAAAAGAATCCAAGCAACAATAAATCAGTAAGACTATCAAAGGACGCAGCAGCATGACCAATTTGAAAAATATATATGTACTATTAAACTAGCCAGCCAATTCAGCTTCTTGAGCTCATTCAGGCCATCCAAATATCCTTTTGTGCACAAGCAAGCAGTCTCTTGCCAGGTGCAGCAAAGAATCAATCATGACCACGTCAATACCATAAAAGATACTTTCATTACTCCTGTAACACTTACATTGGTCCTTCTGGGCATGATCTAATGTCAGCAAACCACTGCAATTATGTGTGGACCATTTTTATTGATATTGCTCCACTGAAATACAAAATAAGAACTGTGCTGGTTTCCAAGTCCCGGGAAATCTCCGGTGAGATGAGAATGTCAGTCACACTTTTCTCACCTGCAAAGCTGCCTTCTGCTGGGCTGCAATATGCTGCTGCTCAGCGTGGTCCCGGAAGTCCTTGTTGAGAGCGGGTCTCGAGAGCGCAATGCTAAAATGGGAATCTTAGTTACTTGACTATTTAGAGACTCCTTTACTTCTGAATCACATTTTTCATTAGATATTCTATATAGGAATTATTTACAAAAAAAAAACCCACAAACTTCCTGAATAAGTCTTTTTTCCTTCTTCCACTGTTTACATTAATTTATATGGAAAAGCCCGTATTATTTACTAGAGCTTTAGATTATCTCCTTTTTATCAATGATTTTTGGTCTTCTGCTTTCAAACTGATTTGAGGTACTCTGGTCTATCATAAAGTTACATTTATGATGAAAACTAAACAGCTGACTATTTCAAGCAGATGTTAGGGCATATGAAGGCAGGGTTCAAACCTGACACATTTGAAGAAATTTATGGTTCAGCAGGACTGGAGGTCTGGGATGGAGAGGGGAGAAGTGGGTTGTCAAAAAATGAGTCTAGGAAGGAAGGCAGGTACCAGGACATGTAAGCCTTGTGAAAGAAATCAAGAAATCCGATTCCTAGGCCAGGAAATTAAACATGAGAGAATGATGAATGCTTGGAGACCGAAGTGAGAGGGAATAATAAAGTTCACATTTCTGACTCTGATTACTAGTAGATCTGTACCACTCATGGTAACAAGTAAGCCGAGAATACGGCCAGTGTGGAACACACCCCAAGTGTGAAATGCCTGTAGGACATCAAAGTGCAGATGTCCAGGAGGCAGTCTGGTACTTGAGAGAGGAATGGGCTAGAGATGTGAGTGTGTCAAAGTTATCGGCACATAAAGAACAGGCTGTGAAAGTGGATGCAACTGTCCAGTGAAAAGACGCACACTGGGCAACTGGGTCTAGAACAGAACTCGGAGGAATACCAACATTCAAGAGACAGGCAGTGGAGAAATGTCTAAAACAGACACCAAGACGGTATAACAGTGAATGAATGGAAGCCAAGAAGAGTATTTTAAGGAGGGAGGGAGCTGTATACAATGGAATAAAAAAAATACAAAGCTTGTCATTTGTGATGGCAAATACCATATGAGCTCACTTATAATGTGGAATCTAAAAAACAAAATGAAAACAAACTTCTGTATACCTGAATCTAACACATTATTGTGTATCAAGTATACACCAATAAAAATTAAAACAAAAAATTAACCAATAGTAATAAAAAAATAAAACAGACTCACAGATAAACAGGTGGTTAACAGAGGGGAGGGGTGTGAGGTGGGATAAACAAGGGGATTAAGAGGCATGAACCCGTTAGAAAATAAAGAGGTCACAGGAATGTAATATGCAGCATAAGAAATATGATCAACAATATTGTGATAACTTTGTGTAGTGACAGATGGTTACTTATTGTAGTGATCAGACCACAATGTATGCAGATGTCAAATCATTATGCAGTAAACCTGAAGCTAACATAATATTGTACAGTAACTATATTTAAATTTTTTAAAAAGGAAGAAATCAGTGGTTTCAAATAATGCTAAGCAGTCTAACAAGAAAAGTGCTTTGGTTCACCAGATTTAGCTACAAGGAAGTTGCAAGTGACCTAGGCTCCAATCTGTTCTTTGGGGCTAGGGTGGGGAGGCCTGGAAGTCAGACTGTAGTGGGCTAAGGAGTCAATAAGTGAGAGAGCAAAGATGAGTAGGTACAGACAACTCCTTTCAGAGATCTGCCTGAAAGAGAGAAGGGGAAGTTAAGGTGGTGGCTGAATGGAATAATGGGTATCAGGGAAGAGATTTAAGATGGCAGAAATGAAATAAAGATCATTAAGCTACCTTCATTTTACCTACTTGGCATAATGCTTAAAAAGTGGGACATTAACAATAATTTCATGAATAACAACAACCAAAAAACACAAAATTCTTTTCTTTTTTTGAAAGTAGGCTGTAAAGAAAATTAAATATTCTGATTAGAATTAAAATATTTAAAACCTAATCAATTTTTAAAAATCTAATTTTTTCAAATCCAACTAGGAAATAAAACTCACATGTTAAATTCCAATGTTAAAGAAACAAATCACTGCCAACCAATTTTAGTTCTGTCCAAGATACTTTTTATATCACTAAATATAAAAATCAGATTATTATTCTATACCTAGCTCCAGGATGATTTGTTGAAGATTGGTTCTGCATTAGTAACTTTCTTTTTTCTTTGTCCAGTTCTGCCAAGATTGCAACTCTATTTTTGTTTTGAAAACCTAAAATAAGAGAGGGGGTGGGGAATGAGAAAGAAAGAAAACAGATTAGAGCTATTTGATAAGCCTAGGCTACCTAGAAATCCAGAAAGCAAAATTTTATTCTCTAACATGATAATGAACTACTAGTAAGCAGTTTTCCCTGTCTCTCTATTGCCTATTTTCAACCAACTGTAACAGCATTATATGCAGATAAAAGCAAAGTATAACACTGACTGAGGACTTTTAAGACTTAGTTCTACAGAATTTTAATCCCCAAAGGTGGGTAACAGCATCTGTTTCTTAAATCTCTGTGGCCCCGGATCCTGCAGGGATCAGTCTCTATCTTGCTCAGTCAATCTCTGAAGTGGAGATTTTCTTAGTTCTCAGTTTTAGGAGTCTTTATGAATGCCTCTTTCATGGAAGTGGAAAGCATGAAAAGTACTAGATATACTCAGGTCAAAACAGTATTTCTTTTTCTCAACTGCTTTCATTCAGAAATGACACACAGTCTTTCAAGGAACAAGTCAAAGAATTGCAACTGACTAGCAAACAGTTCTGAGAGAGAAATAGAACATAACTGAAAGGGAAAGGCTATGGTCAGGTCTTTTAGGCTCTTATTTTCTGATCTTGTCTGATGTCCCAAAATTGTACTTCCTTCTTGAGTTTTCAAAAATAATTTATGTCAGTTTTTGCACAAAACATTTACTATATTATAGACATATACAGTCAACAGAACTTAAGTAACAATAATAGCTTATTTCAAATTTGAAACTTAAGGCAAAAAACTAGGTAGTCTATTTGTTACGTGAAGTCTGTTATGCTTAGTCGCTCAGTTATGTCTGGCTCTTTGCAACCATATGAACTATAGCCCTCCAGGCTCTTCTGTCCGTGGGATTTTTCAGGCAGGATTACTGGAGCAGGTTGCCATTTCCTCCTCCAGGGGATCTTCCCAATCCAGGGATTGAACCTGAGTCTCCTACACTGGCAGGCAGATTCTTTACCACTGAGCCACCGGGGAAGGTGTGTTATGTGAAGTAGTTAAGTATAACTTTCTAAAGCAAGATTCTCCCATTGTCAAGGTTTGCACAAACTTAACTCAAAGGCATAGATATATAAAAGTTAACTTCTATTACAATCACCACATGAACTGTTTTTTAACACAAACTATCTCTTGCCATAATTCAGCATTTTACTTTTATGTTATTTTACATGTATCTTAAAGTTAAAGGTAACTTTTACATTCTTAGAAGCATGAGGGTAATAAAACATATTATCTCATGTACAGTAGGAAGTACTATTTCTTTATAACTAAACTTTTTCCTAGTAAAATTATTTTATAATAATGCAGCACACTCTAAAAGTTCTACTTTTAGAACTATAACTCTGTCTCCATTCACAATCATATGTACTTTCATTTCCACATTCATTTATAGAAACATTTTAATACCACACATTTCTGTGTCACTAAAAATATTCTGGAGTAACTAGCATTACATCAAATTGCACTTAAACCCTAACAGCTAATAATTCACTTTGTGTGAATAGTTCTATGACACTTAAACAAGGACTAATAGGAAATCTTTTTATTGAAAAAAATCTAAAACTAAAGAATGAAAATTACTGTTTGATAAGTGGGGTTATGGATAATCTACTTTCCAATTACAGTTATTATACTGCTTTCATAACAATGATTATTTTTAAGGATATTTAAAAAATTCAAATCCTTTCAAGTAGTTATCTTACAAGCTATATCCTCTTCACAACTCTACAGTAAATCAGACTCCATCATCCTGAGAGAGCTGTTCAGGGGAGGTCCCCTGGTGGCCCACTGTCAGCACTGCGTGCTCTGGCCGCCCTGGCCGAGGCCCGACCCCTGATCGGTAACTGAGACCCTGCAAGCTGCTCAGTGTCCCGGCCTCAAAAACCAACCAGCTGTTCAGTCCTGGAGGAGTCCATTCCTCCAATTAGTTTATTGGTTTACTAATAAACCATTAGTTTAACATGTTTTAAGTCATTTATTGTGTATAAATGACATACAGACAGGCACTAAGGCAGATGCTAAGAATGTAATGATGTGTCAAAACTTGACTTCATTCTAGCTCATGGTTCTTAAAACATTCCAGTGAAGATAGAGATTATCAAATAATGACACAGATGAATGTATGATTGGAGTCTAAGATGAGCAGTCTGAAATAAAGAAATAAAGTTCTACAAGCATGTACAACAATCACTGTAGGACTCAACGTTGAGTCAGCCTGACTGAGACTGGGAGGGGAGCAGTGTCACAGCAGTCTCCCCAGAAGGAACACTTGAGCTGAAATGTGAGATTAATTCATTTACTTAGGGGTGGAGGGACAAAATAACCCCGCCCCTGGTAGAAAGATCATGGAAGGTACAAGGTTAAGAACAGACTAGGTAAGAGGAAAAGAGCTGGTAGAACAAGCTAGAGATGACAAGTTGTTTATGACCAGAGACGTGAACAGACATGACAAACCCAAGAGCTTTTTAGGTGGTTAAATCCACAGGACAATGAGAGAATCAATATGAAGTAAGGAATAAGGAATAAGGTGTCATGGATGATTCTGAGGTTTCTGGCTCATGTAGTTAAATGGTACATTATTTCTATTGCTGCTGTTAAAAAAAAAAAAAAAAGACCACAAACTTAATGGCTTAAAACAACAAGAATCTATTATCTTTCAGTTCTACAGGTCAGTAATCTCACTGGGCTAAAATCAAGAGCTGCAATTCCTTTCTGGAGGCTCTAAGAGAGAATCGGTTTCCCTGCCTTTTTCCATCAGACATGATGAGTTCCATCAGAACTCAGACCTGCCTGAGTTCCCTGGCTTGTTGTCCCCTTTCTCCCGCTGCAAAGTCCACAGTGTTGCACCCGCTAACCCTTCTGTGGTCATTTCTCTCTGACATAGCCAGGGAAAAGCTCCCTGCTTTTAAAGATTCAAGTGACTAAAACAGACCCACCTGGATAATCTATGATAAACTTCCCATCTCAAGGCCCTTAACCTTAATTAACCACATGTGCAAAATTCCGTCTGCCATGTAAGGTAACAATAGTCACAGGTCCCGGGGATTATGATGTAGGTGTTTTTTGGTGTATGTGTGTGTGGGTGTGTTTGTGTGTGTGGGTGTGATGTGGGTGTTTTTTGGTGTGTGTGTGTGTGTGTGTATCTTCAGTCATGTCCAACTCTTTGCGACCCCATGGACTATAACCCGCCAGGCTCCTCTGTCCATGGAATTTTCCAGGCAAGAATATTGGAGCAGGTTGCCAATTTTTTTGGAGGGTAGGCAGGCAAAATATTATTCTGCCTCCTTAATGATACATAAAATGTATCCAGTGGTTCAAGCTTATATTAATTCAGGAGAGACTGCCTGAGTCTAGGTCTTGGCAGAATAAAAAATATAACATTATTAACATGAATTAGTTAGTAGCAGTATCTGGTCTTCTAGATAGCTAGTTAATGGCAAACACTTCCTATAACTTGCAAGATTAAAAAATTATTCAACTCTTTAAAAAAAATTATTCAACTTTTAGCCACCTTTTAGAATTTACTGAAAACAGAGATCAAGGAAAAGAATAAGCCCTGATATCTGCTCAGGTGATCTCCCTGTGTTCAAGTTCTTTCTCTCTTAGACCCCAAGGACTTACCCCTTTAAGCTACTGCCTCTTCTTCTATCCATTGAGGTTCCTTGTCTTCATCAGTAGCTAAATAAGATGATGAAATCTCTTCTGCTTGAATCACCCTTTCCTCCTCACTCATTTTCCTTTTCTTCTTACAGATAAACTCATTTCCCTGAGCTTATTTATAGTAAATAGTTTTAGTATTTTTACATTTTATATTTTATTTTAGAGTTCATAGTAAGGATTTTCTGCTTAATGACAGATGCATAAGAGATACAAAAATAAAAATGAAATCTTTTGCCCCTGGTCTAGAGCTCCCAATTTTTCTTAGATGCTATAATTAGAATGTTCTAACCCACAGCAAAAGTGCAGTGTGGGAAACAATCAACAAGCAACTTGGGCACAGATTCAATTTGGGTTCTCATCTCAGTACTACCAGTTACTATTTATATTCGGAAAATTACCTCACTATGCAGGACCGGTGGGCATAACAATGACAACTTTGAAGGATGGTTATATGAAATATAGTAAATATAAATAAAATACCGAGCATACTGCCTGCCACGTGGTTCAGTTCAGTTCACTCAGTCATGTCCGACTCTTTGCGACCCCATGAACCGCAGCATGCCAGGCCTCCCTGTCCATCACCAACTCCTGGAGTCCACCCAAACCCATGTCCATTGAGTCGGTGATGCCATCCAACCATCTCATCCTCTGTCGTCCCCTTCTCCTCCTGCCCTCAATCTTTCCCAGCATCAGGGTCTTTTCAAATGAGTCAGCTCTTCACATCAGGTGGCCAAAGTATTGGAGTTTCAGCTTCAACATCAGTCCTTCCAATGCTTACTAAATACTAGCTATTACTTTTATTATCACTTAGTGTTCTCTATCATTTAGATTGTTAACCTCACTAGATTCTTTAAAAAAAAAAATTATTTATTTATTTCGTTGTGCTAAGTCTTAGTTGAGGCATGTGGGCTCTACTTCCCTGACCAGGGATCGAACCTGGGCCCCCTACATTGGGAGCCCAGAGTTTTAGCCACTGGACTACCAGGAAAGTCTCCTCACTAGATTCTTGTCAGCCCCATTCTGACAATTCTCTTTCAGTAAACAGGTTTCTATTACAAAGGGTACAACTGATTAGCATAGCTTTCTAGGTTACACTCACATGACTGGCCTCCCAGGTCAGTCTGAATGGACCTGGGGATCACAAGCTCTCTTTTACTATACAAACAATCTCATTCTAGTTTACATAACACTCTGCCTCAATTCAGTTTCACTCCTATTTGAACCTGGGCCTATAGATCAATTCCAGCATCAGAAAACTACTGTAGTGCCTTTGCCTTGGCAATAAAAAAATGAGACAGAAAGAAATCTAGCTTTATTTACTTAGAAATCTAGCTTTAAAAAACCATGTCTTTGCAGACATGTAATAATAAACGTATCTGTTATTTAAAAAAAAATTGTGTCTTTGCATCCACACACTCATCTTTAAAAAAGGTATAAATACAAGAATTTTAAGGTGATTTTTATGCATCACTAGGAAAAATTCTTAATTGAGAGGTAGCATACCTTACTACAAGCCCGAAGGGTAAATTTGCTTTCCTTCTGGACCATAGATGGTTTAGGTACATGGGTCTGAGGTCACCAAGACACCTCCCAGGAGCTATGCTACTCCAATCCCACACAGCATCCTGAAATCACAGCTAAGAACATCCAAAGAGGCCCCAAATCAATAGTTCCCATCACTGGATTGCAGGAATTACAGTTATTACTCGAAGCATTATGAGATAACTATAAAAGAATTAAAAGAACTAGGATGTTACTTAGTTTTTCACCAGGTTTCTCTGTGTAGCTGAAATCAGGTTAGACCAATCTCCCAACTGCCAACACATGATCACAGGACTCTGATATTTACCAGTCATGAGAGCCTCTTTCCATAGGAATGGTACCTTGGCCAAATTCCAGTTTGACAATCTGCCTCTACATATTAAATTCTCAAAATGTTACTTATCAATCAAATAATTATTATGCACTCATCAAATGTTCCACACTATGATGAATGCTAAGGAGAAATGAGAGAGAGACTTCAGTAACTGTCTGCCAAGAGCTTGTGAAATTTAGCAATTCAGACTGCTACTGTAGTATGACAGACTGCTAGGTCTAAAAGATCGCCTGTCCCCTACAGTAGAGACATTAATACATTACACCACACAGATGAAGATTTCTGTAAAAGTCATTGTTCTTTCAGTTATTATTGTAAGATAATTATGGAACTTTGTCTTCAATCTTTATAATAAGTAGTTCCAATACACATAAACAGTACAGAAGTAATTTAACATAGAGAGTAAAATGCAGTAGCTCCAAATAAATAGTTTATTTTCCCTGAGAGTCTCGGAGTCTACAGAACATGAAATGGACTCCCTCTGCTGGTGTCTAATAGCAACAGCTCATGACACCAAAAAATCACTGACAAAAGAGCAACAAAAGTCAAAGGACTAATCTAAATTTGCTTCTGTTTAGGGGATGTTTCATAGTGGATTTGATTATGGATCAATCAAAGGCAACAGTAAAAATGACTGTGCTTTATTCCAACTGCTTAAAAAATTATAAATCTTGAATACCTGTGCTATTACAACAGAAGGATAAAAATATTTATTTTGTTTTCATTTGGACTTCATGGTGTGACTTTGAGAAGCATATTTTCTCTCCAAAATGGATTTCTCTTAGTTTCATTTTGGTTCAAATTTTAATCTGAATCCCTAAAACCTGTTGAAAAGAAGAGGTCAGAGACCACAGGGGAATGCTGACCTGTAATTAGTCTACAGAACACACAAGTCACTCTTAGACATTTGAGAGAACAGAACTGTATTAGCTGGTTACACCCAGTAAAGCTGTCACCACAGCTAGTTTTTCACAATACCACACTTCTGTAAAGGGCTTCCCAGGTGGCTTGGTGGTAAAGAACCTGCCTGCCAAGGCAGAAGACTCAGATTCAATCCTGGGAAGCATTCCCTGGAGAAGGAAATGGGAACTCACTCCAGTATTCTTGCCTAGAAAACCCCATGAACAGAGGAGCCTGGCAGGCTGCAGTCCATGGGGTCACAAAGTGTTGGATGCAACTTAGCAACTAAAACTTTCACACCCAGGATGGATTTTCTAATTCCAAGTACCCTTTGAGGAACTGCACCATTTTACTGCCTTGTGTAAAAATAAAGACTATTGTTTAAGATTAAAAAAAAAAGTGAGCAAGATTTCAGCTGCTGTAGCCCAACATAAAGGAGACAAGAGTTTGTTTGGAGTATGAGTTGAGCCAAGCCATCTGCTAGAACAAAAATCACATTTCAGAGGAATGTAATAGAATCCAGGGACTCTATAGTCTATTAGTCATAGAACCCAGGATTTCATAACAAATCACTTGCTAAGAAACTTGGGCTTCCCTTGTGGCTCAGCTGGTAAAGTATCCACCTGCAATGTGGGAGACCTGGGTTCAATCCCTGGGTTGGGAAGGTCCCTTGGAGGTGGGAAAAGCTACCCATTCCAGTATTCTGGCCTAGAGAATTCCATGGACTGTACAGTCTATGGGGTCACAAAAAGTCAGACATGACTGAGTGACTTTGACTTACAGTAAGAAAAAGAAAAATGTGACCCATACTCAAAAAAAAAAAAAAACGCAGTCAACAGAAACCAACTCCAAAATGATTGATTTAGGTGATGTAATTAGCAGTGACACAGAACCTGTACCTAGACTCTTAAAAAAAAAAACTGATAATAAAAATAACCCAATTTTTTAAAAAATGAGCAAAAGGAAGTCTGACCAAACACTTAACAAAGATTTGCAATGGCCAATAAGCACATTATAAAGTGCCCAACATTTCTCATCAGGGAAATGAAAGTTAATACCACAATGAGATGTCACTTTACACCCTCTAAAATGGCTAAAATTGAAAAGACCAACAGTGCTCTATATGGAGCAACCAGAATTATCACACTTTAGTAGAGGGAATGTAAAGTACACTCCACTGCTCCACTCCTAGCTATTTATCCAAATATCTGCAAAAAGACTGACAAATATTCAAAGCAGCTTTATTCACAATGACCCAAACTGATAGAACCCCAAAGTCTCCAAAAAGGAAAATGAATAAGGAAACTGTGGTAAATTCATGCAATGGAATACTAGTCTGCAATAAAAAAGAATGAACAATTGATACATGGCACAATATGGATGATTCTCACAGACAGCATAGTGAGTGTGAGCTGGACACAAACGTTTATATGACGTTTAAAATGAAACATGACCAAGATTAATTTAAAAATAAGATCTGTCAAATGGATGCTTAATTTTGATATGGAGAGGAAAACAGAAGTTTGTTTCAATTTTTCAAGTAGGTCTGTAAGTCTGTAATTTTCACTTACAAGGTGGAACTGAATACTTTCTGGAGATTAAACTTTGCTTTTGAAAACTTACTTTTAAACTAAACAAAAACTCCTTCCTTGGGATGTATCTAACTTGATTTGCTTTAAGGAGCTCTTAATACAGATGAAATGTGTATGGAAAGTTTTTCAAGCAAATGAAAATAAAGGCATGGATATGGCCCAATGACAATATTAACTTCTTCAAAAGTGGTTCTGATCTCAAGTAAGAAAGTAAGAGAACAAATGTCAGAGGAGGACCTGAAGTTTACAATGTGAGCAATATTCACACAGATTGAATTATAGGATTTAGATGTTCCGGATGTTCAACCTGGATTTAGGAAAGACAGAGAAACCAGAGATCAAATTGCCAACATCTGCTGGATCATTTAAAAAGCAAGAGAGTTCCATAAAAACATCTACTTCTGCTTCATTGACTATGCCAAAGCCTTTGACTGTGTGGACCACATCAAACTCTGGAAAATTCTTACAGAGATGGGAATACCAGACCACCTAACTGGAGAAATCGATACGCAGGTCAAGAAGCCAACAGTTAGAACTGGACATGGAACAACAGGCTGGTTCCAAACTGGGAAAGGAGTATGTCAAGGCTTAATATTGTCACTCTGCTTATTTAACTTATATGCAGAGTACAGCATGAGAAATGCTGGACTGGATGAAGCACAAGCTGGAATCAAGATTGCCAGGAGAAGTATCAATAACCTCAGATATGCAGATGACACCACCCTTATGGCAGAAGGAGAAGAAATAAAGAGCCTCTTGATGAAAGTGAAACAGGAGAGTGAAAATTTGGTTTAAAACTCAACATTCAGAAAACTAAGATCATGGCATCTGGTCCCATCATTTCATGGCAAATAGATGGGGAAACAGTGGAAACCGTGACAGACTTCATTTTTGGGGGCTCCAAAATCACTACAGATGGTGACTGCAGCCATGAACTGAAAAGACGTTTGTTTGTTCCTTGGAAGAAAAGTTATGACCAACCTAGACAGCATATTAAAAAGCAGAGACATTACTTTGCCAATAAAGGTCCATCTAGTCAAAGCTATGGTTTTTCCAATAGTCATGTACAGATGTGAGAGTTGGACTATAAAGAAAGCTGAGCGCAAAGAATTGATGCTTTTGAACTGTGGTGTTGGAGAAGACTCTTGAGAGTCCCTTGGACAGCAAGGAGATCCAACCAGTCCATCCTAAAGGAAATCAGTCCCGAATAGTCATTGGAAGGACTGATGCTGAAGCTCCAATACTTTGGCCACCTGATGTGAAGAACTGACTCATTTGAAAAGACCCTGATGCTGGGAAAGAGTGAAGGCGGGAGGAGAAGGGGATGACAGAGGATGAGATGGTTGGATGGCATCACCGACTCGATGGACATGAGTTTGAGTAAACTCCGGGAGTTGGTGATGGACAGGGAGGCCTGGCGTGTTGTGGTTCATGGGGTCGCAGAGTCGGACACGACTGAGCGACTGAACTGACTGACATATAGACAAAATGTTGGAATTGCTTCAAATATGAGATTTTACTTTGCTAGTCTTTTCTTTTTGCTATTCATTTTTAATTCTGGCTACAGTAACTGCCCTATGCTAAATTTTCTATCAAAATACTTTGAGGGGAAAAGTTCCTAGTAATAAAAGAAATTCCAGGATGCACTTACCTTGTCCTGAAGGGTTTGCTGCCATCTTCCTATTTTCTGTTTCAACTATGTTCAGGGGTAACTGGGCAGCACTTTACAAACACCTGTAAAAAATAATGTGTACACACTTATCTTCATCTCTTCAGAAATATATGTCTGAAAGGCACACAACTTAAAGCAAACACCTCAAGTTATTTAGAGGGCTCAGTTGCTTCAGTCATGTTTGACTCTGTGACCTTAAAGCCTGCCAGGCTCCTGTGTCCATGGGATTTTCCAGACAAGAATACTGGAGTGGGTTGCCATTTCCTACTCCAGGAGATCTTTCTGACCCAGGGATGGAACCATCGTCTTTTATGTCTCCCTCATTGTCAGATGGGTTCTTTACCTCTAGAACCACCTGGGAAGCCCACTTAATTAGAGAGTGAAAGTCAAATGTTTATTCTTGCAGATGTTGATACCAACAGTTAGCATTACTGTCTTTAATTACATCATTGGGTTATGTTTACCAAATACTACCAAATGTATCAACTAATCGATGCTATCAATGCGATTACAGGGCTAGGAAGCAAAAATCACTCAACTATAGCGCCTTTGGATTCATTTAAGATAACTACCTAACAACTACTGTGTATACTGCTCAAGGCTAAAAAGGGAAACAAGCCGAATATTTAGCCAGTATATACTCTGTACTCTACACTATGTAAGATAACTGAAATTAGTTATTTTATTTATCACCACTTTATAAATGGGGAGATTGTGCCCACGGTGATGAAGCTAGTGCGAATAAGGTTAGTTTTAAATTTCGTGCTTTTGAACTAGGCCTTGGGTAGATCCCAAATGAGCAAGATCCTACTCTTGCTCTCATGAAATGTACAATCCAGTGGGAAAACACAGTCTCATTCAAGCAACCATACTAAAAAAAGTTTAATACGCGCTTTTTACAAGGCGTAAACAACGCTCTGTGAGCCGAGACGAACTGATTCTCCTGGCGTGACGAGGTATGCCTTCTAATATGCGCACGAAAGGGAAAGAGCTAGTAAACAAATGTCGGCTTTGAACAAAATAATGTTAGTTGTTAGGTGTCTCCTGCGGCTTAACCACAGAGCAGGCGAAACTGGGTTAGGAAGGGAGGAACAAGAGGGCCATCTTGTGTGGGGACGCCAAGCAGGGACGTGACAAGGTTGGGCCAGCGTCTCAGAAGGGTGCCTGGAGCGTGCGTGGACGGCTGGCGCAGCGGCTGCGGCTGAGACCCCGGACAACACGGGGAGTGAATGCGGGAGGCAAAGCTGACGGGGAAGCCACTGTCCTACGGCAAGGGGTGGCGGCAGGTCAGCACCGGGGCCACACACCTCCATAACCGGTGCCGCCAGGCGATCCTACTTACCGCGAGGCGGAAGAGCCCAGGACCGCCCAGCCGTCGGGTCGCGTTCTCCAAAGGGGGCGCGACCACTTAAACACCCGCGACTCGAGCTCAACATGCAACTCCACAACCTTCCAGCCCCCGCTGCTCTTCCGCCTCCCAGGGACCTACCCACGATGGGGCGGAAGTCCCGCCTCCCGCCGGGACCCAACGGCCGCTCCTCACGGTGATTCGTAGTTTAACTGCCAACCTCATGCATACGCCACTTCCTTTCCAAAGAGTGGCAGCCAGAGAGGCTCATGGAACTTGCAGGCCGGGGGCAGGGCCAGAAAGGGGCGGGGCGCGCAGGGACGTAGGGGAGGGGCAGAGACATACCATTATGCGGTCCCTAGCACCGCAAGTAACTATTCTGTCCAGACCGCTGCGGGGAGAAAAGCCACCATCCCAGCAAGTGTGAGTCCCCTTAGGTTGGGACTGAGGCAGAGCTGCGGTTGGCACTCGGAGAGCGAGCTTTAACAACCCTCTTGGGGTTGCGCATCTTAATGTACACAAATCCCGGGGATACTTTTCTACTTTAATTAAACATAAGATAAGCACTAAACTTGTAGATTCTCCCAGCCAGGCTTCAGCAATACGTGAACCGTGAACTTCCAGATGTTCAATCTGGTTTTAGAAAAGGCAGAGGAACCAGAGATCAAATTGCCAACATCCGTTGGGTCATTGAGAAAGCAAGAGAGTTCCAGAGTTCTGCTTTATTGACTCTGCCAAAGCATTTGACTGTGTGGACCACATCAAGCTCTGGAAAATTCTTACAGAGATGGGAATACCAGATCACCTGACCTGCCTGTTGAGAAACCTGTATGCAGGTCAGGAAGCAACAGTTAGAACTGGACATGGAACAACAGACTGGTTCCAAATAGGAAAAGGAGTCCCTCTGTGTACTGTCACCCTGCTTATTTAACTTATATGCAGAGTACATCATGAGAAACGCTGGACTGGAGGAAGCACAAGCTGGAATCAAGATTGCCGGGAGAAATATCAATAACCTCGGATATGCAGATGACACCACCCTTAGAGCAGAAAGTGAAGAAGAAATAAAGAGCCTCTTGATGAAAGTGAAAGAGGAGAGTGAAACATTTGGTTTAAAACTCAACATTCAGAAAACTAAGATCATGGCATCTGGTCCCATCACTTCATGGCAAATAAATGGGGAAACAGTGGAAACAGTGGCTGACTTTATTTTTAGGGGCTTCAAAATCACTGCAGATGGTGACTGCAGCCATGAAATTAAAAGACGCTTACTCCTTGGAAGGAAAGCTATGACCAACCTAGACAGCATATTAAAAAGCAGAGACATTACTTTGTCAACAAAGGTCGGTCTAGTCCAGGCTATGGTTTTTCCAGTGGTCATGTATGGATGTGAGAGTTGGACTATAAAGAAAGCTGAGTGCCAAACAATTGATGCTTTTGAACTGTGGTGTTGGAGAAGACTCTTGAGAGTCCCTTG
The DNA here is from genome assembly GCF_033118175.1 of Dama dama. Taxonomy (NCBI): domain Eukaryota; kingdom Metazoa; phylum Chordata; class Mammalia; order Artiodactyla; family Cervidae; genus Dama; species Dama dama. The sequence continues at coordinate 10,448,699 of NC_083696.1, read as the reverse complement.
GACTGCAAGGAGATCCAACCAGTCCATCCTAAAGGAAATCAGTCCTGGGTGTTCATTGGTAGGACTGATGTTAAAGCTGAAACTCCAATACTTTGGCCACCTGATGCAAAGAGCTGACTCATTTGAAAAGAGCCTGATGCTGGGAAAGATTGAGGGCAGGAGAGAAGGGGACTACAGAGGATGAGATGGTTGGATGGCATCACTGACTCAATGGACAGGGGTTTTGGTGGACTCCGGGCATTGGTGATGGGCAGGGAGGCCTGGCGTGCTGCGGTTCATTGGGTCGCAGAGTCCGACACGACTGAGCGACTGAACTGAAACTTGTAGAAATTTTTTACTGCTGTGCAATTGCAATAGTGTGTATTTAAGAAGTGGAGGTACCACATCTCAGATCAAGAAGTCACTCCTTGTGGGATTGCCTAATGCCAGCACAGTAGAGCTACATATCTATCAACACGTTGGATAGTCAGATCTGAAACCACAGTTTGAAAAAGGAAAATGTTGAATAAAGTTTGCAAAATGTAAACTCTTAAAAAAGAAAAGAAAAAAAGATCTGTGTTTCACTGGATATCTTGGTCAATGTGCCTGCTCAGTCATGTCCGACTCTTTGCGACCCCATGGCCTATATATGGCCCACCAGGCTCCTCTATCCATGGAATTTTCCAAGCAAGAATACTGGAGTGGGTTGCCATTTCCTCCTCCAGGTGATCTTCTCAACCCAGTGATCGAATCTGCATCTCCTGAATCTCCTGCGTTGGCAAGCAGATTCTGTACCACTGTGTCACCCATCTATCTAGTCAATAGTTCAGGTAAGTATATTGTTGTTGTAGTCTCACAGTTGTGTCCAATTCTTTGCAACCTCATGGACTGCAGCATGCCAGGCTTCCCTGTCCTTCACTATATCCTGGAGATTGCTCATACTCATGTCCATTGAATTGATGATGCCATCCAACCATCTTGTCCTCTGTCACCCCCTTCTGCTCCTCCCCTCAATCGTTCCCAGCATCAAGTTCTTTCAATGAATTGGCTCTTTGCATCAGGTGACCAAAGTATTAGAGCTTCAGTTTCAGCATCAGTCCTTCCAATGAGTATTCAGGGTTAGTTTCCTTTAGGATTGACTGGTTTGATAAATATGTAAATCCTACATATCTACTAGTGGAAAGTCCAAGACAAAAGGAATGCTTGTGGTAGACCTGGGGCTCTGTTAACTGATAAGGAAATTCCAGGTAACAGTCTGTGAGGTGCTTCCTCCTGAAGCCAGTATGATAACTTGTTGTTTAGTCACTAAGTTGTGTCCAACTCTTTTGTGACCTCACGGACTATAGCCCACCATTCTCCTCTGTCCATGGAATTTCCCAGGCAAGAATATTGGGGTGGGTTGCCATTTCCTTCTCCATCTTCCTGACTCAGGGATCAAACCCGCGTCTCCTGCATTGGCAGAATTCTTAAGAGCTGGACCACCAGGGAAGTCCAGATTGATTGACTTTAAATAGAAACTTTTCTTTTGCCACTGTTCTGTCCCTTTAATTAAAGGGACAATCTATTTAATCTATTTAATTAAAGGGACAATCTATTTAATTAAATAGATTGAACCCTACTGTTTTCAGTGGGCTCCGTCGAGGATTCACGACACTTCATTAAGCCCCTCTTGGGCCTGGCAGCCTGAGTGCAGTGTAGTGCTCTCATCTCCTCTAATGTGGTCACCTCTAAGGGACCAGGTTTCCAGTACATGCCAGTGTCCTCAGAATCCCCAGAAGAGTGCTAAGCAGGGACACCTGCTGATGGATCTTTAAACATAATGAAGCGGAAATGTGCCCTTCCATTTCATTTATTCAATAGAAGTTTAATAAAAATACAGGCTGAATGATGTGTCCTTTTCTATAGGATGCTCTCGAGTGTGTAGGCCAGAATCTCACTTTTGCTTGAAAAGCTGATCTAATCCTTTCGTCAAATAATGCTTCATGGACTCTGACTGTGTGTTGCTAGTATGCTTTTCAGCAGTATGGTTCTGTCAAAATTCAAGGCCTTTATTCTTCTTAAACTATTGAACTAACACTATTAATTACTCCCCAAATTTGGTTCCATCTATAAATTTAACAAATTTTGCTGAAAGACTCATTTTAGATTGTTAATGATAAAATGCCAGCCCTATGATGAGGGATTGGGGGCAGGAGGAGAAGGGGACGACAGAGGATGAGATGGCTGGATGGCATCACTGACTCGATGGACATGAGTTTGAGTAAACTCCGGGAGTTGGTGATGGACAGGGAGGCCTGGCGGGCTGCAGTTCATGGGGTGGCGAAGAGTCGGACACGACTGAGTGAACTGAACTGAACTGATGCTTCTCCAAATTCCCTAGCTGCTGCTGCTGCTTCTTTTTTTTTTAATCTTTTGGCCATGTCACGTGGGATCTCAGTTCCCTGACCGGGGTTCAAACCTGTGCCCCATGCATTGGCAGTGCAGAGTCTTAACCACTGGATCACCAGGGAAGTCTGAAATCCTCTAGTATTCTTGAATTTTCGTCTTAATTTTACTTTTTACTTACGACCCTTGGCCAGTTTTATTCTTTAGGAAAGGATGACTTTAGGAAAGGATTGCATTTCTATTGAGACAGAGGCATTTGTGTGTGTGTGTGTGAGAGAGAGAGAGAGAGAGAGAAGGCAATGGCACCCCACTCCAGTACTCCTGCCTGGAAAATCCCATGGACGGAGGAGCCTGGTGGGCTGCAGTCCATGGGGTTGCTAAGAGTCGGACACGACTGAGCGACTTCACTTTCACTTTTCACTTTCATGCATTGGAGAAGGAAATGGCAACCCACTCCAGCGTTCTTGTCTGGAGAATCCCAGGGACGGGGGAGCCTGGTGGGCTGCCGTCTATGGGGTCGCACAGAGTCGGACATGACTAAAGCGACTTAGCAGCAGCAGCAGTGTGTGTGTGTGTGTGTGTGTGTGTGTGTGTGTGTGTGTGTGCGCGCGCGTGCGCGCATATGCTCTCAGTCTTTCAGGCCCCACGGACTGTAGCCCTCCAGGCAAGAATACTGGAGTGGGTTACCATTTCCTCTTCCAGAGGATGTTCCTGACCTAAGGATAGGACCCACGTCTCTTGTGTCTCCTGCATTAGCAGGCAGATTCTTTACCCCTGGCACCACCTGGGAAGCCCCCCAAGGTCTTGTGGTCAGCATGTAATCCTGAATTCTGGAACCTATGAATTAAATGTTGCCACATGGGAAAAGGGTCTCTGCAGATGTGATTGATTAAGGGTACTGAGGTGGGGAGAGTATCCTGGATTACCCAGGTGAGCCCTGAACACAATCACAAATGTCCTTATAAGAGAGAGAGGGAGGGAGAGTTGACACAGAAGAGAAGATGTGTGATCACGGAGGCAGAGACTGTGGTGATGAAGCCACAAACCAGCTAATTCCTGACAGCTCCCAGGAACCAGAAGAAGCAAGAACATTCTCCCCTCCCTTAGCTTCTACACGAACTGATTTTGGCTTTCTCATCTCCAACACCGGGAGAGGATAAATTTCTCTTGTTTACAGGCCCCGAGTCTGTGGTCATCATTTATAGCTTCAACAGGAAAGTGATACATTGCTTTTCACTCAGAGCATGTGTGAGAGTACCTGAGAAACAAATGCTGGAAAGACTTTTTTGTCTGGGTTCCATTTTCATGAAATGCTCAGACTTACAAAAATATATAATAAGGTAATAGACACTGTGGAATTTACTTTACTGGCCTAAAAACAAAACATTTCAAATATATTTGAATTCTTCCAGACACCCTTCCTCCACTATGTTCCTCTCGATCCATCTCTGAGGTAAGTCAGTCTCCTGAATTTGGTTGTCATTGCTCCAGTACATATCTTTAAATTTTTGCTACATTGTATTCCTAAAATATGTTCAACTGTTTAAAACTTTATAAAAATGTGAACATTCTATCTTGCTATCTATATGATATACATATGTATATGTGTATATATATTGTTTTGCAATTTACTTTTTTTGGTAATTATCTGAACTATTTCCTTGAATACTTTCTACATGCAAAGTAGCATATTGGGCAATGTGGATGATACTAGACAAATCAGACAGGAAATTTTTGCACCAACATTATCCTGTTAAAAGAGCTATCACAGTATTTCCCCATGGTTTTAAAGGAAGGCTCCTACTCAGTAAGGTCAATCCAAAAAAATGCAGAAAGCTTCAAATAAGAGTTTATTGGGGTGTTTAAGAATTGCAGTTCGGAGACAGACTTGGGTAAAACCAGAAGAATGTTCTGGGGAAGAGAAAGTGTCAGGGGCTTTGAAGTCAAAAGCCATGGCAGAAGAATACAAAGTACAGAGCCAGGTGCCAGGTGCTCTGACAGAAGAAAGGGGATAATGTTTATCCTGAAGGGGTGGCTGTCACAAGTTGCTTTAAGGTGAGGGTCCATTAAATATCTTGAATTTCTAGAACTTTGGGCAGATGCTCTGGATGCCTGTGTTAAGACAGTAAGTGGTCAAAGGTCAGATTTCCATCTGGGCTGAGATGTACATAAGGCATACTTCCTCAGTGGCCTCCCAGCTGTGTTTTATTTAAAGAAAACTTTTTTAGATCCCACCACGCAGCTGAAAGGATCTTCGTCCCCCCACAAGGGATCAAACCCGACCCCCCAGTAGTAAAAGCGCAGAGTCTTAACCACTGGACTGCCAGGGAATTACCCTGGCTACACTTAAAGAGGTCTCTTAGCAATACTGACTCCATTTTCATTTTTCTTGCACAGTATCTACCATCTAAAATCTAAATATGTGACTATAACTTTGAGTTAATAATATGCCTATCTCTCTTGTTACACTGATGCAGTTTAAAGCATGTGATTCTCCCAGAGCAAACATCATTTTATCATTTTGAGGAATCTTTTCATTGGCAACACCAGGTATGATCATTTTCTATACTTTACTCCTAACACCTTAAGGCAATAGAACTCCCACTTATCTTTACAAGATTTTCAAGGTAAATATGACGATACTTCTCAAAATTAAGAATTGTTTACAACTTAATCACAGAAAAAAACCTCACAAAATTGATACATTCAGATCAATACATTAAATTTATGTGACACTGATGTTTTGGCAAACTTGGTCACTATTCACAGTGGGAAGAGGATGCCTTTAGCAGTTGCATGCATCTTTAGGTTTGCTTGCCTCTTCCACCAGTTTCTCTATTCAAAATTGTAAACTTTCATCTGCATGGCACAATGTGAAGTCATTTGGCTTTCATTTGGCCCAGTACTACCAATAGGCCCAAGCAAAAGAGGCTCCTGCCTCCATGTTTTAGATGGTCTTGCATAATATACACGTGTACACATACACATTTGTTTTTTTTTTTAACTGGGGGCTAATTACTTTACAATATTGTGGTGGTTTTTGCCATACCTCGACATGAATCAGCCATGGGTGTACATGTGTCCCCCATTCTGAGCCCCCCTCTCACCTCCCCCCCCCACCCCATCCCTCAGGGCTGTCCCAGTGCACTGGCTTTGAGTGCCCTGTTTCATGCATCAAACTTGGACTGGTGATCTATTTCACATATGGCAATATACATGTTTCAGTGCTGTTCTCTCCAATCATCCCACCCTCACCTTCTCCCACAGAGTCCAAAAGTCTGTTCTTTATATTTGTATCTCTTTTGCTGTCTCACATATAGGGTCATCATTACCATCTTTCTAAATTCCATATATATGCGTTAATATACTGTATTGGTGTTTTTCTTTCTGACTTACTTCACTCTGTGTAATAGGCTCCAGTTTCATCCACCTCATTAGAACCGATTCAAATGCATACTTTTTAATAACTGAGTGATATTCCATTCACATGCACGTTCTTTAAGGAACAGATGAGAATCTCTGGCACTTGGCACTGGCCCAACACAACCTAGAGCCTAGAAGCCCTAGTTATTGCTTTAAGAGATGGTAAAAGTTGCAATATAAGTGACAATTTATGATAAAATAAAATATATTTTAATATACTATGATAATCATTTATCATATGTATCCTCATTTCAGTGTTTTAATATGATATGTAAAATTTGATTCATTTTTGAATCTAAATATTAAGAATTTAATCAGCAACTTTTGTTTACTTACCAGAGAACATGTTTTCTTCAAATTGAAATTAATTTTTAAAGCTCTCTTGAGAAGTACAATCACTTAAGAGACTTTGTCCAGCTTGACATGCCTTTCATTAAATTAAACAAGGAGGCCATTAGGCTGAGGCGGCTCTAAAGCTGTGGCAAACCCAAATGTAAGCCTGTAAATGACCCAAGGTTATGAAATTGAACAACCAATCACTAACAGCCAAGTAGTCTTTAAGTTATAGACAATCCATCATTTCTTTATTTCTGCCCTTTCTCTATAAAAGTCTCTCCCCAGCCTCTATCCATGGAGCACTCCTAACCACTTCCGGTTTGGCTCTGCCTGATTCAAATTGATTTTTGCCTGAATGAACTCTTACAATTTTAATAAAATACTCTTAGAACTTTTAATACACCTCAGTTTATCTTTTTTTTTAATTGGAGCATAGTTCTTTTCAATGTTGTGTTAGTTCCTGCTGAGCAGCGAAGTGAATCAGCTATATGTACACATATATCCCCTCCTCTTTGCATTTTCTTACCATTCAGGTCACCAGAGTAATGAGTAGAGTTCCCTGTGTTATCCAGTTATTCTCTGTAGTCATCCATCTTATACATTGTAGTTTTACGTGCCAATCCCAATCTCCCAGTCACCTCGGTTTATTTTATTTTTTTTTTTACCTCGGTTTATTTTTGAACACACCATTTATGTGAAAAATCTTATCATCTTATAATGTAAATATTTTGCTGCTCTAAAGGCAAGAGAAATTAATTTTATAAAATGCTTATATATTTATTTTGCTACTCATATTAAATATCAACAGACCCCCAGACATGAAAAATAAAGTTTGTTGTCCTTGATATTTAGCCAGCTTTCGGTCATCTGGGGGCTTACCAGGTGGCACTGTGGTAAAGAATCTGCCTGTCAATGCAGAGACACAGGTTCTATCCCTGGGTCAGAAAGATCCCCTGGAGAAGGAAATGGCAACCTACTGTAGTATTCTTGCCTGGAAAATTTCCATGGACAGAGGAGCGAGTTACAGTCCATGGGGTTGCAAAGGGTTGCAAAGTTGTGTTCACAACTGAGCACACACACACACAGTCATCTGGATCTATAATCTGGCTGTGTGTATGTGTTAGTCACTCAGTCATGTTGTAGTCTTTGCAATCCCGTGGACTGTAGCCTGCCAGGCTCCTCTGTGCATGGAATTCTCCAGGCAAGAATACTGGAGTGGGTTGCCATTCCCTTCTCCAGAGGATCTTCCCAACCCAGGGATTGGGCCCAGGTCTCCTGTATCCCAGGCGGACTTGTTACCATCTAAGCCACCAGGGAAGCCCATAAATCTGGGTCCTGAGTGTAACCGACAAGGCTTCATGCCTGCAGTTTCACTACCTCTGTATGATGAAGATGAGTCTGTGGGCCTGCATGATCGTTTATCACCCTGTGTATAAAGCACAGAAGGGGCTGGGCAGAGCAGGCCTGCCCTGAGCCACCAGGGTGGCAAGGATCCGGGAAGAGCTGGTGGCATTCAACAGCTTTGGGAGGGCCCGGGACCTCTGCGTTAGGGAAGCAGGAACTCTGCTCCTCTTCTATTTTAGAGCTTTTCCTGCATCTTTAGAGAGTAGTGTTTTTTTCCTTTCCACCTTTTTTCTTTTTCATTATCATTACCTCTAGAGGAGAATGGTTAATGAGGTTTCAGATTTCCCAAGCAAAAATAACTAACTAAATAAGAATCAGATTTTGTTGAGTGGGGCTGAGCTTTGCCAGGCCACTGCCATTGTATTGTCTGAGACTATTTGCTCCCCTCACCGCCACCCAAGAACTGGTTTTCACCTCGCCTCTTTGAGAATGCACATTATTGAAGGATGCTGCTGCTGCTGCTGCTGGGAACGTTGCTTGCCACCAAGGGATGCTCTCTTCTTAGACTTTCCCCTGCTTGCTTGTATTCCTCATCTTCTGAATCCCTAAGGATGAGTTCAGCTGCACGTTACGGGGATCCCCATTAAACTGCCTGAGACTTTAGGGATGTGTGTGTGTGTTTAAAAATATTTATTTATTTGGCTGTGCTGGGTCTTAACTTGGTTGCCGCTCACAAGGATCTTTGGTCTTTTGACAAGGCACGCAGAATCTTCAGTTGCAGCATTCAAACTTAGTTGTAGCATGTGGGATCTAGTTCCCTGACCTGAGATTGAAAGCGGTCCCCCTGCATTGGGAGTGCAGAGTCTTAGCCACTGGACCACCAGGGAAGTCCTGGGGTGTGCATTTTCCATTTAAGAGGTCCAGAGTTAAGTGTAGTGACTCAGTGATGCCATCAAAGACACACTTTGCATTTATGCGCTCAGTAATCCTCGGGGTGTTGGGAACGTCTCGCTGGTGGCCACAAGATGGCAGTAGCAGCTCCAGACATCAGGGCATCACAAGGCTGCATTTGAAGGGAGAGGCAGACAGACAGGACCACAAGCAGTCATGAGGGGCAAAGGAGGGGCAGGCAACTCACAGCTGCTCACAGTTCTTTCTCTCCTTCTTGCTTACTTTCTCCCTCCTTTGCCTTTCGGCTTTACCTGAAGTAGCATTCTGCTAACCCACAACACATCAGGATGCATCTAGGTAGGAGGGGCATGAGCAGTAGAACTAACTGGTCAACCTCGGGCAGGTTATTTACCACCGAGCTTCATCTTCCACACTTACGAAGTGAGGGTCATAGACTAGATGCCTTATGTAGGTAAGCTTTTTACTGAAGTATCACATAAATGCTCACCTATCAGAAAGGTACTGCTTGATGAATTTTTACAAAGGACTAGCCCCCAATATCATTACCCCAGAAATCCCCACAAAGGTAACATTATTCCACTTTTACCTCAGTATATCAGTTTTGTCTGTCTTTGAACTTTATACAAATAGAATCAGCTGGAGACATTCTTTCATATCTGGCTTTTTTCACTCAACACTATGTTTGTGAAATTCATTCACCATGTTGCATTTTTTTTTTTTTTTGGGTCATGCTGTGTAGCTTGCAGGATCTCAGTTTCCCATACCAGTGATTGAAGTCAGACCACCACACACAGCGAAAGCCTACAATCCTAACCACTGGACCGCCAGGGATCTCCCCACCACGTTGTTTCTTCATTCTTCTTGCGGTGTAACATTATATTTGTGTCACTATGCTGTTGACAGTCATGTGGGTTTTTTCTAGTTTTGGTTACTATAAATATCTGCTTCTATGGAGATTTTTGAATCATCTTCTCTTTTTGGGGGGAGGGGGGCCATGCTGTGCAGCTTGTGGGATCGATCTAGCTCCTCGACCAGGGATGGAATCCATGCCCCCTGCAGTGGGAGCAAGGAGTCTTAACCACTGGACTATAGGGAAGTCCCTCTTGAATCCATCTTTTGATGAATATACATATGCATTATTTGTATGTTTTAGGAGTAGAACTGTTGGGTCATATGATGTCTGAGTGTTCATTTTCTAGATGCTTTTTAAAGATCATTCCTTGTGATGGAACCAAACACTATCACGGGTCACACAGCTAATAAACAGGCTTTTCATTCTGTCCAAAGATTCACTAATAAGACTCAATACTAAGGCTTCCAGTACTCGTCAGCTTAAAACCCTTCTCCAGCCCAACCTCAAATGGGTAGACACTACAAAGAAGTATATGTACACCTACGCACTCCAGAGGCATCTTGTAAAGACAGTCAGGTAACAGGCAGCCCTCTGTACTGGCAATGAATCACATTTCCGTGGCCAGATGAAGCTCCTGGAAGCTTGCAGGGTTAGCTGGAGAAGTCTGGGCATGGGGGGGTGGCGCTCTGGAAAACATCTACTTCATTGTGAGGGTCTTTACAGCCAGAGCTATGATATGAATCTGTCAGCAGATAGTTTAGTTCATCTAGGCTTTTCGCCCATATTTTAAGCACCTGGTAAATGGTCAATAAAAATAAGCATAAAATTTAGGGCAAAAGGACCAAATAATTAGAATTTTATAAGAGAAAATTGCCTTTCTAAGCAACTTTTCTTCAAACAGGAAAATTTTCCAAAGTAACAAGTTTAAAAGTGCTATTGACAAAAAGAGGCACATCAATATTTGATTTAGAGAAATGGGTGGAGCTATGAGAAACAGTATTTCTTAAAGTATAGTCTGTATAGACCAGAATCAGCATCAGCATCTGCTAGGATGTTGTCTTAAGACCCCAGATTCCAGACCCCATCATTCCTAAATCAGACTCTCTTAGGTGGGTCTAGAAAGTTGCATCTTAACAAACTCACTGGTGGTTCTTAGGCACCGACTCCACCATCTGTATTACATTCCCTGCTGCAGAGGGTCTCCAGGCTTTCAAGCTAGGAGCTTCTACATGGAAAGATGAAACGATCCTATCACTTACCCACAAGCCTCTCTGCTATTTCTGGGGTAAGTTCTAATTTCTTATTTACAAAAGGCCTCCAGTTGGACCTTCTGGCTTTTGCTTTTTCCTGGGACATCACTGGCTAAATTCAACTGTGCACACAATTTTGCCTCTGTTGGTGATAGTGCCTTCTCAGTTGCCCCTCTTGTTGGAGGCGGCCCACTGTGGCTTTCTACATGTCACTTTGAATGCCGTCTGAAAACCTCCTTTGTCCTCATCAGCCGTCCACTTCAGAAGTGGTGGTGTTATTTTGAGGCAGGGTTTGGGATGTCATATAAAATAAAGCCATGATTGTATGAAAAACCAGAAGAGGATAAGCAGCTAACACAAACATGAATAAGGCCTAAGCGCATGCCGTACCAGGGGAGGGAGAGAGAGAATGCTTCGCTGTGACTCTGCTTTGTCTCTGAGGTCTGGGTGCTCATGGAAAGCCCTGATAGACTTGCTATGAGGTTTCAGGATTCAGGCGCACTTACCGAATTCTGGGGCCCAAGGCCCTGTCTTCTAAAAGGTTTCAGCCTAAGTGCCCAAGATTCCTTATGGACAGGGATGAGGGGACAGGGAGGGGGAGGTGGGGGAAGGCCCCATGCTGTGTTCTTGGGTTCTGCTGGCACCTCCCCCATGCACACACATCCAGGGCATTTTCCTCAGAGCTGAGCCCTAGAAACCCAAGCTTCCCTCCATAAATTCCAGTCAACAGTACAACCTTTTGCTCCGATACAGACACTTCCCATTTCCTCCTTGCCACCATGTTGCTTTGAAAAACTTTTAGTAGAAGCAGAGGCACATAGTCCAGGACACTTGCTCTATTTCAGTGACAGTTTTCCACCACAAAGAACCCTGAAATACAACAGGAAATGGTGAATATGAATAGGCAGTCCTAGGCTAAATTTGAATGGTGGAAACTGTATTCCAAAATGTTTTCCATAGAAGTTCACTTTCTTTAGTTTTGATGACTACCCACTGGATCATTGTGGCCACAAGCCATTGACCAGCCAGGAAACTGGAAAATAAACTGTTTCATATGGGCTTTCAGAGACTCTGTTTTGTTTTTGGTTTTTTAAAATGGTAGGAGCATAGAAAAATGATACACTGACCCCAAATGAGCAAATAGAGGAGTTTGGAAAGTAGCATGTTTATGAAAGCTTTATGATTATCATTTCAGAAGAACAGCAGAGAAGGCACAGAGGAAAAGAAAGGGGATTAAAATTTAGGGAACATCCATCCATGCCAGCATTTTGCTGGGAATGTTACATAGCAAATGCTATTTTGTTCTCACAACCACCAAGTAAAGTAAGTTTTACTACCTGCTCCCTGTCCTTTTTGGTTTAGGAAGTGGGTTCATTTAGGTTAGGTAACTTGCTCATGGTCACCCACTTAAGAGTTTGCAATCAGGAATTCAAATATTGGTCCCTTTTCACTCTTACCTGGCATTCTGAAGAGAAAGCTGTGTGGAGTCTGAATAAAATAAGATCTTGATTATGGGAAGGTGGCCTGGGTGTTAAAAAAAAAAAAAAATTCAATAAAAAAAATCTGTTGTACATTATAGATCTCTCATGTCTAGTTATATTCATACTATTGGCTTTAATTGAATGAACAGACAACAGGGTCTGTCATAGTTGTTAGCATCCCTTGAATACAGAAGTATTAATTTTATTCAGCTCCAAGAGAACTGGACATTGGCATTCCTGTGAGGTAGATTTAGTATTTAAAATTGTTCTCAGTATCCTCTGAGTCCTATTCTCCTCCACCAAGGTAGACCCACATTGGGGGTGGGGGGAAGGGAATAGATGGTAACTTGAGCACTAAGGTGGGATGATTTAGACCAGGGGAAATAAGGGAAGGTCTCAGTGAATCCCTGGGAGATGTTTTGGGTCAGCTTTAGCTCTTGGCATTCTCCTCCTGCTAAAGTATCATTTGTTTCTTTGGAAAAAATCATGTGATGGAGACCACAGTGAATCCCAGCTTCAAGATTAATCAGGTGATGGAACTTCCCTGGTGGTCCAGTGGCTAAGACTGTGCTCCTAACGCAGGGGACTGGGTTTAATTCCCAGTCCCCTGCTCAGGGAACTGGATTCCATAGGAGGCAACTAAAGATCCCACCCGTTGCAACTAAGACCCAGGGGAGCCAAAAAAAAAAAAAAAAGATTAGTCAGGTGAAACTGGATAGACCTAAAGAGTTTGGGAAATGGATCAGGAAATGTGGTCCCTTACAAGGGCACCCCTCCCTGTTACTGTAGTATCAATCTCTTCTAAGATGGGCTTGATGACCTCTACTGACTAGGCCCTGAACACAGAAGCGGTGAAGCCAGGTAAAGTGGAGAAAGGTGGTGAACTTCCATCCTCAAATAGCCAAGTAACGCCTTGACTATCTTCATCCTGCTAACAAAGGTCAGAGTCCAGCCCAGCCAAAAGCCTGGAAAGGAAGCACAGAAGCATGAAAAACAACGTCAGGGAACCTCACGATGCTTTCAAACGGCAGTTCGGTCAGGGTGTGCGTTTAAAGTGTACCACTCGCTTTTTATTTACTGATGCTCTCTCTTCTGAGGTTCTACGTTACATAAACGCGGTGAACTGCAGAAGCAACAAAGCATGGGGATCTCAGCGTGCATCTGATGAAATCCACAATGCCTCCTCGAATTCCCTTGTAGGTTTCCCCGCCCGATGTTCTGTGCCCAGGGAGCCTCATAACCTTTTATGCCATTCTTATAAAATGCTTCGTAGTTCCTTCTATCTTGGGTTTGAGAGGCCAGAAAATCCCAACTCACGTGCGTGTTCCTAAAGCCCCCGCCCAAGCCCCAAGCGTGGCTGCCCCTAGGCGCCGCAGTAAACGCGGCTGGAATGGAACAGGGTCCTCCAACGTCTGTTTCCACCTCTGATTTCCGTTAAACATTAGCTCCGGGATCTGCGCGCAGACCCCAAGGGGCCGGCCTCCGGGAGACGAGCTTGGACACTCGCCCGACCTCCGCAGAGGGCAGGGGGCGCACTTCCTGCGGGACGGCGGGCGGGGACGGAGCTGACCGCCTCCCCTTCCCCGCCCCTCCCGCGCTCTCCCCGCCCCTCCCCCTCCCCCTCGCGGGACCGCAGGGCGCCGCGGGGGCGGGGCCGCGAGCTGGCTGGGCGGCGTGGCGGTGCGGGCCGGGCGCCCGGGCTGAGGTGCGAGCGGGCCCGCCGCAGGCTCGGGTGCCGAGCGGGGGCGCGCGGCGCGTCTCGGAGCGAAGCAGCCCGGCCCAGCCCAGCGCGGCGCGGGCAGACGCAGCCGGCGGGTGGCGGCGGCGGCGGTTCCCGACCCCGCTGGTGCTGGGCCTCCGAGCGAGCGCGGCCTCGGCCGGGGCGCTGGGGGATCCCGCGGCGGCGGGCTGTAGGAGGAAGCGGCGGCTGCGGGCGCGTCCCGAGCCGAGCGCGCCATGTCTGGCGGGCCCCCCAAGGCCCTGCCGTCCACGGGGCCCCAGTCTCTGCGCGACATGCCGCACCCGCTGGCCGGCTCCAGCAGCGAGGAGGCCGTGGGCGGCGATAGCACGCCCAGCCCGGACCTGCTGACTGCCCGCAGCTTCGGCGACAAGGTGGGACGCGCGGGGCTGCGGGTTGGGAGACTGGTTGGGCTCCCGAGGGGGCTGAAGGATCTAGAGCCCCGCTGGGCGCCGGGCCGCGCCCACCCTGGCGCCCGTTTCCCGGGGGCCGGCGTGCCCTCGCCCCGGAGCCTTGGGAAGAAGCGTCTCCTCTCTCCCGCCCCCGTGGGGTCGCAGCCGCGCAGGGGGAGCGGCCAGAGCCGAGGGGCTGGCCCGGCTTGGCTGGTCTCGAGCGCCAATGACAGCTGGTGGGGAGGGGTCCCGCCTGCTCGTTGAGGCTGGAGGCGTGGGTGCAGTGCTCGGCGCGGGTGTCCGGGGATGGGGTTCCGGTTCCTCCAGATGCAGTCACTTGTAGCTCCGCCAGTTTGCTGGGACTGCAAGGAAAAAAGAGTTAATGGTTTTCCGTGGTCTTAACTGCCAGAGGCTTCTTAACCCCCGTCTGTCACGTGGGGAGTGATCTTTGTTTAGGTTTGCTGTGTGCCGGGGAGAGTCACCTGACCCAGATCCCCGCCGGCTGCGGGAGGAGAGTGAGTGCCCCTGTGGTTTTCTGTCTGGGGCTCCATTTACCTCTGACGATCTCCCACGCTGTTTAGGCTCGACAGAGGCTGGTTTTGTGGCTGATGCGAAGAAAGGTCGCCCTTTGACCTCCTTTGTGTAGAGGGAGGTTCCTGATTCTCTTAGAGCAGCATGACCCTCCTGCTGCTTTGAGGGACCGGAGAGTCCAGTGAGGGGTTAGGAACGGCATCTCCCTTCCCCCCACAGGCATTTCAGCTGTGATCAGGACTCAGCAGTGATTGTATCAGCTGCTGTTGTGACTTAGTCACTAATTGCAGAAATTAGAGTTGTTCTCAACACCTGTGATCAGGATGTTCTCTCCTATTAAAATGCTATGTGAATGCCTCTTTGTCCCAGTATTAAATGAAATCAGGAGACCCAACTTTCTTTCCCCCTTAGATGGGAGGACGTGTGGTGGTGAGTAAAATGAATGTGAGAGCACTGAGCCGTCAAAATAGCCAGGGAGTGGGACTTGATGAACCTTCCCAAGAGCTTTGTGAAAGCAAAGAGTAGAGTCCGGGGAGCAGGGGGAGAGACAGCATTAGGAGCAAGGAAACTTACAAAGCTAATGAAACCAATGGGTTGAGCAACTGGAGGTATGTGTGTGTCTCTTTGTAAATATTTCTCTTTATTTTATAGAACATTATAAACTATATGAAGGCTTCAGTCGCTCGGAAATACCTTGCCTATATTTGCTATTTAATAAGTAATTGTTGAATGATGATAATTTGTTGCTTTCTTATGGACAGAGAACTTGGTCCTGTGTGTGCATGTAGGATAGGAATTGAGGTTAAGCTTCTGATTTCTTTTTCAGGTCTATATAGGATAGTGAATTAATTATCTATGGCTGTGTAACCAATTACTCCAACGTTTAGCGTCTGAAAATAGTGTCTGGGTCAGAAATCTGGGAGCAACTTAAATCTCAGTGGTTCTGACTCAGGTCTTTCATGAGCTTCCCTTCAAGCTTTGACAAGGGCTGCAGTCACTGAAGACTGGATCAGGGGTTGGATTCCAGCTTCCAAGCTCACTCACTTGGCTGTTGTCAGGCCTTAGTTCCTTTCCATAAGGCTGCTTGAGGTGACAACTGGTTTCCTCCAGAGCAAGGAGTCCAAGAGATGGAGAGATCCCAAGATGCATAATCTCAGAAGTGACATAGCTGAACCATATTCCGTTGGTCACACTGGTCATCACTGGTACAGTCTGGGAAGAAGGTATGAATCCCAGGAAATGAGAATTGTTGGGGCCATCTTGGAAGCTGATTGCTTAATGAGCCACTGTTGGACTCAGAAGTGTGGGCATTTTTGCTAAGTACTGGAAGGACAGATGCCCTGTACCCCCAGGATCTAGTTGGTGGCCCCGAAGTCAAGCTTAAGTCTAATTACCCCTGGCTTCCTTTACAGGGACAGACAATCTTGAAGGCATTATTTATTATTAATTATTGAAATATTTAATAAGTCTCATTAGAGCTATGTGGAGCATCAAAATGACCTCACTCCCAAGGGCCGGATTTATAGTGAGCCACTTTTCCTTAGAGGCTTATAGAGCAATAGAATTTCTTTCTCTGACTGGGAGGAACATTTTCCTTGAGTCTTGGCATACACATATGTTCTCGTAGCTCTGGAGAAATTTCTGCAGAGAGAAGCTTATCAAGCAACAGAGGTGAATTAGGACCCATGGAAGGAAGCCTTCCCTTCGCCCCGGTTTCTCTTGCCCAGGAAATATTGGGGTCATTGGAGGGCAGGTAGGAGCATTGAGTGCTATGGTCTGTCTTTGAAAAGAAGCCTATGTTTTCTTGCCTTTTGGGGCCTTGGGGTTGTGACCCTGGATGCCTGACTCATAGTCAGTTCTGGACCTGGAGAATGAGTGTTTGACAGGCTGCTCATAGTGGAGGGTTATTATATTCTGCAGAGGGGAATTGCTTTCTGTAGTGCTATGAACAGGAAAGCCTTGCGTCTCAGTCCAGCAGACAATTCTCAGTGGCCTCTGGAGTTTTGGGAAGGAAGGAAACACCAAATGTGATGGCCTTTTCACCCACAAAGTCTAAAATCATTCAAACCTTGGTGTGAAGGGCAGAATCCATTCTATCGACCAAGGGTTGCTAGGAATTCTTTTGATGCTAGCTAAACTCACCAGGTCTTCTAGCACTGTATCTTTTATCGCCTCCGGAAATATAAATAAACCACTCAGCCCATTTCTCTTTTTTACTTTCACCTGCAAACCACTGTGGGCTTGCTTCTCCCTTAACTCAGCCTCCAGCTCTTGTGTTCCTCCCAAAATGTAACACCAAGTCCTCTCAAGCCCCACCTGTGGTTAACACCTCTACCCACATCCTCAACCTCTTCACTGAACTCTTCCACCTACTTCCTTCCCCCTTAGGTCACTGCTTCTCCTGAAGTCTCCAAAACGGAGGTATCTTTTCCTCCTCCACTCCACTTATTTCAAGTTCAGGCGATGAGGGTCAGGGTCCTTCCTTCTCCACTCTACTTATTTCAAGTTCAGGAGATGGTGGTCGGTGTCCTTTCTCTCCACTGCCTTTTAAAGACCAAGTGTTGCTCCTTTGAGGCTCATGTCGTATTTGCTCACTCAGGACATGTTTGAGGGCCTCCTACAAGCCAGGCACTGTTCTAGGAACTCAAGTCAACCAGCTGAAAACCCCTGTCCTGGTTGGGTATATTTTTAGTGATTTTATGTAATGCTGTGAAAGGAAGTCAAACTGGAGGGGCGGGGGGAATGTTCAGGATCACTGGCTGTACAGAGGTGGGTTTGGGTAGACCTTATTGAGAACCTGAGATTTGAGCAGAGAATTTGAAGGACGTGAGGGAGTTAGCGAGTGGATGTCTGGAGGAGTGTCCAGGTGGAAGAAACAGCCAGAGCAAAGTCCTGACGGCACCTGCTCAGCATGTCAGGGGCTACCCTAGAAGCCTGTGTGGTTGGGGCGGAGGGCTAGTGGGGAGGCCTTGACCATGGATCGAAGGGGAAGGGGGCCAGATGATCTAGGCTGGTATGCCAGTCTCAACTTTTGCCTTGACTTTGAGTACCTTTGCAGGGACTTGAACAGAAGGAGGGCAAGAATACTTGAATTAAGTATTGAAGGATCACACAGGCTGTTGAATTGAGAATCCTTTATTTGACTGCTCCACTGAATTTAGTTTCCTTTTAGTCAAAAGGACGTAAACTGAGTGCAAACTGGCTGAAGGAAAGAAAAGAAAAAAATATCTCTTGGCTCCTGTTGAAAAGTCCCAGGTATTTTGGTTTCCGGAATGGCTGGAACAAGGTATTCGAACGATGCTGGGAGTCTGTCACTTCCTGACTCTTGGCTCTGCTTCCTTCTCTCTGTGTTAACTAGTGATGTTCTCAAGCCGGTGAAGGGATACAGTCTACAGACAAGGTTTGCAACTCCAGCTGAAAGAGAGCACCTCTTTCCTGATATTAATAATTCCAGCCAAAGCTCTGGGCTTGAGTCTTCTGGGCCTGAATTGGGTCAGGTGTTGACTCTTTGATTGCCCAAGGGCTGGGCCAGGTCCTTATCTTTGGAGGGTGGAGAAGGGAGGTTTTTGTGTGTATGTTTTAACTGTGAGTATAAATATAGATGAAGTATATAAATGTTATCTGTATTAATAAAATGTACCTATACAGTTTAAAGAATAATAAAATGAGTACTTATGTTCCTACCCCCACCCCCCGGACATAGAGTTAAGGCATAGACTCTTACTCGTATTTTGGAAGCCCTCTTTGTGCCTGGGAAGAAGAGGGTGGTTTCTGAAGCAGGGTCAGGATGCTACTAGGGGGAGGAGGAATGAATGAATGTTGGACAAGCATCTGTTGTTTCACAAATGTCCATTACAGACCTTCCACTGCTGCCTTCTTCCCTGCTTCTTCGTAACTTCCCTGTTTCTCTTATTCGTTAAAATCTTTACACCCCCAGCTATCTTCAGTTATATCTTCACTGCAAGAACTCTGTCCAAATCTCTAAAACTGTCAGTTGCTTGACCTCGTATCTTTCACCTTCATCCTTTTTCCCAGTTCACTTGTCCTCCCTTGTGGCCACACCCTCGCCCTGTAACACCTGCAGCGGTGCCCGCTCTGAAAGAGTGCCATCAGAGAGCTCTTATCTCGCCTGTCCTCCTGCCAGTCAGTGGGAGCCTCCTGCACCTGTTCCCCGAAGCCCTCTGCTCACCAGTCTCCTTTAGATTCCACGGCTCAGCTTGTCAGTTTCTTCTGCCGCTGTCCTTGACGCAGTCCCCTCACCCTCCTCCTTCTCCATCCAGTCTGGGTCCTTCCATTTGTTCCTGCCTTTTGCCAGAGCCTTGGGAGGGGAGGTACCTTGAGAGCTGCCGCCAGTGCAGCCTCACAGTTTCCAAGCACAGTCGGGGCCTTGGTGATGTTGGGCTTGTTGTGTAGTTGCTCAGTCGTGTCTGACTCTTCGCGACCCCATGGACTGTAAGGACCCCACCAGGCTCCTCTGCCCTTGGGATTTTCCAGGCAAGAATACTGGAGTGGGTTGCCATTTCCTTCCCTAGGGGATGTTGGGCTGGGCCTCCCTTTCTTTCCTTCCATTCTGCACCGTGGCTGACGGAAGCTTTGCTCCTCACACCTTGCACCCCGCCTTCACTCCACCTGCTCATTCTGTTGGCCTCACTTTCTGCCTTAGAGAAGTTAGAAGCTGCTGTAAAAGAACTTCCTTTCACCAAATGCAGGAGGATCAGAATCCGTGGCCGCTCTTTCTGTACCCCGACCCGGGTTGCAGCAGAAGAGATTCTGAGGCCTACCCTGGACTATAGGTACGGCCTGCCGCTCTGGTCTCTCCGAGACCCTGCTTTTTGTTGGCCTGCCCTCACTCCTGTGTCTTCACACTCCCTGTCAACAGGCTCATTCTCATCGATCTTTTAAAAATTTAAAGAAAAAAAAAATTTTAATTAAAATTATTTTTTAAATTGAAGTATGTTTGATTAGCAGTGTGTTAATTTCAGGCATATAAGCACAGTAATTCAGTTTCTGTACCTATATCCATACGTATCTTTCAGATTCTTTTCCCATATAGGTTATTAAAAAATATTGAATGTAGTTCCCTGTGCTATACCGCAGGTCCTTGTTGGTTTTCTGTTTTAAATATACTAGTGTGTACATTAATCCCAAGCTCTGAATTTATCCCTCCCCCACCCTTTTCCCCTTTGGTAACCATAACGTTGTTTTCCATGTCTCCGGGTCTGTGTCTGCATTCCCATCAGTGTTTAAACGTCCTCAAGTTGCTCTCGCTTCTAAAACAAAGAGCAAAGACAACTCTTATGATGCTTCCTTCATCCATCTCATGCCCTATTTTGTGACTCCTCTTCAGAGCCAAACCTTTTGAAAGAAAGGTTTGCCCCTCTTGTCTGTAGTTCCTAACCTCTGGC
Source organism: Dama dama (assembly GCF_033118175.1). Taxonomy (NCBI): domain Eukaryota; kingdom Metazoa; phylum Chordata; class Mammalia; order Artiodactyla; family Cervidae; genus Dama; species Dama dama. Next base: position 10,428,670 of record NC_083696.1, on the reverse strand, counting down.
TTACTCAGCCTACTGCTGTCTGGCTTCTGGCTTTACCACAGGTCCCTTGCGACTTCCTTATTGCCAAATCCAGTAGGCACTTCATATCTTTGTCTTCCCTCATCTCTTAATAGGTTGAACAACACTTGATCCTGCTGAGTAACCCCCTGCTTGAAACTCTCTCCTCGCTGGGATTTGTGTTTTAGAGTGTACGCTCTGCAGCCAGGCTGTCTGGGTTTGAATCCCAGCTCCACTATGTGTAGTCTTTGTGACAGTAAGTTATCTAACCTCTCTGAGCCTCAGTTTCCTCCTCTGAAAAGGGGATAACAGAAGTGATCTATCTGATCTATCTTATCTGATCTATCACAGGGTTGATACGAAGATGCAGTGAGTTCATACTCAGAGTGGCGCCTGATGCATAGTGAGCCTTGAATAGCTGTGAGGTGGTGGAGTGGTATTTGTTATTCCCTGTTACTGACCTCTTCACATTTTCTCGGTACATTTCTGTCTGTTCTTTGTCAGCTGGAGGATTGGTTGTGGTCTGGTCAGGGAGTTAAAAACTACAGCAGGTTTTTTCAAACCGAGAGACTGTAATGCAGGGAGTTAATTACATTGGTGCTGGGAAGACGTGCTGAAGTCACGCCGAGGACAAGGAGGTAACCCAGAGCCTAGGAATAGCAGGAAGCTGCAGTCACCCAAGGGGCGGGGGTGGGGGGGCGGGAGGCGGTGAGGTCAGCAGAATCCAGGAGCTTCTGCGGGAACTAGACCATGGCTGGACAGCTGAGCCAGTGCAGAGACCACAGGAGGGAGGGAGCTCTGAGAGGAAGCAGCTGCGGCCAGGGATGCTCTGTGAACCAGAGAGGAGGGGTTAGGGTCGGGGAGAAACACAATCTGGCTTCTCTCCTCTTCCTGCTTGAGGTCTTTCACCTGTAGCGTCCACTGGCCCCAGTAGCATCTTTGGGGGACACGTGATCCTAGCAGAACCAAGTAACCAAACAGAGATTTGCTCAGATGGCTGCTGGGGGGAAAGAATCTCTCTTTTTGTTAGATCGTGAGCCATTGTTCCCTGTGATGTGGAGAGTGGAGCCAGAGAGGAATGTGGAGTTGGAGAGGAAGAGGGGGACGATCCCTGAAGATCACTTGAAGCCTGGATCCTCCTGTGCCGGCTGTGACTGAAGCCAGCACATCTGCCCAGGCATCCTGGTTACAGGAGGCCGCGATGCGCTTTTAAAAAGTTAGTTTTTATTTTTGGTTGTGCTCGGTCGTCGTTGCTGCATGTGGGCTTTCGCTAGTTGCGGTGAGTGAGGGCTGTTCTCTAGTTGCGGTGAGCGGGGGCTGCTCTCTAGTTGCCGTGAGCGGGGGCTGCTCTCTGGTTGCGGTGAGCGAGGGCTGCTCTCTGGTTGCGGTGAGTGAGGGCTGCTCTCTGGTTGCGGTGAGCGGGGGCTGCTCTCTGGTTGCGGTGAGCGGGGGCTGCTCTCTAGTTGCGGTGAGCGGGGGCTGCTCTCTGGTTGCGGTGAGCGGGGGCTGCTCTCTAGTTGCGGTGAGTGGGGGCTGCTCTCTGGTTGCGGTGAGTGAGGGCTGCTCTCTGGTTGCGGTGAGTGAGGGCTGCTCTCTAGTTACGGTGAGCGGGGGCTGCTCTCTAGTTGCCGTGAGCGGGGGCTGCTCTCTGGTTGCCATGAGTGAGGGCTGCTCTCTGGTTGCGGTGAGTGAGGGCTGCTCTCTAGTTGCGGTGAGCGGGGGCTGCTCTCTAGTTGCGGTGAGCGGGGGCTGCTCTCTGGTTGCGGTGAGCGGGGGCTGCTCTCTGGTTGCGGTGAGCGGGGGCTGCTCTCTGGTTGCGGTGAGCGGGGGCTGCTCTCTGGTTGCGGTGAGTGAGGGCTGCTCTCTAGTTGCGGTGAGTGAGGGCTGCTCTCTGGTTGCGGTGAGCGGGGGCTGCTCTCTGGTTGCGGTGAGCGGGGGCTGCTGTCTAGTTGCGGTGAGTGAGGGCTGCTCTCTAGTTGCGGTGAGCGGGGGCTGCTCTCTAGTTGCGGTGAGCGAGGGCTGCTCTCTGGTTGCGGTGAGCGGGGGCTGCTCTCTGGTTGCGGTGAGCGGGGGCTGCTGTCTAGTTGCGGTGAGTGAGGGCTGCTCTCTGGTTGCGGTGAGCGGGGGCTGCTCTCTAGTTGCGGTGAGCGGGGGCTGCTCTCTAGTTGCGGTGAGCGGGGGCTGCTCTCTGGTTGCGGTGAGCGGGGGCTGCTGTCTAGTTGCGGTGAGTGAGGGCTGCTCTCTGGTTGCGGTGAGTGAGGGCTGCTCTCTAGTTGCCGTGAGCGAGGGCTGCTCTCTGGTTGCGGTGAGCGGGGGCTGCTCTCTGGTTGCGGTGAGCGGGGGCTGCTGTCTAGTTGCGGTGAGTGAGGGCTGCTCTCTGGTTGCGGTGAGCGGGGGCTGCTCTCTGGTTGCGGTGAGTGAGGGCTGCTCTCTAGTTGCCGTGAGTGAGGGCTGCTCTCTAGTTGCGGTGAGCGGGGGCTGCTCTCTGGTTGCGGTGAGCGGGGGCTGCTGTCTAGTTGCGGTGAGTGAGGGCTGCTCTCTGGTTGCGGTGAGTGAGGGCTGCTCTCTAGTTGCCGTGAGCGAGGGCTGCTCTCTGGTTGCGGTGAGCGGGGGCTGCTCTCTGGTTGCGGTGAGCGGGGGCTGCTGTCTAGTTGCGGTGAGTGAGGGCTGCTCTCTAGTTGCGGTGAGTGGGGGCTGCTCTCTGGTTGCGGTGAGCGGGGGCTGCTCTCTAGTTGCGGTGAGCGGGGGCTGCTCTCTAGTTGCGGTGAGCGGGGGCTGCTCTCTAGTTGCGGTGAGCGGGGGCTGCTCTCTAGTTGCGGTGAGCGGGGGCTGCTCTCTAGTTGCGGTGAGCGGGGGCTGCTCTCTGGTTGCGGTGAGCGGGGGCTGCTGTCTAGTTGCGGTGAGCGGGGGCTGCTCTCTGGTTGCGGTGAGCGGGGGCTGCTCTCTGGTTGCGGTGAGCGGGGGCTGCTCTCTAGTTGCGGTGAGTGAGGGCTGCTCTCTGGTTGCGGTGAGCGGGGGCTGCTCTCTGGTTGCGGTGAGCGGGGGCTGCTGTCTAGTTGCGGTGAGTGAGGGCTGCTCTCTGGTTGCGGTGAGCGGGGGCTGCTCTCTAGTTGCGGTGAGTGAGGGCTGCTCTCTGGTTGCGGTGAGCGGGGGCTGCTCTCTGGTTGCGGTGAGCGGGGGCTGCTGTCTAGTTGCGGTGAGTGAGGGCTGCTCTCTAGTTGCGGTGAGCGGGGGCTGCTCTCTAGTTGCGGTGAGCGAGGGCTGCTCTCTGGTTGCGGTGAGCGGGGGCTGCTCTCTGGTTGCGGTGAGCGGGGGCTGCTGTCTAGTTGCGGTGAGTGAGGGCTGCTCTCTGGTTGCGGTGAGCGGGGGCTGCTCTCTAGTTGCGGTGAGCGGGGGCTGCTCTCTAGTTGCGGTGAGCGGGGGCTGCTCTCTGGTTGCGGTGAGCGGGGGCTGCTGTCTAGTTGCGGTGAGTGAGGGCTGCTCTCTGGTTGCGGTGAGTGAGGGCTGCTCTCTAGTTGCCGTGAGCGAGGGCTGCTCTCTGGTTGCGGTGAGCGGGGGCTGCTCTCTGGTTGCGGTGAGCGGGGGCTGCTGTCTAGTTGCGGTGAGTGAGGGCTGCTCTCTGGTTGCGGTGAGCGGGGGCTGCTCTCTGGTTGCGGTGAGTGAGGGCTGCTCTCTAGTTGCCGTGAGTGAGGGCTGCTCTCTAGTTGCGGTGAGCGGGGGCTGCTCTCTGGTTGCGGTGAGCGGGGGCTGCTGTCTAGTTGCGGTGAGTGAGGGCTGCTCTCTGGTTGCGGTGAGTGAGGGCTGCTCTCTAGTTGCCGTGAGCGAGGGCTGCTCTCTGGTTGCGGTGAGCGGGGGCTGCTCTCTGGTTGCGGTGAGCGGGGGCTGCTGTCTAGTTGCGGTGAGTGAGGGCTGCTCTCTAGTTGCGGTGAGTGGGGGCTGCTCTCTGGTTGCGGTGAGCGGGGGCTGCTCTCTAGTTGCGGTGAGCGGGGGCTGCTCTCTAGTTGCGGTGAGCGGGGGCTGCTCTCTAGTTGCGGTGAGCGGGGGCTGCTCTCTAGTTGCGGTGAGCGGGGGCTGCTCTCTAGTTGCGGTGAGTGAGGGCTGCTCTCTGGTTGCGGTGAGTGAGGGCTGCTCTCTAGTTGCGGTGAGTGAGGGCTGCTCTCTGGTTGCGGTGAGTGAGGGCTGCTCTCTGGTTGCGGTGAGCGGGGGCTGCTCTCTGGTTGCGGTGAGTGGGGGCTGCTCTCTGGTTGCGGTGAGTGAGGGCTGCTCTCTGGTTGCGGTGAGCGGGGGCTGCTCTCTGGTTGCGGTGAGTGAGGGCTGCTCTCTAGTTGCGGTGAGCGAGGGCTGCTCTCTAGTTGCGGTGAGCGGGGGCTGCTCTCTAGTTGCGGTGAGTGAGGGCTGCTCTCTGGTTGCGGTGAGTGAGGGCTGCTCTCTAGTTGCGGTTAGCGAGGGCTGCTCTCTGGTTGCGGTGAGCGGGGGCTGCTCTCTAGTTGCGGTGAGTGAGGGCTGCTCTCTGGTTGCGGTGAGTGAGGGCTGCTCTCTAGTTGCGGTGAGCGGGGGCTGCTCTCTGGTTGCGGTGAGCGGGGGCTGCTCTCTGGTTGCGGTGAGCGAGGGCTGCTCTCTGGTTGCGGTGAGTGAGGGCTGCTCTCTGGTTGCGGTGAGCGGGGGCTGCTCTCTGGTTGCGGTGAGTGGGGGCTGCTCTCTGGTTGCGGTGAGCGGGGGCTGCTCTCTGGTTGCGGTGAGCGGGGGCTGCTCTCTGGTTGCGGTGAGTGAGGGCTGCTCTCTAGTTGCGGTGAGCGGGGGCTGCTCTCTGGTTGCGGTGAGTGAGGGCTGCTCTCTAGTTGCGGTGAGCGGGGGCTGCTCTCTGGTTGCGGTGAGCGGGGGCTGCTCTCTGGTTGCGGTGAGTGAGGGCTGCTCTCTGGTTGCGGTGAGCGAGGGCTGCTCTCTAGTTGCGGTGAGCGAGGGCTGCTCTCTAGTTGCGGTGAGTGAGGGCTGCTCTCTGGTTGCGGTGAGTGGGGGCTGCTCTCTGGTTGCGGTGAGTGAGGGCTGCTCTCTAGTTGCGGTGAGTGAGGGCTGCTCTCTGGTTGCGGTGAGTGGGGGCTGCTCTCTGGTTGCGGTGAGTGGGGGCTGCTCTCTAGTTGCGGTGAGTGAGGGCTGCTCTCTGGTTGCGGTGAGTGGGGGCTGCTCTCTAGTTGCGGTGAGTGGGGGCTGCTCTCTGGTTGCGGTGAGCGGGGGCTGCTCTCTGGTTGCGGTGAGCGGGGGCTGCTCTCTAGTTGCGGTGAGCGGGGGCTGCTCTCTAGTTGCGGTGAGGCTGCTCTCTAGTTGCGGTGAGCGAGGGCTGCTCTCTAGTTGCGGTGAGCGAGGGCTGCTCTCTGGTTGCGGTGAGCGGGGGCTGCTCTCTGGTTGCGGTGAGCGAGGGCTGCTCTCTGGTTGCGGTGAGCGGGGGCTGCTCTCTGGTTGCGGTGAGCGGGGGCTGCTCTCTGGTTGCGGTGAGCGGGGGCTGCTCTCTGGTTGCGGTGAGCGGGGGCTGCTCTCTGGTTGCGGTGAGCGGGGGCTGCTCTCTGGTTGCGGTGAGCGGGGGCTGCTCTCTGGTTGCGGTGAGCGGGGGCTGCTCTCTGGTTGCGGTGAGCGGGGGCTGCTCTCTGGTTGCGGTGAGCGGGGGCTGCTCTCTAGTTGCGGTGAGTGAGGGCTGCTCTCTGGTTGCGGTGAGCGGGGGCTGCTCTCTGGTTGCGGTGAGTGGGGGCTGCTCTCTGGTTGCGGTGAGCGGGGGCTGCTCTCTAGTTGCGGTGAGTGAGGGCTGCTGTCTGGTTGCGGTGAGTGAGGGCTGCTCTCTAGTTGCGGTGAGCGGGGGCTGCTCTCTGGTTGCGGTGAGCGGGGGCTGCTGTCTAGTTGCGGTGAGCGGGGGCTGCTCTCTGGTTGCGGTGAGCGGGGGCTGCTCTCTGGTTGCGGTGAGCGGGGGCTGCTCTCTAGTTGCGGTGAGCGGGGGCTGCTCTCTGGTTGCGGTGAGCGGGGGCTGCTCTCTAGTTGCGGTGAGCGGGGGCTGCTCTCTGGTTGCGGTGAGCGGGGGCTGCTCTCTAGTTGCGGTGAGCGGGGGCTGCTCTCTGGTTGCGGTGAGCGGGGGCTGCTCTCTGGTTGCGGTGAGCGGGGGCTGCTCTCTAGTTGCGGTGAGCGGGGGCTGCTCTCTGGTTGCGGTGAGCGGGGGCTGCTCTCTGGTTGCGGTGAGCGGGGGCTGCTGTCTAGTTGCGGTGAGTGAGGGCTGCTGTCTGGTTGCGGTGAGTGAGGGCTGCTCTCTAGTTGCGGTGAGCGGGGGCTGCTCTCTGGTTGCGGTGAGCGGGGGCTGCTGTCTAGTTGCGGTGAGTGAGGGCTGCTCTCTGGTTGCGGTGAGTGAGGGCTTCTCTCTAGTTGCGGTGAGTGAGGGCTGTTCTCTGGTTGCGGTGAGTCAGGGCTGCTCTCTAGTTGCGGTGCGTGGGCTTCTCATTGTGTGACCTCTCTTGCTGTGGCTCATCGGCTCCAGAACGCAGGCTCAGTAGGTGGGTGCAGAGGCTTGGTTGTTTCCGTATCATGTGGGATCTTCCAGGACCAGGGACAGAACCCGTGTCTCCTCCACTGGCAGGCAGATTCTTAACCACCGGACTACCAGGGAAGTCCCATGATTGCATTTTTGTTTATACTGTGTTCAATTCAATTTGTTCCTTGAAACTTAAAAAAAAAAAAAAGACCAATACAGCTACTTTAAAACATGAAGTGAAAATTAAATTTTACTTTGGGGACATGGAGTGGAGGATGCTTAGTTCCTCTTGGTCAGCCCCACTCCTGGATATATTATAAGTACAGAGTGCGTTATCAGCAGATCAGCTTTGGTGGCAGAGGTGTGTTTTCATTAGGTCCTTGAAGTTTGAGGAGGCTTTCAGGTGCGGGGTGGGGAAGGCATCATGGGCCCAGGGAGCAGCTTGAGCAAAGCTCCAGAGATGGAAGAGACTTGTGTCCACTGGGGTTGCGTTGGGTCAGGTCGTGTGTTGGGAGTGGGTTTGGAGAGTCAGGATGGGGATCAGGGAGAGAGGAGGTGGGAAGACAGAGCAGGAGGGGGCTGAGACTGCTTTGGATGCTCTGATGTGGAAGTTGTATTTCTTAGGCAGTAGCCAGCCCATGAGAATGTTTGAGCAGGGGAGTGTGTGATCAGTGCTTGGGGTGGGGAGAGCCTGGCATGAGAGAGCTAAGTTGGGAAGGTGTCAGTTTGGTTTAGGTTGCCGTTGTGGCCTGAGAGAAGAAAGACAAGAAAATGAAAAGATGACTAGTTTTGGTGCAGTGGGGATGGCTGGTTTTTTAGTCTAAGAAAGAGACTGGCGCCCTCACTGAGGGAGAACATATGTGGGGAAGCATATGTGAGCAGGTGTAAAGATGGAGGGAATGCAGCAGGAAGTCAAGTTGGGACAGTTTGTCTGAACCCTGCTGCTAAAAGCCCACTCAGACTTCAAGGTTTAGCACACGTGCTGCCTGTGGGTAGCTCTTCTTTATTATACCAATGTGTAGCCCCAAGAGATCCAAAGCGAGATGAGGGTGGTTGAGGTCAGAATTTAAACATAGTGGATGTTAGCAATCCCAATGGAAGGCAGGAGGTCCTAGCAGTTTGTAGGAAGGAAGGTGGTAGCTTGAGGGCAAAACAGGGTTGAGGGAAGGTCTTCAGGATGGGGGATCAGGGATTAATAGAGGTTACAGGGAGGAAGGCAGATGTTCCTTGGTAAATGAGTCTCTCAGAGTAAGTACATAAGTAACAGCTTGGCGAAGGTGCAGTAACTCATATGTGAACAGTTGGGTTTGTTTACTAGATCCTGGGGCGGGGGAGTCATAGGCTATCTCACTTTTGCCTTGCCCACAGAATTACCCATTTTGGCTGCCACAGAGCCGGGATCAAGAATGTGTGTGTGTGTGTGTGTGTTGGGGCAGGAGGGGACAAGGGCACGAGTGACATGCAGAAAAGGTGTTTGAGGACTCTCATTTGAGACAAGGCACAGAGGCAGGAAAAGCGTATGGCATCTTTGAATGTCAAAGTTCGGGCACTTCTCAAAACCTGAACCTCTTCAGTATCTGTTACATGCCTGGCTCTGTGCTGGATGTTGGGGACATTGAGAAAGATTAAAAAAAAAAGATCTCTCGGGACTTGCTTGGGGGTCCAGTTGTTAGGACTCTGCCCTTTCACTGCAGGGGGCAACGGGTTCAGTCTCTGGGTGAGGAACTAAGATTCTACATGCTGCGTGGTTCAACCAAAAAAAAAAAAAAAAAGGTCTGTCTCTGAGAGAGCCCTGGTCCAATGCCGAGGAGAGGAGACATATACCCAGATGGTTTGCAATGGAATGTGAAAACCCTAGAGTCACTGGCGCTGTGGCCTTGTGCAAGCTCCTTAACCTTCCTAGTTAAGGAACTAGGAAGTTCCTTAGTGTCTCCCTAGTTAAATTTTGGATTATTTCAAAGTAGTGTTCTGAAGTTTAGAATAGTGTCTGGCACATAGTGAGTACTATGAAAATGCTAGGTGTTGTTACTGCCTTAGAAGCAATAACTGGGGGTCCAGGGAGCCTGTGTAGAACATGCAACTCTGTTATCTCCACCCTGGGAAGGAGCTGTGTTTTCAGACAGCAGCCCTTGTCAGTTACTGGTTAACCACTGCGTGGATGTGGTATTGGAGCGTCAGTCTCTGAGCACTTTTCCAGCCTGCCCCGTGGATGGGCGAAGCAGGTTCAGCAACGGGGGAAGCAGTGTGGGCCAAGAAGTGTGGGTGCTAGTGGTTGGACGCCAGGCCAGTGGGCACTGAATTGGCCAGCGAGAGGAGACAGCTGGGCACCCACGGCATCGACACGGTCACTGTGGAAATAACATGTGGGGGGCGGGGTAAGGAGTGACCATGCTCAGGAGCGTGGTGACTTTTCCAAAGGAGATGCTCTTTAAGCTGAAGAGTGAAGTAGATGTTTCCCAAATGGACAGAAAGGAGGGCTAACTGGAGCAGAAGAACCGGTCTGTGCCGAACCTTGGCAGTGTCTTTTTGCAGGAGTGGTGGGTGGAGGGGAGGCAGTTTCAGGAGGGCTTTGACTCACTGGATTCAGGGGGTGTACTGGTCAGGAGTTTCGTTTGCAAACAATAGAAACCCAACTCAGTACTTAAAGCAATACCATCTGCACAGACCATTAAAGCCGCCTTTTAGAAACATACAATGTGGTGAGTTTTAGTATATTCACAAGGTTCTACAGCTGACACCATTATCTAATTCCAGAGGGTTTTTGTGACTCTCTGGACCCCAGAAAACTTGTGACCCCAGAAAACTCTTCATTCTCATTAGTAGATGCTCTGTTTCCCCCACTCCCAACCCCCGGCAATCACTAATCTGCTTTTGTTCTCTATGAATTTTTTTATTCTGGCTATTTCATAAAAATGGAATTATAGAACATGTGGCCTTCAGTCTAATGTTCTTAAGGTTTATCCATGTTATGTGTATCAGTACTGATTCCTTTTTATGGGTGAATAATATTCCATTGTGTGGATAGACTACTTTCTGTTTATCCATTCCGCAGTTGATGAGCATTTGGGTTATTTCTTAGATACATGTATATATGGTTGACCCTTAAACACTTTGGAGATTAGGGTGCTGACTCCAACACAGTTGAAAATCCATATTTTAACTTTATAGTCAGCACAGTTCTACATCCACGGTTTCAATCAACCTTGGATTTTGTAGTGAGAAAAATCCAATAATAAGAGGACCCACATGTTGTTAAAGGGTCCACTGTATACTTAAAAAAAAAAAAAAGACACTAGACTTCCTGGTGGTCCAGTGATTAAGACTCCATGCTTTCAATGCAGGAGACTTGGGTTTGATTCCTGTTTGGGAAACTCGGATTCCAGCTGCCCTGCAGTGAGGCCAAAAAAAAAAAAAAAAAAGATAGGAAATACAATTTATTTAATTTTCGACAATAATTTTGACATTTGAACTTAGTAGTAGTTTTAGACATGAATGTACAATTAGATGGTTGTAAATACCCAGATTTTTTTTTAATCATCTCAGCCATTTTTAGGTATTTGGTTCAGTCATGCCTGACTCTTCGCGACCCATGGACTGTAGCATGCCAGGCTTCCTTGTCTTTCACTGTCTCCCAGAGTTTTGCTCAAACTCATGTCCATTGAGTTGGTGATGCCATCCAACCATCTTATCCTCTGTCGTTCCCTTCTGCCTTCAATCTTTCCCAGCATCAGGGTCTGTTGCAGTGAATCGGCTCTTTACATCAGGTGGCCAAAGTATTGGATATAGTTTGGTAGTGTTAAGTATATTCATATTGTCGTGAAACTGATCTCCAAAGTTCTTCATCTTGCAAAACTGAAGCGCTGTACTCATTAAATATAACAGCTCCCATTATCTCCCTCCCCCCAGGCCCTGGTAATCACCATTCCACTGTCTTTATGAATTTGAAGCCTCTACTTTAGATTCTTCATATAAATAGAATCATACAGTATTTGTGGTTTTTGTGACTGGCTTAGAATAATGTTTTCAAGGTTCATCCATGTTGTAGCATGTGACAGGATATTTTTTTTTAAGACTGAAAAATATTCCATTGTATGTATATACTACATTAAAAAAATCGGTTATCCATTGATGGGCATTTAGGTTACTTCTGCCTCTTGCCAGTGCTGCAGTGGATATGCAGCTCTCTCTCCAAGATCCTGTCTTCATTTTTTTTTTTTTTGGATGTATAAACCCAAAAGTTGATATATAAAAACTGGATCATATGCTGATTCTATTTTTAAAGTTTTGAGAAGCTTCTGTACTGTTTTCTATAGTGTTTGCACCATTTTACAGTCACACCAACTGTGCTAAAGGATTCCAATTCCCTTGCATCCTCACCAGCACTTTTTTTTTTCTGTTTTTTTGGTAGTGGCCATCCTAATGACTATGAGGTTGTATCTTGTGGTTTTGATTTTCACTTCTCTGACTGAGGATGCTGGGCATCTTTTCATATTCTTGTTGGCTGTTTGTATTATCATCTTTGGAGAAATGTCTATTCAATATCAGATCATTTGATTTTTTTATTGTTGAGTTGTAGGAGTTCTTTTTATATCCTGGATATTAACCCCTTATCAGATACATGATATACAGATGTTTTGTCCCATTCCATAGTTTGTCTGTTAACTCTTTTGATTTCATGCTTTGCACAAATTTTCTTTAAGTTTGACGTAGTCTCATTTGTCTGTTTTCGCTTTTGTTCTGCGTTTTTAGTGTCATAGCCAAGAAATCACTGCCAATTTCAGTGGCATGAAGCTTCCCCCCACTATGTTTTCTTGTAGAAGTTTTGTAGTTTTAGGTCTTAGGTTTAGGCCTTTAATCCATTTTGAGTTAATTTTTGTATATGGTGTTAAGAAGAGGGTCCAGTTTCATTTTTTGCATGTGAATATCCAGTTTCTCAGTATCACTTGCTGAAAAAATTATTCTTTCCCCTTTGAGGGTGTGTATGCTTTTAAATATAATTTCTTACTAGAATCAGTAGACCATTTTAATGCTTGAAGTGCTAACGTGAATTTTTGTACATGTGTTTGAATGGCTCCTCTATATTATGTGCTGTGGGAGGCATTATGTTCCTTGGGAGTTAAGATACCTACATTTTGGAAGTAACAATTGCCTGGGACAGGTCAGGGCTCAGACATTCCAGGTGAAAATGTCTTACTGGATATATAGAATAAAACTGGTTGTAGAATAATTGTTTTATTGTGAAAATGGAAACCTAGACCTTCTTTTCAGGCTAATTAGGCAAGAGGTATGTTCTCAGGAGGGCTTCCTTGGTGGTCAGTGGTAAAGAATCCACATACCAATGCAGGAAGATCCCTTGGAGAAGGAAAAATGGCAGCCCTCTCCGGTACTCTTGCCTGGAAAATCCCATGGACACAGGAACCCAGCAGGCTATAGTCCATGGTGTCACAAGAGTCGAATACGACTAGCGACTAAACAACGACATTCTAAGGAATTAGGCTTATCATCTTGCTGTGTCAGCATCTGTGCTGCAGAAATGCAGTATATTAGCCTTTTCTCTGCGCTATCCGGTCCGGTAAATCTTGTTTATTTCATGACTTGCATCAGGACTAGTGAAGGACGCTTGGACTTTTTGTTCTCCTCAGAGATTTACATGGGCCTCTCATGTGCCACGCTTGGGGAATGCAAAGATGAACAGATGACCTTACCTTCTAGCCACTCAAGGTCCAGGAAGGGAGATAGGGAAGTACAAGTGAGTCATCGCTGTTTAACATGATGACAGGGGTACGTGCTGAATGCCAGGGGGTAGTCAGAGTAATTTATTAAAGAAATTTTTGAGTGAAGCACGTTGGAAGGAGGTCTTGGGTTAGCTATTAAAGATAACAACTGCATTTTGCGTTCTGAATTAGTCAGTGTTGGGATTTCAATGATCTGAATAATTGTTTTTTGGCCTGAGTTAATAGTAAGTTTTTTTGTCCTTTAGCTTTTATTATATGCATGTTAATGCAGTGACTGTTCTTTACCAGTGTATGTATATCCAAGATTGGCCATATAATTTGTGGGGCCCAGTGCAAAATGAAAATTCTTACCCCCGTGTTTAAAAAATTATTAAGAATTTCAAGATAGTAATAGCAGAGCATTAAACCTAGTTTGAAATCCTTCGGAGCGTGGGGTCCCTGTGAAGCTGGCCCTGAGTGTATCCTTTGGACATCCTGGTTTCCAGGTCCTGTTAAAATCACCTCTTGCCCATCTCAGTCTTCTGGGTCAGGACTGTTGCCATTCTGGGGGTATGCTTGCAGTGAGTTGGGGTCCCCCAGGCTGGCTTCTCCATTCTGGGTTGACTGTAGGGCTTGCCCGGAACACTCCGCCCCGCAGTCAACATCTAGACTAACTTAACATGGTCTCCTGTATGCCGAGACTGTCATGTTTAACGTCTGCTTGGGACTGTTGTCGTGTCCCTGACTGTTCCTTCTCTTCTCTTTTCCTTTTGTTCTGATGTCTTCCCCATCGAGGGTGTCCTCTCAGTTATCACCTTTACCCAGAGATGATAGTAACGTGGGTCTGTGATCATTCCAAACCTTTAGGGAACACTTCTTTTGGTTGGGAGCCATACTGCATCCTCCCGGAGCACTCCCCTAGCATGGATTTACTGTCTCCTTTTTCCTTGACAGCTGGGGAAACACAGGCTTTGAAAGGTGAAGTTGCATTTACATATTCAAGGTCACAGAGCTAGGAGAGAGTGGGGCTGGGATTTGAACTTGGGTCTGTCCAGCCTTAGAGCCCACTCTCTTCACCACCACAACTGCTGCAAACTGGCATCATTTTCCAAACCCGCTCCCCACTGTTTTGAGCATTTATTTGCATTAGGCACTGTGTTTCTTACACAAAACACAGTTTCAGGCCAAGGGAAATGAAACCAGCCCCTGTGTGTCTTACTCTTGTCTCTTCCCTCATCTCAGTTTCTGTTTTTTTCCAGCCTCTTCCTCATCCCCTACCAGCCTCCCTTGTTAGAGAAGTCTCCCAAGGCTTGCTGTCTCCTGCCCGCTCGTTCTCCCGTCACCGGCAGGCTCCTTGGATGAGCAGTCTCTGCCCTGCTTCCATCTGTCTCTCCATCTGCCGCCTCTTGCCTCAGCATCCAGCCCCACGGGCCAGGTCCTGCCTCGACCACTCACAGCCCAGGGAGAACCGCGGTGGCTGTTTCTGTGCCACTAACAACCCAGGCCTTTAGAGCCGCAGAGGACTCCGTGGTCTCTCCCTCCAAGACCCTTTCTTTTCAGTGGAGGAAACTGTGACTCGGAGAGAAGAGTGATTTATCAGATAGGGTCCCCCAGCTGGTTTGTGGCAGAGTTGAGGTTAGGACCCAGGTTTCTAGACCCTTGGTTCAGGGCTCATTTTCCTTGAGTGATATCATTAACTAGCTTCCCTTCAATGCTTTTTTTCTCTGCCTTTTTTTTCCTCAGTGTCTTAAACTCTGTTCACGGCCCAGTGCCTGGCACATAGTGGATGCTTCATTCACTGGATGAATTAATTCTCTCCTCTCTCGGCCTTCCTTCCCCTGCTCTGCCCCTGCTTCTCTGGGCCCTCCTCTCTTTCCTTCTAAGCTCCAACGGTGAGCCCCTCCAGCCATGCCTCCTGCCCTTTGCTAGTTCCTTAGGTTTCATCTCTGGATGGACTTTACAACTGCAGCAGAGCGTAGGACTCCCACATCTTCATTTCTAGCTTTAAACACATCTTTCCAGGTATTTTTGTGATGCTTGTTTTTAGCACGTTATAATCTCCCCATAGTGAAAGTATTTGAAACCACATCTTTCTTTGCCTCTTTTTTTAAACACCCTGTTTTTGTATATAACATCTTTTTTTTTTTTTTTGGAAAAAAAAAAAAGGTACAAGGCCCAAGTATTAGCAAGAGCAGATTTTTCCTAAAAATGCAGGCACCTAGGTCTTTTGCCTGTAGGCGGCTGTGTGCCCTGATGCGGACGCTCACTACTGTGGCCTCCATATCCCTGGCCGCACTTTTGCTATGTTTTCAGAAGAGAAGCTTCAGGTCAGAGAGAAGTTCGTGCGAGCAGTCAAGGAGGTCTGTTGCCCAGGTTGTCTCTCCAGTTCTTCTTTACTCTAGTCTGATGCAACTGAGGTGTGATGCAACCCTTCACAACCTTCTCAAAACTTTAAAAATTATTCCCCTCTAACTGGTCTCAGGACTCAGTGAAGCTCAGGTTCTCAGTGTCTCATTGCAGAAAGAATTCAGTAAGAGACAAAGTGATAGGTAAGAAGCGGATTTATTTAGAAAGAAACACACTCCACAGAGTGTGTAGGCCATCTCAGAAGGCGAGAACAGCTGACATCACTATTCTTTACATGTCCTTCTTAATTTCCATTGTCATTGTGAATATCCTAATCGAGATGTATGTAGCTAAACACTCATCATCTGAGGACTTTTTAGACCATGCTGTTGCCTGGGCCCTATCTCAAGAAATTTGGATCCAATGAATCTAGGATGGTCCAGAGACCAGTATTTCTTAAAAAGGGTTTTCTAGAGAATTATAACATGTAACTAAGGTTGAGATCAGTTGCTTTAAAAGGATCCTCTGAGTCACTCGGAGGGAATGCACCCTCAGACATGTGTATCTCCTAGACTGTACTGTAAACTCCGTGAGGGCAGCAGCTCTGATTGCTTGATGTCGTAATGGCAGTGCGTGAACAAAGCCTCGGATGGGGTGAGTACCCAAGTACGTGCTGACTCAATAAATAGACACATGCGCAAATGTATTTGTTGCAATATTATTTTTAATGGCAAAAGGTGAGGAGCCTAAATATCCACCAGTAGGAAGTTAGTTGTGTAAACCATGATAACCTTTAAAATGTATTAAAAAGAGTATACACACACACACTCATATGCCGTAATGGCAAGATACAGTAAGTGAAAAAAGAAACGTTACAAACCACAAGAGGCCTGCCGTCGCCTGTGTGCGTGTGTAAGAGTCATGCAGGTGTGAATGTGTACACTCGCCTCGGAAGGGTGCACTGATGCTCCTCAGAAGGTCATTCTCTGACCCTTTGAGAGTGTAGTCTTCCTTCCTTGGAGGCTCTCTGACCAAATCAGAGAGAAAGAGCCCTCCTTCTCTCTTCCTAATTTGGTTAGTATTAGTTGGTTTTGATGGAAAAGGGAAAACTTGACTAACCCTTGTGTAACTGTGTTTCAAATAGACAAGGTATACACCACTGATGCTGTGTATAAAGAGGAGAACTAGTGAGAACCTACGTATAGCACAGGGAACTCTGGTGCTCTCTGGTGACCTAGATGGGAAGGAAATCAAAAAAGAGGGCATATACGGATATATGTGGCTGATTCACTTTTCTGTACAGTGGAAACACCATATTGTAAAGCAACTAGACTCCAATAAAAACTATTAAAAAAAGAGACATGGGGCTTTTTACTCGCAGTCATGTGGGGTGGGACGTGTGCGTTGTTCCTGCCTGAAAACAATTAAAACGGGGCGGACCTAAAGAGGACACAGCTCAGCTGTGAACTGAGGGGAGAGAAGAGACGATGCTTTTCTGTGGTTTCTTCGTAATATTTATCTGTTTTTGGCTTGGCTGGGTCTTCCTTGCCGTGCGGGCTCTGCTTTTTGTTGTGGAGAGTGGAGGTTCCTTTCTGGTTTTGGCGCGCAGACTTATTGTGGTGGCTTCTCTTGTCGTGGAGCACAGGTTCTAGGGCACGTGGGCTTCGGTAGTTACGACCCACAGGCTTAGCTGCTCTGAGGCATGTGGAATCTTCCCGGACCAGGAATCGAACCAGTGCCCCTTGCATCGCACTGGACCACCAGGGAAGCCCTTTCCTGTAGACTTTAATCTGTTCTCATCAAATACGGGTGAATACCGGCTCAGAGTGAGCTTTTACCCTTTTCTCCCAATGATCATTCAGTTTTCTGAACTATATTTTTTTCCCCACGGTTAAGACATTTTTTCTTTCCTGCTTCAAGTCACCGAGGAGGAGCAGGACCTTGTCTTGTTTCACCAGCTGTCCGGACCTTGTCAGACCCTTGTTTCTTGCCTTGCCCCCACCCTCCCTGACCACAGGGCTGCCATGGACCTTGCCTGTCTCTGTGAAAGAGGAGCGTTTTCGGCCAGTGATGTCAACTCTTCTCCCTCCCAGGCCTCATAGCAGTCCTTATCCTGCTGAGGGGTTCTGGGCTTCGTTGCAGCTTTTTAGAGAGAGGGGTGATCAACTTACAAACAAGTGCGGATGGAAGATGTGGTACAAGGGGGTGGTTAAGTTAGTGATGGAGGAGGAAACGGGAGCCCACTCCAGTCTTCTTGCCTGGAGAATCCCGTGGACATGGGAGCCTGGTGGGCTGCTGTCCGTGGGGTCACACAGAGTCGGACTCAACTGAGGTGACTTAGCATGCATGCACATGTTAGGGATAGACTGACATCATTCTGAAACAGTACAGTGGACTTTTTAAGTGTAACCAAATTCTCCTTACCAGGTCTTCTGGGAAGCTTGGCACATTATTATAGGTATCTATGGAGCTTTTTGAGTAACCTAGGTAGTATTTTATATAGTATTTTAGACTGGACTGTTTAGATTTTTAGAGTGAGATCCAAATTTGGAGCTAACGTGCATCTATAGATATCTTTTTTTCTTTAATCTTTATTTTTTTAAAATTTATTTGGCTGGGTCTTAGTCCCGGTATATGAGATCCTTTTAGCTGTGGTATGTGGGATCTAGTTTTGTGACCAGGGATCAAATCTGGGCACCCTGCATTGGAAGTGTGGAGTCTTAGCCACTGAACCACCAGGAAAGTCCCCACAGATTACTAAGCATGTCTCAAGTGCTGTGGTTTGAGCAAAATGGTCACATCTCCACTTTCAACCTGACTCTGAAGAAGGTAGCCACTGTTTTTTGTTTCTTTCAAATCATTCTTCTCTTGGACATGTGAGTGGAAAAGGATAGCATTCATTAAAGACACACCACAGTGTCCCAAGATTATAAGTTGTAGAAGCAGTGTTTACATTTTATATAAACCAGTTCTGGTATCACATAGCTGAATATGTTTTCAGGTGTTGACCTTGACAGGCTGGCTGCTTATTTAAAACAAAATCACAGGACTGTCCATTTTAAGCTCTCTTGGAGGTTAAAGTGTTGTGAAACTGACAGAAGAGTCTTGCTGTTGACTTATTCATGAATCAGGGAAACTTCATTTCTCTGTAGGTCTGTGATGTTGCAGGAAATGGATAGAGAGAATCTGTCCATCATGAGAAACAATGTTGCCAGCAGCAGGAGGAATAAAGTTTTTTTTTGCTCCTCTGGTTCCAAATCAAAGTAATTTTGAACTGTTACATTAGAGAAGTTAGAGTAATATAGGTTTGAAGCCGGTGTAGCTGAGTAGGAAGAAAAAAAATGGAACCTTGAGAGTTAGCCAGGGGAGTCCTAATACAATCACTTACTGGCTGGGAAGTCACTTAACTGCCTGAGGCTCTGTTATCCTGTCAATAAAATGGGAATTATAGTGCGTGCATACCTGCTTAGTTGTACAGTTATGTCCAACTCTTTGGGATCCATGGACTGTAACCCACCACGCTCCTCTGTCCGTGGGATTCTCCAGGCAAGAATACTGGAGTGAGTTGCCATTTCCTCAGCCAGGAGATTGTCCCAACCCAGGGATCGAACCTGGGTCGCCTGCATTGCAGGCAGATTCTCTACCGTCTGAGCTACGAGGGAAGCCTAGCGAGGTGGTTCTGATAATTAATGACATGCATAGTAGGCCCCAGAAGCTGTTCTCATAACGTTATTTACTTAGTTGTTATTTTTGGCTGTGCTGGGTCCTCGTTGCTGGGTGGGCTTTTCTCTAGCTGCAGAGAGCGAGGGCTACTTCCTCCTCGAGGTGTGCAGGCTTCTCCTTGTGGTGGCTTCTCTTGTGAAGCGTGAGCTCTAGGGCGTACGGGCTTCAGTAGTGTGGTGCATGGGCTTAGTTGCTTTGTGGCATGTGGGATCTCCTGGATCAGGGATCGAACCCATGTCCCTGGCATTGGCAGATGGATTCTTCACCACTGAGTCACCAGGAAAGCCCCGTAACTGATCCTTGTAATTGATAGGAGCAACATGTTTTAGATGACTGCAAAGATTCCTTGCCTGTTTTGATAGGTACCAGTGGTAGGCGTACGTGCATCGTGTGGTATGCTAACATCCAGAACATAACAACATAGGTGAGAGAAAAGAAAAATGCTTCCTGGACTATAGCAAGGTTGTATAGTTAAGAATTTTTATAAGACTTCACAGAAGGAAGAGGAAACAGACCCAGTTCTACAGAAAGAATGCATAAATTGTGGGAAAGAAAACCTTGAGTCAGCTGTAGACTTATTTTCTGCACTTCAAGGCCAGATTATAGATAGCTTTAACCAATAAACAGCTCACAATAAACATTCACAATCATGTCATATTTACATTACCCATGATGTGATTATTGCCATGACTTGATTACGGTAGATATTTTCACTTCCTCTCCTTTATTTGATTATCGTTTTGTTTGAATAAGAGTAAATTACTCTTGGCTCATTCAACATGATTCTAAAAAGGAAAAGAGAAATCTTTCTGATATGTGAGCTGTATACCTTGAGAAGAAAGGTTTGTTTCAACTGGCAAGAAAACAGAACTCCCTCCTAGAGGAAATAGATGAGAGGAACCAGACCTAATCAGGAAGCTCATATTCCATTCGTTTATTCATAAAATATTTATCCAGTGCCCTGCACTGTTCTAGGTGCTTCTAGCCAAATCCCCTTTGGACAGACCATTGCATTTCTGGGCTTTTCAGGTTCCTGTTTATCTTCCTCTGCCCCAAGATCAAAAGATAAAGTTCTAAAATAAAAATTAATGTTAATTGCAGTTTCTTATTGCCTGTATATAGAGAAGCTATTTGTTTTTGCAATTTTATCATGCACTTAGCCACCTTATTGAATTCCTAACATGTTTTGAATCATTTTTCATTTATTTTCTACTTGGAAATCCAAGAGAATCATATACATTGCAACTGAATGTTTCTTTCCTAAAGTATATATTTTTCATTTTATTGCACTGACCAAGACCTATGGAAATTCTTAAAATAGTGAGGGCATTTTTATCTTGTTTCTTGTTGAAGGGGATGGATAGAGTATTTTGTCATTAGATATGTTTGCTATTGTTTTATTATCAAGTTAAAGTTTTTTTGTGTGTTCATTGCTTACCAATTTAAAAAAATTAGGAATGGAATTGGGTTTAATAAAATGCCTCATTAGCATCTATGAAAATTATTTTTTCTGCATCAATATTTTAATATAATTAGTTTCCTAATACTTATTTATACTTAGGATGAGTCCTACTTAGTCTTGGATTCAATTTGCTAATATTTTATGTGGAGTTTTACTTTTATTCTTTGTTTTCTATTTATTATGCTATCTTTTTGTTTTCTTTCTCCTTTTACTAACTCTGGATACATTGATCAAGTGTGCTTTTGTTCAATTTTCTTTTTTTTCAAGTTCTGTTTCCTGTTTCTATTTGACTAATGTCTATAATTATATTCTTCTATCATAATCAAGGTTTAATTAGTATCTGTAACTTTCTCCAGAACAAGGAGAGACCTTGGGTTAGTTTTTACTTCCTCTTTTAGGTTTTAGTGAAATTACTGAGTTCCTAATTGTGATCAATTTTTTAAAAAGATTAATGCCTCTTCTATTTTATGAATTCTTTTTAACAGTTGAGTCAAATTTCACAGTAGCATCAGCTCTCCCTTAAACGAATGTTTTCTTTTTCAAACAAATCTTTATCTGATTTATTTTTCAGTATACTATATTTTATGTCTGAGAGTAACTTACCGAAAAAAAAAACACAACCATCCTGGATGGTATATATTATATAACAACAGCTGAGTGGTATATATTATTCTTTTCTTGTGTGAAAGGTAATTTGGCTGAGTATTTCCTCTTGAGACATATACAGAGATTGCCCCCACTGCCTTCTTTTCCACTTTAAAAACATAAATTTAAAGCATTGTTGAGAAGTAACTTCTTGGGGTGTAATTTATATAAAATAACTGTGTCATTTAAGTGTGTGATTCAATTAATTTTGACTCTTGCATATATACCTGTGGAGCTACTATCACAATCCAGGTACAGAGCATCACCTACAAAGGTTTTCGTGCACTTTTGCATTCATATTTCCCCTTGCCTGGTTAACCAGTGATCTGCTTTCTGTCACTATGTCAGTTTGTACTTTCTAGAATTTTGTGTAATTGGAATCATAAAATATATACTCTTTTTGTCTAGTTTCTTTCAACATGATGACTTTATATTGTTGCTCTATCTATAGTTCTTTTTTAAAAAAATTATTGACTGCATTCATTCATTGAATGAATATAATCGCTATCTGTTTGTCTGTTCACTCATTAATGAATATGTAGGTTGTTTTGAGCTTTGGGCTGTTACAAATTAAGCTGCTACACTGAAGAAAGGAGAGCAAACTAACCTTTAAAGCAAACAGAAGGAAGGAAATAAAGATTAGAGTGGGAATTAATGGAATAGAGGATAGGGAAGCAATAGAGAAAATTAATAGGACCAAAATTTCATTCTTTGAAAACAATCAACAGAATTGGCAGCGTTTAGCTGGAATTGACCAAGAAAAAGAGACGCTTCAAAGTACTAAAATCATAAATGAAAGAGTAGACATTCCTGATCTTACAGAAATAATAAAGGATTATAAAGTAATAGTGTAAATAGTAATGTCAGTGAATTGTATGGCTTAGATGGAATGGACGCGATCTCAGACACAAATACAGCTGCTGTGAACATTCACGTTCCTGTCTTCAGTTGGCAGGTTTTCATTTCTCTTGGGTACGTACCTCAGAGTGGAGTCTCAGTGTCCCAGAGTTCCGGCAGCTCCATGTCTTTGCTGAGACTTGGTATTGTTTGATCAAGGCTAGTGGATGCATACTAGTGTCTCATTGCCACTTTAGTTTTTTTTCTATGTGGTTACTAATGATATTAAACCTATTTGCACTTGCTAATTGGTCATTTGTATATGTTTTGCGAAGTATCTTCAAATCTTTTGCCTATATTTGTTGAGCTGTTTTTCTTATTGAGATATGTACATGTCTATCTATATATTGAATATAATATATATACTGTATCTATATATTGAATACAATATATATACTGAGCTAGTTACATATTCTTCTTTTAAAAATCACTTTATTGAGGTATGATTGACATACAGAAAGCTGTATATGTTTAATGTATATAATTTGAGTTTGGAGATAAGTATGTATCTGCTGAATTTGTCACCATAGTCTATGCCATAAACATGTCCATCATATCCAAAAGTATCCTCCTACCCTCTTTATATTGCTATTACTGTTATTTGTAATAAGATCTACCTTCTTAGCAAATTTTAAAGTGTACAATACAGTATTGTTTTTTTTCTTTTTAATTTTTTTCTTTGACCACACCTCACTGCATGCAGAATTTCCCTGACCAAGGGTCGAACCCACACCGCCTGTAGTGGAAGCGCAGAGTGTTAACCAGGGAGACTCACTTCTGTTAACTGTGGATGCCTTGCTGTGCGTTAGATCTCCAGTACTTTCTGTCTTGAATAATGGAAACTTTGTACCCTTGGACTAATCCGCCCCGTCTTCCCCTTCCCCAGCTCCTGGTAGTCACCATTCTACTCTTTGCATCTATGAAATGGACTATTTTAGATTCCTCAGATCAGTGGGATCACGCAGTTTGTCCTTGTGTGACCCACTTATTTCACTTTGCATAATATTAATAATATTCTCCATGTTCATTCATGTCATTGCAAATGGCAGAATATTCTATTTTAAGGCTGAATAACATTTCAGTGTGTGTGTGTGTGTGTGTGTGTGTGTGTGTATATATATCTCACATATATTCTTTTTAAGAGTTTTTGATATATTCTAGATAAAAGTGCTCATCAGATATGTGTATTGTATTCTCTCCCATTCTATAGCTTGTCTTTTTTACTTTAAATTTGAGTGTGTGTGTGAGAAGGGGAGGAAGGAGGGAGGGAGTGTGATTGAAAATTTTTGGTGTGTGGTATAGCCAGTGCACTGCCATGGCACAAAATTCAGAAGATGCAAGATTTTATCCAATGAAAAGTCTCCCCTTTGCCCAGGCCCCATCATTTCCCTTCCTCTGGCAGCAGGTTTCCCTCCCCAGAAGCAACCAGTTTTACCAGTTTCTGGGGAAACTTTCTAGAGGTAGATGTTATGCACGAATATGAAAGTACACGCATGTAATCCTTTTGAAAGTCAAATGGCAGCATCTTGTACACAGAGTCTTGTGCCTTGCGGTACACCAGTTACGGACCTTAGAGACCATTCCATATGGTACAGAAGTCTGTTCCTCCCTCCCCTCCACTCCCTTCCTTTTTTGTTAATGACTGTATAGTATTCCTTGGTCTCAGTTCAGAACTTACAGTCCCAGACGAGAACTCTGCCAGTGATTCTTTTTCTTCTTTACCTGATCTTCCACATATACCTGGGATTTTCTTCTTAAATTAAGAAGTGTAGTAGCCTGCTTGTATTTAGGTGTATATTTTTCTTAGAGATTTCTACTCTAAAGCCTTTCCATTTTACTGCTTTGTATACATCCTTTTTATTCTTCATTCTCTTTTCTAGGAGAAAGGACTTGTGGCTGTTTGGATTTTAGTCTGTCCTTTTCAAGGCTCCACTTTTTCTGGGCTGATTTTATCAGGTTATATTTTCATTCTTTATGTTGGGAGGATTCATTGATTTGATCTTCTGAATGATGGATTTATTTTTAATTTCATTCTACGCCACTGTTTCTGCTTTTCTGTTTAAATTGAATCTAACTTGTGTTTGTTTCAGCAATTATGTTTCTGGACGTACTCTCACAACGTGATGTCCCCGATGATGATCCTGGTGTCGGGCAAGAGCTGACCACCTTTAGACAGAGATGCATGGACCTCTGGTCTGCACATCGGGTTTGGCTGCTTCTGCCTTCTTGGAGAGGCACATGCTGTTGTCCCAAATAATAAGATTTGCTCTTGGGCCTCCTCTAGGGCGTGCATTTGTTTGGCCATGTTATACCTATGTTTGCATACAAACGTGCATATGTGGCCATAAGCTAGAGAAGGAAATGGCAACCCACTCCAGTATTCTTGCCTGGAGAAACCTATGGACAGAGGAGCCTGGTGGTCTGCCGTCTATGGGGTCGCATAGAGTCGGACACGACTGAAGCGACTTAGCAGCAGCAGCAGCCATCCCCTGACTGCAGTGATTAGGCTGGGCTGGGATGCCACGCAGTAAGAAGAGGATGGAGAAGAGATCTGTGGCATTGCTCTTGGGCAGGCTTCCTGTCGGGGTGGGTGGCAGATAACAGGACAATAGTCTGGGTGGACCCTTCTTAATTGAGGAAGTGGGGAGAGAGTTGCCCTGCAGATGGAGAACTTCACAGTTGATCCAAAAATACCCTTCCTCTTTTCTTTCTTCTGTTTTTTTCTTTTTTTGACTTTGCTGGGTCTTCAGCGCTGTGCAGACTTTTCTCTCGTTGCAGCAGTCAGGGACTACTCTCTCGCTGAGGTGCACTGGCTTCTCATTGCGGTGGCTTCCCTTGTTGGGGAGCCTGGGCGCTGGGGCGCGAGTTCTCCGGTAGCTGTGGTTCCCAGGCTCTAGAGCACAGGCTTACAGTTGTGGTGCATGGGCTCAGTTGCTCTGCGGCATAAGGGATTTTCCCAGACCACGGATCAAACCCCTGTCTCCTGCATCGGCAGGCAGACTCTTTACGGCTGAGCCGCCAGGGACGTCCCCGTTCCTCTTCTCTTTCTTCAAGTTGCATTAGAAACTCAGCAAATCACTGCCCATCCCTTACCCCACCTGCCAATTCTGTGCCTGCTTCTGTTCTTAGTAACTCACTTCTGAATTTGGGGTTTTCTCAGACCCTTCCCATATCCAGCATTTCCCACTGTGGTCCAGTTAGGTTTTGGTCTCTCAACTCTGGCTAAATTTGATTTCTATGTAAATTTGATCCTGTCTTATCACATCTTTTCCAGAAATACTGCAAAACAAAAATTTTTTTTTGAATGATGGCATCCATCTCCACTTTCCAGATTTTGAAAACAGATTTATTCTTAATTTTATATTTCATTTGTCATTTCTGTGGAATTTGATGGAATGCAAGAGTCAAGCCCAGGGCTCAGCGCATACCCACTGTGGACGTAGTGGATTTCGTTATTTTTCACTGGCAGGAATGTACCTGCCTGTTTCACCAGTTTCTCTTTGTTTGTTCCCCTTCCACATAATTTGAGTAGCAGCAGCAGCAGCAGCAGCTGTTAAATTGAGGGCTGTGGGCTGCATGTTATGTCAGAGCTGATTTAATTGTTCTTTCACTTTGTGCCCGCTGTGTACCAGGTGGATGGTGTTTTGGTTATGCACTGCGCTTAGCAGACTGCCCCAAAATGAGGTAGGTTAAAACACACATTACAAAAAATTATGTATTTATTTGGCTGCACCGGGTCCTCGTTGTAGCATGTGGGATCTTCGCTTTTCACTGCAACATGCAAGATCTTTGTTGAAGCATGCGGGATCTACGTCTCTGGCCAGGGGTCGAACCCGGCCCTCCTGCATTGGAGACGAGGAGAGTCTTAGCCACTGGACCACCAGGGAAGTCCCAAGACATGTTTATTCTTATGCCTTGTGGCTCTGTGGGTTCCCTGGACTCAGCTACATGGTTCTTGGTTGGTGTCTGTCGTGTGGTCATCTGAAGGCTCACTTGAGCTGGGTGCCTAAGTTGGCTTGTGACTGGCAGTTAACTCGTGACATTTTCATGTGGCTTGGGCTGCTCAAGGCAGGCTAGCTGGGTTCCTGGAGGACATGTCCCCAAAACGAGCATCCCCAGAGATCGGAAATGGAAGCTCCTGGGCCATGTGAGGGCTGTGCCTAGAATTGGCACAGCATCACTTCCACCATATTCTTTTGTTCAAAGCATACAAAGGGCCTATGCGGATTCAGTAGGGTGGGTTGATAGCCTCCATCTCTTGATGGGGAAGTGGCAAGGGCACATTGCAGATAAACATGTGGGATGAGAGATACCATTATGTCTGTCCTTTAAAATACATGAACCTGACCCAGACACAAAGATAACTGATCCTCAGACCTTCTGGGACAGAGGCAGGTGGATAGACAGACAGTCACAGCACAGGTGATAACGTGTTTTGAGAAGGGTAGGCACAGGCATGATGAGAGTAGTGTAGGGGATATCTGACCCAAACTGGGCAAGTGCTGGTGTGGATGGGGAGATCTGTTAAGAAAGGAGGCATCTTAGCAGGAATATCTCTGGAGCTGAGTCTTAAAGCACACGGGGACACACATTAGGTAGGTAAAGGTTCTGAAGAGTTCTAGAGATTGATTGCACAACAGTGTGAATGTATTTAACACTGTTGAACTGTACCCTTAAAGATGACTAAGATGGTCAGGTTTCATGTTTTATGTATTTTGCCACAGTTAAAAAAGAAAGCAAACATGGGACCTGTTTGGCACAGCCTCAGGAAAAGGAAATCACTCTATAGAGTCCTGAACACTTGATGTGTGGATTTGCTGAAAGCAGCTGAAAGGAGGTCTCTGGGCCTTTTACTTGCACTTTTGGAAGCTGTTATCTTTACACCAAAAGAATGGATTTCCTGCCTGCTTTACAGAGACTCCTCCCTTGGTGTAGTGACACCACAGTGCGTAGACACTTGCTCCTTACTCTGAGTTTTGGTGCACCGTTTGGCTGACTGGCGTTTGTGTCCTTTGCTTCCTTGGGTGATTTTGAGGACTGTCTGCTTTCCTGGGCTTGAATCTCATAGGAAGATGAAACCCACTGGGTATAAATATTACCATCTGCTGTTAGTCTCAGCTGACAGAGGAAAAGCACATGGGTCATTGAAGACAAATACATGTGGGCCATGTCTCCTGCATCTTTGTTCCTGATAGAAGTATTGATGACACCTCGGCATGGCTGAAGATTGAAGGGGGACACTAGTTCTTATCACAGGCATTTTCTCATGGCTGATGAAGGTAGTTCCGCCCGTCACAGACTCCCTGCATTCTGTGTTGTCACCCGGCCCCCAGTCTCTCTTCTTACTTACAGGGTCCTTCCTTGCTCTTCCCTGGAAGCTCTTGGGCTTTCCTGGTGGCTCAGATGGTAAAGAGTCTGCCCACAATGCAAGAGACCTGGGTTCGCTCCCTGGGTCAGGAAGATCTCCTGGAGAAGAAAATGGCAACCCACCCCAGTATTCTTGCCTGGAAAATTCCATGGGCAGAGGACCCTGGCAGGCTACAGTCCACGGGGTCGCGAAGAGTTGGACACGACTGAGCGACTTCACTTTCTTTTCTTTCCTTGCTCTTTCTGGCTCTGAACAGAGCTTTGAAAGCCATTTTATTTTGTTGTTGTCCTGGATATTTTTTTAGTGTTGTTGTTCAGTCGCTAAGCTGTGTCTGACTCTGTGATCCCATAGACTGCAGCATGCTAGGCATCCCTGTCCTTCACTGTCTACCTGAGTTTGCTCAAACTTGTGTTCATTGGGTCAGTGATGCCATCCAACCATCTCATCCTCTGTCTTCCCCTTCTCCTCCTGCCCTCAGTTTTCCTCAGCATCAAGGTCTTTTCCAAGGAGTCAGCTCTTTGCATCAGGTGGCCTAAGTATTGGAGCTTCAGCTTCAGCATCAGTCCCTCCAATGAACATTCAGGGTTGATTTCCTTTAGGATTGACTGGTTTGATCTCCTTGCTGTCCAAAGGACTCTCAAGAGTCTTCTATTTTAGTATGGTATAGTAGAAACAGCATGACTTTAGAACCAGAAGTAATCTTTTTAACCTGTACTAATTTGACAAGAGAAATTATATCTTGTTTTAATTTTCATTTTGTTGTTTACTGTTGAAGTTGAATAATTATTATTTTTTCTTTGAAATATGGTTGATTTACAATGTTGTGTTAGCTTCACGTGTACAACAGAGTGATTCAGTAGGTCTTTTTGGTTATCTGTCTTATCCATAGTAATGTGTATGTGTTAATCCCAAACTCCTAATTTATCCCTCCCTGCCACCTTTTCCCTTTGGTAACCATAAGTTGGCTTTCTATGTCTGTCAGTATATTTCTGTTTGGTATAGAAGTTCATTTGTATAATTTTTTAAGATTCCACATATGTGCATATGTGTTAGTTGCTCAGTCATGTCCAGCTCTTTGCAACCCCATGGACTGTAGCCCATGAGCCTCCTTTGTCCTTGGGATTTCTAGTGATATCATATGATATTTGTCTTTTTCTGTCTGACTTGCTTCACTTAATATGATAATCTCTAGGTCCATCCATGTTGCTGCAAATGGCATTATTTCATTCTTTTTTATGGCTGCATAATATCCCAGAACAATCATTATTTATTGGCCATATTTACTGTATTGTCCATTTTTATATCAGGCTCTGTCTGTCTTTAATATTGATTTTCAGAACCCTTAATATGTTAAACAGTCTGTGGTCATACATGTTCAAATCCTTTTCCCAGTTTGCTGTTTATACTTTTATTGTTTTGTTGACATGGAGGAAAAATTGTTAAATCTGTTGCTCTTCCTTTATGGATTCTACTTTTGGTTTTGGGAAAACTCTGGAAAGTTTTTCCCAAGCAGAGGATTTTATGTACTGTTCCTCTAAATTAGGAACCAGCAAATGAAGTCCAAGAGGCTAACTTTGGCCAGCTACCTTGTTTTGTTTTAAATATATATAACTCATGAGTAAAGAATTGTTGTTAACTTTCTATTTTGAAAAAATTATAATTCAGTCAATTATAGATTCACCAAAAGTGTGGTGTAAGAAGATTCCAGGTGCTCTTTATCCAGTTTCCTCCAAAGCGAACATCCTGCTTAACAATACCAGCAAATTGATGTTGGTACGATCCAAAGAATGCATCCAGATTTCACCCGTTTCACAAACGTTCCTTTGTGTGTACACACACAACTCGCCCAGATTTCACTTGTTTCGCAAGCGCTCATTTGTGTGTACACGCATGCCCGTTGCCTGCTCTGTGCAATTCTGTCACGTGTGTAGACTTCTGTAACCAGGACCACCACAGTCAGCACGCCGGCTCTCCCCCCACGGCAGGGCGCCCTCCTGCTGCCCTTCAATAACCATGCCCACCCCGTCCTCCACGACACCTTCAGTCCTAGGAGATTTTTAATGGCATTTTTAAATGACTGAAAACAATTTATATTTCATAACATAAGAAAATTAGTGAAATTCAGACTTCTGTGTCCGTAACTGAAGTTTTAGTGGAATGTAGCCACACCTATTTGTCCACCTACTGTGTAAGACCACCTCTGTACCACAACAGAGACTCGGCTTGGTGCAGTGGAGACTGTGTGACCCAAAAAGCTGGAAATATTTACTGTCTGGTCCTTTACCAGAAAAGCTTGCCAGCCTCTGATATAAAACATCATCTGGTTATTTTTTTAATCTTGCATTTTGTTCTTTTTTAAACAATTTAAGGTATAGTCAATATATTGCATTTAATTTGGTATATGACGTGATATTTATTTTTGCATTTGCTGTAAGGATATGACTTAATTGTTTCCTAGTTGGTTAAACAAGTTCTTCATCAGCATTTATTGACTAATCTGTTCTCTCCTCACTATTTGAAATTCCATAGTTATCATATACTAAAAATTCAGATCTGTTCCATCAATTTAGATATTGACAGGATTAATCATTAGGCTATTTGGGCAGAATATATACTACCCAAGATTTCTCTGGGGATGAGAAGCCCTCGCCTCCTGCATTAACACTAAGTGTTCCAGCCAGATGCACCCGTGCACAGTGGTGACTGACCTCGGGTTTATTTCTGTGTGCAGACCCTGTGAGGGCTCTGGCTTGACTTCTCTGGAGCCCGTGGGGATTGCGGATGGCTGCATGCAGCTGTTGGTTACTGGTTTCTGGTCCTTTATGTTGAATCTTCTCTGGAGCTGGCTGGCTCTTAAAAAATCCTTTGAGAGGCAAAGTCTCTGGCACTGGTGGATTGGGAATTTACTGATTTGAAGGAACGCACGTGAAGGATTGCTCATGACCAGGCTGTGCTGCAGGTTCCAAGGTGAGCGCGGTGGTGGTGGGTCTCTTATTGGGTAGGTCCTTGTTCCGAGAGATCTCCCGTGACCAGGAGCTGGTGCCTCTGCTCTGGACTCTCAGGGCTGGGCTCCAGTTGTGCATTCTGCTTTGTACTGGCAGAGTGACCTTAGGCCCATCCTCTAACCCCCCCAGACCTGTTCTCTTAGTAGGAACATGTATAATCAAGCTCACCCCACATCCCGCCCCTGTATTATTTTGAGGGTTGAGACGTACCACGTCAAGCTTGCACAGTGCTCAGCAGAGAGTATGAGCTTAAAATATTTGATTTCTTTGTTTTTCCTTGACTTAGAGGTGTGTGTGTGTGTATGGGTTTTTGTCTCCAAGTCCTGTGATCTTTCTCAGTCCCAAGAGTTTGCTTTCGGTTTTGGCATTTTGTTTTGTTTTGAGTCACTTCATACATAGCCCAGGCTCCCGGGGCGCTCAGCTGGCTCCCTGCCATAGGTGGGTTCAGGTGACAGTCAGAACCCTCCGGCCAGGTGCTGGAGCCAGGCGGTGCTGACGGTCTGCGGGCTGTTTGCTCGTGTGGCCTTACGTGGACGCTGCTGTGAGATTTCCCCCGTGAGTTCCTGAGTGAGCGTGCTGGCTGTGACAGGGGAAAAATGGCCTGAGACAGGTATCCATCCCGGACGCAGGTGATGGAAGGTGACTGGGTGGAGTCTGCTTGATGGAGGCTGCTCCCCCTCCAGTAAGAGTGGCAAGTCCCCGGCCACCTTGGGGTAAGCCTCGCTGAGCACAGTCGTTTTGGCAGGACTTGCCCTCTTGTCCCAGGATGGGCTTCGTGGATTTAAGCACAGCACACAGGGCTGTTGACCTTCCGTTTACTCAGTTCTGCTGGAACTTCAGGAATTTCCAATCCTCTGTAATTTACCTGTGTTTGAAACATGATCCCTCTGGTGTGGCCAGACTGTTTTTGTTTTTTTCTTTTTTCCTGCTGAGGAGACATTCATCAGAGTCTCCCAGGCCACCCGACCTTATCGTTGGCGACTCTTCTCACCTGTCCTTCTCTGTGGCATCTCCCACCTGGCTCAGGTACCACCGGGGGCAGGGCAGGAGAGGTGTGCCTGGACAATTACAAGGGCTCCCTAAATGATCCCTCTCTCGTCTCCTATTTCTTCCCCTCTCTGTTTGATCTGTGTTTGTTTCTTTTTTCCTTTCTGAAGTCTTTTTGAAAACCTTACATATGATTGCCACTTTCTTGCCTGAAAGCTTAGCCACTGCCTGTAGGGTGCACCGCAGATTCTTAAGCCTGGTATTTGAGATCCTGCAGAGTTTGGAGCTCATCAGCCTCTCAGCCACTGCCCCTGGTTCAGCCCACAAGGCCAGTCCCCAGCTGTGTCCTTTGCCTCTTTTCCTGTGTCTGTCCTGCCGAGGCCGCGCTCCACGCTTGGGGACGCCTTGGCCCCACCTCGCGTGGCTCTTCACTGTGTACACGGGCTTTCACAGACTTCTCTGTACCCTCCATGCTGCCTGGCCACCTGGACGGGTTGGCCTTGCCATTTTCCAGTGAGCGTTGGTGAATTGAAGTGGTTTTCTTGCTGCCGCAGAGCTGGTAGGAGGGCTGGGATGGCAGGGCGCCTCTCTGGAGCCGGCCTTGAAGTTCAGTTATTCTCGCTTTCTCCGGACCCCAGCACAGCGGTGTCCCCTTATCCGTGTATTTGTCTCACTATATCATGTTGCTGTTTGTCCTGGGTCCATGCCACACCCGCACTCCACCCCAAAACTTGATTCCTCAAATTCCCCTGCTTCTAGAATAGTACCTGGCACTCAGTGGGAACTCGATAAATGTTTGTTTGGATGGAGACATGAATGAGTAGATTTTTTTCTTTCCATATCCTGTAATTTGTGGTTTGAGGGAAGATGGTACCCTGGTAATTAGGCTACTTAAAACGCCTGTGTGTAGGAAAACATCTCTTTTGGCCTACAGAAGAAATAGAAAGTGGTCATTATTTTGTCCCACTCCCTCTGCCGTCTCACAGAGATTCCTTGAAGTTAGATGCTGAAAACGTATTTAATTACATATATTGTAAGAAGGTAGTCTTTCAGCTAAATTTTGTCAAACAACAGCTATACCTAAAAGTAGCTTTGAAGAAAGTTAACTCTCCCTTGATCTATCAGTCCCCACCTCCCCACAACAATCACCTTAACTGAAGAGTAATAATAAGCATCTTCACTGTGGACAGGTGACATCTTTCTCTGTTGTGTGTGAAGTGTAAATGAAAGCATTTTGAGAAATCCTTGTGTCTGTTGCTCCCTTGTATACTGGCTTCAAGACAGACCTCCACACCTCCCCGTGGGGATGCATACCCTCCAGCCTCTGCTACACCACCACATGGAAGCTGCCCCCTTGCTGACTTTGTTTTGATTTATGTATTATTTAATTTATTAATTTTTGGCTGTGCTGGGTCTTGGTTGCTGTGCAGGCCTCTCTAATTGCGGTGAGCGGGGGCTACTCTCTTAGTTGCCAAGCTCAGGCTTCTCGTTGCAGTGGCTTCTCTTATTTTTTGAGTGTGGGCTTTAGGCACACGGGCTTCAGGAGTTAGAATGCAGAGTCTTAGATGCTCCTCCGCATGTGGGATCTTCCTGGATGAGGGATCGAACCTGTGTCCCCTGCATTGGCATGTGGATTCGTAACCCCTGGACCACCAGGGAAGTCCCTGACTTTGTTTTATTATCCTCATAGTTCATAGGCAGAGAAGGTTGCAGTATTTTTTTTTTTTCCTGTCATTCATTCCTTGACTTCTTTTATCTGTTTCTGCCCTTTACGTTTGTATCCGGTCTGAAATACTTCCACTCATCCTTATATTAATATTTACAGGGCTCGTTTCTGCCTCTGAGCTCAGAACACCCACATAAGAGGGCCAGACCAACCAGCATGAAGCACGGGGCCCTTTTCTGGCACGTCCTTCGTTCCTGCCTTTCCCCCACTTTCCTTGTCTGGTTACTTAGTTGTGAAACTCTCTGGAGCTGTTTTGGTGTAGAATGTCCTATTCTTGCTTTTTCTTTCTCTCCTGGTTGTTTAGACTGTGATCAGCTGGATGTTGAGTGCCTTCTTATTTTGCAGTAAATCCATTCACCATGGAAATAAAGAGAGATCCCCCACGTCCCGGTCCAGTCCGAGTCTTGTCAGTAGGAGTGTGGGGATTAGATCTGGAGCAACCAGGTAGCCAGGTAGGTCTCAAGCCTGGAAATGCATTTGTCCTCTTGGGTGGGAGGTGGGCATGCTTCAGGTTTCTAGAAAGGATGCCATGGGGGTTCTGTATCTCAGACTTTGAAGAATTTCTCAGAAAACCATCTCTCTTAGCTCCTCTGTGGTTAGATGCAGATTCCTGAATCAACATCACAGTGTTTTAATGCCACAAGACTAATATTGAGAGAATCTTATTAGGGAAAGAATCCTAATAGATCAAGCAACTGTGACCTATTTGAGTACAATCACATATTTCCTTCTAATTTGACAAATGCTCACCTCAGGTTAGTTTTAGGCTTGGATGGAGGTTCAAGGGCATCCCTGCCCCTAAAGGCAGGGTCTGTGTGTCACAGATCATTGAGTGTGACAGTACTCAACTAAGAAGCGATTTGAATTTGGGGAGCTTGTGTAAGTTCAGATATACTTCTGCTTCCTTTTTTAATTGAGAGAGACAGTTTAGAAGCAGTGGGGCTTAACTTTGTCCCCCATGGATACTTTTGGGACTCTAAAAAATGCTAGGTTCTCTCCAAAGGAAGATTCAGATTTACAAGGTCATGTGCAATATCTTGCACATTATTTTTGGCATGGGGTGTCTTTGGATTCTAGAGAAAGAGTCCCGATTATGGAGGAATGGTGAGCCTCAGGTCATTTTTGAGGACGAGACACTTTTAGTGTTGCCCAGTGCACCAGGCTATTTTAAGCACAGCTGAGTGGTGTAAGCGTGGCTTTAAGAGTAACCACTTCAGTTGAATTGGTGGTGGAGTCTTGCCCGGGTCTGTTCCTCACTTGAATGGTTTTTGTCCTTGAAAGGGAGTTTGGTCTGAGGTGATGATTAATCAACAAGTGTTTGATCACCTAGTAGATATTCAGCCATGTAAGTATATTGTTTTGTCTCACTCCTTGTTCTGAAAACCAAGATGCTTCCCTTATCTCTCCGTAGGCGTCTGACTCGTTACCTCAGACGCTTGAGTGCATTCCACGTGTTTGGTGCCGCGTCAGATGATAACAAAAACACG
This sequence comes from Dama dama, assembly GCF_033118175.1. Lineage (NCBI taxonomy): Eukaryota > Metazoa > Chordata > Mammalia > Artiodactyla > Cervidae > Dama > Dama dama. The sequence goes on along the minus strand of NC_083696.1, from coordinate 10,394,808 downwards.
TCAATTAGGACCAGTTTGTGAGGTGAACAAACGGCACAGTAAGGAGTGTTGTGTGAAGGGTGGGGAAGAACTAACACATTGAAGGGATTGTGGTAGCACATTACTTGGGTGTTTTCTTGAACCCTTACATCCTCTGTGTCGTAGATGGAGAAACTGGGGCTCAGAGAGATTGAGCACCTTACTCCAGGCCTGGTGAGGAGCAAAGCCAGAATTCAGGCCCAGTCATTTGGACTCTAAGCCCAGGTCTTCCTTCCTGCCTTGCCTCTTCTGTTAAAAGACCAGAGGTAGATGGAATGCGTTAGGGTTGGGAGAGTGTAGAAATGAGACCCTTAGACTGAATATCCCCAGTGGGTCCTTTTTTTTTTTTTTAATTTAAAAATTTTATTTGGCTGCACTGGGTCTTAGTTGCAGCTTGCAGGATCCAGTTCTCCTGACCAGGGAGCAATCCCAGGCCCAAGCTTGGAGTCTTAGCCTCTGGACCACCAGGGAAGTACCCCCGGTAGGTCTTTATGAAACGTTGTTTCTCCTCCTCTGTTGAGTCCCACCCATCATTGAGCTTTTTCTCAGTCGGTCTTCTGGAGCTCTTCATGTGCCGTGTGCATCACTCTCCTTCTATGGAGTGTCTGGGTTATGTGGCGTACCACAGAGCTAGGTGAGAGAGCAGAGACCTGACGTCCTCACATGACCGCCTGCATGACCTCTTACATACAGCTTCTGAGTCTTTTCTTGTAAGTGACACAGACAACTTGGATGATCTGAGGGGTTCTCTGCCCCAGACCCCTGCATGATTTTGATGTAGAAATGTCAGGGAGAGAATGCCTTTGCTGCTGAGCTTTCAGTTGGCAGAATGCATCAAGGTGGGAAGGAAGGAGGTTTTCAGAGAGATTTTGAGAGTCATGTTCTCTTCGTTGGATACTTTGGCTGAGGTTTAATTCTTGTGTTCAGAAATGGCTTGGCTTTTTCATTCCTCCACATGACACATGTACTTAACCAGCAACAGCGTTAGAACCTTTGTCATGTGGGTGCTAGGTATCAGTCAGTTAGGGACAAGCTTGGAGAAGGAAATGGCAAACCACTCCAGTATTCTTGCCTGGAAAACCCCATGGATGGAGGAACCTGGTAGGCTACAGTCCATGGAATCACAAGAGTCAGACACGACTTAGCGACTTCACTTTGCAGAAATACCTCTCCTCCTTCAGAGGTAGCGATTTCTTAGCCTGGAATGTCCAGACTAAGCTCTCCCACTGTCTTGTTTTTCTGTTCAGCAAATTTTCTTGTTCCTCCCGAGTTGCTGCAGCAGCCTTTGCGTGCCTCCTTCATTTTGCATGGACCTCGATAGTATCCCATATTGTTTTGCATCACAGGTAGAGGTTTTTGTGGCCACTTGCCCAGCCAGATTGAGTCATCTAAACACAGGTGTCGCATCCTCGTGGCTCTGTGTCAGCACTTTGACTAATGTGTGTTAGACGTTTCACTGTGTGGTTGATGGTTCACTATCCATCTTTAGAAGGATGGAAAGAGATCATGTTTAAATTCATCTGAGGGTAGGAGATAAACCTTTCTTTCCCCAAATCGCAGGAATGTCTGGAGAGTCTTAGAAAAAGCTGGTAGTAAATATTGGAAGCTGAGCTGGAGAATGTGGATGTGGGCTCTTGCTCTTTATTTGTAATCTTGTCGGAGGTCATCTTTTGGGTCAGGCCAGTAGAGGAGTTTACTTGAAGGGAGTTTTTCTAATAGAAAAGTTGGGGAAACCATTTCATTTGAAATGACTTTATTAACCTACAAATAATTAAAAGTGATCTCTTAACCCGGGTCTAAAGAAGAGTCTTTCCCTTATAAGTAATGCTCCAGAATCCGAAGTGGGAAAATGTAAGTCTGTTCACGGAAGATGCTAACCTAGACATCACAGACTGCTGGGCTGTGGGAACTTGGGGACGCTTGTGCAAGCAACCTTGGAGGTTTTGGAGAATATTGGAGATGCGATTCTAGGGCAGGGGTGGAAAGGAAGGAAGACTGAACTGCTGATGAGCAAGTAAGAGTTCGAGGACTTAGGTCACATGGTTAAGATGAATTTTATGTAACTCTGCAGGAAAAAAAAAAACTGTGCCTCTTAAAATTCCATGTTCTTTATACACTATTTCCTACCCAGATTTAAAAAAAAATTACACAGACATTTTTGGGACTTCCCTGGTGGTCCCGTGATTAGGATTCTGAACTCCCAATGCAGGGGGGTTTGATCCCTGGTTGGGTAACTAAGGTCCTTCGTGTTGCATAGCTCAGCCACAGAATAAATTGCATAGACATTTTTATAATTATATGCATTAGCCTTGCTGTGGTAGTGAACAGCTCCTAAAATACAGAGGTTTGCAGCAAGCGTTCATTTCTAGGTCAGGTTTTGTGTTGGTGGCTATGAGTCCGTTGCTATGGCTCTTTTCCACAAGTCTCCGTTCTGAAAGCTCAGCCTGTTTGGCACGTGCTTGTTTCAGAGTAGAGGAGGGAAGAGACCATGAGAGCTGATGGAAACATGCGTGGCTGTTAACGTGTCTGCTCCCATCTGGCGTAGGTCACATTTGCTCACGCGCCATTGGCCGATACAGGTTACTTAGGAAGTGGGGATGAGCCTTCCTGGCGGCAGTCACTTGGCAATAGTGAGGGTATATAATCCTCTTAAAGGTACGGAGTGAACAGTTGCGAACGATAATAGTGTACCATACGGTTTGGTTTCTGTCCTCTCCTTTTGTCGCTGAACCACGTAGTAAATGCCTTACCTCGGTTTAGACTTACCATTTTAAAATGCTTTACATGCATTTTCTCCCTGTTATGGGTATCACAGTTTTAGATTAATTTTTGAAGAAACCAACCTTTTGCCAGAAAGTGATGTGGTAGATCACTGCATGTTTGGCTTGAATGATTGCAGTGCGTGGAGCCCTGTCGTACGTTGTGGCTTTAGCTCAAGTCTCCGGAGCAATATGAATAAAGGGGTGATATTAGGCCTCAGAGTCTTGTTTCTGAACTTAATAGACATGCCTTCAGGGTTTCATATTACTTCCTTCTTTATATTACTGAGATCTAATTCACATGCTATAAAATTCATCATTTTAAACTATACAATTGAGTGGTTTTTAGTGTACACAGAGCACTGTGCAACCATCATTAATGCTGAATTCCAGATTATTTTGTCACCCGGAAAAGAAACCTCATATTTATTGTGTTCACTCCCACTTCCTCTTGCCTCCAGCCCCTGGCAACCGAAAGTCTGCTTTCTGTCTCTCATTTGCCTGTCTGGCTTCTTCAGATAAATGGAATTATACATGTGGGCTTTCGTGTCTGGCTTCTTTCACTTAGAGCAGTGTTTTCAAGGTTCATAGCTGATGTTTTCTGATACGTACTCTTTAACATATTTAGGGACTTTTTTTTTTCTTAATTAGAGATTTTAATGGAATGAGTGATATTTACCAGTGAATGATGCCAACAAACATTTTGGCAGATGTGGGCATGATTATATTTGACAATGATCAGTTAATATAACACATAGCATTATAACTTTTTTAATGTTAAATAATTTTTTATTTCCTAGAGAATGTTTGAATCAACCCTGATATATTATTTTTCTTTCTTTCTTTTAAAAAACAACTGTTTTACTGTACCATTTGCTATTATTTTATTGACAAAGTTTACACTTAATCTAATAAAAAAATCCTTTTTTTGTCCTACTATTTTTTTTTTTTCGGTCCTACTATTTTGATATCAGATATTCCCTGATGGCTCAGACAGTAAAGAGTGTGTCTGCAATGCAGGAGACCCTGTTTGATCCCTGGGTTGGGAAGATCCCCTGCAGAAGGGAATGGCTACCCACTCCAGTGTTCTTGCCTGGAGAATTCCATGGACAGAAGAGCCTGGCAGGCTACTGTCCATGGTGTTGCAGAGTTGCACTCGACTAAGTGACTAACACTTTCAATTTTTCATAGGTAACTCCTATAATAAAATGATTTGAAACCATCTTCATTTTTTGAAGTGTTTTGGAGCATTTGAACAAAACAGAGCTTTTTTCCTTGAGTCTCATTAGAGCTCAGCTATAAAGCCATTGGGACTTAGCTCACCTTTCAGTAAAGGTTCTCTGACCACAGTTCTGAGGTTATTTATTTGTTTAGATTTTCTACCTCAATTTAATTTGTCCTTGGCCATACATTTTCCTGCAAAGTCATGAAATTCATAGAGACTTACAGGTGTATTAACATAGCTATTCATGGCACATCCTTGTAGTTTATAATCATACGTAGAAGTAAGATCTAAACCATTGTTGCCTGCTCATTTTCCCCCTTACTCTTTCTATATTGATTGGGCTTCCTAAGTTTTAGTTTATGTAACTCATCTTTTAGAAGAGTTAAATTTTTGTTTCATTTATAACTTTGAAACTTAAAAAAAAGCAAAACATTTTTTGACCAAGCAGCATGTAGGACCTTAGTTCCCTGACCAGGGATTGAACCTGTGCCCTCTGCCTTGGAAGCACAGAGTCCTAACCACTGGACTGCCAGGGAAGTCCCCTGTTTATTTTCAATTTATGCTTTAATTTTTTTATTCCCTCTTCTACTTTCTGTTGACTTTTCTTTTTAAATGAGAGTACAAAGTAAATGTGGACTAAAGTGTACTGTTTCACGGGATAAATCTTTTTCAAATGTGTACATTTTTCTGCTCTTAAGGACTGTTGCTTTCCTCATGTTTCAGCTTTCTTGGGTCTGAATGATAGTTAGTATAGGCTGGATAGATTTTTCGGTTTTCTTGGGTCTAATGAGGTAAAACAGTCCTGCTAGTTGCCTCTAACCAGAACAGGTGAGTAACTGGATACCCTGTTTGCACTTGATGTTAACATTTGTCTTCTTGAACTGTAGGTTGAGTTGAGTGACCAGTTGACAGGTCAGTTGAGTGGTCTCGCTGTGGGAAAAAGCCCTAGAAGAAAGAAAGCCAGGGTCAGGGACAGTCGGTGAGGAAGACTTGGCTTGGTTCCTCTTGTTGTTTAGGTCCAGTGTAGCCTGGCCTCCTCCTCGTTTTAGGTGGTCCCCTCATCTCGTAGAGTCCAGCCTTTTCAGAATCTGCGATCTTGCCTCCTCTGTGCTTGGTGGACCCACCCAGGGCAGCTGACTTCATGAAAGTGCAAGCAGGCACCTTCTTGTTGCTCTGACCTTTCTCTTGTTCAGGATGCCTTGAGAGGCTTTGGCAGGCTCTTCCTGGTGGCTCAGAGGTTAAAGCGTCTGCCTGCAATGCGGGAGACCTGGGTTTGATCCCTGGGCCGAGAAAATCCCCTGGAGAAGGAAATGGCAACCCACTCCACTATTCTTGCCTGGAGAATCCCATGGACAGAGGAGCCTGGTGGGCTACAGTCCACAGGGTCTCAAAGAGTCGGACACAACTGAGCTACTTAACTAACTTTCTGAAACTAGATCATCATGGTGACCACATTTCTCTAACAGTATCAAAAAGAGAAATTGCAGTATTTTAGCATGACTTGTTTTCATTACGTCCATGTTGGCTCCTAATGCATACCACTTTCTTTCCTAAACCCTGTGTTTAATATAGCAATAGAATTTTACTGGTGACTTCTGTTAGTTTAATAACCTGTCTTGCGGTTGGCTGACCATGATGTTGGATCTTTTAACTGAAATTCTTTGGATAAGGGTAGTTTCCAGAGTGGCCTAGTTATGTATTTCTCTTCCTAAGTAAAAAGGGGAAGCTGGGAGAAGAAATTCTTTTATAACTGAAATTGCATAGTAAGAATTGATCGTTTGGAGCAATGAGAAGTTTTCATTTATTTGTCAACTCTGTAGTTGTACCTCTCACAAGGGCTACTGTAGATAGACTTATTGTTACAGTGAAATACTAACAAAGATATGGTTAGGGCAGGGCCTGTGACTCTAGGTGTAATTTTAATTTTCAGCAGCATCTATTGTCTACTGTGAACCCAGCCCCATAGTCTATAAAGGTATGCATGAATATGTGCAGACAAGTTGACTTCTGTGTGTGTGTGTAAGTATTTTAATAGTGATGTAGAGTCTGCCATGTTCCAGGTACTGTTCTAATTGCTCCATATGTTAACTCAATCTCATTATGACCATTTTATAAGTGAGGAAATTGAGGCATAGAGAGATTAGGAGTTTGCTGAAGTCATGCTGCTTGTAAATGGTGGAACCGGGGTTCAAAACTAGGCGGTCTGGCAAGGTTGGCCTGTTTCATTCTCCTTCAACTGGCATTTATTGAGGACGTTATATTGACAAGAGATTGAGTTGGATCACTTCCAAAACTGATTCATTCAGCAAATTCTTACTGAGTACCTACTATGTGTCAAAGAACTGAGGGGTGGACAAGACAACGTCTCTGCTTCTGTGGAACTTATGGACTGGTGGAGAGTCAGACATAATTAATTAATATGCAATGCATTTTCAGAGAGAGGTGAGTCCTGCGATGAAAATAAAGCCAGGGAAGGGACTGGAAGATGCTGGAGGGGTGCAGGGCTATTTTTAGATTTTTGTGGGCTGAGAATGCCTCTCCGAGTGGGTGTCATTTGAGCAAAAACCAGTTCGAGGAGAAAAGCCAGCCCAGTGGCGATCAGAGTGGGGAGAGCTGTGTCCAGGCAGAATGAGCCGCAAGGATGAAGGCCCCCGAGGTCAGGATAAGCCAAGGCCAGAGTGTGTAGAGCAGGATGAGCTGGGCGGAAGGGGAGGATGTCTGGGAGGAGGTCAGAGACAGTGACAAGATCATGCTGGCCCTCGTGGGTTATGGGAGGGAATCTGGATTTTATTCTGAACGTAAGTGGATGGAAGTCTTGGAGAGTTTTGAGCCAGTGTGTGTATGTGTGTGTGTGATGTGTTTTGATTGACATTTTTCAGAGCACATTCTGGCTGCAGTAAGGAGGACTGACCATAAGGTAGCAGCAAGGAGACAGGAGGCTTTTGCGTTGAGCCGAGCGGCCGTCTCCCTTCTCCCGTCCTGTAATTCACATTAGTTGCGAAGGCACAGCTCTCCCACAGCACTCGCTCAGGTCTCGGTGAAACAGACACGCTGCCGGAGGACTCCAGGGGCAGAGGAGTCAAGTCACTGCGTCCACCTGACCCCCTGCCCTTCCTCCGAAGATTTTCATATATTCTGTTTACCTTTGTTCCTCATGGGGACAGTATCTTGAGAGGGGTTATCTGGGGAATAACGTGTATTCAGACCCTCAGGGAAAATGTTTGCGTTCCTGGACTTGCTTTAAAAACAGACACTTTGTGTTTACCCAAAAGGATTTATGGCCTGAGAATGGAGACAGAGGACAGTGTTGGGTTGGGAGATGCTGCACAAAGGGGATTCAGCTTGATCATACCCTTGACCCCAGAAGCCTGGGCTCAACTCAGCAGAGTGATGACTGGCTTCCATACGTTTGAACACAGTCCTCAACTTTTTCGAGTCTGCTTCCTCCTTGGTAGAGTGTTTGGCTGCTACCCTCACAAGGCTGACGCAGGGGCCAGTGAAATAGGAATGTGGAGGCCCTGTGCATAGATGTGCCGTGGAACTCGAAGACCGTAGCTTCTGTTTTTAGGAGATTCCAGGCATATCGCTCATTGACTGTGCATATATGCTCAAATAACACCCCAGGGAACACCTCGTAGGATAGGTACGGGTGTTTTTCCTGGTCGTGTAGTCTAAAGAAAAGAATCTGCTGTGTGACAAGGTCTGGTTGACGTGCTCTTGTCCTCCCCAAACCCCACTAACTTGAGAACTGAAGTTCCCACTCTCCGGCCAAGACTTTTCAGACCTTCTTGTGGGCTGTTCCCGGAGGGTTACTGACTGAGGTCCCCAGAGCAAAGGTTAGGGGAGGTGGCTGGAGTCATGGGGGGGACCTGCAAACAAGCAGATAATCACACACACACACACAAACAAGGCACAGTTACAGTTGTTGGGGATGCACAGTGCTTGTGGGTAAGCTGTATATGTAAATAAATGATTAAAACTATGAAAATTGCTTCCATGGAGATATCTTTAAGGTATCGAGAAGGGAGTGGCTGTTCTGCCTAGGCGTGGATCCAGGAAGGATTCCAAGAGGGGGTCATTTGGGCAGATTCCTGTGAGATCCTTGGAGCCCCCTGCATAGAAAGAGGGGTGTGAATATGCTGTGCAAGCCATGATGAGGAATATGAAACAGCATAGTGAGTTCCAGGATCAATTCAGGCCAGACTGTGGAAAACTGCTGTCTGAGCTGATGTTGGCTTATCTGACTAAAGGTTTTGAATTCTTTAATTCTTTTGTGCAATGTTTAGCCATAGGTGATGAGGCTTTTCTGAGGCCCAGTGAGCTAGCGTTGATTTTAAAAAAAAAAATCAGAGGGGGCCCCTCAATGCCTGGTTGAGTGTCTTGCCTGAGGTCAGCGTTTAAATATTTACTGAGGAGATGAAGATGTGATGGTTGTCTCGGAGCTCCAGAGATGTCCTCTCATGGATCCCTAGACCCTGGGGTAGGGACACTGCATGCCCCGTGGCACCAGTGTGCAGAGGAAGCAGTTTTCAGGATCTGCTGTATCAAGGTTCTGTGGTCTACACTAGAGCAGCTGCCCAGGGGCCTGCCTTCCCAGCTAACAAGCCGCTCGGCTGAGAAGTGGAGGGGTGGGTCCATTCCCATTGAGTACCGTCTGTGAAATGGTACCCTTTCGGTAATTACAAAAGTATTTTTGATGGCGTATGTTAAGAATGTGATTACATTATCTGTGGTCAGGGAGACAAAGGACGGTGCTTTTTTTGTTTACTTTCCGTCACCCGTTGAGTTGGGTGACATTGCCCTTGACCCCAGACTGTGCTTTCTCTCTGCCTTGTCCCAGACCCTGTTCCCAGATGAGCCATGTTCAGCTGGAGCTCATGGATACGATGGCTTGGTTGAGTTTTCATTTCCTGTATGTTCTTTTCTCTGGGGGCTAAGTCATATCCAGCCTGCACACAAGAAGACATCATTCAGGGGAAAGCACCTCTCCACCCGCAGCCTGTGATCTGACTGCCCCACAGCCTGTGATCTGTTTTCTGCATTCCTTACCAAGGCCCTTTGCTTAGTATCATGTCGTTTTCTTGCCATATTCCTTAGTCTTTGCCTTCTAATTATTCCAAAGTGACATTCAGAGGCTTTCACATCTGCTAGGACAGGGTTTTGTTCTCTTGTCAAATCTTAAAACCAGAAAAGCAGCAGCAGCATAAGGCAACTGGAAGAAAAGCAGAAAAGGTAACTGGAAAACTGCATATTTTTTAATATTAAAGGGACATAATCGATTCAAGTGGCTTCCTGCTGAGACCTAAGAAGAAAAAAGTCCCTAAGTTTTTAACCTTTCCTTCCCTTTCTTTTCTGGTACTTGCTCTCCCCACCTCCTTTAAGCTTTTCTATTGTGGCAAATTTTAAACAAATATGGAAGAGGAGAGAATTTATAATGAATCTGCAAGTACCAGCTTCAATAATGGTCAACTTTGGTGCATCTTGACTCTTTGTAAGTGACCCCATGGACTGTAGCCCACGGACTCCTCTGACTGTGGAATCCTCCAGGCAAGAAAGAATACTGAAGTGGGTGGCTAGTCCCTTCTCCTGGGGATCTTCCTGACCCAGGGATTGAACCCTGGTCGCCTGCTTTGCAGGCAGTTTGTTTACTGTCTGAGCTACCAGGGAAGCCCATTACCCACCTATCTGTCTTTAATTATTTTAAAACAAATGTTAACACCACACATTCTATCATTTAATCTATGAATACTGTAGTTACATGTTACTAAAAGATGAAGACTTTGTAAAATCATCATACTTTCATTACCACACCTAATAATTCCTTCATGTCATCAAAAAATTATTTGATATTAAAATTTTCCTGAATATCCAAAAATGTTTTAACCCTGTGTTTTAATCAGGACCCATTGCAATTGTTGATAGATCTCTTAAATTTCTTTACATCTATAGGTGTTCTTTCTATCTCTTTCTCTTTTTTTTCCTTGCAGTTTATTTATTGAAGAAACTGGCTCTTTAGTTCTCTTTAGTTTCACATAGTGTAGATTCTGCTTATCATGTCCTTAGAGATTGTTGTTTTTTGTTTTTTGTTTTTTTTTTTAGAGATTGTTTTAACATGTTCCTCACTCCTCTGTGTTTCCTGTAAATTGATGCTGAATCTAGAGCTTTGTTCAGGATATAGATTCAGTTTTCTGGGAAGCATGCTTAATAGGTAGTGGTATGAACTTATTCCGGGTGTATAATGTTTAATTATCTCTTCATGATGGTTGGTTGAGTTTTCAAATGTGTTAGGTATTTAAGAGGGTTCTGGCCCTTTAATGTTCACCTGGGCCCAAGTGAAGGTCTTGAGAAAGTGGGGAAATGAAAGAATGTGGTGTGCTCAGGAGTTCCTTCTCTGTCCAAGTCTGACGATGCAGGTGGCTCTTAAAGGTTCTCTGTCCCCGAACCATTGGTTCCTGCAGCGCTGGGAGATGAATCAACAGGATTTGGTGGAGAGCACTGCCTGTCGTATGTTTCTTGTGGTCATAAAAGACTCTGTTCACTTAAGAAATGTTAAGAAAGGACAGGATCAGATTCTTTGGAAGTTATTTTTGTGTCTGGAGGTGTTTCTTGGTTTGGCTGCACCAGCCACCTGTGCTGCTGTTCTCTAGGAGAGCATTTCAGCTCATGTGTAAGGTGATCCTTCTCTTCCCCCAGGATCTCATCTTGCCCAATGGCGGGACTCCGGCAGGCACTGTGAGCCCAGCTTCTTCATCGTCCCTGCTCAACAGACTGCAGCTTGATGATGACATGGATGGTGAGACCAGAGACCTCTTTGTCACGGTTGATGACCCTAAGAAGCACGTCTGTACGATGGAGACCTACATCACGTACAGGATCACCACCAAAGTAGGTCCCTTTGTTCTCTCCCATCTGGTGTGCCCTGTCTTGGAGAAGTGGTCCTCCCGCCGTGATTCCTGCCTTCTCCTTTTCCCTCCGTCTGCGCGACTGTGTTCACCTTTATCACAGTTGTGGGTACAGCTCTTTCGGAGAGTGGGTGTATTCAGATTTAAAAGGGTTATATGTGAGTTTTTTCTTTTATCTTAAAATGCATGAGAAACTGTGACTCCTGTCTTTCAAATTTAGTCCTAGAAAGTAAGACACTTACTTTCTATGGTGATAGTGTTTAACATGTTGATATCTCATTACTTTCTCTCTGTCTCTCTCTCTTTTTTTTTTTTGCTGCACTGTGTAACATGTAGGATCTTAGTTCCCCAAACAGGGATTGAACCTGAGCCCCCTGGGCTGCCAGGGAAGTCCCAGAATCTCCTTAAATCTATGAGTCATTGTATCAACCTGAAGCTCTGTGATGAGACCATGATTTTAATCTGGTGTCATTAGACTTGATATCAAAAAAGGATGGGAACTAATATTTACTGACTTTCTGCCATGTGCCACTGTGTTACATGTGCCTGGGCTTTTCTGCACTGGTTGACATCTGAAAATTTGTGTGTGTGTACATGCACATGTGCTAACACAGTTTTCCCCCATCTCTTCTGCCACTCGGTAATATTCCTCAGCGTCGCTAGGTGCTTCGATGTGTATTATGTCCTCGGAGGTCCTAGGTTGATACGTGTATTCCCATGAATCATTTCTAGTTACTTATTTTTTTCCCCTTGTTGTTGTTCAATTGCCAAGTCATGTCTGACTCTTCGAGACCCCATGATCTGTAGCCAACCAGGCTCCTCTGTCCATCCCAGGCAAGAATATTGGAGTGGGTTGCCATTTCCTTCTCCAGGGGATCTTCCCCACCCAGGGATCGAACCTGCGTCTCCTACATTGCAGGTGGGTTCTTTACCACTGAGCCACCAGGGAAGCCCTGGAAAAACCAGAACTTTGACTATATGTACCTCTGTCGGCATTTTTCACCCTGGGGTCAACTTATTTTTTGGCCTGTAGTCAGTGAAATGCAAAACCTGGTTTTCTTGAATTTGTGCTCTAAACAGCTGAATGACAAGGGGCCCCCCTTGCTGGCACAGCAGTGCTCGCCTGTCCTGACGCTTCCCCGCCCCTCTGTCCCCCACCTGCAGTGTGCCTCCCGTCGTCAGGTTCTCGGGCTGACGCGGTCCTGCAGCTCACCACGCTCTCTCTCCTCTGCCTCCTCTCTGCCCTCCCGTGGCCCCTTTCTCTGTTGTTCTCTTACTTCTGTTTTCCTGGGGTTATTTTATTTTCTCTTAAATTAAGATTATCTCAGGATAATCTCTTCCAAGTTCCAGTCCCACATTTTCCCTGGGCTTCAAGGACAACACCTCAAGGCTGAGCTTGTTGTGAGGATCAGTTCTTGCTTCTTACTGTGAATTCCACCTCTGACCTCAAACCAGAATCCTGTTCTTCTCCTGTTTCAAATAGTGACACCAGGTTTAATACCTTGGTGATTTATCTGGAGCCTTCTTTCTGAGTGTTGTATAGAAAGGATGCTTGAGGTGAGTGAAGTGAAGTCGCTCAGTCGTGTCCGACTCTTTGCGACCCCATGGACTGCAGCCCACCAGGCTCCTCCGTCCATGAGATTTTCCAGGCAAGAGTACTGGAGTGGGGATGCTTAGGGATATGTGAAAAGGAGAAAAGGAAGGCTATATCCATCTGAATGCAGAGTTCCAAAGAATAGCAAGGAGAGATAAGATAGCCTTCCTCAGTGATCAATGCAAAGATATAGAGGAAAACAATAGAATGGGAAAGACTAGAGGTCTCTTAAAGAAAATTAGAGATACTAAGGGAACATTTCATGCGGAAGATGGGCACAATAAAGGACAGGAACGGTATGGTCCTTACAGCAGAAGATATTAAGAAGAGGTACAAGAATACACAGAAGAACTATATAAAAAAGATCTTTATAACTCAGAAAATCATGATGGTGTCATCACTCACCCAGAGCCAGTATGAAGTCAAGTGGGCCTTAGGAAGCATCACTGCAAACAAAGTTAGTGGAGGTGATGGAATTCCAGTTGAGCTATTTCAAATCCTAAAAGATGATGCTGTGAAAGTGCTGCACTCAATATGCCAGCAAATTTGGAAAACTCAGCAGTGGCCACAGGACTAGAAAATTCCAGTTTTCATTCCAATCCCAAAGAAAGGAAATGCCAAAGAATGTTCAAACTACTGCACAATTGCACTCATCTCACATGCTGGCAAGAAAGAAAGAAAGAAAGAGGTAAGGAAAGGAAGGGAAGGAAGGAAAGAAAAAAAAAGAAAGAAAGTGAAGTCGCTCAGGTGTGTCCAATGCTTTGCAACCCCATGGACTGTAGCCCACCAGGCTCCTCTGTCCATGGGATTTTCCAGGCAAGAGTACTGGAGTGTGTTGCCATTTCCTTCTCCAGGGGATCTTCCCGACCTCGGGATTGAACCCGGGTCTCCCGCATTGTAGACGGACTCTTTACAGTCTGAGTCACCAGGGGAGCCCACATGCTAGTAAAGTAATGCTCAAAATCCTCCAAGCCAGGCTTCAGCAGTCCGTGAACTGATAACTTCCAGATGTTCAAGCTGGATTTAGAAAAGGCAGAGGAACCAGAGATTAAATTGCCAACATCCATTGAATCATAGGAAAAGCAGGAGAATTAAAAAAAAAAAATCTACTTCTGCTTTGTTGCCTATGCTAAAGCCTTTAACTGTGTGGATTACAACAATCTGTGGAAAATTCTTAAAGAGATGGAAAACCAGACCACCATACCTGCCTCCTGAGAAACCTGTATGCAGGTCAAGTAGCAACAGATAGAACTGGACATGGAACAACCAACTGGTTCCAAATTGGGAAAGGAGTACGTCAAGGCTGTATATTGTCACCCGGCTTATTTATGCAGAGTGCATCATGCAAAATGGTGGGCTGGATGAAGTACAAGCTGGATTCAAAATTGCCAGGAAAAATACCAATAACCTCAGATATGCAAATGACACCACCCTTATGGCAGAAAGTGAAGAGGAACTAAAGAGCCTCTTAATGAAAGTGAAAGAGGAGGGTGAAAAAATTGGCTTAAAACTCCACGTTTAAAAAGATCATGCTCAGATCATGGCATCTGGTCCCATCACTTTATGGCAAATAGATGGGGAAACAATGCCAGTGACAGATTTTATTTTCTTGGGCTTCAAAATCACTGCAGATGGTGACTGCAGCCATGAAATTCAAAGACGCTTGCTCCTTGGAAGAAAAGCTTTGACTAACCTAGACAGCATTTCAAAAAGCAGAGACATTACTTTGTCGACAAAGGTCCATCTAGTCAAAGCTATGGTTTTTCCAGTAGTCATGTATGGATGTGAGAGTTGGCCCGTAAAGAAGGCTGAGCGCTGAAGAATTGATGCTTTTGAACCGTAGTGTTGGAGAAGACTCTTGAGAGTCCCTTAGACTGCAAAGAGATCATCAAATCAGTCAATCCTTAAGGAAATCAGTCCTGAATATTCGTTGGAAGGACTGATGCTAAAGCTGAAACTCCAATACTTTGGCTACCTGATGTGAAGAACTAACTTATTGGAAAAGACTGATGCTGGGAAAGATTGAAGGCAGGAGGAGAAGGGGACGACAGAGGATGAGATGGTTGGATGGCATCACCGTATCGATGGACATGAGTTTGAGCAAGCTCCGGGTGTTGGTGATGGACAGGGAGGCCTGGCGTGCTGCGGTTCATGGGGTTGCAAAGAGTCGGACACGACTGAGTGACTGAACTGCATGAACTGAGGGATGTTTGGGGCTGAGAGGGGACAGATGGCAACACAGGTTCCCAAACACCTGCTCTTGTCCGGGACCCCCACTCCTGCTGAGATTATCAAGCAGAGTTAATGGTCCGAGGATGAGGTTGTACAAATACTTTATTGCTTTGGCTACCAGGCCTAGTTCAGATTTCTGATGACAAAAACTGGCCAAAGTACAGAGTTGCTTTTCCTGAGCTCGGATGAACCTATGGCTGGGAGCCAAAGCAGGCAAAGTGTTCCCCACCCAGGTCTAAGTCATGGGTATCTTATCTCTCCATTTGTGGAGAGTAGCCTTCTCAGGGACGGCAGATCCTAGCAGTTTTCTCTGCAATCTCTAGAAGATAACATCATCATAATAGAGAACTACTGAGCATTTCCCACATGCTGTACTTTTTTTTTTTTTCAGTTGGAACCCTTCAAATTTTATATAACTAATATGTGCTCATTACAGAGAAATTAAAAAACTCAAGTAAGTTAAAACAATAAAATAAAAAAACAGAAGCTCAGCAGCCAGAAATAATAATTTGGAATTTTCTGAACTATTTGTCTCTATCCATTCACAAAAATGAGTATTTTGCAAGTGGCCAATTCACTTAGTATGTTGCAAATGTCTTTCTCTGCTGGTAAATGCCAGTGAGCACACTTTTATGCTGTCATTTCTAAGAGTGCAGCAGTATTCCATTCTGTGGATGAGCTGTCATTTATTTTGCGCTAAGTGCCTTAAATAGATCATCAGTTAATCCTCAAGGAAGTAGGTACTGATAGTATTCTTACTTCTGCAAATGAGGAACCTAAGACAGTGATATTGAGAAAATTGCTCAAACACGTGCAACTAACATGTGTTAAAACTTAAACCCAGATCTGTCTTGTGCTGTGCTTTCAAAAGTGAAGTCGCTCAGTCGTGTCCGACTCTTTGTGGCCCTATGGACCGTGGCCTACCAGACTCCTCCATCCATGGGATTTTCCAGGCAAGAATACTGGGGTGGGTTGCCATTTCCTTCTCCAGGAGATCTTCCAAAGCCAGGGATTGAACCTGGGTCTCCCGAATTGTAGGCAGACGCTTTACCGTCTGAGCCACCAGGGAAGTCCATGCTTTCAAAAAGACATGCTTTTCCAGAAAGTTCCACCCCCACCCCGCCAGCACTGTGGTGTCTGCTACCATGGCCTGACTGTTTAAAATTGATGATGAAGTGCAGGTACATTGGGTGTTAGAAATAGAGAGGTGCCTGCTGCTCCCTTTAGAAGCCATCCTCTTCTTGACTGTTATCCCATCACCAGATAGACATCACTAAACTTTTTTGTCGTTCAGTTGCTAAGTCATGGCCTACTCTTTGCGACTTCATGGACTGCCAGTAGGCCAGTCTCCTTGTCCTTCACTGTCTCCCAGAGTTTGCTCAAATTCATGTCCGTTGAGTCGGTGATGCTCTCCAACCTTTCATCCTCTCTCACCCGCTTTTCCTTTTGCCTTCAGTCTTTCCCAGCATCAGGGTCTTTTCTGATGAATTGGCTCTTCCCATCAGGTGGGCCAAAGTATTGGAGCTTCAGCATCATCAGTCCTTTCAATGAATTATTCAGGACTGATTTCCTTTAGGATGGACTGGTTTGATCTCTTTGCAGTCCAAGGGACTCTCAAGAGTCTTCTCCAGCACCACAGTTCAAAAGCTTCAGTTCTTTGGCACTCAACCTTCTTTATGGTCCAACTCTCACATCCGTACATGACTACTGGAAAAGCCATAACTTTGATTATACGGACCTTTGTCAGTGAAGTGTTGTCTCTGCTTTTTAATACGCTGTCTAGGTTTGTTATAACTTTCCCTTCAAAGAGCAAGCATCTTTTAATTTCATGGCTATAGTCACAATCTGCAGTGATTTTGGAGCCCAAGGCTTATGCCCCAATTAATTCCTGTCTTCAAATGCCTCAGTGGTCAACAGAGGCTAAATGCTGCCGAGGTCAAGTTATATATAAGGATTACAAAGTGAGTGTTAGATTTAATGACGAGAAGGCTGTAGATGACTAGGGTGAGAGCAGTTTCGCTGCAGTGGTACAACACCCCGTTTGCGATGAAAGTCAACAGGAGAAAGACCAGTGGCTGCAGTGGGCTTGTGGCTTTGAGGGGAGAGGCATTTTGTTAGGATGGAAGAGACTTGTACAAGTGCCGCGTGGCCAGTGTTGGTAGAGAAGAACTGGGTCAGAGGTTGGAGGTAAGGATGGAAGCCACTGAGGAGGAGGGAGGAAAGAGTCCTGAGCAGAATTGGGGGAAGGAACAGCCTCCGATGAGGGAGGCCTACTTTTCCCATTGTTTCTGGAGGAAAAACGGAAGTAGGAGTTTTTTGTGGCAGGAAGTTGAGGGATGCTTTGCTTATATCTGCAGTTTTCCCATGAAGAGATGACCAAGTCTTTACAAAGAATGAAGGGGGAGGTTTTGAAGTGGGACTTAGAAGCTTTCAAAACTTTGCATTCATTCATGAGAAATGGGGAAGAGAATTGACTAAGCAAGTATCCAGAGATTGCTTGGCAGTGTTGCGGGTCCAGTTGTAGAATTTATGGTTTCAGTGTGTTTCCCTGGTTTTGTTTTTCCTCCAGACAGTGGCTAAGTCTGGAAAAGCAGGCAGTAGGTGGTTGCATTTTTGCCGGAGCTGCATGAATGATGGGCTTCCCAGATGGCGCTAGTGGTAAAGAACCTGCTTGCCAGTGCAGGAGACATAAGAGACACATGTTCAATCCCTGGGTTGGGAAGATCCCCTGGAGGAGGGCATGGCAACCCACTCCAGTATTCTTGCCTGGAGAATCCCATGAATAGAGGACCCTGGAGGGCCACAGTCCATAGGGTCGCAAAGAGTCAGACAGGACTGAAGCGACTTGGCATGCACACATGAATGGCAGCTTAGAAGGGGCATTCAGGCTATCGGCAGGTGAGAGGTTGAAGTGATTCATCGTGGAACTGACGGCTGAATGAGGAAGAAAGTGAAGACAGGAGTGGATGGATTGTCAGGAACTGCAGATCCCGAGGCTGAGTAAGCAGGGGTACTGGGAAATGGAAGAGTCTGGAGGTGCCAGTTAGCAAGGGAGATGTCTGAACTTCAGCGTGACGGCAACATCTGTGGAGAGGCCGTGGGCACGGGGTGAGGTGCTGTTGGCTTAGAGGTGAGTGTTGTGTGTGGGAGCAGCTGGGTCTTGAGGGCAGCCCAGTTGTGAAGCCCGAGAAGCTGTACCGTCAGGGAGTCAGGAGAAGGGCCGGAGTGTCCGCGGGTGACAGCGTGAGGAGAGGCAGAGAGGGCTGTGTCCTGACGGCGTGAGCCTCTCAAGGACTTCCGGCGGCCGTGGAGGACTGTGGGAGGCGTGAGCCGGCTGTCACCAGCGGCTCTCGGTCTTGCCCTCAGAGGTCTGTGAGATGTGAGGACGCCTGTAGCCTTCCACCCGATGGCACAGCAAGGTGGAGGGCGGGGTGTGTTCTCGGGGGAGAGCCGGCTCTCAGGATCTGAGCAGGTCAGGGAACTGCAGAACGTTATGACTTATGGAACAGGAGTCCCAGGGAGCTAGGTGGGAAGGTCTGAGGAGGAGGTAAATGGAAGCTCAGGTCAGAGGGAGGCGGCCAGAAGCCTCTTCAGGTGTTTCAGGTGTGCTGAGCGCCGCGGGGCTTTGAAGCAGAATGAGATGCTGCTGCTGCTGCTGCTAAGTCACTTCAGTCGTGTCCGACTCTGTGCGACCCCATAGACGGCAGCCCACCAGGCTCCCCCGTCCCTGGGATTCTCCAGGCAAGAACACCGGAGTGGGTTTCCATTTCCTTCTCCAATGCATGAAAGTGAAGTTGCTCAGTCATGTCCGACTCCCAGCGACCCCATGGACTGCAGCCCACCAGGCTCCTCCGTCCGTGGGCTTTTCCAGGCAAGAGGACTGGAGTGGGTTGCCATTGCCTTCTCTGAGAATGAGATGAGCTGGCTACCATTTGATAAGGGAAGAGGTCCTTTCTACGGGGAGGGAGTCACTCAGGCTTCTTAAGATCCAGCTGTGGCCTAGATGGATGGCATTTATTACAAAAGACTGCATCTCTCTAGAGTGAAAGGACTGTAAATTTTGAATTTAATGAAAATTCTTGGGAGAGATGGGCCCACAGCCACTGGGCCCATCAGCCCCTAGGGAATAAAGAGGCATTCTTTAGTGGGAAGGTGAGGCCCAGGGGACTGGGTGAGCTCCCGGGTGATGATTTTACTGTGGCTCTGTTTTTGGTCTTCCAGAGTTAACAAAATGGGGTGGAGATGCTTAAGAATGACCAAGGAGATATTCGTAGGGTGCAATGGTGAAAATGGATATTCTTCATTGCCATGTTTGTGCTCGGTTGCCTGTTTGTAGATCTGACTTTAGGTGTGTACACATGATCTTGTGATCTTTGTGGAACATTCTAGACTGTGGAACACAGTAAGGTATGAAGTGGTCGCCTCTCATGGAATTGTGGGTGTACACTTCCTTTTTCATTGTTTTGTTGACTACAGATACTAGAAAATAGAGATAAACATTTATTAGTACTTTATCCTTCTTTCTAAGTTAGACCCTGAATTTCACAGAGGAAAATTTTACTACAGACTCAGAGTTGGGGTTTTATTGACCTGCACATTTTACGAGCACTGAGTGTCTTATAACAGACTAGATTTCCCTCCAGAAATTCACAGTGATGTCTGTGGCCCAGTTTTAAGAAGCATGCAGAATTCCAAGGTGAGGGCGTGTTGCTAGCCTCGTTCTCAGCTCTACTTTTTCTTTCTGTCCTTATTTTTCCTTTATCTTGCTCACCTACTTCTAATTTATGTCACTTGATCATATTCCAAGTATCACTATATCTTTTCTAGAACAAGAAGTGGTAAAGATAAGTAAAATAAATATTGGGTCAGCAAGTGTGAGCATCCTTTCTGTTTTATGATGATTATTATTCTTTTGTGTGTTACTGCTTTCCAAAGCATCAAACAAGTTTTACTGATTTCTTAAGTCCTCTGTTCTTAAGTGAGTTATTATTTAAAATGAGCAGGTTTGTTTGTGACTATTAAAGTATTATACAAGAATATTAGAAAATTTGGAAATAAAGTTGAATGTAAAATAGATAATTGTCATTATCAGTTCTAGATTTGTCTTCTAACTTTTTATGTCCAAAATTTTAATACCAAAGAAATCATATACAATTTCGTATCTTGCTTTTTTTCTTAAAACTATATTGAAACTATATTTTTGTTGTTAAAAATGTCTTGTAGGCATGATTACTGATAACTGTAGAATAATTATACCATAATTTCCTTGACCATTTTTTTTTATTGTTGGATATTTAGGTTCTTTGAGTTTATTTTAAATAATATTGCAGTGAACATCATTATACAAATATCTTTCCCACAATTTTAAAAAGTATTTTCTAATGAAGAGTCCTAGACATAGAATAGTAGCAATTAAAGACAAATATATAAAGGAGCTTCCCAGGTGGCACAGTGGTAAAGAATTTGCCTGCCAATACGGGAGACGCAGGAGATGTGAGTTCAGTTCCTGGGTGAGGAAGATCCCCTGGGGTAGGAAATGGCAACCTGCTCCAGTATTCTTGCCTGGAAAATTCCATGGACAGAGGAGCCTGGTGGGCTGTACAGTCCATGGGTTTGCAAAGGCTCGGACATGACTGACTGATTGAACACAAACACACACACAGGCCACAAATAAAGGAGATAATTCAGGCAGATATTTTTTAAAGCTTACAATGAGGATAGCCTTCTTACCAGTGACACTAAAAGTAGCAACCCTAAAGGGGAAAAAATGGATAAATTAGACTATTTAACAATTTAAAAAATTCCGTGTAGTAAAAGCCATTTGGCAATTATGATAGGTTAAGTGGCTCTAAAGTATTTTCATAAATGGAAAAGACTAGACTCACAAATTAAAAATAAACTTCTCTAGCAAAAGAAGAAAAATGTATAGCCAACAAGTATTCTAAAGGATATTCAATTGAAACAGTCATTAAGTAAACAAAACAGATAAACTATTTTCAGTTATAATTCCATCAAAGATAACCACTATTGAGAATATATGGTTAGAAAATATATTGGTCTATATCTGGAAATAGTTTGTTGATTAAAAATTAGTATGCTCTTTCATATTTACTGTTTCATAATTTCAAGAGAATTATCAAACAGTTGCTGAGTGATGTTTACTGTAATGATCTATTGATTGAAAAATTGGAAATAACCTAAATGGTTATTTGGTTTAATTATGATATATCCATGTGGATTAAAGATGATTATGTAGGTCTGAACTTATTGGTATAGAAAGATATCCAAGATGTATTAAAGAGATAGAGAAAATATAAGTGACTATGCATAGAAAAAAACATGGAAACCATAATATAATTGCATTTTTCTCTGTTTAGAGGGGTTATGGTTTTTATTTTATAATTCTTTAATTTTCCTGAAGTTTTAAATGTGTCTAGTCTAAATAAGAAGGAAAAACAAACAAACAAAAAAAAACCAAAAGCAATTGCCTGAAAGTAAAATTGGTTACAGCAGAAATAAAACTTGTATTTCATCATACATACTGCTTTTTGTGGTTATCAAAGACTGATTTCAAAGTTAGAGTAGAAATGTTACATAGACTGTAATTCAGTGAAATGGTTTTGCAAACTATAATAAAGAGGAGCAACCAGTTGATACCATGTACCACTTAGGAGGGCAGAAAGCAGAGCCCTCTTACCAGTTCTGTTTACAATGAAAATGAGTTGCATTAATTTGTCATCTTTCGAAAGCTACTTCTCATGAGCCCATAATCATTGGCAAGTCCCCAGACAGAGGCTGTTGGGGGCGCTCTGCAGGGTCTTGAAGAACTTCCATTCCAACTGCTTCCCTCCCGTTGAGGGAGCCGAAGCTCTGGGAGCCTTGGTGCTGTCCCAGAGCCGCCGGGACTGCTCCTGCCCCTGGCCTTGTTGTCACTCTTCCTGTTGTTGTTCAGTCATGTCCAGCTCTTTGTGACCCCTGGACTGAAGCACACCAGGCTCCTCTATCCTCCACTATCTCCCCGAGTTTGTTCAAACTCATGTCCTTTGAGTCAATGATGCCATCCAACCATCTTGCCCTCTGCCGCCCCTTCTCCTTTTGCCTTCATTCTTTCCCAGCATCAGGGTCTTTTCCAATGAGTTGGCTCTTCACATCAAAGTGCCAGGCTACTGCCCATCTTTCTGTCACCGTTGTGCCTAAAGATTCATAAATAGTGATTTAGATTTAAGTTTTTTCTTTCTCCTCTCTCTCTCTCTAGTTCTACAACACTAATTCCTTCCGGGAATCTTCTGATAAACCATAAATGCCTAAGTTAAACAAATGTGCCCATGTTTGCCACCCTTACCTCTGCTTCACAGGGGAAGGTTGTGTTTCATGGGCATCACTGGTGTGCAGAACTTTGAAAAGGGGAAAAGAGGCAGAAAGAGTAAGTTGGGGTTTAGTCCAAAATCGAGTCCTTTGGCTTCACAGTTTTGCTCAGTCTGTGAGCCTGGCTTCTGGGGAGGATGAAATCATAATTTTTGATGCCAGAACTGTTCACTGGCTGCTTCTGTGATGGATGACTCTTGTTTATTTGTTTTGGAGATTTTTTGGTGCCATGGATTAAAACAGACTTTTGATGTGAAAGATTTCAATAAATTTGAAAAAGATAGCTCGAGCCATTTTTATTTTGTGCTTTAAATTCTGAGAACTATGACTGTCATATAGTCAGTACCCTCATAGGGAAAAGCGATGTATCTGAGACATAATTTTGGTTTGGACTAATTAATGTATAACAATCTTGCTTTGATATAAATTCATTTTATTTAGTATTGGTTTTTGTTGTTAAGTGTTGAAATCACATTTCAGAAACCTTAAGTTCGGGGAAGGGGATGTGATTAATATTTTTTCTGCCATACAATGATATTTTAGTATTGTTTCCTTCTAGATTAAAAAAATCATCTAAAATGCAATATAATTTCAGGCTTATGGTCCTGGTAGGATATGGCAGAGTAGGTGAAACCTTTTCTGTTTTCATCTAATCTGGTTCCTAAATGAGCAGGTAATCTGTTATCTCTACTTTTTGTTTTTCCTCTGCCTTTGGCAAAACTTGTCAGCATATTTAGCAGAAGGTGGAAACATATATATTTTTTTAACAGAGTCACAGATTTGGATTCAGTAAGCAAGATTCTAAGTGGAATTACGCTGTGTGTGTGTGTGTGTGTGAGTCACTCAGTCGTGTCCGACTCCTTTTGACCCCATGGACTGTAGCCCGCCAGGCTCCTCTGTCCATGGAATTCTCCAGGCAAGAATACTGGAGTAGGTTGCCATTTTCTTCTCCAGGGATCTACTAAAAGAAGATTTCAAAGTTAAGCTTGGAGAAGATGAATCAAATGTTTTCTAAACACAATTCTGGGGGATAGTTCCATTTCCTGAGGGAGGGGAATGAAATCTCAACATTTTCCGTATAGATCCCTGAAATGTTTAACTGGACCCCACGCCTAGACTCGTCATTCCATCCTGGTAAGCCCTGCCATGTGGCTAGCGTGTTAGGTGGAAGAAAGTGTGTTCTAACAGCCCAGTTAGGTTATCCAGAAAGAGCTTTTTTCCTTCCCTTCTGCCAAGACAGCTGCTTTTTCCTTACCCTGATTGTCTTCTGCTCTTCTCATCTACAGAGTACTCGGGTGGAGTTTGACCTGCCAGAATATTCTGTCCGTCGAAGATACCAGGATTTTGACTGGTTGAGGAACAAACTGGAAGAATCCCAGCCCACTCATCTCATTCCCGTAGGTACTAAGTCAGTACAGCTTGTTACTCACTTTTCCTTCTTTCTCTTTCCTGTCCACTAAACTCTCACCCCTCAAATTATGGGCCAACACTGCCTTATATTTTATATCAAATCCACTCATCAACTGTTCATTTTGTGGATGCTGTATAATTAGTTCACATTTTGGGTTTTGACTTCTGATCTGCTATGCAGTATGCTGGTTTCTTGGGTGGAGTGGGGTAGATTTTCATATTCCTTGTGACAAGGAGATTTATTTTTTTTTTAGGTATGGAGAGTCCTAGTTCTCATTTGCTGCCGCCTCAAAGGCTGGCTGTTTCACCCTTCCTAGATACAGTTCTGAGGTTTGGAGAGCTGCCACCAGGTGGAGAAAGATGCCTCAGATTACAGCTGGCCGGGCTTTCTTTAGACGTGGGTAGTTCAGGGAGCAGGAATCTAGCACACAACCCATCAACCATAGCTTTTCCTTTAAAACAACAAACCCAAAGCCGTCTAACTCTATTTACTGAAGAAGCACACTACTCATCTGTTACTTTCAGTTCAGTTCAGTTGCACATTAAAAAAAAAAAAACTAGAGCAAATAAAATTTAAAAGCCTACTTAAAATCAGCATACGTGTGGAGTACTTCTCTGACTACTTTCTTTTTGAAGTATAAATAACTATTTAGATCCTAGATGTTTCTTGAGCTTTGGGGCTTTAGGGAAATTGGGGTCATGAAACACTTCAGCAGGGCTTTATCTTTGAGTAAAAACCTTGGCTGGGTGACTTCTCAGCACTGCCTACTGCATCTTCCAGTCATCCCCTCATGGTTGGAAGAGGCTGACTATGCTGTGAATACTGGCGGTTTTCTTAATTTTCAAGCAGAAGTGGCCATGTTGCTAGTGCTGTGATGAGAATAAACCCCACCCCCCATCCCCCACTCCCATTCTCTCTGCTCTTGAAGTCTAAAGTTTTCCTTTTCCTTCTGATCACTTAAAGACATGCCGAAAGAAAAAAAAAAAAAAGCCTATAGTTTGTAAGCAGTTGAAACTATTCCTTAAAAATAATAATTTGGCAAAATTGGCGGCTAGTGAATTTTTTTAAATAGACTTTTATTTTAGAACGGTTTCAGATTTACAGAATTATTGAGAAGACAGTACAGTGAGCTCTCATAGGCTTCACAGCCAGTTTTGCTTATTATTAACATTTTCTGTTAGCGTGGCACGTTGGTCACAGATAACGAACCAGTACCACGTTACATTTAGTTATCGTATTTCCTTAGTCCCAGGCCGTTCTTGGTTGTGACGGTTTCTCAGGCTTTCCTGGTTTGGGATGACCTGGATAGCTTTGAGGAGTACTGGCCAGGCATTTTGTGGAATGTCCCTCAGTTGAGATTTGTCTGGTGTTTTCCTCGCAGTTAGCCAGGCGTGAAGTGCCTTGTGGAGGAAAAGCACAGAGGTTAAGTACAATCCTCATTACATCATGTCAAGGGTACATACTATCATTAACGGTATTTATCGCTGTTGATGTCACTCTTGTTCACATCATTGGAGGTAATCTTGTCAGGTTTTCCGCTGTGCAGTTACCCTTTTTTCCTCTCCTCTGGACTGTATTGGAAGAAAGTTGCTCTTTATGTGTGGCTCATACTATGCATAAGGGGAGTTAATGTGCCACCTCCTGCCAACTAGGTGAATTTGAAGTTCCGCACTTAAAGATCAAAAGTTAGACAGCGACACCTGCTGGCAAAACATAGTCGCTTCATGTGTAGACACTGAAGTCAGAATTGAGAGACTGGAAGTCTTCCAGAATGCCCAAAGTGAATTTTTAAGTCTGTATCTTTAACCAGCATCTTTTTTTTTTTTTATTATTATTATTTTTTTCCAGTGGGTTTTGTCATACATTGATATGAATCAGCCATGGATTTACATGTATTCCCAATCCCGATCCCCCCTCCCACCTCCCTCTCCACCCGATTCCTCTGGGTCTTCCCAGTGCACCAGGCCCGAGCACTTGTCTCATGCATCCCACCTTAACCAGCATCTTTAAGTCTGGTTTCCTTTGGTCTGGGTAGAAGCATTGAGTAGAAGGTACTTTTGAAGCATGTAGAGATTTAAATTTCTTCATAAATTCTTAGTGCATATCTGGGGAGGAGAGAGATTCAGTGTAGGAGAGCATCTCTGACTAAACATGAAAGTCAGACTGGAAACAAACGATTTTTTCCCCTCAGAAGTTCATTTTACAGCAGCTTTACTAGGAGGTGATTGTCTGTTATTAATAATCGACTTTGTGTTGGTCCTTTTACCACTCTTGGGACGGTGAGGGGGTTATAAGATGGACAAAGACTCCTATCCAGGAGAGTATATTATCAGAGCGAGACCCAGTAAACACATAACATAATTATTGTTTAAATTTTCATTTCTGTTTTTTTTTTTTTGAAAAGCTTTATTGAGATCTGATTCATATACCTTACAATTCACCCATTTGAAAATACAAGTCAAGAGCTTTTAGTGTATTCATAGAGCCATCAGCAGATCAGTTTTAGAGCCTTTTCATCACCCCTAAAAGAAACCTCT
Organism: Dama dama; assembly: GCF_033118175.1. Taxonomy (NCBI): domain Eukaryota; kingdom Metazoa; phylum Chordata; class Mammalia; order Artiodactyla; family Cervidae; genus Dama; species Dama dama. The sequence goes on along the minus strand of NC_083696.1, from coordinate 10,368,765 downwards.
TACCCCTTGCCTGTTAATTCCAAACCCTGTCTTCCCCAGCGCCTGGCGACCACTACTCTACGTGCTGTCTCTATAGATGGGCCTATTTCTGGACATTTCATATAAGGAGAATCATACGCAATGGTCTTTTGTGACAGGTTTTTTTTTTCATAGCATAATGTTTTCAGGGTTCATTTATGTTCTAGCACGTGTCAGTCAGTACTTTGTTTTTATCGTCAGATGAGCGTCCCTTCTATGGATTTATCACATTTTCTCTGTTTGCTACCTTTGATGGACAGTTGGGTTGTTTTCACTTTTTGGCTGCTGTGAGTAATGCTGCAATGAACGTCCATGTGTAAGTTATTGTGTGGACATATGTTTTCATTTCTCTCGGGTGTACACCTAAGACTGTAATTGCTGAATCATGTTTAACTGTGTATTTAACCTTTTGAGGAACTGCCAGACTGTTTTCCACAGTGGCTGCATCATTTTACGTTCATGCCAGCCGTGTGTGAGGGTTCTCCTTCCTCCACATCTGCTTCAACCCTGGTTATAACCTTCCTTTTTGATAACGGCCACCCTAGTGGGGATGGTTTGGTATCTCTGTCTGGTTTTGATTTGCATTTCCCTGACAGCTAACATCCAACCGTCTGATCCTCGTTCACTCCCTTCTTCTTCTACCTCAGTCTTTCCCAGCATTTCCCAGTTTCCAACATTCCCCGGTCTTTTCCCAGCGAGTCGTCTCTTTGCATCAAGAGGCCAAAGTTTTGGAGCTTCAGCATGAGTGCCCCCAGTGAATATTCAGGGTTGATTTCCTTCGGGATTGACTGCTTTGCTCCTTGCCGTCCAAGTGACTCTCAAGAGTCCTCTCTAGCTCCAAGTTGTCTTTTTATTATTGCATTAAAATGGTTCTTTATATCATCTGGATACTAGTCCCTTCTCAGATATATGATTTGCAAAAGTTTTCTCCCATTTAATGACTTGTCTCTTTATTTTCTTGATGGTACCCTGTGAAGTACAAAGTTTTAAATTTTTAATGAAGTCTGGTTTACCTATTTTACTTTGTGTGTGCTTTTGGTGTTTTAGCTAAGAAACCATTACCTTATCCCAGGTCATAGAGATTTACATCTATGTTGCTCTCTAAAATTTTTATAATTTTAGCTCTTATATTTAGGTCTTTAACCTATTTTGAGTTTGTTTTTGTACAGTTAGTTTTCATTATCCATTGAGTGAAGCTGGATATCTTCCTGTGACTTTACTGGAGGCTGGCATTTCTTTTATGAATTGCCTCTTCATTTTTAAATGTTTTTCCTCATTGTTTTGTGAATACTCTGTATATCTGCAAAGGACATTAACCCAGTTGAGAATATCTATTTTTTCTTTGTTACTTTTTGTCTTCAACTTGACTCTGTAATAGATAATATCCATTCCCTCCCAGCCAAGGTAATTTTTCCCATACAGTTTCTGGCTTTGAAGCTTGTTTCTAACCTAGGATGTTTAAAAAAAAAAAAAAAAAAAAGAGGTTATATATTTTCTTCTATTACTTTTATGTCCTCATGTTTAGTGCTTAAAGCTCGAGTGTATTTTGACGGGAGATGGGAAGATCTTATTTTTTTCAGATGGTGAGTTGTCCCACAACCACTTAGGAGTAGTCAGTCACCTATATCATAGCTCGTATATTAGACTCTGTCATGCATTAGATTTGTATAGTCTTGGGCTGTTTCTGAACCTTCTGGTTCATCGAGCTCTTTAGTGTGGTATCCCTGCTACACTATTGAATTATTATAAGTTTACAGAATGTGTCAGCATCTGGTGGGATAGGTCCCTATCTCTCCCCACAGTATTCTTTGTTTTCCGAGTTTTTCTGGCTATTTGCACATACTTTATTTTTCAAGTGAATTTTAGAACTTTAGTGAATCAGCTGGAAAATTGGGAATGATGGTGGAGAAATGAATTTTTTGGTGTGGTGTTTTTTTTTTTGCCAGTTTAGTCAGCTGTGGTTAAAATTTTGTGAGAATTCCTGAGCTTTCAGAGCCGGCTGCTTATGTTAGGAGCACGGAGATAAAGTCCCCACTTTTTGGAGGGCTTCACTGGAGCCACGTGAAATGGTAGATACACAGCCAGCCAGACTGTGGTTCTGGGGAGGCCCCCAACTTCTTTCATTCGCTTCTTCCTGTTGGCTGCCCTGACGCTTGCCCTATTTTCAGCCCCAGTGGCTCTGAACTTGGTAGCTTCTGGGGTTCTACCAGGGAAACTCAACCCCTTACTTCCTAAGTCAACTGTTGCTTTGCCTGAATAGTATCACAAGATGGTTAATAGTGATGGGTTTTTCTCTCAACCCGCTCTCTTCTGCTTTGTGTCTTTAAAAAATTCTGTCCTATTAACAGTGTCATTATATTCTCTGGTGCTGCAAAAAAAAAAATTTCTCTTTTTATATTGCTTTGCTTGTCTGGAATTTGAAAAGCAGAAAGAATCAGATGGTTTTCAAGTGGCATCCTAAAGCTAGAGGTGTGCAGGATGTGTATGTTTGTCGTCTCCTAGTGGCAGTTCACTTTGTTTTTCTTTGTAATCTGACAGTGGGAGCTGCCAGAGTCTTCACTGTGATGTGGTTTTTGCTTTTTAATTTACATTTTGTCTTAGAAGTTGGCTTTAACACTGCTTCATTAACTAGGGCACAACTCATTACACAGCAGAGAGATTTCATAACTTGATGGGCACAGATTTTGGAAATGAAGCAAATACATTTATTAAAATCTTTAGTTTTTAATTTCACTTGGAAATTTAATGCTTGCTTCAATTTTTATGATGGGAGCTTTTCTAGAAGGCTGCATTTGTGTGTATTATGGACCCATTTATGTTTTGGGTAGCGGTAAACTCATAGGAATTAATAAGGAGAAATTTGTAATGCAGTGTTTGTTTTTCTTAATATGAAATAATCAGTAAAATGTCTAACTTCACTCTTTAGTTGGTTCCTCTTTTTGTACTGTTCAATATATGTGCTTTTAGCTTATCAGGCACGTAAGTTAATAAGTAGTGAATTCACTGGTTGGACCTTGAATTAAATCAGTGACTGTTCTTTATAGGAAGAAATTTTTTTAAATTTTATTGAAGTATAGTTGAGGTACAATATTATATAAATGACAGGTGTACAGTGTAGTGATTCACAGTTTTTAAAGGTTATGCTCCACTTATAGTTACCATGGAATATTGGCTATATTTCCAGTGTTGTACAGTATATTCTTGTAGCTTATTTTACACCTAATAGTTTGTACCTCTTATTCTCCTACTTCTGTAATTGCCTCTCCCCTCTCCCCACTGGTAACTGCTAGCTTGCTCTTTGTATCTGTGAGTCTGTTTCTGTTTTGGTTACAGTCACTAGTTTGTTGTATCTTTTAGATTCCGCATATAAGTGGTGATGATGTTCAGTCTCCCAGTCTTGACTCTTTATGACCCCAGGGACTGCAGCATGCCAGGCCTCTCTCTCCCTCACTGTCTCTCTCTCTTTTTTTTTTTTCCCTCACTGTCTCTTGAAGTTTGCCCAAGTTCATGTCCATTGCAGTGATCCAGCCATCTCGTCCTCTGATGCTGTCTTCTCCTTCTGCCCTCAGTCGTTCCCAGCATCAGGGACTTTTCCGGTGAGTCAGCTGTTAGCATCAGATGACCGAAACACTGGAGTTTCAGCTTCAGCATCAGTCCTTCCAACGAGTATTCAGGGTTGATTTCCCTTAAGATTGACTGGTTTGATCGCTTTGCTGTGCAGGGGAGTCTCAGGAGTCTTTTCCAGCGCCACAGTTCGAAGGCATCAGTTCTTCAGCACTCAGCCTTCTTTACGGTCCAGCTCTCACACCCGTATGTGACCACGGGGTTATAAGTGACATCATACAGTGTTTGTCTTTCTCTGTATGACTTATTTCACTTAGTATAATACCCTCCAAGTCCATCTATGTTGTTTCAGATAGTTAAGATTTCCTTTTAATCTTGATGCTCTTTTATTTGTTCGTTACTTATTTTAGGTTAGGAGCAATATTTTCTGTTAGTTTGATATGAATAGGAAAAATAGTTTTCTGCCACATAGCGGCTATGCAGTAAATATTTGTCAAATTGCATAGAAGAAGCAATTTAAAAAATGACAAGAGGACTTTGGACACATAAAGACTGAGCAGTTGAAATCTTTGTCCAGATTTCCTACCCAGAAACAGTAGCTTTTCTGCAACAATCTACCATACTTTTGTTTCATAGATTATAAAATGCTTTCTTATAAACTAACATGAAGTATGGTATATATGAAAGTGCTTTACCAGAGTCTTTAGTGCTCTAAAATGTAAATGTTTTAAGATTAAACCTTGATATATTTAATAGATTATTGTAGCATTTTGCAAATAGGATTTTTAAAAGCTCCAACATATATATATGCATATACAGTTTTTAAAAAACTTCACTATGGAAAATGTCAAAGTCTGTTCAGTGCAGTGACCCCTCATGTACTCATCACCTAGTTTTAGCACGTATCAACTCATGACCAGTCTTGTTTCATCTCTGTTCCTACCCACGCCCTCATCCCCACACGAGGTGATTTTTTTTTTTCCCCAAAAAAGTGACTTAAACAACATTTTTTTAATCTAATAGTTCTGGAAGTCAAGAGTGCAAAATCAGTCTCCATGGACTAATATCAAGAATACTGGAGTGGGTAGCCTACTCCTTCTCCAGCGGATCTTCTGGACCCAGGAATTGAACCCTGGTCTCCTGCACTGCAGGCGGCTTAGCGGAATAGTTGGTATATTAATATATATGGGGCTGGTATCTCTTCTGAAGTTTCTAGGGGGGAGTTTGTTCTTCCCCTTTCCATCTTCTGGAGGCTGCCTGCATTGCTTGACTCAGGCCCATTCCTCCATCTTCAGAGCCAGTGGCATTACATCTCCTCTCCTCTCTGACATCTGGTTCCATCCTTCAATTTTTTTTTTTAATTAAGATAAAACTCACATAACATAAAATTCACCAAAGTGTATATAATTCAGTGGCTTTTATTATATTCACAGTGTTTTGCAATCACCATCACTATCTAATTTCAAAATATTTTCATCACCCCAGAAAGAAGTCCCATACCCATTAAGTGATCACTTCCAATCCCTTCTTTTTCCCCAACCCAAATATTATGAATAACGCTGCTTGAACGTTTGCTATACAAGTTTTTGTGTGAAAACTTGCTTTCAGTAATTTTGGCTATATACCACAGAATAGAATTGCTCGATCACATGGTAATTCTAAGTTTAAGTTTCTGAGAAACCGCTGAGCTGTTGTGCCAGTGGCTGTACCATTTTACGTTCCTGCCAGCAATGTGTGAGAATTTCCATTTCTCTGTATATGTGCCAACACTCGTGATTTTCCTTTCTTTCCCGCCTTTTATGGCCGTCCTAGTGGATTTGAAATGTTATCCCAGGTGATATTAAAAAAAAAAAACTTTGGCTTAAAACATATATGGAAGTTCTGCTGTTTAGTCCACTTCCTTTTTTGCTTTCTGTCCTCAGAATTTACAAGTTAACACAGATAGTTGGCATTCATTTGACATCTACCATGTGCTGGGAGCAGTGTTGAGCTCTTCACTTGTATTATTTCATTTACGGGGTATAGTCGCCCTCGACTTGACCAGCAGTCCAGATTCATATATGGGCTTCCCTGATAGCTCAGTTGGTAAAGAATCCACCTGCAATGCAGGAGACCTGGGTTCAATTCCTGGGTCCAGAAGATCCGCTGGAGAAGGGATAGGCTACCCACTCCAGTATTCGGGCCTAGAGAATTCCATGGCCTATATAGTTCATGGGGTCACAAAGAGTAGGACACAACTGAGTGACTTTCACTTCAGATTCCTATGCATAAACAACCCAGTAGGTAATTATAAGGGTGAGGAAGAGAGTAGGTGTATTCTCTTAAGGAAGCTTGAAATGGGAAGAAACGTGTTTATGAAGCCACAGACATTTGACGATAAGATTGCTTATTAGAGAAGGAAATTCTGTCTGCAGAAGCATTCACTCCCAGGTTCCTTTAACTAGCAAGCTTCTTTGGTTCATTAAACCATGTTCAAGGTACTAAATCTGAAGAATGGATAACTATTTTCAGAAAGTTGTCTGTTATGTGAAATGAGGCACACCTGACTACTTGTTTGCTCGTTAGACCTTTTCCCTAATTATTCTTCAGCATAAGCAGATGGGAGTATGCTCAGCAGGACTCATGAGATAGAAATATCACTGGATTTGGTAATTAGAAAGTTTTGATAATCTTGAGAAGAGTGGTTTCTGCATTAGGCAGGGATGGGGCAGAGAAATGCAGCCTTGAAGGCAGTATCACAGATGGCTTCATTTTGGGGTAAAGAAAGGTTCGGTTCAGTTCAGTTCAGTCGCTCAGTCGTGTCCGACTCTTTGTGACCCCATGAGTCGCAGCACGCCAGGCCTCCCTGTCCATCACCAACTCCTTAGGGGTGGAGAAATCAAGGGGAAAGAGTGAAAGTAAAGGTAAATGATTCTTTTCAAAAAGGTTGAATGAGACAGGAAGGAGAGTGGAGAAGATATAAGGTTAAGATAGATTTTTTTTTTTTCCCATGGTCAGTAGCAAGAGAACCAACCATGTTTTTGTAGACTCGGAATAGAGCTAGGTGGGATGTTGAAGACGAACAGCAGAAGAGGAGTAACTAACTGCTGACGACAGGTGCAAGGCAGTGAACTGATGGGCGCAGATGAAACAGTTAGCTCTGGGCATGGGGATGTTCTCTAGCAAGCTGAGGCACAGAGGCAAAGCTGGTACCCAGTAGAGTCTTGACTCCTGAGATCAAAAACATATGGTCTTTCCAAAGCTCTTCAGGTTGAGGCTGTTGAGTTCTCTCATACCCAAGTGCTGCTTTCCCAGGAGTGCTGGGATTGCCATTTCCTAGACATTTCAGACATCCTGTGTTATAAAATCTGGGTCGCCTCCTGGCCTTCCCCACTCTTCAGTGCTTAGGGTTCTACTTTTGGGGGCTAAGTTCTTGGTCATGTATCTTATTTCAACATTTATGTATGCATGTGCACGCACTCATGCCCTTAAGGGTTTATAACTTAAAAAAAAATTCTTTATAGACATATTACAGAATTTAAGGAGGTTGCAGACTTAAATGCTTGTTCCATTTTTTTGGTCTCCTCATCAACACTTGTTTCTTCTCCTTTCCTGTCTTTCTCCGTCTCTATTATGGTCATCCTAATGGGTGTGAAATGTGATCTCACTGTGACTTTGGTTTGTATTTCCCTAAATGACTAATAATGTCGAGCATCTTTTCATGTGCATTTTGGCTATTTGTATGTTTTCTTTGGACAGATGTCTACTGGGTCACTTAACCTTTTTAAAATGTAAATGTTCTTTTAATATTTCATAATCAAAACACTTGCAAATTGTGCATTAGTGGATAGTCTCTTTCCCTGTGGTGGCAGTGATGAGGAAGACCTTTTAATGAAGCTGCTACGGAAATAGGTTAAAGCTCAAAGATCCCTTGGCGGTCAGGTAGTATTAAATTGCCCACAATATTGGCTCAAAGTAAAGACAATGAAGAAATTAGAGTAAGGAGTAAAGTAAGTTATATTATTAAGAACTTTTAAACATAAACCTGAATTAAAAAAAAGGGCTTTGGAAAAGAGGGTATTTTATAGACCCAGGGGTTTCCCTAATATGCTTATTTTTTCATTTACCAAATTCTTTTATTCCTTTTACTGGAAGTAGAATCTTAAGATATTTAAATAACATGGCTTGTGTCTGGCTCCTTTCCTGTCTTTCTTATCTTGCCCTAACTTCCCACTTTGTCACCTGTGCATCAAGCGACGTAAAGATAACAACTGGATTTACTGATAGATGTTACCCGACTATTTTTGGTATTCCAGAGACCATGCTCTACTGTTTCATTTTTTATTATTATTATGAAATTGACAGTGTAGTTGTAATTTTACTCCATTGGCATTTTTTCAGTCTTGTTTATACTGATGACTACATAAAGATCTAACTGATTTAAGAAAGACTATTCTTGACAGATGGGTCCCAGGACTTATTTGTTAGCCTAGTGTTTCTTTGCACCTTCCTATCAATTACTCTGAATATTTTTCTTCATGTCATTGTAGCCACTTCCTGAGAAGTTTGTGGTGAAAGGTGTCGTGGATCGATTTTCAGAAGAGTTTGTGGAGACCAGAAGAAAAGCTTTGGATAAATTCCTGAAAAGAATTACAGATCACCCTGTACTCTCCTTCAATGAACACTTTAATGTTTTCCTTACTGCCAAGGTAAGGCAGGCTCTTTCATAGTCCTCCCCCAAATTAGCATTCTTTCTACTCTCCCTTAAAAGCTGTGCTGATCTCTCCAAGGCACACCTGTAGTAAGTGGATGACACAATTGCTCTGGGTCTGTGTCTTTCGTGTTTTTTCTTGGTGCTCATCTGCCTGGCATGGTTTCCGTGTTAGAATTCAGGAGAACTCTCCCCCTGCAGCAGCTGAGGAAGTTAGACTATTTTCACTTGCCAAAAGCAGAGATGTTTTCCTGAACACTTACCAGCAATATTACTGGGCGAGGCCATTCTGATCAACAATGGGCATGAAAGGGCAAGAATGTTCATTGAGTGTTTGGTAAGGACGTTTTTCACAGGAACGTCATGAGGGTTGGCTCAGAGTCTCATTTCACGGGTGAGGAGGCTGAAGTCAGGGTGTGCATCTGAGTTCAGCTGGCATCACTGGGATGTAAACTGGGTCTTTGTGGCTCCTGAGGCCACAGTTTTCCTGGGTATCGGACCACCTGACCAAGAGGAGTTTAGTATTACTTCAGTTTAGTCGTGTCCGACTCTTTGCGACCCCATGAACCGCAGCATGCCAGGCCTCCCTGTCCATCACCAATTCCCAGAGTCCACCCAAACCCATGTCCATCGAGTCAGTGATGCCATCCAACCATCTCATCCTCTGTGGTCCCCTTCTCCTCCTGCCCCCAATCTTTCCCAGCATCAGGGTCTTTTCAAATGAGTCAGCTCTTCGCATCAGGTGGCCAAAGTATTGGAGTTTCAGCTTCAGCATCAGTCCTTTCAATGAATATAGCATTACTTGCAGGTGGGCATTTTCCAGGCACTTGCCAGGGAAACAGGATGAACACAGGTGCTGGATTCTACATGGTCAGACTCAAGTTGACCATCCCCCCCTCAGTAAATTTAAGAAAATTGAAATCATTATCAGGCATCATTGAAATCCTATCAGGCATCTTTTCTGGCCACAATACTATGAGACTAGATATCAATTACAGGGAAAAAAAGCTGTGAAAAACACAAACACATGGAGATTAAACAATACATTTTTAAATAATGAAAAGGTTACTAAAGAAATAAAAAGGGAAATAAAAAAAAATTCCTAGAAACAAATGACAATGAAAATATGACAGCCCAAAACCTACGGGATGCAGCAGACTCAAGGTGGCCATCCCCTGACTATTCTCTGGACTTCCCTCTTGGCAGAACTGGTCCAAAACCCGAGGTGCTCAACTCTGACTGTCTTCAGAAGTGAGAGCTCGTGTTCAGGCTCTCGTGCCAGCTCTCTTCCACCCGCCATCCGTTTATTCTCATGCCTCCTAGTCTCATGTTCAGGCCGTAGTGATTCATCCCACATTGGCAAGGATATTGAGGTCCAGGCACTTTCCAGTTGTCTTTTTCAAAATCCCAAATTGAGAAATATTTACAAACAGCATCACCTGACATAAAGACCTTAGAGGGAATGCCATTCTCCAGACAGCGAGGACCACACGCCAAAGTCCGCCAGTGTCATGGTTGGTTGGTTAGTTGGTTGGTTGGTTGGTTTTCCCAAACCTCAGTTGGCACTCAGCCTCCTGGATGACATTCTTATTCATCTCCTCTTTTCCCTGGAAGCCCTCCCTCCACAGTTCAAACTTGTGTTCTTTTTAAAAAATAAATATTTCCTGGTGAACTGCTCCTCCGGCACAGTTCTTCCAGAGTAAACCCAAAGTAAAGTCTCCCCTGTTCTCCAGAAGTACAACACACCGTTTCACCAGATTACAGGTTCTTCACCAGGCAAGCCCTCAAGTTTCATCATTTTTATTGAATAAAAGGACAAAGCAGGAGAAAGCTTGGTCACTAGGAATTTGTGTGAAAAATAGATAGGAAGGGTTTTTTTTTTTTTTTTTTGGTATGTGTGTTTTTTATTTGTGGGCCAAGCAAGATGAACTGATGTTTTAAATGTCTTCAGTTTTGTTATTGAAGGAGAACTCACATACAGAAAAGTATGCCAATCATAGCTCAATAAATGATCAGAAAATGAACATACCTTTGTGATCGCTACCTGTATCAAGATAGAAAATCTCCAGCGCCCTGGAAGCCCCTGCTCCCAGTCACTCCCACCCTCCTCCTCCCTAGAACAGACACTGTCCTGATTTCTGACGTCACAGAGCACTCACTGGGTTTTGTCGCACGGCCTTTCCTGTCACCGCGTCCTGCCTCCCACCCTCCACTTCCCTTACGTGGCTTCGGTTGGATATAAATGAATGAATCTCAGCTCTTGAATTTTGCTCCTAAAGACAGTTTAGGATATTTTGTACAGGAGAAAGGGACTCTCTAAAAAAGTTGTATTTAAACAGTTGTGATGAAAGGAAAGTGTGCGGGGGTCAGTGTTCCTTATTGGAAAGGTAGGAGTCCAGCTCTGGAGGAGGAGACCTGGCGTACAGGTGCAGGGGTGTGAGCGCGGTGGCCACAGTGACAAAGGCGAGGAGACACGTGTGTGTCTGTGTGTGTGGTTAGTCCCTTACCTAACTCAGCTACTTTTCTTTTTCTTTTTTAATAATTAAAAAAAAATATTTCTTTATTTGGCTGTGTCGCATCTTCGTTGTACCGCAGCATTCAGGAGCTTAGTTCCCCAACGGGACTGAACCCCCCACCTCTCCTGCATCACCAGGTGGACTTTTAACCACGGGTCCCCCAGGGAGTCCCCAGTCCCTTATTTCCTGAGTCCTCCATTTCCTAAAGGAATGGGTTTACTGAATCCTGGCCGTGTGAGCGGGTGAGCCCTTTGAGTTCTGTCTTGTCTGTGTGTTATCCTTAGGACCTGAACGCCCACAAGAAGCAAGGGATGGCATTGCTGACTCGGGTGGGCGAGTCGGTCAAGCATGTCGCTGGCGGCTACAAGCTGAGAAGTCGGCCTCTCGAATTCGCAGCCATCGGCGAGTACTTAGACACGTTTGCGCTCAAGCTGGGAACCGTCGATCGAATAGCCCAGCGGATCATCAAGGAAGAAATAGGTGAGCTCTCTGTCAAGGTCTGGGTCAGGCCCTCGGACCACGTTTGCAAAAATGGCACTCAAGTGTGCCAGGCAGAATCAAACTGCTGAAATGCTGGAGTGGCAGAACCAGGCCACACTATGCTCATAAAACCAACACACACACGTATATACAAGGAGCAGGGGAGGTAGTTAAAACCAGAGGGTAATTTTGTACTCCATCCCTGGCCCTGCATTTCATCCTGTTTGATTTCACCACAGCAAAAAGCCACTCTTGAGCTGCTAGGCTTTCCTAATTTTATCTCTCTCTCAACTTTCCTTCTTCCATTGCCAGAGGATAAGATGGTTGGATGCCATCCTCTCTCTCATCCATAGGGATGATCATTTAAAAATTAAACTTAAGTATCTTTTCTGGCAGAAAGGCGGTTCAAAAGGACAGCCCGTGTTTGCCAAAGTTCTGATCCTAAGGAGGTTTCAGACTCGAAATTGACTCACCTGCCACGCCTTGGCTTCATTTCAAGCCCACTCTTCCTGACCGGAGGAGTTACGAGGCCTTTCTTTAACCTTCCTGGTTGCTGCCACTGCTTCATCCCCACCCCTCTCTTGGCCACTTGTTTTTCTGTTTCCCAGAATGTGGGGGCCTTTTGTCTTACACACGTGTAGGCCAAACACACCTGAATAGTATTAGTGATCATGCTGGCATGTGACGTGAAACGTAGGAAAGGATTTCCTGGTAGCTGCAGTGCATTGGTTACTAAAAAATGGCAGCAATGTTTTATCATAATGGCAAGAATCCTGGTGACAATTGATGGCCAGATTTTCTTTGTGAAGAGAAATAAAACAACATATTGCCCTGTTCTCTGTGTTTTAATTCTCCGATACCTGCTGCTGGTCTCATGTAGGCCTGCAGGTTTTAGAGATGGCCTTAGGTACCACCCACACCTAAAGATTATATGGGGTAAATTCTGATGGGCCCAAGGTGTTGGGGTGACCCCTGAGTGAGAAAGCGAGTCTGCCTACGTAAGACCACATTTTCTTATATCAAGTATTTCCTAAAATTCCATTGTTTTTCCACCATGACTGATTTTCTTTTTTTTTTTTTCTTTTGAAAACATCCCCCTAAACCTATATGAAACTCTGCTTCCATGGCCTGTCAAAATATTGCTTCACTCTAGGGGTAGGTGAGTAGGTTTTTTGGAAGATATTTAGTGGATGTCGCTCCCAGCACTTTCCCCCCTGAAGGCATGGTAGCTCCCATTATCCAGAGGCATGACATTCCCATTATGGAGTGGAGTTGATTGATGTTATGATGTTAGCTGTAACATCAGCTTACAGAGATTGTAAAAAATATTCTGTTGCAATCAGTGCTGTGTTTAAAGGCAAGCATGCTCAGAGAGCTCTTTGCTGCAGTAGTTATTGAGTCAGGAGTACTGGTGATTGCTGCCCAGCCAGACCTCAGCTGGTTTCCCTGCCCCCTTTAGAGTACCTTGTGGAGCTGCGGGAATACGGGCCCGTGTACTCCACGTGGAGCGCGCTAGAGGGGGAGCTAGCGGAGCCCCTGGAGGGTGTGTCAGCCTGCATCGGCAACTGCTCTACGGCCTTGGAGGAGCTGACCGACGACATGACAGAAGACTTTCTACCGGTGCTCAGGGAATACATTTTATACTCTGACTCCATGAAGGTAAGCTGGCTCCCTCCTTGTGCACCTGGGTACTTTCTTTATTGTCAGTAGCCAAAAACGAATTGGTTATTGCCTATTTGCATGTGGTATCGGGCTTCCCTGGTGGCTCAGCTGGTAAAGAATCTGCCTGAAATGTGATAGACCTGGGTTCGATCCCTGGGTTGGAAAGATCCCCCGGAGAAGGGAGCAGCTACCCACTCCAGTATTCTGGCCTGGAGAATTCCATGGACTGTATAGTCCACAGAGTCGCAATGAGTCGGGCATGACTGAGCAACCTTCACTTCACTTCACTTAGGTTTCCTTCTTCCTAGATGGGCAGGGTCAGACATGTGGACTGACCTCTTTCTTGAACATGTAAAAAGAATACATGGTGAATACAAGTATGTGAATTAAATGAAAAAAAAAAAAGAAAGTTTGGAAGAGATTCTTACTAGAATCTTAGAGGGGGAGCTAGCTAGAGTTCTCTGAGAGTTTGAGATATAACATTTGATTAAGAACAGTATGTTGTGGGAAAAGAACAATTGAAAAATAATTAGAGCTCTTTGAAGTTAAAGTGTGATTGCTAAAATAAAATTGAAGAGCACAGTTGGAAAACGAGGCTGAGGAAATCTTGGAAAGTATTGTAAAACAAATTAAAAATGTAGTTGGAAAGTAGAACAAATATGCAAAAATACTGAAAATGTGAAAGAATGATAAAAGATATAGAGGATTAATCTCAAAGGTTCAAGCATCTGATTGATAAGAGTTCTTGATTGAAAGAACAGAGAAAACTGAGAAAAGGATATTATGAAAGAAGCAATACAAGAAAGTTTTCCTAAACCAAAGGGCACAAGTCTTTAGATTAAAAGGACAGGTTGATTACCCAGCAAAAGGACTGGACCAAAAACCAACCCAAAGCATATCATTGTAAAATTTTAGGACAGGAGTGATAAGATTCAGGTACAGGATCAAATGCTTTAATGTCCGCATTAGAAACTGCCCCAGCCTGCACTTAGACGGATTGGAGAGTGTAGCTGTGGGGGACGCCTATGATGGTGGGCAAGGTTCATCTTGGCTAACTTGCTCATTTTTATAGATGAAGAAGCAGAGGCTCATGGGCAGATCTTTTCTCTGTTCCAGGTCTAATGAGCAGCCACCTTATATTTCTGTCTTTACTGTTGGCGAGAGAAACTGGATCAGTTCCTGCTTTTCAAGGCTGAGGCTCACGTTGTCTTTAAGTGTAGTTGTGGCACGGTGCATTCTGTTCCCTTCAGAGGCAGGGAAAAAGCACAGAAAAAAGGCACTGTGAGGCCATGTGGAACTGATGAATAATGTTCAGTGGACAATGAAGACAGCTTGTGCTGGATTGGTGGTTGAAGATGTGTGTTTCCAAGAATACTGTGGAGTGAGCAATGCTTGAGAGAGAAGGGTACCAAAGTTACCCTCAGGCTCGGGACTCAAACACGCTATAGACATCTGCAGGTGAGTCCTTATTTGGGCTCACATTCTATACCCAGCGTCTATATAAAATGTGATTATGATAGTGATGGGCTGGGAGAGAGAACACGTTAGAGTCCTTAGCAAAGTTCTAGCAGTGCTTTTTGAGCACTGATGTCATGACCAGGCCAGGAGTTGGAGAAGCTTTGTTTAAGAAAGTTAGGGAAGGGCCCTATACTTCATATCTCACACTGCCTTATTCATGGAAGGTAGTCGGCAAATATTTAATTGAAGCTGACAGTGTGGTGCGTTTAGAATGTTTACAGATATATAACTATTGCATGACATGTATCTTGTTATTTTTAATAACTTGTAGTAGGTTTATCTACAAGTCAAAGAGCATGCCTATCTCAGAGGTACTGGTGATGACTAGTGAGATGAGAGTCAGAGGAGAGAGTGATAAGGTAAAGGCCAATGCAAGTGGAGCCAGTTGAGCAAGGGAGTGGGTGGGAGCTGGGGAGGTCAAATAAGTAAAGGATGAGATATGACGAGATATACGGTAGCATCTTAAAGGTCACAGCTGGTAAGCCTGGATTTTGTTCTTAGGGATAAAAGAGAAGCCATTTGGTTTCATGCAGGGAAATGACAGGATACGGTTTGTACTTTAAGAAGACAGCTAGTGCTATGATAATGAAGAATGGATTGTGGAGAGAAAGGGTCAGGGAGAGGGAGAGAGAGAGAGAAAGGTCCGGAGACCATTAGGAAACTGTTGCAGGGAGCCTAGTAGCAGATAATTAAGTGGTAGAGCTTGGAGAAATGAGCAAACTTGGGGTATATTTGGTGTGAAGGACCAACTAGACTTGCTGCTATGTTAATGGAAAGTGAGAAATGAGGGAATTGAGGATGACTCCTAGGTTTTGGGCTTCAGCAACTGTGTTGATAGTGGTCCTGTTTAGTGAGGTGGGGAAGTTTGGAGAACAGTTGGGAATCAAGTTGTTTTGGCCATACTAAGTTTTAAAAAAAAGTGCCTATTAGACATTAAAGTAGAGCTGTCATGGCAGCTGCTTATGAGTTCAGAAGGAGTAGAAATTTGGGAGTCATTTGTTTATAGATGGCATTTAAATCTATGAGAGTTGGGGCGATCATCTGGGGAGATGAGACTGAGGCAAACAGTCCAGGACTCTTCCTGTATCTTCCAGTATTTAGTGGCCTAGCACCTAATTAGGGGGATGGACAAGTAGGAGAAAGGAGCCTGAGAAGGAATGGTCAGTGTAGTAGGAGGAGGAGTAGAGGAGGACCTTAGTGAAGCCGAGAGAAACAACTGTTAGAAAGAGCATGATAAGCAGTGACCACCAGACTTAATAATGTGGAAGTCACTGCTGATCGTGATTCCAAGTGTAAGATGTAGCTACGAAGTTTGGGTTAGAAGACAGCTTGTTTTAAAAATTCTGACTATTTCATTGCCATATGATTTCTTGACTTTACTTTTAATTTTTCTTTAAAAAAATTTTTTTGGAGTATAGTTGATTTTACAATGCTGTGTTTGTTTCAGATGTACAACAGAGTGATTCGGTTATACATATATTCATCCTGTTTCAGACCTTTCCCCATATAAGTTATTACAGAATACTGAGTAGATTCCCTGTGCTATACAGTAGGTCCTTCTTGGTCATCTATTTTATATATGGTGGTGTATGCATGTTAATCCCGAGCTCCTGATCTATCCCTCCCCCAACACATTTCCCTTTTGTTAACTGTGTTCGTTTTTGATATATATGTCTATTTCTGTTTTGTAAGTTCATGTGTATCATCTTTTAAAAATTGGATTCTACATGTGAGTGGTATCATATGATATTTATCTTTCTCTGTCTGACTTAAACTTCACACACTATGATGAAGTCCAGGTCCTGTCTGATGATTTCTTTGGCCTACGCGCCTTCTCCCCCCAGAGACCACAAGGTGGAGCTAATGAGTCAAGTGACTAGTCTATGCTTTTAGGTTGCCCACCCAGGCTGCCTTTGAAAACTTAAGAAAGATTTTCTAGAATGCTGATTTGAGGGGAAAAAAGTCCTCCTTTCTAAACAAAAGTGACTATAGACTGAGGGCCTGATTTCTTGAAAATGTGAATTAGGGATGTAGCAATGTACATAATGATCTCAAATACTTTTAAAATTAGAAAATATAAAAATCAAAACTCTGAGATTCCCAGTTAGGGCTGAATTGGATACATATTGAAGCTTCCTCTTTTCATAAAATCAGAGTGACTCCAGAATGATTTTTTTTTTTTTTTAAGGCTTAAGTCCGGGTTGGCGGGGGGGAAGTGTCGGGGGAGGGGGTGGAAAGAGCATCAGGAAGGGAAACAGCAGCAGTACAATTAGGAACCAGAAGCGAATTGAGAGGTGATAGAGACTCAGGTGACTCACAGCTGCTTAAGCTGGCTGTGGGGAAAACCGAGAAGCCGCCTAGCTTGCGCTGCGGACTCCTTCAGAAAGGTTAGGAGTTGACAGCACTGGGTACCTGGGACGGAGGGAGAGATGCAGCTGAGGAGAGGGCTTGATCAGAAGTCTGTTTAGGAAGCAGCTGGAGCTTCCGATTCTGTCCCCCTTCCAGGCACCGGGGCCGCTGTCCCTTCCTCACTCGGGCAGGACTGGAGATGTATTCTCTGCTGCTGCACCTGCTCGGCCGCTCAGTCGTGTCCGCCTCTTTGCGACCCCACGGGCTGTAGCCCGCCAGGTTCCTCTGTCCATGGGATTCTCCAGGCAAGAGTACTGGAGTGTGTAGCCCTTTTCCTCCTCCAGGGGATCTTCCCAACCCAGGGATTGAATCCACGTCTCCTGTATCCTCTGCACTGTAGGTGGCTTTTTTACCCATTGACCGTTGGGGAAGTCCCCACAGAGGGGCTCTGCTCCAAGAGACAGCAGGCTCAGTGGAGGGTGTGGCCTGAAATCCTAAAATCAAGAGCAAAGGGTTACTAAATGTTGAAACTCTTAGTTGTCTTCCTCTGCTTGGCTCTCAGCCTTACACCTTTTCCTGAAAGAGTTGGAGGGCCTTTTAGAAAAAATCTAAACAGGCTGGGAGAAGAGACTAGAATATACTGGTATTTAGTGGGAGGGGGGAATCCTCAATAAAAGGACCCATCAGAGTCCCTGTAGAGAATTGTCAGGAAGCCCTCAACATCAGAGAACTTTCAACCAGTTTTTAGTGTTTCCCTCTTGGGCAAGTGTGCAGAAAAGGCTCACCAAATATTTAAGGGAAGGTTCTAATGTGAATACAAGTAAATACAAAGAAGGAAAAACATAAACCATCACTGAGGGAGAACTTTTCCAGGAAAAAAAAATTCATTAATATCTTCAGAAAGAGAAGAGGCATCACAGCCATAAAACAAGCATTTTTAAAATTCCAGAGAATAAGCGAAGAGCTCGTGGAATGACGGTCAAGACGGAAATGAAAAGAAAAAAAAAACACACACACACAAACAGGAGAGTTAGAAGAACAGGTTAAGGAAATGACTGTAAAATGAAACAGAAAGACAGATGGAGGATTGGAGAGAAAAAATATATAAAAATGAGAGGACCAGGCCAGACCAGATATTTAATATTTCAGAAATCCAATATCTGAAAAACAGGAAGAGAAAACAGAGAAATGGGGAAGCATCGGAGTCGTTCAAGAGAAAAGCCTGGAAGTGAAGACAAAACATGTTCCAGGCCGTGCCTGAAAGATGAGACGGTTGATGCTTTCCCCCTTCCTCTGCATTTTTCTTTATTTTTCAAATATCTTGTAACAGATGTTGTTTAAAATGAAGGTACAGTGTGTGGTTCTCGTATTAGCAACATTGTCCTAGAAAATTTAGCTCACAGGTTGTCTGTCATCAAAGAACGAATGTGTAAAAAAGAGATGTTGGAAAGGGAGACCTAATTTTGGTCATGTAATCACACATTGTGTCACCAGGATCAAGTTCAGACTAATTTTCTTGCCTCCAGGGAAATGCTCTCATAGAGGGGCACCCAGAGACAGACCACAGGGCTATGTTGGGTGTCAGATGTTTTTTAATTATTATAAATGTTCAAAATTGAAGTGTATTTGACGTATTAGTTTCATGTGTGCACCCTAATGATTCCACATTTGCATACATTGTAAAATGATCACCAAAATAAGTTTAGTTACCGTCTGTCACTTTACAAAGTTAGTGCAGTATTATTAACCGTGTTCTCCATGCCACACAGGACACCCTCATGACTTGTTTATTTTATACTTGGAATTTTGTACCTCTGGATCCCCTTTAGTCATTTCATAACCCTCCTAATAACCCTTCTTCCCTCTGACAACCACTGAACTGTTCTTTGTGAGTCTGGACTTGGTTTGAGTTTTACTCTCATTTGAGCTTCTTTGTTACAGAACACTCATCATTATACACAAATCCCCCTGGGTCTTTTGGGCTGTCAGCCCTCGGCATACCAGACCATAGGCCACTCTGTTCTGTAATTCTCTCCCTGTGGCTGAGCTGTTCCTCCTGCTCCCATTCACTCTCTCAATCCCATTTCACCTCTTAGAAAAGGATTTGACGCTTACAAACCTTCCAGACCCCAGGAGCCTTTGAGATAGCTGCTGACCATTTGCACTGGGGCTGTCTTTGGACTGCATTTTCCTCCGCCCCCACGTCTGTGAACCCACAGCCTCCTTAAGGGGAGGCGTTCCTGTTTCCTGGGTGTCGGGCTTTCCAGTTGATCCTGACCACCGTGGCACTTTGGAAAAAATTGAGTGCAGATTTCAAGAGCCAAACCACAGAATGTACTGGGTCAGCCAAAAAAGTTCATTCGGGTTTTCCGTAAATTTGGGTTTTCTGTAATACGGTATGGAAAAACCTGAACAAACTTGTTGGCCTACCTAGTATCTGTGATCTAATTTCCAGATGCTTTTGTTTAATGGCTGTTACTAGTTTGCTCTGTAAACATTTTGGATGACAGGTATTATGTTTCCATTGCTTAATTTTTTTATTATAAAAAGTTCAAACATATCTGAAAGTAAAGTGGAAGTGTACTTCCATGTACCCATTAGCCTGCTCCAATACTCGCCCACTCACGTTCCATCTTATTCTAGCTCTCCTCCCACCTGCTCCCAGCCCCCACCCCCTGGCTTATTTTAAAGCAAATCCCAGGCATTACATCATTTCATACAAAAATACATATCTCTAAAATACAAACATTCTTTTAAAAATTTTTTTAATGTAGATCATTTTTAAAAGTCTTTATTGAATTTGTTACAATATCACTTCTGTTTTATGTTTTGGGGTTTTTTGACCATGTAGCATGTGGGATCTCAGCTCCCCAACCAGGATGGAAACCATACACCCTGCTTTGAAAGGCGACGTCTTAACCACTGGACCAGCAGGGAAGTCCCCAAACATTCTTTTAAGGAAGAAAAAGGACCACATTATTCAGTTCAGTCGTGTCCAACTCTTTGTGACCCCATGAACCGCAGCACGCTAGGCCTCCCTATCCATCACCAGCCCCTGGAGTCCACCCAAACCCATATCCATTGAGTTGGTGATGCCATCCAACCATCTCATCCTCTGTAGTCCCCTTCTCCTCCTACCCTCAATCTTTCCCAGCATCTGGGTCTTTTCAAATGAGTCAGCTCTTTGCATCAGGTGACCAAAGTATTGGAGTTTCAGCTTCAGCATCAGTCCTTCCAATGAACACCCAGGACTGATCTCCTTTAGGATAGACTGGTTGGATCTCCTTGCAGTCCAAGGGACTCTCAAGAGTCTTCTCCAACATCACAGTTCAAAAGCATCAATTCTTCAGCACTCAGCTTTCTTTATAGTCCAACTCTCACATCCATACATGACTACTGGAAAAACCATAGCCTTGACTAGACGGACTTTGTTGGCAAAGTAATGTCTCTGCTTTTTAATATGCTGTCTAGGTTGGTCATAACTTTCCTTCCAAGTAGTAAGTGTCTTTTAATTTCATGGCTGCAATCACCATCTGCAATGATTTTGGAGCCCCCAAAAATAAAGTCAGTCTCTGTTTGCACTGTTTCCCCATCTATTTGCCATGAAGTGATGGGACCAGATGCCATGATCTTAGTTTTCTGAATGTTGAGCTTTAAGCCAACTTTTTCACTCTCCTCTTTCACTTTCATCAAGAGGCTCTTTAGTTCCTCTTCACTTTCTGCCATAAGGGTGGTGTCATCTGCATATCTGAGGTTATTGATATTTCTCCAAGCAATCTTGATTCCAGCTTGTGCTTCCTCCAGCCCAGCATTTCTCATGATTTACTCTGCATTTAAGTTAAATACGCAGGGTGATAATATACAGTCTTGATGTACTCCTTTTCCTATTTGGAACCAGTCTGTTGTTCCGTGTCCAGTTCTAACTGTTGCTTCCTGACCTGCATACAGGTTTCTCAAGAGGCAGGTCACCAGATGGTCTGGTATTCCCATCTCTTTCAGAATTTTCCACAGTTTATTGTGATCCATACAGTCAAAGGCTTTGGCATAGTCAATAAAGCTGAAGTAGATGTTTTTCTGGAACTCTCTTGCTTTTTCTATGATCCAGCAGATGTTGGCAATTTGATCTCTGGTTCCTCTGCCTTTTCTAAAACCAGCTTGAACATCTGGAAGTTCACGGTTCACATATTGTTGAAGCCTGGCTTGGAGAATTTTAAGCATTACTTTACTAGCGTGTGAGATGAGTGCAATTGTGTGGTAGTTTGAGCATTCTTTGGCATTGCCTTTCTTTGGGATTGGAATGAAAACTGACCTTTTCCAGTCCTGTGGCCACTGCTGAGTTTTCCAAATTTGCTGACATATTGAGTGCAGCACTTTCACAACATCATCTTTCAGGATTTGAAATAGCTCAACTGGAATTCCATCACCTCCACTAGCTTTGTTCGTAGTGTCACACCTAAATAGATATTTTTTTTCCTTAATATTTCCTCAAATATCCAGTTAGTGTTCAGTTTCCCCAGTTGTCTCAGACACTGTTTTTAGGCTTTTTCCAAAGTGCGATATAAATAAAATTCATACTTGCTTGATATAGTTCTTAAGTATTTTAAGAATCCCTCCCCCTCTATTTATTTTTCTTTGCAATTTATTTATTAAAGAAAGGAGTTATTTTTTCCCCCTCTGCATTTGAAGAGCGAAGTAGTGAAGTTCCAGGTTACTGGGACCATTTTAAAATCATGATGAAATGCTCAACATTAAAAATATATATAGCATTGAGAGAACTTTACTCAGTGTCTCTAATTAAAAGTCTCCTTTCATTGAGGGCCTCCCTGGCCACCCAGTGTGCAATTTGCCATCTTCCAAACCCTCAGTGCTCCACATCTTTCTTTCCTGTTTTCGTTTTTCCTCCTGAACACCTAGCATTACCTTCCAGGGTCTTATGTTGATTATATTTTATCTGTGTATTGTCTGCCTCCTCCCTGGAAGGTCAGCTCCACGAAGGCAAGGGTTCTGTGTGTTTTGCTCTCTGCTGTATCTCCAGCACTTGGGTAAATGAAGAAATGTTAAGGCAAGAGAGAAATGGGGTGGGAATGGCCGTGCAGACCAGGGGCAGAAGGCCACAGGGTGGGACGCATGTATCCCCGTATCCACTAGCATCAGAGAGCTCTGTCGATCTCTGTGAGAAGCTCAGAGGGTAAAGGTCTTCTGCCCATCACTCGGTGCTGGAGGAACTTCTCTGCAGATGCCGACCCAGCACCTCGAAGGCCCTTTCACTCCACTGAAGGCTGAGGCCCCGTCAACCAGAGGCTGGTGTGGCCAGGTCCATCGGCAGATCCTGTGCTGTTTCGGAAGGGAGGCCAGTCCCTTCAGACCACTGCCCGTGGTGTGCGAAGGTGCTCCCAGCAAGGACGGTAGTCTTCAGCAGTTTATCTTATTTCGGAACAGGTTGCCCTGGCTGGCTGTCAGTCAGGCTGGGGAACCACGCGCTCTGGAATTCAGCTGCGAAGCCCGAGTGAGTCACCTCTGTGCTCTTAGCCAGCGGTGTGGCCTCAGCCAGGTCGCTTCCTGGTGCCTCGGTGTTCTTGCCTGTAGAGCAGGGATGGCACCCTTTCACTTCCTCAGGGCTGTGGTGAGCTTTTGTGGTTGCCGTGAGTTTTTTCTGCAGTCCAGCGAGGTAGGGGTGCTCGCCCAGATCCCCTCTTCAGGCTTCAGGAGAAGGCCGTGTTCCGGTTGCTCCGGGCTTGCAGAGCCTGAGGAGACAGGGCCCTTACCACTCCTCGGCCCAGGCAGGCCTGAGGAAGGGAGGGAGTGGGGCTGAGTCTTGGGCCCCCTCGTCTGCCTTGAGGGGAGGGAGAGGCTACGTGCTGAGCTGAGTGGAGTTGACAGGACTCCTCTCACCATCCCTCCCTGCCTGAGGGCCTGGGCAACCTCGTCAGAGAGACTTGAGACGCTCTCAGCAGAACCTAGGAGAGGAAGCGTCCCACACTGTGCTTCCTGTGTTTTGAAGGCATTTTAAGAGCATTTCTAGCTTTGGCTGGGAGTTTCTTGCCACACTGACAGGGGTGTGTCATTGGGACAGCTCATTGTGGAGTCCTGTTCCTAGCCTGGATACACGCGCTTTCCCCCAAACCACGTGAGGCGTCCTGAGAAGGGCGTACAAGGCAGAACCAGATTCCTCAACAACACCCCCCCATCCCTGTCCTCCCAGCCCCCCAGGGAACCACATTTGTGTCCCCACGGAGAGCAGCTACTGCTGATACCAGACCAGTAGATTTTGAATGCTTTCAGCTCTGTGAAATCTAGAAAGGAGCCCTGGCATTTTTGTTCTTTTGTGTTTACTTTATAGATTTGTTCCGTCCAGTAGGACAGCCGCTTGCCGTCGGTGGCTATTTCAGTTTAAACTCAAATTAGGGAAAATTAAATAAAGATTTAAATCCAGTTCCTCAGCCACACCAGCCACATTTCAAGAGCTCAGTCGGCATGTGGGCCTAGCGGCCGCTGTGCTGGTCCATACAGGTCGTGGAACTTCTCCATCACAGCAGAAGGTTCTAGGCCCAGAGGCTGATGAGACCTCAGAGGGAAGAGACCTCAGAGCGCCTACGAGAAAGCTGAGAGGAAAACAATGAAAAGTGAAGCTGTTTCAGGTTTCATCTCATGTTCTTCTTGTGGTGAAACACTTCTCCAAGTAAATACTTAAGGGAGAGTTGAGGTTCCCCATGTTGACGCCTTCCATGAGAAGGTTGTCTCCAGAGCATTGTCAATGACTCA
The DNA here is from genome assembly GCF_033118175.1 of Dama dama. Lineage (NCBI taxonomy): Eukaryota > Metazoa > Chordata > Mammalia > Artiodactyla > Cervidae > Dama > Dama dama. The sequence continues at coordinate 10,345,206 of NC_083696.1, read as the reverse complement.
GTCACTCATCACATTTCAGCACGTTGTACAGACTGAAGGTGTCCACTGCCGTGGCTGAGGAACGGCCCTGTGCCACCGGACTCTGTGCTCTGCTGGAGAACGTGAGATTAGAAATTCAGAGCACTTTGCGTCTTCTGAGTCAGTAGCAAAGAAAGTTCTTATTACTCTTGGTTTGCCACTTGTGGTTCTACTAAAAGAAGAAAAAGAAACCCTTGGATGAAACGTGTTTTTCTAGAAGGTTGACCGTAAGCTTTTCTGTTCTACCTGCTGGGGTCTGAGCGGCAGAGACAGAGGGAGGCGCCCAGGGCATAAGTTTAGGGACTCACACTCAGGTGCCAGCCTTGTACTTGCACAGACCCAGGACTGAGTGTCTCCTTACAGCTTGCATCCTGGGCGCCTGGCTTGCCTCCCCCTAGTCCTGCCCCGGCTGGCCCCTGCGGCCGTGCAGCGCTGGGTCTGGCAGTCTCCCCACGTGGTTGCAGGGCTTCTGGGCTCGTCCGTGGCTCTTTGAGCACAGGCAGCCTCATGTTGTGTCCACACGTCTCCTGTGGCCGGAACCCTCAGGTCCGAGCTGTGTATCTTTGCTCTTCAAGTACCCGGCCCAGAGTGGAGGACAGATACGTGGCTAATAGTGGACCAATGAGCAGCTCAGTCCATCAGGGGTCAACTTGATGAATTAAAGAGACAAGAACTCTCATGACTTAGACTTTTCCAGTAACAGTTCAGACAACATCCCACCTTGGCACATGCCAGGCTCCTTGTCCCAGCACAGCTGAGGTCTCTATGCACTGGGGAGCTGAGGGGCCCCTCATCCGCATACCTGTGGAGTGGGCACCGCTCCCCCCACCCACCCTTCCCTGGGATTCTGTGACTTTGAGCATCAGGCTGAGTTACTGCGCTGGAAAGCTCCACCTCTGAGCACGGTTCTCCTCTCCCTCCGCCCCCGGCTCTCTCCGGAGCCGATGTCAGCCACGACCAGACCGTCCTAGGAACACAGAGCCTGTGTCAGCCGTGGCCAGACTGTCCTAGGAGCATGTGGCAGAGGCTTGGGCAGGTACGGGGCGCAGAAGCAATGGCTGTGCTCACGCTTCCGTTTCTCCCGCCCGCAGAGCGTGCTGAAGAAGAGGGACCATGTACAAGCCGAGTACGAAGCCAAACTGGAAGCTGTGGCTCTGCGGAAGGAAGAGCGGCCCAAGGTCAGGGGACCCCCCCGGGGGCGGGCGGGCTGTGACACCCCACGGGTGTGCCAGGTGAATTCGTGTCCCCTGATCCGTATGACCAAAGCGCCCAGTGCCGGCTGGGTGGGGTTGATGCTGTTCTTTTCCTCTCTTTGCTCCCTTTTATGTCCGATGTACACTGGGGGTTGAGCTTTTTCTTACTGTTTCCTGGGATTTTGTGTTTTTTTTTTTGAGGTTTCCAGCTCTGCAATTCAGAGGCAGTTCCTGTCTATGAAATGGGACTGAGGAGAAAGGAAAACAGTCTAGATCAGTGTTCTCAGAAGTGTAGTTTGTGGAGTGGTCCACAAACTGTAGCCCAGCCAAAGGCAGAGAAGCCGAGAGGTCCACTGTGAGGTGCTGTATGCCCAGCCGCCCTCTGCCTGCAGCTGCCCATCCCGCTGACTGGCTCCAAGCCGCTCCTCTGATTTTCTGGAACACGGTGCAGCCTGCTGAGCCCACAGCTCCGTCTCATTTAAAAGAATGACAGGGGACACTGTATTTAAAAATCTCACTGTTAACAATTTGGCTTCTAAATATAAGTACAGAAGTCCCTTTTCCTGGCGAGGGATGGAAGAAGAGACAACAAGTTCTGCCACTAGCCCAGCTTGGAAGCTGAAAATCCTGTGTTTCAAAGATGTCACTTAAATAGTTCTATCAGCCGTCCTCCCTACTCAGCACCCACTGTAAGCTCTTTCTCAGAGGCCAGTTTTGTCTTTTGGTAGATGTTCAGCCCAGTTTGGGACGGTGCCTTACCAGAGACAGGAACTGAAGGGTATGAGTAATAGGCCGAATTAAATGCTGACTGGGCCCTGGACTGCTGGCTGCCTGCGGGTCACACCCACCCGGGAGCAGAGGAAGCTGCTGTTTCTGGCTCCCGAGTTCCACCCAGCCAAGCTGGGGGGCTCGGGCCTCGCGCTGTTCCCTTTGTGCCGGCCTGGGTGACTTCTCCTCTCCTCCCGATGGGTGTTGCAACCTTCCTGCTGCCGTTGCTCTCACCTCCCTGGAGCATCAACTCGCTCACACATCCGACTCATTCTCTCCACCAGCAGAGTTCTCCCAAGAGGGGGAAGGGTTTCTTTCCAATCTGGAAGTTCCAAACATTCCTGCACCCTTAGCACAGCATGGGGGTGGGGGCACAGTGTCTGTCTTCCCTCTCTCTCATGGGATTCTGAATCACTCCAAAGTGACCTTGCTGCTCAGGTAACAAAGCAGGGGCCACCACCATGATTCACCACTAAGTGTCATCAACAGTGGGGGCAGCTGAAATTGTGTCTCCAGTCTGGGGTCTGGGGTAGCCGCTGCTTTGCTGGACCGTGGAGGGCTTGGTTGGCGGCTTGTCCAATCCACCACCATTTGGTAGATGGAGCACAGGATTGAAATCAGATGGCCCTGGGTTTGAATCCCCACTCTGTCCCCCAGCTCAGAGTTTTGCTGGTTTTGCTCACCAGCCTCTGTGGGTTTCATCCATGTGATTGCCGTGAAGATGGGAGAATCAGTCAAGTACCTGACGCAATAACAGATGCTCTGCTGGTGGGTCCTCTGTTGTCCAGACTGGCTCCCATTGCCTCTAGTAGGAATGCTGAATGAGAGTTCCGTTTTCTAGGTTTGGTGCCACTTTTTTTTTTTTTAATTAAAAATTTTCTTTCTGAGTACACTGTTGGGGTCATTATTTCCTTGTGTCCCAAAGTGTCCCCTGCGTCCCCACGCCTCCCAGATGTCTGTGGCAGCAGAGAGACAGCTGCTGTGGGAAGTGAGCAGCTTAAGGGTTGGCTGTGTTCTGTTTAATGTCTTACGTTTGAGCTTCACTTTCCAGAGCTGCTGGTGGTGAGAAGAGAGCCAGGCTTTCAGGATGCGGTCAGGGCTGATGCTCCCCCGGGACTCACCAGGTTCTACTCTTGGTAACTGTCGTGGGAGCAAGACTGCTCACAGGTCCATCCCAGGGCTGCAGACAAGGAAAGGACTCCCACCCGAAGATGGGGAGTCCTCACGGAGAGGCTGGGGTCTGGGCTAGAAACGAGAAGATCTGAGGGAGTCTGGGGGCTGACTTCCTTTTGAGGTGAAGTCTTGAAAGGTTGCTCTGAAGAGTGAGGCAGAGTTGATTTTATGTGAAGCCATGGAGAGGTATTGAAAACTGACCACTTCTCAGTAACCCAGGAGAAGGAGTTGGCCTCTTGGGTCTCAGTGTCCCTCCCTGGGATTTCACAGGGGAGTGGATGTCTTTGGACAGAGGACTGAGCCCTGTGACTCCGTCTATTGGCTGGGTGGACAGGGAGCCCAGTGGCTGTGGCTTCTTGGCGTGTGCCGTGCTGGGGGCAGGCAGTGATGAGGCCTCTGGAACAGAGGGAAAATGTTTGTATCGTAGAATTTAAAGATTGCTTTGGTTTTAGGTGGAGGAAGGTCCGCAGATCCTGAGGTGGTTTATTCTCAGGCAAGTGGAGCTTTGATTGTGCAGAATCGGCTTCCTTATTTTAATTCTGATTTTAATTTGGAGAAATGAAATGCACTGAGCAGGGAGGGATCTGGCTGCTTTTTGCTGCCTCTTTCGGGACCACGGACTTCGGGAAATCTGAGAATTTGCCCTTCCTTAGAAGCTATCAAAGCTATTAGTGGAAACAGAGGGGGCCCAAGGAATTGCATTTAAACTGGACGGGAAGCATGCATACTCTAATGTGGACTCCTGTGAGGGTAAACCACGGGGGACCAGGCACATTGTATTCTGCGTTTGACTCTTTGCAAGTGCTTATATAGTCACATGTTGATTCAAAAAAGTAAAAAAGAGATGCCAAGAGAGAATGTTTTATGAAAAGTTAAAAGAGAGAGGGGCTGTTTCAGACCCCGACCCACTGAAGCCTGGTACCGGATCCGGTGCCTGGTACTGGATCCTCCCAGAGGCTGTTGGAAGTGGGCAGCATCATCGCGGGCGGAGGCGCATGGTGTGGGTGTGGATGGAACAGAAGACTAGATGTACCGCTTCTCAGGGTGAGCGCGGGTGAGGAGGGGAAGGAGCGCTGGAGGTCACTTGGACGAGCCTCTCAAAGGTGGTGGGCCTTTACAAATTCTTAGAACCACCAGAATGGTGAACATTCTGGAATGAGGGGGATGTGGCAGTGGGTAGCAAGAACTCCGGTTCTGAAATAGCAGATAGAAACAGGGGGACTTCTGAATATGGAGCTTCCACAGGCCTGAGAGTTCTGCAGGAGTGTCTGTGGTTTCCAGATACCTCTGCTGAGTGAGGAGAGTTCTCCCAGTTCTCTCCGCAGGAGCCTTGACCTCAGCCTGGTGTAGGAAGCCAGAGTAATCCGCCACAGCAGGGCAGGGCTCTGTCGCCTCCGTCGTTTAATTCCTACAACAGCCTCTTCAATGCGGTTCCCACCTTACAGATGACCAGCCAGGGCTCAGGGGACTTGTGTGACCCACCCACAGAAGCTCACACATGGTGGGGCTGGAATTGGACCCCCGATTTGTCTGGTTTCCAAGCTGGAGCCCTTTATCCCCACTGCGAGGGCTCCCAGCAACCTTTGCTTCATTGAGGGGGGGGCTTCCTGCTTTTGGAAGATGTGTGGCTGATGGCGGAGGGGTGGGGGGAGAACCTGGGCCTGCCTGGGCTCTTAGTCTGTGTCTGCCCGTCCATTCAGCCATCGTGCATGTGAGCTCAGGGCTCCTCTCTCCTCAGCGTGTCTGCTCTCCACAGGTCTCGGGCGCTCACTTTTCCCTCCTCACCAGCCATTCTCTGAAGTTTGCTTCTTTTTATCTATTTTTTTTAAAGCATTCTTACTGAATATTTGCCATATTCAGTAGCCTCTTCTCAAACTTTACCCTGCCTCAATGTTTTCTCAACTTCTCTTCCATCTCACAGGTCACATAGAAAATGAAAATATTTGTATGGAACATTGGGTTTGAAGACCAGATTGCTTGAAACTGGAGGTGGCCAGCTCTGACTTCCCAGGGGGCTGGGGCGGTGGGGTGGGGAAACCAGTATTGCTGTTGTTGACACGGCACCAGTTAGGTAGCTCTGCCTGTTTTTCAGTCAGCAGCATGTGACTGATAAGACGACTGTCTTGAATTGACTCTGTCCTTGGTCCCAGTCCCTGTCCCCCAGCAGCCATGAGTCCCCTCTTTCCCCTGGTACTGGGGTCATGTCTGCCTTATGTAATCTTTGCAGACTTTATTAACCTACTGTCATCATGGGAGCAGATAATATGACGTCTCCAAGCCTACCTCCAAGAAGGAAACTTAGAGATTTATATGTAGGGCCGAGCAATACCTGTTTCATGGAAAGAGCTCAGTGATACATTTCTCAGTGAATGCTGAGTGAATTCACATTCCCGCCCTGCTCTCTAACACAGATACATGCTTTATCTCCTCCCGTGTTACCCTTCTCCATTCACTCCATAACTCATATCCTGTAATGGAACTTCTCATGAGAGATAGGGGGACCAATATGAAGAATGCAGCCTTGTCCTCTCTTCAGAAATTCTGGTCTCATGAGGTCTTCTCTGGGGCTCCCCAGGTGGCTCAGTGATGATGAGCCCTTGCCAATGCAGGAGCCATGAGAGATGCAGGTCTGATCCCTGGGTTGGGACGATTCCCCCAGAGAAGGAAATGGCAACCCACTCCAGTATTCTTGCCAGGATGATCCCATGAAGAGAGGAACCTGGAGGAATACAATCCACGGGGTCATAAAAGAGTTGTACATGACTTAGCGACTAAATAACAGCGAAGTCTTATCTGGAGACTTTTTTGTCCTTCTTGGTGTGTGGGGAGCAGCAGCACCAGCCATTAACATTGGATATTTCCATCTCTAACCCCTCCAGACAATACCTCTAAGAGTATCTCAGTCAAAAAATCGAAACACTGAGATAGGAAGGAATGCTGGTGGTTGCTCGTGGGTAGATTGAGACACCATCCAGAAAGAAACAAAAACGAGAGGAATGCAAGCCCCAGTGGCCCTTCTCTCCATAAAGTTGGGCAGTTCAGTAGCTGGTTACTTCAGAGTACAGCTCACCTCTTAACACAGGATTCCTGTTGTTCTCTTCTTTTTAACTCCCATTCCCCCCACCTCCTCCATCCTTGTGCTTCTGTGGCTCTGCTCGCTCTGACTTATTTCCTGCTTCTGTGTCCAGGTTTCTTAATAACTTGCCGACTCCTTTAGTAACCCTGTATGTGTAGGCCCTTCCATGGGTTCTACTCTTTGTTCTCTGCCTGCTGGGGTTCTCTCTCTCTCTGTCTGTCTTTGGGGGTCTGTGGCCTGTGAGCTGTTCCTGAGGTGGGTCCAGGGTTGTCTCACCTCTTGTCACTTGTCTGTCCCTCTGGAGCCACAGGTCCCCACTTCCACCATCTTTTTTTTTTTTTTTTTTTAATATTTATTTGTTTGACTGGGTCTTAGTTGTAGCACGTGGAATCTCTGCCAGGTCATGTGGGATGTTTTGTCGCAGTACATGGGCTCTCTAGCTGTGGGGTGCAGGCTCAGTGCCTCCTCGGCGTGTAGGGTCTTAGTTCCTGGACCAGGGGTTGAACCCACATCCTGCATAGCAAGGTGCATTCTTAACCACTGTAACACTGGGGGAGTGCCTCCGTCATCTGTTAAGTGTCGCCTACATGGTATTCCTCCCATCTCCCCCGTCCACATTGTCCTCACTCTCCAGCGCCTCCTCACAGTGTGCGTGTCACAGGCTCCAAGTGAAGTGAAGGCCCTTGAACCATCTCGCCTCCGTGTCCAGCCATGTTTGTTTTCTTCCCACCTAGACTCTGGGTGACTTGAGACAAGATCTGCCTGCTGAGACCTCAGCACTTTCATGTCCCCCCCCCCCCGCCCTGTGCCCCGTGTGGAATATGTTGGGAAAATGATAAGCTAAAAGCATTGCCCACACTGAGGCTCAGGCAACCATACAATCCATAGTTTCCATCCCCAGACCAGACCCAGGCATCTTTCCTAGGCGAGCACTCCCTGGAATCAGAGAGCCTACCCGCCTCTTCTCACCTGTCCAGGAAGTCTTCCTTTCAGAGCCTGGCTTTCCTCTTTGCCGCAGCAGTTTTGTTAAGCATACGGGATGTTGTTTCTGGACACTTTTCCCCAGATGCTAAAATTAGCATTAGTTGCAAGAGGAATAAGGGAAGTGGACTGTGCCTGCCGGGAGGGTAGGGAGGCGTCTGGAGCCTGGTTCCCTGGGTGCCTGCTGAGGCTGGTTCCCAGGATGTTTGCCAGGGATGCCCTGCAGACTTTGCAGATGCACAGTCAAGACAGTGTTGTTTTTACTTCAGTTTCCCCCAAGGTGGCCAAGAGTAACAGGTGAATCAGCAGGGAAAGGCAAAAGTGACTTCGGTTCTGGCATCAGAAGATAAAAATTGAGTCCTTTTTAAAATTTCCTCCAGGAATTTAAGTGCTTTAGAGGACACTTACCCCAGCCCTTAAAAGTTCTTGCTTGTGTTGTTTTGTTGAGTAACTTGCAGGATGTTAGTTCCCCAATCAGGAATTGAATCTGAGTCCACAGTAGCGAAAGCACTTACCATCAATGTCCTAGTCACTGGGCCATCAGGGAGTTCCTGAAATCTCTTTTCTTTTCAGTTGCCCAGGATATCTGACTATATCTCCTTCTCTCACTCATCCTCGTCTCTCCCAGGATAGTCTCCACGCCAGGCAACACTTGAATTCCTTCGCCTGGGCGGCTCCCCTTCCCCTGCTCTTGCGTACGCAGCCATGGCCCAGCGGTCTGGCTGGCAGACGGCCAAGTGCCCTCAGCACTTTGGAAACCCTGAAAGAGTCAACTCCTCCAGGCTTGGCCTTGTTTCTGGGCTCCTTGCCCATAATGTCTGGGTATAAAACTTCCCTGGTTGGTAGAGATTGACCTTGATGGTTTACATTCGGGATCAGAGGCCCCAGCACACACAATGTACAAGGCCTTACTTGTTTTGGGAAAGCATTTGGTAGGTGACTGTGTGACCCAGCTTTGGGCAGGTTGACTCCCTGCCCCCAAACCCCCGGCCACCATCAAAGTCCAGTGGAGCCTCTTGAGTTAGGAGAGAAGCCAGCTTTGTGTTTGGGGTACCAGGGTTACCATTTCCCATTACCTTCTTTTAAGATTGGGTGTTTGAGTGCATGAAACTCACCAAAGCAAAGTGAAAGTTGTGAAATTCAGGCAACCTAGTTCTATTTTGAGAAAGTCTTCTAAACTTCCTTAAGAAAAACTAGAACTAGCCTGCTGTATATTCCTTCTTTGAATTTCATGGTTTATGGCATGCATGAACAACTTGCCTTCCATTTCCCCAGAAGTACCCAGTTTTAACTCTCTATTTTTGATTATCTGCTATCTGAGAGTGCGTGGATAAGTCTCCAGCTGATTTGTAAAGTGGGTCAATTGTCTTCTTATTGCAGTGAATTCTCTGGTTAATGAGAAACGTCATGGGTAATGGGACAGCTCATGTGATGTGAAAACACCGATCTTCTGCTTTCAGTATGGGGCATCGGAGCATAGCAGGGCAGTACCAAGCACTGCTGTACGCTTACGAAACCTACATACACTTTCACTTACAGATGGGTAACTCCTAAAAGGAACCAAAGACGGATGGCTCTGAATCACAGTGTTCCTTCTTCCTGTTTGTAAACAGACAGGTGTTTCCCCCATGAGTCACCGTTTAGCTTGGATGGGTTTGAAAATTTGGGTCAGGGATGGCACCTTTCAAAATTCCTTCCTTCACTTGGAAACCCAAGGCTATGCCTGCACCTCCAGAGGAGGGAATGTTCGTGGCATTTTAAGGCAGTATTCTGGCCTCTCACAAACATGCGAGCCCAGCGGCATGAGGTCCTTGTACATACAGAGCTCTCATGTATGCATTCCCCTCCCAGGTCCCAGCAGATGTGGAGAAATGTCAGGATCGGATGGAGTGTTTCAATGCTGATCTGAAAGCCGACATGGAGAGGTGGCAGAACAACAAGAGACAGGACTTTCGGCAGCTGCTCATGGGAATGGCCGACAAGAACATCCAGTATTACGAGAAGGTAATGAGCTGATGATGAGACGACAGTCCTCCCCTTAATAGCCAGAGCCTCTGGTCAGGACCTGCCAGAAGGCCAGAAGGATCCTGCCAGGCCCATCTCCTTCCCTTAATTTATGTGTTTAGTCTTAGTGAGCCCCGTGTGTCCTCGCCCCGCTCTGCTAGATGCTGGGTTTGGAACCGGGGGCACCCCTCACGTGCCCACAGGGGTTTCACCCTGCTGATGAAACTGTGGTTTTACTCTCCAAGTCCTCTAGTTCTTCTAGCAGCTGCTTCCCCAGTCAGGCCTGTAGTGCATGGATGTCCCCAGTTGATGGAGGCTTTGGGGCCCTTCAGGCTGTTCTGTGGTTCTGCACCCAAGGGTTCTTCGCATTTATTCTGCTATGGATCCCTTTGGTTATCTGGTGAAGCCTTGAGCCTCCTTGCTAGAATACTGTTTGTTTTTTAAAATAGACTTTAAAATACTGTTTTTAAATACCTAATACAAAAGGATATAGGATTACAAAGGAAAACTATTAACACTAAAAAACAGATTTTTTTAATTAATCCCTTGACCTGTGGACTTCAAATTAAGCACCCCCAACACACACACACACACACACACACATGCACACACACTTGACTGTCATCAAGCTGCAGCCGAATATCCTCAGTCAAAGTTTGCCCCTAGCACATCCAATTCTAGAGCGTGGTTGCTAATGAATCCTAGTATTTCTTAAAAGCTTAATGAAGATGAAGAATGGCCCAGTCATAATTCAACAAGTAACCTGTAGACTTGAAATCAAGCTGGACAAGCATTAACTCAGCTACTCCCACCACAATTCTAGAAATATGTCCTCCGCCCAAACTGGAGGAATCCATCTCCTTCAAAAACACTGATGCTCTGGCCTGCTCAGAGGTAGTGTGTCTGTGTCTTAATTTGGAGGAGGGTTAAGGGAAAGAGTCATGGAATGGCCCTTACCTGCCAGGTCTGAGGATGGACTGTTTCAGGGGAAAGGGGGAGGGGCCATTCTCCTTTTCTCGGTACCTCTCTCCCGGACACTTGCTGTGTGTCTGAGTTGACATTGGGCTGGATGCTTTGCATATGTCAGCTTGTTAAATTTAAACTTAACCTTCATCATAACACTGTGAAATGGGTTTTAGAGGCTCTCAATTTAAAGCTGAAGACATGGAAGCTCAGCCAGGTTTTAAAACTCTGCCCAAGGGCACAGAGCTTGTGAATGACTGAACTAGGGTCATACTTGGCTCCACTGGGTCCATAGGTCTGAGGATTCTCACACACAGTCGGTGAGGGAGACAGTCCTGCCTGCCTACAGGTGGAAAGATCATTCCAGGTGCAGCCAAGGCTTCATTCCTCTGCTGACTGGGCTGTTAGGCAGGGTGCCTGTCTCTGCCTTTGTTTCTTCATCTGAATGATGGTGAAGAAACAATGAAATGATGCCTGAGCACCTGGAATATGCCTGGCATGTGGTTGATATGCAGTGAATGGGGCTTCCATCCCTCCCTCCCACCCTCACTGTCCCCCACCTTCCCACTGCACCAGGGCCGACTCAGCTGATGTCCCCTCCTCTTCTTGGTGATTAATTCCAGTGTTCCCAGCGCCCAGATCTCAAACCCAGGGCCTTCATCTGTGTCCTCCCACTATACCACAAACAGGGCCCCTGTCCTGGGGCCTCGTCTTGGCAGATGCTTTTTGTGTACTATCTGTGTACCTTGTACTCATCGATAGAGCAGCAGGACTCCTGCCATTAAGGACCCCTTTGTCCAGTGGAAAGTGAAGGTGAAAGTCACTCAGTCGTGTCCTATTCTTTTCGACCCCATGGACCATACAGTCCATGGAATTCTCTAGGCAAGAATACTGGAGTGGGTAGCCTTTCCCTTCTCCAGGGGACCGTCCCAACCCAGGAATCAAACCCAGGTCTCCTGCATTGCAGCGGATTCTTTACCAGCTGAGCCACAAGGGAAGCCCAAGAATACTCGAGTGGTAGTCTATCCCTTCTCCAGCGGATCTTCCTAACCCAGGAATTGAACCAGGGTCTCCTGCATTGCAGGAGATTCTTTACCAATTGAGCTACCAGAGAAGCCCCTGTCTAGTGGAGGAGACACGTTAAGCCAAGAATCCAACCTCTTCAGAGAGAGGCAGGCCCTCCAGGAAAAGAACAGGAAGCTGGGAGGAAAGTCGAGGGAGGCATCATTCAGATCGGGATGGAAGAGGCAAGCAGAGTGGGCAGGAAAGTCTGAGGACATAACTTTTAACCTGAGTTGCAGAGACAAGGAACAAATATTCCAGGCAAAGGGGACAACATATGTAAGGGTCCTGGGGTGGGAAAAAGCTTGAGCATTTGGCCAGTAGTTCACTTGGTAAAGAAAGCTGGTATTTAGTTGGTTCATTTGTATTTGAATTTTTTTTACAGTGAAAATGTTTCCATGTAATAGTTGTATAATAAAATATGTCTTTAAAATGATAAAAAAAGAAGCTAGCAAGCAGGCAAGCTGGTATGGCCTTGGTCCCTGTCACCGACATAGAACCTTCCAGATGAGAGATGATGGCAGAGGTAGAGAGCGGGACCCAGGATGTCACCAACCCCACACTAGGTCTCTCTCTGACAGCAAGTTCCTTGAGGCTCCCCAGGCTTCCTTCTGTAGGGCAGGGTCTGAGTCCAGCTTCTTCTCCAACTTCAGAGTCACAAAGGAAGGAAGCGGTGAGCCGTTCACCACTCCCTTCCCCCAGCTTGACTTGGGGATGTGTTTCTCCTCCCCTCTGCTCGTGTCTCCTCCTCCACAATGACTCAGCACAGAGTCCTGCTTCACCCTGGTGCTGCCTCTCAGGAAGGCCTCGTGTAGTTCTCCACCTTAAACCGAGGTGGCTGAACGATAGCGCCCTGGCCCATTCCAAGATGGTTTCTATCCTGCCACCCACACGTGGAGCAGTGTCTCCACCCCAGATGGGAACCTGGGGCCTCACCAAGAGTTTGCAGCCTGCCTCTCTCTTCTGCTTTTGGAAGGAAGGGGATTTCTTTCAGTGAACACCTTTCCACTCACTGGGATGAGCTTTACAGATAGTTCATTTAGGCTTCATAGAGACATTGCTGCCTTTCATAGAGATGGGAGAGGGGGATGTAGTCAAAACAAACATCTGTTGCCTCCCTTCTTTCTACTAGCTCTGAATAACCCGTGTAGGGCGTCATTAGACAAAGGTGACCCAGCAGGATTGACTGTGGGGGGGTAGCTCAAAGCTGACCCTGAAATCTGCATCTCCACGCTGATGCGCAGTGTGTGTGTTGTCATTCCAGTGCCTCATGGCGTGGGAGTCAATCATCCCGCTACTGCAGGAGAAGCAAGAGGCCAAGTAAGCCCCTTCTCGGGACCGAGACTCTCCTACCTACGCAGGGCCTGGCACCCACCCCGGAATGTCCCTGCGGTGCCGGACACGCAGCACCGAGAAGACAACCACAGCAGCATCTCTCCTCGGTGTATTCCTCCCCCTCACCCCTTTGTCCGACAGTTGTTTTCCATGAGTATTTATTCCTTGGTGGAGTCCATAAAGGGCTGTTGTCATCTCTCAGCGGAAGAAGCGTGCCTCCGTGGTGTGTAGGAACCTGCTCGGCGAGACACTCCGAAGATTTGAAACTGAGGCACACGTCAGCCCTCAGCTGACATTCTGACGTCTCATTACAGTCCCCTCTCTGGGACCAGCAGAGTTGCCTGCCGAGGAAGACAACCGGGTCCTGCGTCGCCAGGCCATGAGGAAGGCATGAACAGGAGGCAGCTCTTGCTTTCTGTGGATGCCCGGCCGCTCTGACATTGGCCTCCCTGGGCCTTGACTCGTCTCGGCCTGGAAGGTGGTGTCGGCGCCTCCAGGAGAAGTCCCTAATGTACATACAGTGGCCTGTGTGGCTCTGAGTGTGGCCTGCTGCCTGCCCGTCATGAGTGACACCTATGTTACGGTTTCTGGTTCATGTAGGACCATTTAAATCAGTGGCTTGGTGCATCCACGCTCGAGCCAGCCAGCCAGCGTACTTGTCCTCATGCCAATGCCTTGGGGAGTGGAGGGAGCAGTGTTCCCCAGACTCGTTTTCTGACACTAAAATGTAGTAGATTGGGAGCTATTTTGTGTAAAATGAAAAAAAAAAGGGTGCATTTTTCTCTGTGATGTTCTTCACCGTTCTTTTGCTTGTTAAATGTCATCAGGGTAGAGAGACAGGCCTGATAGGGGTCATCTGTTGTCTTGAAGTTAGAATAACTGAGTTGTTGAGAGTTGCTGAGGTCAGCGGGCGTATACCAAGCCCCACCTCCCATGTCCGCTTTGTGCAATTTGCCTTTACCTCACCAAAAATTGCTAGTTTTAATGTTTCCTCCTGTGTCCACTGAACGTTTGGGCAACCTGTGGGGGAGAGGCTGGCGTGTTCTTAGGATATAGTCAAGGTTTGTAAACTCTAGTGTGAATGAATGCTCTACATGAAGTGCTTTAACTTTACTGTTTCCTAGTCAGAAAGAAGAGCCTGCATCCAGATGGGCCTCGAAGATGACGTGTGTGACAGCAAATTCTTTGCTTCTAGTTAAGCTCACATCTCCTCCTGGCTCCATTTTTGAAGCATTCATTTCAGACTCTTAGCAGGTTTCCTTTTCAAATGTGTCAACACGAAATAGACAAAAAGGATCTCTTCCTCCAGCTTATTATCTTTCCCCTCTTGAAGTGAAACTACCTATGTCATGTTTGTGTTCTTTTGTCTGTGGCTCATCTCTATAAAATTACAAATCTGAGCCTCAAATAAGCGGTAGTATTATTTTTGTTTGTTTGGTTGTTTTTAATGAAATAGCTGTGCTGAGACACTGCTGTGTTTTCAAGTGAACCTGCAAATGCTGGTCAGCATGCAACCTCCTGAGGTCACTGCATCCTGCTTCCAGCTGCAGAGTTGATCTTGGGGCAGCCGTTGGACAGCCCAGAAGAGCTTGGTTCTGTGTTCATCATGTCTGAAAAAGTCATGGTTGAAGTGATAATGTGTGTGTCAGTTGGTACTTTCTTGCGCTGTTAGACCCCGTTCGTGCCATTCTAAAATCCTCTGATATGAATCTTCCTTTTGGTACAATTAGAGATGATTCAGTGGAGAAAAAGGGTAAGAACAGTTCATTGACCCCGAGGGGTGATTCAGTGTTTCATTCTACCTCTAAACCATCCTATTGTGTGGCTGTAGTTGTGTGGGTCCAGCCTGACAGCTTGCTGGTAGAGTCAGGGCGTGTATCTGATCATGGGTTGATGGCCTTCTATGGATGTTTGGCAGAAGACACTAGACTGTCCCAGAGGTGAACACTCATCTTGGCAAACATGCGAAGTCTTGCCTGGTGGAACGTTTGCTTTAAAAATGCCCAGCATGATGAATGCTTGGGAAGAACCGTGGAAGGAATTACAGGAAGACTAGACTCTAGTCTGCTGCTACCGGCCAGAGCCCACGGACGTTCCTGTGGGAGGTCAGTTGGGCAAGAAGGCAGCCCTTCAGAAGAAACCCATCAGGTTCCTTGCTGGGACGTATGGAGATGGGTGGGGTGCACAGGCATCCTCTTTCATGACTGGAGGCAGAAGACGGGTTCTGAAGCATTCTAGGCGCCTTGGGCTTTTGTCTTTCTCTGTTTGGTCCCTCCATGAAGTGCCTGCGCTTAAGCCTCCAGGGAGAGCTGGAATGAGGCAAACCAGCCTCCAGCGTGCCGCTGTTAGCAGAGCTTGGAGGACCAGGGCACCCTGCAGCCTTCCTTGGAGGAGTGGTCATTCCAGAAAATGAACCTTTGTCCCTTACTTCTGGCTGGCATCTGATGAGGTGAGGAGGCTGGCCCAGAAGGCAAGGGACAGTAGGCAGTGGTGGAGACTCTCCAGCCCTTCGCATCCCCATGGGTCCCACCACTGAAGGTCCGCAGCCCCAAGCATTCACCTCTTTATCTCCATCATCACAAAGGTGATTCCCCATGAGAAGCGTAACCCAGAGACCTCTGTGCCAAAGACTGCCTCCTAGAGGGTTCATCACCCTATCCTTCATGGCTCCACAAAGTCGTGAATCACCAACTCCTGTCTTGTGTTTATTTTCCAGTAGATGTTTGCTTGAGGATGTGTCTTAACCTTAGACACATGTGGACAGGTTGAAACTTGAGTACATAGCAGTGGAGTGGAAAGTCATCCCTGTTGACTGTCCCTGGGCTGCGGAAGTGGAAGGTTCCATTCACCTGCGTTAGAAGTCCAGGCTAGGGCAGAAAAGAGGACTCGTAGAAACTGAGCAATCTTAGAGATGCAGGTGAGGTTGAATAGAGCAGTGGTGATTTATAGCATTTTCAGGACACTGCTCTTCCTTACCCCGTGCTGGATTGCCAAGAAGGCTGTCAGCTACTGTGCTTAAAGCAAGGAACCTCTGCTCCTGCTCAGGCCAGGTTCGGGGTTGGGTTTTATCCTTTATTAAGACTTAACGATGATTCCTCAGATGAGTGCGATTATGGACGTGACTGGCTTGTATTTCTCTGTGCTGCTCATTGAACCCGCCACACACCTTTCTTGAGCTGAAATAACAAAAACCAGCACACTTCTGGGGATGGTGGTGAATGTAACCTAAGTGTGTCTTCATGCCAAATTTCAGCCACACCCAGAGGGTGTCTTACGTGTTGTTGAGTTGAATGTGTTTTCTCAGTCGCCATCCACAAGGGGCGGAATAAAAGGCACACCGGGCCCTCATTGCTTGCGAGGCTGCCGTTTGTGTTGGAACGCCGGGCAGTTCAGTCCAGAGAAAGGCACCCGCCATGTGGCTGTCTGCACGTGGACTTGCTCTTGGGACGGTATCAGCCCAAGAGGCACTCGGGGTTTGTATGACCTGGCCCTGCCGTTGACAGCATTGAAGTCGCGGGCACTTGATTCTGTTTTGACGCCATTCACTGAGTCTCATGAGACTCCTTCTCTGCCCTGTGTCCTGAGCTGGTGAGAGTGAAGGGAGAGCAAAATCCAGACTAGCCCGTCTTCTGAGCAGAAACAGCCCTTTAGAGCAGCCAGGGTGAAGCCCAGTTTCAACCCATCCCGAGACCCAAACAGATGAGGCCAGTGTAGGTCTGTGTGTGGTCAGGGTAGGGCACACCAGTCCTGGTCCCCGCCTTCTCACTCATGGGCTACTTTCAAGGTCTGTGGAAACAAGGTGATCTCATCATCAGGCTGGGGTAACACAAAATTATGTTGGGGATTTGGGTCTACCTTCTCCCTTTCCAGATCCTCAAGGGGCCACCAGGTGGAACACACCCGCTTACCCGCTCACTGACTCTGGTCTCTTCCGACGGCATTTCTCTCAAATTTGCCTGCCACCCTCTGGGCCAGACCTACAGATGGAGCTGGGTGTGTTGGAGCTATTCACCTCCTTACGGTTTTTAATTCAGTGAATTTAAGGAACCTGATTTTTCATCAGCCCACCCAGTAGGTAGCCAGCTTTTTAGGTTGAGGGTACTTGGTCTCCCCACGTTGCACAGATCGGCGCAGGGTTGTCTACGTTAGAAAAGCTTTGGGGGAGGGGTGTTACGGGGGTGTGACTGTTCTCTCAATCATACATGTTTGAAATGTTCTCTGGGTATGACTGTCTAACCCTTTCTGTGTGGCAAAAAAAAAAAAAAAAAAAAATGTTATCCGGGTAGTTTTTACTACCATAGATAGCCTGTAAATAAGTGCTTGGAAAAAATAACTCTAACAAACCAGTAAGATATTTGTCTCATTCATAAACATTGTGTATTTAGCACTTGAAAATCAACAAATCCAGACTTTTGGACATGCCACAGACTGTTAAAAGCCTAACTGTACTTTTTGAGAATTTGTCAACACCTACTAATATGCCTTATTCTTCAACTACTGTTTTTTAGATTCTGGATAGAAAAGAGTTTTTAGAGATGTAATCAGTTGTTCAGTTTAAACACTTGAGGCCTAACCTAGCCAGTCTTCATTCCTCTTAAAGAAACAAGCCAGAAAGTGAGGTTCATAATTAGGGCTGCCTTTTGGGAAGAGAAAACTAAGTATTGCTATTGCCAAATGATATTTTTTGATAATGTCAGGAAATACAGGGACCACAAAACCTTTTTTGTTGTTGTTGTTTTCAAGTGTGAAAGAGGCATTTAGTGCCTTTTGGCACATTTTTTTATTGTAGAGGATATTATGGTATCAGCATCGACAAATCACATATACAAAGAACTCTATAGATGATGACAATATTAAAGGTTTACCCCGATTCTGTAGAACAGCTTTTTTAAAAGATACCGTGGGGGCCTCCGAGTAGCGTATTTTACATAGAAATTCTCCACAGGTTGAAATGCCAAAAAAACAACGAACACATGGTGTTGACTCACATAATTTAGTCCTTTGTCGTAGAGCTTTTACTATTAATAAAAGCCAGGGATTGGGTGTCACACAATGCACCTCTCCAGGCAGTGTGGCCCTCTCACCAGGTGATTCTGGGCCCCCTGTAGGCCGGGTGTGAGCAGGTAACCCCCGCCAACACCGCTGTGTGACAGGCTGGCTCACAGTCTCAGACCATCCCTCCAGTCACAGATGATGCTGGAAGGAGGGAAAGGGGATCACTTTTTCCCCAGTGGGGAAGTGAGGAGGAGATAGTACACTGCAAACAAAAAATGTGACCCAGTGGGACGAAGGGAGGCCCGTGTCAAGTGACAAACCAGCATCTCGGAACAGTCAGCGCCATGCCCTGGGCACGCCGGGGGTTCGGTCCTGCCTTGTACCGCCCCGTCCTCTGTCCCCGTGTGCCTGTCCCCTGGATGTCTGTGTGTCGGGGATGTGTTCAGACATGGGGTACATCTGATATATTCCCATGAAATAAACTGCCAGCAAACTTTCTAACTTTTAGCTGTTGGGGGGCGGGGGAGGAAATAAACCAAACCTTTTTGCTTAGGTCATGTCCAAATTATCAACTGTTTATTATTTGAGAAATCATTCTTTACATTTAAAATTTTAAAAGAAAATCCTTGAGGTATTGATGAAGTCCTCCGTGTAAATGTGTTGTTCTCTTCTATCCATGCTGCCATTAAGCCAAATCAAAAGCTGTGAAGAAAAAAAATGTGCTTGAGAATGTGTGTTGTAGATGAGAAAGTGATTTACAGATCAAAGTCTTTGTTTCATGAAGCTACCAAACTTTAAAAAGAATGTCACCTTTTTTTGTTTGTTTCTTACGGAACCCAGAGATTATAAAAAGAAAAAAAATTCTTGTTGCATTTTTGATGCTGGCATGAGGTTTTTGTCCACTTTTTTTCATATCTGTGTAAAAAAAAAATTCTGTCCATTGTTTATTATGGGATTAGTATTACATTTCAAGGTAAAACAAATGAATTTGTATTGCTTGATAAAAACTATTAGCTTGTAAATTTTAAAAAGGTTTCTTTACCTCAATTAACTTAAAGTAATGGACCAATAAACCTATAAAAGATGCTTTCTTTACCTTGAGTCATGTTCCATTTGTACGGCTTTATAGTACAGAACATGCATGACTCTTAATCCTATTTTCTTATTTTCTCTAAGGAGGTATCCATTTATAGGCACAAATCAGGATATGCAAAGCAACAGGAAAAAAATACCTTTGAACTGTTTTATTCTTCATTTCTATCCTCAATTTACCCTCTCCTACATCTTACAAGATGGCACTGATCTGAGAAGATGAAGAAACCACCTACTGTCCATCTGTAACTGTGATTGGCAGGAAGGCTGGCAGCTGGCCTAGGTAACTACATGAAGGATTTCTTCCCACTTTATCTCATAGCAAAGCACAGTGTCATATTCTGAGTCAGAGCCAGTCATTGCCTATTTTTTTTTTTTTTGATTGCTATTTTTAAAAAATCTGTAAAGAAAGAGGAAATATCTGTGGTTCTCTAGCGCATCTGAGTGTGTTGTAAATCAGAGACCACAACGCTCAGTTAAGCTTACCTAATGATGGCCATGCACTGGAAGTAGACTTCTACTGGTGCTAACCTTGGCGTTTTGATAGTAGACATCATTAATATAAGACTTCAGCCACACAAAATGAGGCAGTGAGGTGTGGGGCGAAAGATTTGAGATCAAGTCTTAGCTTCTCCACTTACTAGCTGTGTTGCTTTGGGCAAGTGCCATCTCTCTCAAATTCAGCATTATTATCTTTGAAATGAAGAAATGCCTTTCCTGAAGGGTGGCTGATAGGACTAGCAATAATGTCTACAAAGCACCTAAGTGTGCTGGGCCCTCCTTATGTCATAACCCTTATGGGAAGACTTATCCTATTACTTGTTCAAATACAGCCAATTTAAATATCAGAGATGTTCCTGTAAGAATCTTTCCTGTGTGCTTTACTGAAAATTTATTTGTTGCCAATTGAAAATTTTAAAGGGGGGTATATAGTTTTTTAAAACTGTTTTCCTTTTAAGAAGATTATGAAAAAAAATAGTGTGCTGGAGGACTATAGTCAGGCTAAAGGTCTGGGGAAATAGAAGGGAGTGGATGATAAACTAGAAGTGATAGAAAGGGAGATGGATTTCAGTGGTGAGGCAAAGAGGTCAGAGATGACTTGGTGATTTCCAGCCTGGGAGCTGGGAGGTGATGCCATTTACGGAAATATGAAATCAATCAGCAGAAAAACATAAAAGATGGAGTAGGCTTAGATGGTGGGGTAGAAGAAGAATTTGGTTTGGACTTACATTTGAGGAGACCCAGGGGGAGGTGCTGACTAGATTGTTGGAGAGAGAGTTCTGGTAGACTAGATTACCTGGGAGGAGAACCAAGGGCAGGAATTAGGGATCCTGGGAGAGGTGGAGGGGGGCTCAGGGAAAGTTCGAAAGAGAAAAAGATCTCCGTAGATTAGAATAGTGGTTCCTAAGCTTGAGAACTTGTGAAAACACCAATTTGGAGGCCCCACCCCTAGAGTCTGATGGTATTTGTCTTTCTGATTGACTTTGCTTAGTATGGTAAGCTCTAGGTCTCAGATCAAATTAGAGAATTTGCTTTTCAAACAGGTTCCCATTGGATGTTGATAAAGCTGATCCAAGAACCACACTCTGAGAACTAATGGTTTAGAACATCTGCTGGAAGACCTGGAGAAAGCTGAAAAGGTTTGAAACTACTACCCTGGTGACAGGTGGGGTTGAAAAAGAGTCAATACTATGGTGGTGTGAGCCCAGCTTAGGTGAACACCCACAAGTTTATGGCAGGGTCAGTATGGACAAGTAAGGAAATTTTTCTAGATATTGAGAGCAAGCTTGAATGGAGAAGCTAGTGATTAGATTCATTTAGGTGGGGGTACTGGTCAGGGGCTGGGGTGGAAGGCAAGGAGTCAAGAGGAATGACCAAATTGATGAGAGTTTGCCTAGAGCATGGCCTTGAACTCATCTTCCCCACCCCATGTTCTGTGCTCCTGTTGCCTGTCTCGGCAAGGACCTCTGCCCCCTTTCTAGTTGCCTGAATCCTAAATCTGAATCATTCTTGCCTCCATCTGCCTCACTTTCTGCAGTTCACCCACTACCCACTCCTGCTCTAGCTTCCAAATATTCCCCCAAGTCTGCCTAACCTTTCTCCATCCTCATAGCCTCTTACCTAGTGTCAGTCCACCATCACCTTCACCTGGATTCCTCAACAGCCTCTCCGCTTGTCGCTTTTCTGCAAGTCTTGCTCACCCCTTCCAAAGCCAGTTCCTTCTCAGTGCTGCCAAAGTCCTCTTTCTAATGTACAGATGTAAGCATTTGACATTCTTGCCTAAAACCATTCAACAGCTATCCTACTACTCTAAAGAAAAACTGATTTTTCCTTTTTAAAAAAATTTTTATTGAAGTATAGTTGATTTACAATGTTAATTTCTTCTGTACAGCAAAGTGACTCAATTATACACACATATATATTTTTTCATATCCTTTTCCATTATGATTTGTCACAGGATATTGAATATAGTTCCTTGTGTTACACAGTAGGACCTTGTTGTTTATCCATCCTATATATAATAGTTTGCTAAACCCAAACTCCCATTCCTTCCCTCTTTTACACCACCCCTCAGCCCTGCCTTGGCAGCCTCCAGTCTGTTCTATGTATCTATGGGTCTGTTTTTGTTTCATAGATATGTTGATTTGTATTGTATTTTAGATTCCACTTTATAAGTGATATCATATCATATTTGTCTTTCTCTTTCTGATTGACTTTGCTTAGAATGATAATCTCTGGGTCTATCCATGTTGCTGCAAATGGCATTATTTCATGCTTTTTTATGGCTGATGAGCATCCCACTGTATATATGTACCACATCTTCATCCATTCATCTGTCAATGGACATTTTAGGCTTTTCCTTGTCTTGGCTACTGTAAATAGTGCTATGAACATAGGGGTGCATGAATCTTTTTGAGTTATAGTTTTGTCTGGGTATATGCCCAGGAGTGGGATTACAGGATCATATGGCAACTCTAGTTTTTGAGGAATCTCCATACTGTTCTCTGTAGTGGCTGTACCAGTGTACATTCCCAGAAACAGTGTAAGAGGGTTTCCATATCCTCTCCAGCATATGTTATTTGTAGACTTTTTAATGGCGGTCATTCTGACTGGTGTGAGGTGGTAGGTACCTCATTGTAGTTTTGATTTGCATTTCTAAAGAGAAACTTTTTAAAAAAAACTCATGTATTCACTTTGGGTTGCGCTGTGTCTTTGTTGCTGCGTGAGGGCTCTCTCTAGTTGCTGTGTGTGGGCTTCTCATTGTGGTTGTTCCTCTTATTTTGGAGCACAGGCTCTAGGCGTATGGGCTTCAGTAGTTGCAATGTTTGGGCTGTAGGGCACAGCCTCAGAAGTTGTGGCACATGGGCCTAGTTGCCCCATGGCATGTGAAATCTTCCCGGACCAGGGCTTGAACCCGTGTCCCCTACATTGGCAGGCAGATTCTTATCCACTGTACCACCAGGGAAGTCCCTAAAGAAAAACTTTTTAAAGGCTCTGTTTTTGATGTTCCTCCTCACTGTCCCAGCTCACCTCTTGATTCCAGCCCCCTGGATACCTCTCCCTCCATCCCTTTTTTCTCCCTTCACATTGATTTTCTGTATTTGGGGATATTTTCACCTTCACGTCTTCCAGTATGTTCCTTCTGCCTGGAATCTCACTCAACATCCAGCCTTGGTAACTCATCTTTCCAGTTTTATGCCACTTCTCCTGAGAAGTTTTCTCTGCGCTCTTGGATTTGGGTTATATGAGCCCTTATGTTAGTGTTCATTATAGGATACACGACTACCTGTTGTTCTGTCTGCTCCACCCACTAAGTCAGACACTGGTGGGGTAGGAGCCGTCACAGGCTTGCTCTACCTCAGCACCTAGCATGGTGCCAGGATCCGAGCAGATGTGCCTTGAAGGTTTGGACCAGTCTGTGCAGGGCATCAGTGATGATAACAGACTCTGAGCCCAAATGCTCTGAGATTTAAATGCATTCTCTAGCTTTAAGTTTTACCCCAGTCTGAGAATGCCATGTCTGAGTTCTAGAGGGAAGCTGACCAAAGAGACAGTGAGTCACATACTCATGCTATGAACGTTGATTTATTAGGAGGTGAGTCTTTTATTCACATAATTAAAAAATAAGTACCTCAAAATAATGTTTTGAGATATGTTAGCATATCTCCCCTCTCCTTTCACACCTCTCACTTTGGGAAGTACTGTTGACGGAAAGTATTCCTTTGAAGAAAGCCTTTTTGATAATTGCCTGCTTAAAAACAACAGTACCAACAAAACTATGCTGACTTCAAATGCCTGAGTCCTAGATCACTCCCAAGTTATTCATGGCTAACAAGGCCTGAGGGAAGAAAGCTAAACTTTGTTTTCAAGGTTCTGTTTTAATTTTTAAAATACTGAATGATGTTCACTGTTGGCAGTTCTTTTGAAAATTCCCTTCCTCACCCCCCTCAGGTGGATGACTGCCTTTGCGTTCTCACACAGGACTCCTGGGTGACTAGTTACCATGGTTGGAGCCCCCAGAACATTTCTGGAAAAAAACTGGCTTCCATGTTGGGTAAAGCTGTGCCTGTGGCCTGTGTATCTCCCTTGAAAGTTCTCACTCTACTGTCTGCAGAACCCACCTCTGCTTAATAGCAACGTCTGAAAGCTGAGAAAGTATCTCCATCACCAGTTAAGTGCTTTCCCCCACCCACCCAGGACCCCTGAGCCCCAGCAAGTCATTCTGAGGCCGACTCTGGCTGGAACTTGGGTTCCTTGAGCAATGGATTGCTGTGAACACCAGTTCCTGGTCCCGTCCTTGGTCTTCAGAGGGAGTCTGGTCGTTGCTGGTGTTTCTGGCTCCCGCAGATCAGCACCTTCATTTCTCTGTGATGTCTCCAGGCTGCAACCACGAGGCTTGCTTATAGGCCACGATGCTGTAAGAATTTATAACAGAGAATTACAGGAGAACAGCTGGAATGGGGAGGGAGGGTCTCTAGCCATCTCTCGGAGACTCTGTCCATAATACGGAGGGCCCTTTGCATCTACATTTTCCCTTTCTCGGAGCCTCTTCCCATCTCACTTCTGTCTGATGATACACTCCCATGTGGACCCGAAGCTCAGGCTTCACTCATCCCAAGCAGAGTTAATTGCATCCTCTTCCGCCTTTCCATTGCCCTTTTCTCTCGTCCATAAATCATCAGGTTGTTTAAAAATATTGGGAGATAAAGTGGAGGCCTCGGAATGAAGAGCTGTAGTTGAAGTCTTGAATCTGTGTGGCCTTTGGCATGTCCTTCAACCTCTGGTGTTCTCCTTTCCCCAGCTGTTGAAGCTCTAGGAACCCCAGGTTCTAAGCCGGAACACAGGTCTTCCTGACGGATGGACCACATCTGGAGCTACTGGGTGGGGTGTGGGCAGAAATCCAAATCCTTCTAAGGAAAAGCTTTGTAGAAACTTCCAAACACAGATTCCCTACCTTCTGTGACCCCAGGGCTCTCCAGGGAGGAGCACTCACTATTCTTAAAGCTCACTATATGACAGAGCCGGCAAGAGGCAAGTAGAGGCAGGCAGCCCAGGACCCCATGAACTGTTCCAGGCCGACTCCACAGCTCACCCCAGCTGTGGGACCATGACAGCACAGCCACGTGGTTGGTGAATTATTTTAAGGCAGGACAAGAAAGCTTTTCAACATGAAGATTCTCTGCCCATGTGAGTAACTATCTCCTCCGCTTTAGTGTGTATTGCGTGCCTACATTGTGTTAACTTGATCCCCTTAGAAGATGCAGGAATTCCTACTTGCTGGGAAAAAAAAAAAAAGAATTTCTTCCTGGTGCCAGTAAGATAACTTCCCGGGAGATAACATTCCTTTCTCAATCTTGTAATAGGTCACAACCCACTGCTCACCTTGTTGGACTACATAAACTGTCAATATGTTACTTTGGTTTGTCCCCCACCCTGGTCCATATTGGGAAATGTTTAAAAATTGAAGTAGGTTAATTTATAATGTGTTTTTTTCAAGTGAAAGGCAAAGTGATTGGATTCTCTTCCATTATAGGTTAATAGATATTGAGTTCCCTGTGCTATACAGTAGGTCCTTGTTTACCTATTTTATATATAGTAGTGTGTATATAGGAGAAGGAGATGGCAACCCACTCTGGTATTCTTGCCTGGAGAATCCTGTGGACAGAGGAGCCTGGTGGGCTGCTGTCCATAGGGTCACACAGACTCAGGCACAACTGAAGCGACTTAGCAGCAGCAGCAGCAGTGTGTATATGTTAATCCCAAACTCTTAATTTATCCCCCACCCTGTCCACAATACGCTGTCTCACAAACACATAACTCTGACTGCGCCTTGGCGTCTTATAGGTAGAACACTCCTCGGAGTTGCCTGAAATTGTCTCCCTCTGGGTTATAATCCTTGGATTAGCAGGACTAAAATTTTCTATTTCTTCCTTAGGTTGACTGTTGATCAACTTTTGTTGATTATGGTGGTGGCCAACCCCTGACATCCTTCCAGCTCAACAGGCAGCTCCTGGGCGGTAAGTGCCGGCGTCACACCCCCTGACAGATTGTTCATTCATGAAAGACTCTGAGTAATTCTTATGCACTAAGCCTCTCTGCTGGACACAGGGTACAAGGTCACTCAGACAGGCGTGGTTCCTGCCCTCAGGGAGCCCATGGTCTAGTGATCAAGCGTGTAAAACAGATCATCACTAAGTAATCATCAACTCTCAGGCTCTGAAGGAAAAGTATAGGAAGCTTGGGGAGCATATCATAGAAGGATCTAACTTAGATTGGGAAGGGAATTTTCTCAAATCCTCTTTGAGAAAATGGTGTTCAAGTTAAGACCACATCTAGTGACATTAAGAAAGAGGTGTAGGGTGTCAGGCTTGTCAGTGGTAAAGAATCCGCCTGCCAGTGCAGGAGACACAGGTTTGATCCCTGGTCCCAGGAAGATCCCACATGCCACGGAGCAACTAAGCCCATGAGCCACAACTACTGAAGCCCACATGACCTAGAACCTGTACCCTGTGACGAGAGAAGCCACCGCAGTGAGAAGCCCCTGTAGGTATGAAGATCCAGCCCAGCCAAAAAAAAAAAAAAAAAGACATGTTGTAAGGAAGGGTGAAGGGCATGAGGGGGAGGCTCCTGGGGCTGAAGCATAGAGGGGGGAGGGTGGTGAAGGGGAGGAATAGGAGGCTGGAGAAGATGGTGAGGCTGGATTATGCAGGACCTGTGGTCCACCATAAGAGGTCCACCATATGTGGTCCACCATATGCAGGACCTGTGGGGCCACCACAGTGGCTCTCAGCCTAAGAACTGTGAAACCAAAGTACAGAGCTTTGAGTAGGAGATGATGTGAACTAATGTCCACTCTAAAGAAATTTCTCTGGCCACCTGGTAAAAAGAGGGTGGATGGATGTGGGGAGACTGGCTTGGGGGTGAAGTTGATCCCCCAAGTGCTTTGGACTAGGGGTAGCAGCAGTGGGGGTAAAAAATAATCAGTTTGAGGCATATATTGGAGGTAGAATCAATGAGGCTTGATGGATGGGAGGTACGGGAAGGTGAAGAAGCAGGAGGACTTTGGTGACTCTCAGATTTCTTCCCTGGCTGAGTGTGATGCTGTTTAATGGGATGGGCAAGACTGGAGGGGAGTAGATGTTAGGAGGGCCGTCAAGGATGCAATTTTGGAAACTGAGATGGTAATTTGAAATTTTGAAAATAATTTAGATTGCTTTGAGATTATGAAGTAAGAAGACAACCCAGATCTGAGCCCCAAAGAATTCTTCCATGTAGAGATTTGTAGAGAAGTCAGAGAGGTAGGAGAAGGAGGTAGCGGTAAGGAGAGGAGGTGTTAAGAAAGCCAAGTGACAAGTGCCTTCCAAGGAAGGAGTGACCCACAGTGTTGGGGGCCAGCGAGAACCGATGGGGAGAGGATGGCAGGGAGTCCAGTGTACTCGGCTGTGAGGAAATCAGATCTCAGCGCAGCCCTGGAGGCATTGAACAGGAAGTCAGTCTGGAGTGGGTCGAAAGTGAACGGGAAGTAAGCAAGTGCAGACCTACGCCGGAGAACATGGCTGGGGGGAGGAGGCGGCGAGAGGGTGGCAGACCACGTGTCAGTTCTGATAGCAGCTGCGTCACCTGAGTTCTTCCTAAGTAGTACAAGTAAACTCAAGTAGCTTCCCTTGTAGCTCAGTAGGAAAAGAATCTGCCTGCAATGCAGGAGACCCAGGTTCAATTCCTGGGTTGGGAAGATCCCGTGGAGAAGGAAATGGCAACCCACTCCAGTATTCTCGCCTGGAGAATCCTATGGACAGAGAAGCCTGGCAGGCTACAGTCCATGG
Source organism: Dama dama (assembly GCF_033118175.1). Lineage (NCBI taxonomy): Eukaryota > Metazoa > Chordata > Mammalia > Artiodactyla > Cervidae > Dama > Dama dama. The sequence goes on along the minus strand of NC_083696.1, from coordinate 10,318,222 downwards.
GGTCGCAAGAGTCAGACATGACTTAGCCACTAAAACACACAAGTAAACTATAAGGGGAGAGAGGGGTCCCAGATATCCAGGGACTTTTCTGAGACACAACGTCAAATAGTGTCTCAAAGACACTATAATAATGTCAAAAGGAACCAACTGCCTGGGTTCACATCCTGTCACTGCCCCTTATTAACTCTGTAACCTTTGGCAAGTTACATAACACCTTAGGTTTTGTTTCTTCATCTACAAAATGGGGATAAAATAGTAATTGCTTCAGAGGATTGTTTGAGAAGGTTAAAACATATGAAACATTCAAAGTAGTGCCTGGCACATAATCAAGGCTGTTTACATGTTTGCTATTATTATCTTTGAGAGATTGAGGGAGAGGAACAGGATGGGTGTGAAAGAACACAGGCTTAGAGGTCTGCTTTGAAGAAGATGAGCCCATTCGCTTCTGATGGCCTCCATGAACCACAACGCAGCAGCTGAGTGCCTGTGTGATGAGGGGTTGGGGGCTTGTGGATGGGCAGAACCAGACAGACATTCCCTCAGCATCTCCCTGCTGCACATAAAGAAGAGTGAGGAGGAGAGGGCAGGTTCTCACAGTGCCATGGAGTTGGCTCACTTCGGTACTAGGAAGGGCTGGGGCCACAGTCACTTATTGCAAATGAGCTGTTGGCAGCTGGGCCCAGGAACCTCTCCTCTCCACCTTCTGCCCTCCACAGCTGTCTCCACTCCCTGCTGTGACATGTCTTCCTGGGCTTTTCTGTCATTGGAATGTAGCTCTTCTTTCTTCAGTTCAAGAGTTCTACTGGTCTTTCCTGTTGATCATGCTTAATGATTTGTGGTGCAGCCTCGGCCGCTTGAAGGAATTTCTCAGGATTTTGTTCATTTAGTGACTTTGCAGAGGGAAAAGTACTAGAAACACTCTCTTTCTACCAAAGGTTCTCAGCCTTGGTTATACATCCGAATAAACTGGAGAGCTTTAAAAAATTCTTATGCCCAGCCTGTATCCCAGATCAACTGAGTTAGAATCTCCACGGGTAGGGTCCATACGGTAGTAGTTTTTTAAATCTCTCCAAGTGATTCCAATGTACAGCAGGCAAAGGAGGCTTTGTTAGCACATGAGTCCCTCTACTGCTAAATGTCTCCAACAGAGGCATCTACTTGAGTGCCTCAGTTCACGTAAGCATTACTACTTACGATTGGTTCAACATACTGACCCGACTTCTTTGGTACAAGATGATGAAAATCCTGTATATCTTAAAATTCCATGCACACAGTGTAGGACTGGGCCCAAGTCCATTGGGGTGAGGTGTCCCCACCTGCTTCACATACCCCAAAGTCTCTTTAAAAAGGGAAAGCAATGAAACTGTAGAAAGGGACCATTTATTGCATATTCTCATTGCTTTCGTTTGTCTGTTTATATCTCTAGCTATGAGATATTAACTAGTCTAGTCAGACTTGTTTTCTTTTGTTGTTTTTTGTTGATCTGTTTAGGTCAAAGAGACTATTTCAACCAACTGCCAATCAAATAGGACTGGATAACTTCCAAGTGGCACAGTTATTAATCCATTACTCACTTGGACAAACAGCTGGCACTCCAGAGAATTGTGGGTCAGATCTAGCTAAGCCCAACCCATTCAGCCAAGACACTCATGAAAACAGGGAAACATGAAAAGGCCTAAGGGCTGGGCAGTTTGAAAATGAAAACTGGCCAGAGACGGCACTGGTAATCAAGTCTGCTGTTTTGCACAAATTCTCTCAGCTGTTTGATCTTATTTTCTCAACTATGAAATCAAAGAACCCTCATGATTGATGGCTTCTGTCTTAGGAGGCTCAACTTTCTATGCAAGCACATCAACCTATACAATGTGATGTGAGAATTCAAAAGCGGCCCTTTTCACCATCTACTTCCCACTTTGTCCAACCTCCCTTCAGCTTTTTCCAACCTGCCTTCAACTCTCCTACTCTGCAGCCTGTAACACCACCATTAATGATATGGAGGGCTCCAGTGTGCTACTAAGCAGCTCCCTTTAAACACAAATCTATATCATGTCCCTTGTGTCTTACTGTGAATATCTTTATTGCGTTCCTTTCTCCTCTAGTGGGATTGATACAAGCGTGAGAAAAGGGCCTAAACAGACCAAAGCTCAGCTGTCTAATATGTAGCCACTAGTTACATTGGTTTCTGAACTCTTGCATTCAAATGGAGTCGAAGTTGAGATGTGCTGTCAGTATAAAACACATACCAGATTTCAGAGACTTATTTCAAAAGAACTCATTGATTTTGTAGGTTGATTACAAAGATATTTTGGAGCTGTTGGGCCAAATCAAATATATTATTAAAATTACTTCACCTGTTACTCATGTTGTTTTTAAACATGGCTACTAGAAAATTTAAAATCATATAATATGGCTTGTGCTTGTGTTCTTGCATTTCTTTTGAATGGGGCTGGTTGAAGACCAGTCTATTTCATGTGGTCCATATTGATGATAACCTCAGCTGGCAACTTTCCCCATGGGCCTTTGTATCTCCAACCTTCCTCCTGCCTGTTATCTCCCAGAACCTAAGCACTCTTGTTTTACAAATGAGACAATTTCCCCAGAGAGGTCAGAGGCGTTACCCTTGTCCTGCAGAGGTGCTCAAAGCCCTCCCAAGATACAGAGACAAAGAATACTTGAAAGTGAGGCTGGATGACTGTCACCTAAAGGAGACTCAACGAAGTCTGAGTGATTAAAGAGGGTTTCTTATCCCAGCCTCTGATTACAAGAACGTATATGAGGCTCCTATTACAAAACTGCCAGGAAGTGAGCCAGCGTGTTGAGGCCCTCTGTTTATGACTTAAGGGAATTCCCAAATGACCAGATTACTAGTTTGGGAGAAGAGGAGAAGTTTTTCTTAGTGGGAGAGGCTACTCAGAACCCATTGTGTAAATGTGAAAAGTAAATACTTTACGATAATAGGCTGGAAATGCTCCAACAGTCCTCAGCCCCAGCCCAGAGAGCAGGAACTGCTCCTGTCTTACCCAATCGGGAGGATGGCCAGGAAGGAGAGAAAAGAGGAGAGTGCAAAGCAGGTGCCGATGAACTTCTCCATGGTGAGCTGATAGATCTTGTTGTACAGGGTGGAGGTCACCACCCCAGTCAGCGTCAGGGACAGCTGCAGGATGACGAACACCTTTCCTGTGGAAGGGACCGAGGTTACCAAGGTTACTGTGCTGTCCCTCTGTGTTCCCTGATAGCTGAGTCTCTGGGAGGCTCTCCGGAGCCCCCTCCCCTTCCCTGACTCCCTCTGTGTTCACAGCTCGTGTTACCAGGATTCTGGCCTCCATCCATTTGGCTCTTCCCATAGCCCGGGGGTAGCAGTATTTTCCTTTGACTGGCTTTTCCGTGGCAGACCCTCCCGGTCTCTCCCCTGCTCCTGCTCTCACTCCTTCCGCCCTGGATGGACACTAGTGTGTGCCGTGTCTGCAAGGAGCTGCTGGAGCTCTCTCCTGTGCCTTCTGCCAGTCCAAACCCTGTGCCTCAAACCAAGTGGCTCTGAAACCTCTCAGATTCCTTTCACTCACCGTAAGAGGAACCCTTGATGAGTTTGGACATTGCTGATCGGATGGTTGTGATGGGGATGAGAGCGAAGAGCATGATGGCCCGAGCTGGAAAAGAAGCACATGAGAATACTCCTCACTGGAGCCCAGCCTTGGCCAAAGAGTAAATCAGAATAACAGAAAAACCTCCCTTAGAAGCCCCCTCCCACAATCCTTTCCCAGGGCAGACTGACCCCCTGAGCTCTCGGATGGAGCTGTAGATACTGCAGACCCATCTTGAAGGTGGCAAGGCACCCGGGACATGGTGACAGGTGGTGAAGGGCGTCTTTATTGGCAGAGTTAAGTGGTTTCTAGGGAAATGGAGCCGATGTCACTCAAGTGACTTACAGCTCCTTGCCTCCAGGAGGGAGGTGTCTGCCCTCACCCTTCATCATCATCTCTGGGACATAGTCCCTGTAGCTTTGGCAAACTGCATCCAGAAACATGAGTCCCTAACACAGCTGCCTCACCCCCTCTTTCCCTCTACCCCTGTTCACCGTCCTGATGTGGGGGGTGTGTGTGTGTGTGTGTGGCAGGGGTGCGGGGGTGGGGTGGGGTGGGGTGGGAGAGGCTAGAAGTGGTGCGGAGGGAAGGGGAGAAGTTACTCAAGCCCTTGCACTTGGCCTGTTTAACTGGGAGCTGGCTAAAAGTAATCTAACCATTTTCTGAGATGTTTTTCTGAGCCGTGTGACCTCAGTCAAAGGGTGGTCTCTGGGAACAGTCTAGAGTTGTTCCATTAGCCACTAGCCAGTCACATGACTACTTAAACGAAATAAAATGAAAATTTGTTTTAGATGCACTAGCCACATCTCAAGGGCTTGATAGCCACACATGGCTAATGGCTAATTGTATTAGGTGGAAACAGTACAGAACATTTCTATCACTCTAGAAAGTTCTTTTGGAGCAGTGGTCCAGAGTGCTCTGCTTGCGGTTGTCTGTGTCCTCAGAAACTTCATTCTGCTTCCTTGAGGGAATGTATATTGGTTGTGGAAGGCATTTATGGAGAATTTTTCTCTCTCTTTGAAAAGCCTGTGTTTGACCTGAAATGATTTTAATTAAAGGACCTTTTCAGCTGGATTACTTGAGAATGTTTTATCCCTTTAAAATCGCGGAGAAGAAACTCAACCCCATCTCTTCCACTCAGGGCCATCCTGAAGCCTCTCCTGACTCCCGGCACCACTGACCATCCCTCCCTTGACTTCCTAGAGCTACGGCCCCCACTCTGATTACATCTCAGTGGGCAACACAGATAACACAATATAGACAGACTCCAGTGCACACAAGCCTCTGTCCCCTGTGCCTCCTAGGTAGCAGACATAATCTCTGGTGCTGAGCTGTGACAGACCGCAGCACCTCGGGTGTATGTCCCATTACTTGGCGGATCAGCAGTGTCCTCGTCCTGCCTCCCCAAGAGTGCCAGACTCACCAATGTAGAACATGTATGTCTCTTTCACAAAAGCCAAGAGGAGGGCTCCTGACGCAAAGGAGACCATTCCGATCATGATCATGGTGGTGTCCTGGAAGCAGCGGGAGAAGACCAGCACGCCCAGGAAGCTGGTGATGAAGATGGTGTACCCCGAAGCCATACCATAGCCCACCTGCACTTGGTTCCAACTCAGAGGCTCCCTCAGCACAAAAAGCGGCATCACGTCCACTGTGCCCACCACGGCCAGGTCATAGATGATGGCGCCCACAAAGAGCAGGGCAAGGATGATCTGTCTGGGCTTAGCCATTGCAGGAGGTGAAGGGGGCCCCACCACACTCTGCTTGTCTGTCTGATCAGAGTCCAGGGTGTTATACCGGCCGACGGTGCCGGGCACTATATCCACAGCCTTGCGGGGCTTGGCCTCGGACTCGGGGACCTTCAGCACGAACAGGCTGTACAGAAGGGCGCAGGTGGCACAGCTTACACTGCAGGCGGTCAGCACCAGGCCCTGCTTGGAATGCCCGACCATCTGCTTGAAGAGATGTCCCGAAACCATGCTCCCGCAGAACCCCGCCAAGCCCAGGATCAGGTCGATCACAATGAGGCGCAGGGAGCGGCGGCCCTCGGAGGAGCCGAGGGATCCCAGGGCCATGACCCCCGACCAGAAGGCAGAGAAGCCGCCGCACAGTCCCTTCAGCGCGGCCGCTGCGTACAGCATCTCCACGGGCCAGTCCAGCAGCACTTTGAGCAGCAGCGCGAGGCGGGAGAGCAGGAAGCCCAGCAGGGGCACGCAGATGGAGACCTTGCGGTGGTAGCGGTCGCTGAGCCAGCCCAGCCCGTAGGCCGACAGCAGGGGCGTCAGGCCCATCACCAGGTTGTAGATGATGTAGAAATTGGAGATGGCCCTCTGCTGTTGGTCCTCGAGAGCCCCCCGGGGCGACGGGCTGGAGCTGTGATTGGAGAAGGTCCCGACTCCGAAGGACGCTTTCACCACGAGGAGCAGCCCCGCGTCGTAGAGGGAGGCGGCCACCTGCGTGGAGGCCACCACGGGCTCGATCCAGGTCCACACCTGGAGGCGACGCAGGGGGCCGCTCCACGGGCAGATGCTCCCCTGGCCCATGATAGGGTCCCTGATAGCGGGATGGAGGGGCTGGCCGGCTGGCGCTGCGGCTGCTATTCCCGAGGGCTGGGGCTCCGGGTACGAGCGGGAAACGGGGTGAGCTGAACTGAACCGAGCACAGGGCAGAAGTGACAGCAGCCAGCCCTGCGGTCCAGTGACCTCCCGGACCGCGGCCACACCTCCCCGGACCAAAAAAGGCCACGCTCCGCCCCCGCCGGGGCAGCGGGCCTGGCAGCCGCCCAGGGAAGCCACGCGTCCGGGGAGCGCACAGCGAGTCCCGGCCCGCGTCACGCTGCTCCGATCCGCGCGCAGGTCGCTGGGCGCTCGCTCCCCTGGGACTTGCCCAGACCTGGCTTGAGTCCCCCGGGCAGGAAGCAAAATTCTGGAAGGCAGTTTGGAGTAAGCAGTGGGGTGCCTAGGAATCCGCCTGGCATCAGTGGAGGGGGAGGGCAGTGAGGTTTTATTTAAGGGGTTTAAAAGTAATGGGGACCTACATGCGTAGCGCCAGACTTCGAGAGAAACAAACTCTCAGGACGCTAATCTCTCTTTGATTTCAATCTTGTAGATAAATACCTAGCCACGGGATTGCTGGGTCATAGGGTAGTTCTGCTTTCATTTTTTTGAGGAAATTTCGTTTTCCGTTGAACCTGCCCCACTTTCCTTTCACAGCAACAATGCGCAAGGGCTCCAGGGTCTCCCGGCCTCACCAGCGCCCCTATATCTATTCTGGTAGAGCCATCCGGAGAGGAATCAGGTGATACCTCATTGTGGTTTTGATTTGCATTGCCCCGACTATTAGCGTGTCTTTTCACATGCATGTTGGCCATTTGTATCTCTTCTTTGGAGAAATCTCTGTCCAAAGACTTTTTTTTTTGGTCTAAGTCATTAGCACACTTTTGTTTTACGACTGAATTGTAGGAATTCTTACACATTTTGGAGATTGTCTTCCTTTCAGATATGTGATGTGCACTATTTTTCTCCCACTCTGTAGATTGCCTTTTGACTCTGTTAATTTTTTCTTTTGCTGTGCAGAAGCTTTTTAGCTTGTTGTCCTCCCACTTGTTTATTTTTAGGTTCTTGAAGAGAGATTAGTACTCCTGTAGCACTAATCACAATAGCTAAGATATAGAAGCAACCTAAATGTGTATTAATGGATGAGTGGGAAAAGAACATGTGGTATATAAATATAGCTGAATGTTTTTTGGCCTTTAAGAAGAAGGTGGTCCAGTGGTTAAGAATCTGCTTTGCAATGCAGGGGACGAAGGTTCAATCCCTGGTCAGAGAACCAAGATCCCACCTACTGAGGAGCAACTGAGCCTGTGTGTGCGGCAAAAAGAGAGTCTGGGCGCCGCAACAAAGATCCTGCATGACCCAGTGAAGAGCCTGCATGCCGCAACTAAAATCCGATGCAGCCAATAAACAAATATTTTTTTAAAAAGAAAGAAATCCTGAGATTTGTGGATTCAACATGGATCAAACCTGAAGACATTATGCTAAGTGAAATAAGCCAGTTGTAGGAAGACAAATACTGCATGATTTCCCATATGAGGTACCTAAAATCGTCAGAGTGGAATGGTGGTTGCCAGGGATGGGGGTGGAGGGAAGAAGAAATGGGGAATTACTAATCAACAAGCATAAAGTTTCAGTTAAGCTAAATACAGAAGCTCCAGAGATCTGCTGAACAATGTTGTATTTATAGTCAGTAACATTACACACGTAAAGGATGGTTAAGAGAGGAGCGCTCATGTTAAGTATTCTTACCATAATTAAAAAAACAAAACACCTCAGGAGAAGCGATGCTTAGCCCTTCCTTCATACCAAAGACCTCTCAGAGAAGAGTCCTGCTTTGAGCACCTGAATTAATGGGCCCGGAGCCAGGACAGGACCCAGGCCAGCATAGATCCCAGCCTGGAGGCTTTGGCCTCAAATCACAGGACTGACAGAGGGGGAGGTCCTGTCAGCCCAGCATGTCCCTACAAATGCTAAAACTGGACTCTGGCAGGGGCAGATTCCACAAAAACAGAGTCACCAGGATTATTTGCTTCTGAGTAAAGTCCCCGGGACCCTTTCTCTTTTCTTTGCAGTTCTTCTTCCATTTCATGGGCTCACTGCCTTGGACTAAGTGGAGATGGGTCTCCCTGTCCGCCTTGCTGCCTGTACACACTCCTGCAAAGTGGACCAGGGTGGTGGGTGGTGCAGGGGCAAAGGTGCCCCACAGACAGCAACGTTTCTTCTTCGGGATCATCCCCAGGGTAGAAAGTCAAAACACTCCAGCTCTCTCCCTGTCTGCTTAACCCTGACCCAGCGCAGGCAAGCAGGAACCTGAAGTCATACAAGGGACAATCAGATCTGCACGGAGAGTTTATAAAGTCAAAAGGATAGCGTACCTGTGGGAGTAGGGACTAAACTCTAAATGATCTCATGTAGATGTGCACCCTTCAGACAGTTTTTAGATGAGCTATAATCTTCTCTACCCCTCCCTGTGCTCAGGGCCCTGTGTGCAGGTCTAGTCAGCTCTGCCTTCTACAAAGAGAACATCCCACCTCATCTCCCTAACAAGCCGGGCAGTCCCTCAAAACTCCCACACTGCCCTCTTGCACTCCATCACGGAGGCCCACCTTGGGAGGTGCTGGTTTCACCCAACCCATGCCTGGCTCTCCCACTCCATTCTTAACCCTGTTCTTCCAGAGGCCACAAACAAACAAAGCAGTCCGAGCAGCCTGTACCTGTAATGGGCAGAGGCTCCAGGGGATGGATAGCTTGTGGAGGAAGATGGTATTCACCCATCAGATATGGCCGCCAGAACAACAGCTTGGACCAGATGGATCACTTTAGCGATTTAATCAAGAGGTCTGTCTTTTCTTGGGGCCACAGAGCCTAGAAGACAGCCCTAGAGGTCTGGGAGGATCCATGGGGTCTCTCTTCTTCCCATACTTTGTGAAACCAGGGAAATTTGAGGGGCCTCTGAGAGATTCATGCCCAGTCCAGAACACATTTAGTGGTAGCTGTGTCATCATGGTGCTAGCCAGCCCTGGGACCTGAATTCTCTGGCCCAGAAATGAACTATTATCAGGACAATTGGCACCTCTCCCAGTTTAGGCTACTGAGGTTTGCATTGTATTTTTCATCATATCCCACTCCTCTTTCCATCTCTGAAGCAGGCTCTAGCTAAGTGAATGCCTGGCTGTCCTGTGTAGTCTAGGCTACCAGCAAGTATAGCCCTTAAGCCAAGTTGAGGCCTGACCCTGTCACTTTAGTCTCTAGCACAAGTCTGGCTTTATTCAACTGCAAAGGTTAAATTCTCACTTTTTTGCATTGATAAAGTCACACTATTTGAGGAGAAAGGGACATGTAAAAAGGAGCAGCAACATTTACTGAGCCTGTATTATGTACTAAGCAATTTACAGGGGCTTCCCCAGTGGCTCAGCAGCAAAGAATCCATCTGCCAATGCAAGGACAAAAGAGATGTGAGTTCGATCCCTGGGCTGGGAAGATCGCCTGGAGTAGGAAATAGCAACCCACTCCAGTATACTTGCCTGGGAAATCCCATGGACAGAGGAGCCTGGCGGGCTACAGTCCATGGGGTCGCAGAGTTGGACTAAAGTGACTGAGCACATCCAAAGCAATCTACAGGAATAAATTTCATCCCCCACCCCCCACCAAATGTCTATAAACTAGTTTATCACCTCATCTTATTGGTGGAGAAACTGAGGCCAGAGAGGTGAAGTTATTCACACAAGATCACACAGCTAGGAAGTTGGGAAGCCAGCATTTAGCACTTGTCTTTGAAAGCCTGTAGCTATGGGGGAAATATGGTGACAGGGAATGTTATTTGAGGCATCCTCCCAACCAGCGCAGGAATGTGGAGAGGAGCAGGAACACTTAAGTCATGAGGAAACCTTTCTTGATCAACAATGTATTGCACAAATGGAGAGGACTCAGAGGAGTGGATGAAATGTATTGATTGAATGTGTATCCCAGGCACTTCTCAACCAAACCGGACATCTGTTTTCTCGACAGACGGCCCCCAAAGAAAGGAACAGTCAGTCTTTGTTTGGAAAAGGCCTTGGGTTGTTTAGAAGGTGAAATCCCCAGGCCTGGGTTTCAGCTGTGGGGGAGGCACCAGAGAAGGGGTGGAGCCTCTGTGCCTGAGTCAGGAGAGCAAGGCGGCTGCTCCAGAGGGAGGGAGGGGGCGTGGGGAGGGGGGGGGCATGGTGGGGGGAGGGGCGGGTGGGGAGGGGGCGTGGTGGGGGGAGGGGCGGGTGGGGAGGGGGTGGGGAGGGGGCGTGGTGGGGGGAGGGGCGGGTGGGGAGGGGGTGGGGGGAGGGGCGGGTGGGGAGGGGGTGGGGAGGGGGCGTGGTGGGGGGAGGGGCGGGTGGGGAGGGGGTGGGGAGGGGGCGTGGTGGGGGGAGGGGCGGGTGGGGAGGGGGTGGGGAGGGGGCGTGGTGGGGGGAGTGGGGAGGGGGTGGGGAGGGGGTGGGGAGCGGAGGTCGGGAGTTAGACAGGAGGTGTGGGGAAGTGAGAGTCCTGTCTGTCGAGATCAGGAACTCCCCTGTCCGGGCGGTCAGAGGAACTTGAAAAGAATAGCAAGATCTAACAGGGCTTTAAAGAGCTTACAGTCTCTCCTGTGTGTGTGTGAATGCTTCCTGAGACCTCACCCTCGCCCCCTTGGTTCTACAGAAAAGTCTACTCGTGAATGTATTGTCTGAGTAGGATTTTTTACTTTGGTGGAAACTGGTTAAGGAGCTATGATTCAAGTCTGGATTAACGTGACTCTGGGCAGAAATCACAGGAGCAGAAAGAGACCGTAGGAACAGCAGTCTCCCAAGGACTGGCTGTAATCTGGGATGGGCTTGTCACAGGCTGTGGACTGCGGGAGCTAAGCCGTCTGACCTTGATGGCCAAGGAGACCCTGGCGGCTGATGCAGCCTGCATTGATGGGAAAGGTGTTCTTTATTGCTGATGTTTTAGGGGCTGAGATGAGCCATTTCCCAAGACACTGTAAGTGAAATAAAGAAGGTGCCCTTCAAGACTTAACTATATAATGAACAAAGATGCACAAACTCATCCTAAGATACAGAGGTAAATCTTGTCAACTGACCATCCAAGAACTTTCTTTCTAGGGTTTCCCAATGGCTGGGCCATCTCTGCATGCAGGAGGCAGCCCAAGTACCTGCGCCTGAGCACAAACAATCTTATGTAGCTGCACAAAGGGAGATGATAAGCTAGTTATGTGAGTAAATAATTCCTCATAGTAAGTTAATACACTGGTATTCTGAATTCTCTGCCTTTCTAATTTGGTCAATGTGGGCCTCTTTTTGGGAAATGACTTCCCTCTCTACGTGCTGATGAAATGAAGTTTTTTACTCTGTCAGGCTGAGAGTTAGGCCTCTTCTATAAGTTATCAAAATAGTGAATGCAATCTATGGATCCCCTTGGGAAATTGTTTCATTGGACATTCCCCCTCTGCATGGCACTCTAACCAGTTGGTGGCCCTGCCCAATTTTACAGATGAGAAAACTGATATCTAGGGTAGTTAAGTCATTTGCACACGATCACACAGAGCTAGAATTCAAATCTTGATTTGTGTAACTTCAAAGTCTATGCTATTTTCACAAGGCTCCGTTTCTGACATAATTGAATAGGATACATTTTGAAAAGCCATGTATTTGTTGAACACTTTGTCAAGTACTGTGAGCCTGTTTCTATCTAAGGTATTTTCAAACTCAGTGATTAATTAATTAATTCATCATCCATCATTTACAGCATTTTTTGAGGATAAGGACCACTCTTTGGTACCAGGAAGACAAAATCTTTTGCCCTCAAGGATCTTTCAGTCTGAAGGGTTATCAACAGGCACTGTACTAACACTCCAAATTCTATTTTACACATGAAGTCACTGAGGCCAGCCCATAACTCCTCTTTCAAAGATTCTGGCTTAATGGGGTTCCTTTCCACCCCAAGTTCAGCTTCCAAACTGAATGAAAAACTGAATGAAAAACCTGCTCATTACTGTAGAAGTAAGACATCTGTTTTTACTAGCCAGGACACACTGATTCTTCTTCTGATATCACACCCCATTTTCCCTCTGATGAACCATTCCAAGGGTAGATGAGACTCAGTTCTGGCCAATCACAGCCACTGAGTGCTTGTGATCATAGTGACTGGCTCATAGATGGAAATATGACTCAAATTTGGACCAGTAAGAATTGGCCCAGGACACTGGCTTAAATAGTTAGGGAAGAGACATTTATTCATCTCTGCTAATCTTAGACTAGTAAGGATGAAAGCTTGGAGTTTCTGGCAGCTATTTTGCTCCCACTAAGGCAGAGCTTGCATGGGATTGAAGCCCTTATCAAGGACAGCAGAGCTGAAAGATGGACAGTTAGATCCTAATGGCATCCTATGAGCTGTGCCTAAGCTAAACTACCTCTTCACTTTTTTTTTTTCTTTTTCTTTTTATTTATTTTTTCAGTGGGTTTTGTCATACATTGACATGAATCAGCAATAGATTTACACGTATTCCCCATCCCGATCCCCCCTCCCACCTCCCTCTCCACCCGATTCCTCTGGGTCTTCCCAGTGCACCAGGCCCGAGCACTTGTCTCATGCATCCCACCTGGGCTGGTGATCTGTTTCACCATAGATAATATACATGCTGTTCTTTCGAAACATCCCACCCTCGCCTTCTCCCACAGAGTTCAAAAGTCTGTTCTGTACTTCTGTGTCTCTTTTTCTGTTTTGCATATAGGGTTGTCGTTACCATCTTTCTAAATTCCATATATATGTGTTAGTATGCTGTAATGTTCTTTATCTTTCTGGCTTACTTCACTCTGTATAATGGGCTCCAGTTTCATCCATCTCATTAGAACTGGTTCAAATGAATTCTTTTTAACGGCTGAGTAATATTCCATGGTGTATATGTACCACAGCTTCCTTATCCATTCATCTGCTGATGGGCATCTAGGTTGCTTCCATGTCCTGGCTATTATAAACAGTGCTGCGATGAACATTGGGGTGCATGTGTCTCTTTCAGATCTGGTTTCCTCAGTGTGTATGCCCAGAAGTGGGATTGCTGGGTCATATGGCAGTTCTATTTCCAGTTTTTTAAGAAATCTCCACACTGTTTTCCATAGCGGCTGTACTAGTTTGCATTCCCACCAACAGTGTAAGAGGGTTCCCTTTTCTCCACACCCTCTCCAGCATTTATTGCTTGTAGACTTTTGGATAGCAGCCATCCTGACTGGTGTGTAATGGTACCTCATTGTGGTTTTGATTTGCATTTCTCTAATAATGAGTGATGTTGAGCATCTTTTCATGTGTTTGTTAGCCATCTGTATGTCTTCTTTGGAGAAATGTCTGTTTAGTTCTTTGGCCCATTTTTTGATTGGGTCATTTATTTTTCTGGAATTGAGCTGCAGGAGTTGCTTGTATATTTTTGAGATTAATCCTTTGTCTGTTTCTTCATTTGCTATTATTTTCTCCCAATCTGAGGGCTGTCTTTTCACCTTACTTATAGTTTCCTTTGTAGTGCAAAAGCTTTTAAGTTTCATTAGGTCCCATTTGTTTAGTTTTGCTTTTATTTCCAATATTCTAGGAGGTGGGTCATAGAGGATCTTGCTGTGATTTATGTCGGAGTACCTCTTCACTTTTTGATAACAGAAGTTCCTGTATTCTTCTTTCCCAATCCCAGTTTGATTTGGGTTTTCCACCAGCTGCAAATGAAAGAGATTTGATGGAGCCAAGCACATGGCCTATCATCTCTTGTGACATCTACCCTTCTTCAGCCACAAACTCCCTTGGATCCTGGGTCTGATCATCAACTGTACCTGTAGCACCTCTAAAGTCATGGAAAAGGTAATGGCAAGCCACTCACCATTCTTGCCTTGAGAACCCCATGAAGAGTATGAGAAGGCGAAAAGATACGACACTGAAGAAAAACCCCCTGCCAGGTCAGTGGGTGTCCAGTGTGCTTCTGGAGAAGAAGCGGAGAAATAGCTCTAGAAGGAATGAAAAAGGCTGAGCCAAAGCAGAAAGGACGCCGAGTTGTGGATGTGTCTGCTGGTGAAAGTAAAGTCCAATGCTGTAAAGAACAATATTGCATAGGAACCTGAAATATTAGGTCCATGAATCAAGGTAAATTGGAAGTGGTCAAACACAGAGATGGCAAGAGTGAACATCAATATTTTAGGAATCAGTGAACTAAAATGGACAGGAATGGGTGAATTTAATTCAGATGATCTTTATATCTACTACTGTGGGCAAGAACCCCTTAGAAGAAATGGAGTAGCCCTCATAGTCAACAAAGAGTCTGAAATGCAGTACTTGGGTACAGTCTCAAAAATGACAGGATGATCTTGGTTCATTTCCAAGGCAAGCCATTCAAAATCACAATAATCCAAGTCTATGCCCCAACCACTAATGCCAAAGAAGCTGAAGTTGAATGATTCTGTGAAGACCTACAAGACCTTCTACAAGACAAAAAAAAAAAAAAAAATGTCCTTTTCATCAAAGGGGACTGTCAAGAGATACCTGGAGTATCTTGCCTGGAGTAACAGGCAAGTTTGGCCTTGAAGTACAAAATGAAGCAGGGCAAAGGGTAACAGAGTTTGGCCAAGAGTACACATTAGTCATAGCAAACACCCTCTTCCAACAACACAAGAGGACTCTACATGTGGACATCACCAGATGGTCAATACCGAAACCAGATTGATTATATTCTTTGCAGCCAAAGATGGATAAGTTCTATACAGTCAGCAAAAATAAAACTGGGAGCTAACCATGACTCAGATCATGAGCTCCTTATTGCAAAATTCAGACTTAAATTGAAGAAAGTAGGGAAAACCACTAGGCCATTCAGGTATGACCTAAATCAAATTCCTTATGGTTATACAGTGGAAGTGATAAATAGATTCAAGGGATTAGGTCTGGTAGACAGAGCGCCTGAAGAACTATGGATGGGGGTTCATGACATTGTACAGGAGGTGGTGGCCAGAACCATCCCCAAGAAAAAGAAATTCAAGAAGGCAAAAATGGGTGTCTGAGGAGGCCTTACAAATAGTTGAGAAAACAAGAGAAGTGAAAGGAAAAGGAGAAAAGGAAAGATATACCCATCTAAATGCGGATTTTCAAGGAATAACAAGGAGAGATAAGAAAGCCTTCTTAAGTGAACAATGCAAAGAAATAGAGGAAAACAATAGAATGGGAAAAACTAGTGGTCTCTTCAAGAAAGCTAGAGATACCAAGGGAATATGTCATGGACAGATGGGCACAATAAAGGACAGAAACAGTATGGACCTAATAGAAGCAGAAGATATTAAGAAGAGGTGGCAAGAATACACAGAAGAACTATACAAAAAAGGTCTTAGGGACCCAGATAACCACAATGGTGTGACCATTCACCTAAAGCAAGACATCCTGGAGTGTGAAGTCAAGTGGGCCTTAGGAAGCATTACTACAAACAAAGTTAGTGGAGGTGATGGAATTCCAGCTGAGATCGTTCAAATCCTAAAAGATGATGCTGTGAAAGTGCTGCACTCAATATGTCAGCAAATTTGGAAAACTCAGCAGTGGCCACAGGACTAGAAAAGGTCAATTTTCATTCCAATCCCAAAGAAGGACAATGCCAAAGAATGTTCAAACTACCCCACAATTGGACTCACTTCACATGCTAGCAAGGTAATATTCAAAGTCCTTCAAGCTAGGCTTCAATAGTATGTGAACTTAGAACTTCCAGATGTACAAGCTGGATTTAGAAAAGGCAGAGGAACCAGAGATCAAATTGCCAGCATCCACTGGATCATAGAGAAAGCAAGGGAATTCCAGAAAAACATCTACTTCTGCCTCATTGACTAAGCCAAAGCCTTTGACTATGTGGATCACAACAAACTGGAAAATTCTTAAAGATATGGGAATACCAAATCACCTTATCAGTCTCCTGAGAAACCTGTATGCAGGCCAAGAATCAGCAGAACTGGACATGGAACAATGGACTGGTTCAAAATTGGGAAAGGAATATGTCAAGCCTGTATACTGTCACCCTGCTTATTTAACTTATATGCAGAGTACATCATGCAAAATGCCAGGCTAGATGAAGCACAAGCTGGAAACAAGATTGCTGGGAGAAATATCAATAACTTTAGACATGCAAATGACACCACCCTAATGGCAGAAAGCAAAGAGGAACTAAAGAGTTTCTTGATGAAGGTGAAAGAGAAGAGTAAAAAAGCTGACTTAAAACTCAACATTCAAAAACCTAAGATCATGGCATCTGGTCCCATCACGTTATGGCAAATAGATGGGGGAAAAAATGGAAACAGTGTTAGACTTTATTTTCTTGGGTTCCAAAATCACCATGGATGGTTCCTGCAGCCATGAAATTAAAAGACACTTACTCCTTGGAAGGAAAGCTTTGACAAACCTAGAAGGTGTATTAAAAAGCAGAGATATCACAAAAAAAAAAAAAAAAAAAAAAGCAGAGATATCACTTTGCCAACAAAAGTCCACATCATCAAAGTTACGGTTTTTCCAGTAGTCATGTATGGATGTGAGTGTTTGAACCATAAAGAAGGCTGAATGCCGAAGAATTGATGTTTTCAAACTGTGGTGCTGGAGAAGACTCTTGAGAGTCCCTTAGACGGCAAGGAGATCAAACCAGTCAACCCTAAAAGAAGTCAATCTTGAATATTCATTGGAATGACTGATGCTGAAGCTGAAACTGCAATACTTTGGCCACCTGATGCAAACTGACTCTTGAGAAAAGGCCCTGATGCTGGTAAAGATAGAAGGCTGGAGGAGAAGGGGATGACAGAGGATGAGATGGTTTGATGACATCACTGACTCAATGGCCATGAGTCTGAGCAAACTCTGGGAGATAGTAAAGGACAGGGAAGCCAGGCATGCTGCTGTTCACAGGGTCACAAAGAGTTGGACATGACTGAGCAACTGAGAAACAAAATTCTGACTACAGTCTCCTTTTCTGTGTTGCTTGTTCAGCTATTTCTACTTCAGTGTTTCCTTTATCAGGACCTGCTCACTCCTACATTAATGTATGACTTCCCAAATCATTCCAAATCAATGTATGATTTTTCCTTCTTTCCCATCTTAGATTTTATGGCATATCATTTTAGCAATACCCTTTTCCATATATCAAACTCTGGTTCTTCTACCTTTGCATGTCAACCTTGGATGAACCTGGTTATCTGCTGGCATTCAAGTAGCTGAGGACTGTTGTAAGTTTCACAATAAGGCAGATTTGAACTATAAATTTATTGCCTCCAATCTCAAATGAGCCCTCTAAGCTACTCAGCAGTCCTGTGATTTTCCTCCAGTCAACTCTCACTGTTTCATCCTCCAAAGTTACAAGTTCAGAACTTTGCCATTCGCTTCATACTTTCAAACGTTATTTTTCATTTTACTTCTAGCCAGTCCATTCAAACTTTTCACCTCTACAATTTTGTACCTTCAGCTCTGTCACAAAATGGATTTTCTGAAGTTATTAATTCCATGTCATTAAATCTAATGGACATTTCCCGTCCTCAACCTACTTTACTGAGCAGAGTTTGCATGTCTGTTTAGACATTTGCATGTCTAAACTACTTTACTTTGGAGAGTTTTGGCCTCTCTTTTAAACCTTTGAGAGTTTATGCTCTTGCTTCGCCTATACCACACTTCCTGGTTTATCTCCTTTCTCTATGACCACTCTTTTCTTTCACCTTTGAAGACTCAAACCCTAGCTAGTCTTTAAAAGTTAAAATTCCTTGTAAGTTGGTGCAGAAAACAGTATAGAGACGCCTCACAAACTATATAGAAACTAGCTTCTATAGTATAGAAAACTAAACATAGAATTACGATATGATCCACTAATCCCACTCATGGGCATACATCCAGACAGAACTATAATTAAAAAAATACATGCACCTCTATGTCCATAACATTATTCACAATAGCCAAGGCATGGAAACAATCTAAACATCCACTGATGGATGAATGGATAAAGAAGATGTACATATATGCAATGGGATATTGCATATCAAAAACATGAAATAATGCCATTTGCAGCATGGACCTAGGGACTATCATAATAAGTGAAGTCAGTCAGAGAAAGACACATACCACAGGATATCACATATATGTGGAATCTAAACTATGATACAAATGAATCTAATCTATGAAATAGAAACAGAATCACAGAGAATAGACTGGTGATTGCCAAAATGGAGGAGGTTGGAGGAGGGATGGAGTGGGATGTTGGGGTTAGCACATGTAAACTTTTATATATAGAATGGATTAAACAACAAGGTCTAGCTTTTTACACAGAGAACTATATATAGTATCCTATGATGAACCATAATGGAAAAGAATGTACAAATGAATATAAAGTTAAAATTCTTTATTGGCTCAGTCATAGGCTTGCATCTCAGTCTCTTCTCTAAACAATCTCACCTACACATATGGCTTTTAAAAAATTATTTATTTTAATTGGAAGCTAATTACAATATTGTGGTGGTTTCTGCCATACATTGACATGAATCAGCCACAGGTGTACATGGTCCCCTATCCCGACCCCCCTCCCTCCTCCCTCCCCATCCCATCCCTCGGGGTTGTCCCAGTGCACAGGCTTTGAGTGCCCTGTTTCATGCTTCAAACTTGGACTGGTCATCTATTTCACATATGATAATACACATGTTTCAATGCAATGCTCTCAAATCATCCCACCCTCACCTTCTCCCACAGAGTTCAAAAGTCTGTTCTTTTTATCTGTGTCTCTCTTACTGTCTTACGGATAGGGTTGTCGTTGCCATCTTTCTAAATTCCATATATGTGCATTATGAAGTGAAAGTGAAGTTGCTCAGTCATGTCAGACTCTTTGCAACCCCATGGACTGTAGCCTACCAGGCTCCTCCGTCCATGGGATTTTCCAGGCAAGAATACTGGAGTGGGTTGCCATTCCCTTCTCCAGGAGATCTTCCCAACCCAGGGATTGAACCCAGGTCTCCTGCATCGTAGCCAGCTTCTCCTGGAGAAGGGAATGGCAACCCACTCCAGTATTCTTGCCAGCCCCCCCAAAAGGGGCTCAAAGAAATATATGCATTAATATACTGTTATTGGTGTTTTTCTTTCTGAGTCACTTCACTCTGTGTAATAGGCTCCAGTTTCATCCACCTCATTAGAACTGATTCAAATGCATTCTTTTTTAATAGCTGAGTAATATCCCATTGTGTATATGTACCACAGCTTTCTTATCCATTCGTCTGCCGATGGACATCTAGGTTGCTTCCATGTCTTAGCTATTATAAACAGCGCTGCGATGAACATTAGGGTACATGTGTTTCTTTCAATTCTGGTTTCCTTGGTATGTATGTCCAGCAGTGGG
This sequence comes from Dama dama, assembly GCF_033118175.1. NCBI lineage: Eukaryota > Metazoa > Chordata > Mammalia > Artiodactyla > Cervidae > Dama > Dama dama. Next base: position 10,298,723 of record NC_083696.1, on the reverse strand, counting down.
ATTGCTAGGTCATATACCGGTTCTATTTCCAGTTTTTTAAGGAATCACCACACTGTTTTCCTAGTGGCTGTACCAGTTTGCATTCCCACCAACAGTGAAGAGGGTTCCCTTTTCTCCACATCCTCTCCAGCATTTATTGTTTGTAGACTTTTTGATAACAGCCATTCTGACTGGCATGAGATGGTACCTCATTGTGGTTTTGACTTGCATTTCTGTGATAATGAGTGAAGTTGAACATCTTTTCACATGTTTGTTAGACATCTGTATGTCTTCTTTGGAGAAATGTCTGGTTAGTTCTTTGGCCCATTTTTTGATTGGGTCATTTCACCTACACATATATCTTTAAGTACCATTTATATATATCTGCCTGCAATGCAGGAGACCCAAGTTCAATCCCTGGGTTGGGAAGATCCCCTGAAGAAAGGCACAGCAATCCATTTCAGTATTTGTGCCTGGAGAAGCCCATGGACAGACAGAGGAGCCTGGCAGGCTACAGTCCATAGGGTCACAAAGAGATGGACAGGACTAATCAACTAACACTTTCACTCTCATATATAGACGACTCATTGCTCTGTCTCCAGTCCAGACCCTTCTGAACTCCAGACCCACATATCAACTCCCTACTTGATATCTGTCTAATGTGTACAAGTCCATACTCATAGTTTCCTTTCCCCAGCCCTATTACAGCATTCCCTGTTATTGTGGACAGTACTACCATCCATCCATCCAGATACATGTTATAAAAGTATCCTTGATATCTTTCTCTCTTGCCTTATTTATGCAATTCTTTACCAAATCATCTTTTCTTAATCTCTTAAATATCTCCAGGATCCATTGAGCTCTTTCCCTTTTGATATTAGCACCCTAGTTCAAAGTATCATTATCTCTTGTTTAACCCACACAATCCACTACTAATTAATCTTAACTTATTTTCATTCTTCTTCAGGAATGAAATCAGATTTCTCTTTTCAAGATACATATCCTATTTAAATGCCAAATCGTCTTACCATGGTCTGCCAGCCTTGCACAGTCTGGTTGCTGCCTTCCTTTCCACCTTTATGTACCGCATTCCTTGCTATCTCTACTCCAGCCATATTGGCTTTCTATTTCTCAAATATTCTTTGCACTTCTCCTATCATAGGCTTTTGCACATGCAATTAATTCCTTCTCTCTAGAAGCTACTAAAGTCCTATTTTTGACTGGTTTACATTGACTTATCCTTTGGGTCTCAGCTCAAGTACCACTTCCTCAGGAAAGCATTCCCTGACTTTCCTGGCTGTCATTGCACCCCATCCCCATTAGAGGGTCCCTCAGCACCTCATAATCCCTTTTGTCAAAGTTGTAATTTTCACTTTTGGTGGTAAATTTGTTCCATGTCTTTTGATGCCATCAGATTGTTAAAAAAAAAAAAAAAAATCAATGAGGGCTGAGACCATGTTTTCATTTCCAACACCCCAGAGCCTAATATATTGTCTGGCACCTAGAAGGCACGTGATCAATATTTGTTAAGTAAGTGAATAAAGATGTTACATTCCCACTGTCTGAGGAACCCGTGGGTTTAGACTTTTAGAGACAGGGAAATTAAATATTAGTCATTATAAGGAAATTTAGGCCCCCTATCCACAGCTATGTTAGCCCTAGTCTAACTATGTGACCCACATCTTCCATTGTATCACTCTCCCTCCCATCAGGCTGTGGTGGTGGGTTGCACTTAAACTAAACCCTCTGACATAGTGTATGTTTGCAGCAGAGTAGCATGTGACCATGGGGCTAAGTCTGACTCACTGGTACCTTTGGGATGAGATGCTTAGCCTCATTAGCACTACACTTTGGACACATAGTAAACTTTATTGAGTGGTGATAAACGTGAATTCATAATCCTACTATTCTTGCAAGCCCTGATTTACTGAAAGCTTTGCAGTCAGTGGGGCTGGATGTAGAGGTGGGGGCTACAGCCCATATTTCCTGTCTCATCACCTTCTGGTAGCTCCTAATAAACCAAGAAACTTCTTTGGCAAAGGGGCCTTAGGGAGCGCATTAATCTTATCAAATCAGCCCTTGTTGGTTCTCCTAGGTCAGGATATAGCAACTCTTAAAATACACACACACACACACACACACACATACCTTGCTTCTTGTCTCAGTCAAAAGCTAATGAATGTAAATTGATACAGCCATTTTGGAGAATAGTATGGAGATTCCTTTAAAACCTAGGAATAAAACTACCATATGACCCAGCAATCCCACTACTGGGTGTATACCCAGAGAAAAACCACAATTCAGGAAGACACATGTACCCCAATGTTCACTGCAGCACTATTTACAATAGCCAGGACATGGAAGCAACCTAGATGTCCATCGACAGATGAATGGATAAAGATGATGTGGTACATACATACAGTGGAATATTACTCAGCCATAGAAAGGAACAAATTTGAGTCAGTGGTAGTGAAGTGGATGAAGCTAGAGCCTGTTTAAAGCAAGTCAGAAAGAGAAAAACAAATATCATATTAATGCATATATATGAATCTAGAAAAAATAGTACTGATGAACTTATTTGCAGGGAAGGAATGGAGTCACAGATGGATAATGGACTTGTGGACACAGTGGGGGAAGGAGAGGATGGGATGAATTGAGAAAGTAGCATTGACATATATAGACTATCATGTATAAAATAAATAACTAGTGGGAAGCTTCTCTATGACACAGGGAGCCCAGTCTGGTACTCTGTGATGACCTAGAGGGGTGGGATAGGAGGGGGGAAGGAGGCTAAGAGAGAGGGGAGACATATATATATATATATATATATACATGTATGTGTATATATATATAATTATGACTGATTTGCATTGTTGTACAGCAGAAACCAACATAACATTGCAAAACAATCATCCTCCAAGTAAAAAAATAAAAAGAGCTAATGCCACCATTCCCTCCACTCAGGTACTTCACCATATCGATTCTCTAGGGGAAAAGATCCCTGTATTTCAGGAGCTGACAGAAACTTGAAGTTCCCTAATTTAGGAGTGGGGTTCTGAATTATACTCCTTACCCAACACATGCTCAGCTACCTCTGAGTGAAAAAATCTCCACAATGTTACCCCCAAAATTTAAGAAATTAAAATACAGTGTCTGTTCCTAGTTAAAGGAGTTTTGTCTCAAAAACCATCTTTCGCAATTTAGGAAGAAGGCAAGGAAAAAGGGGGAAGCAGCATTACTACTATTTTAAAACTGAAGTATATGCATATATGAGTCATCCTGACGCACTATATTTTTTTGTTTGCACTATCATTTTCACAAGTCAAATTTTCTTGTGTGTGTGAAACAGAAAAAGTAGATCTTAGAGAGACATGAAGGGCAAAGGCCTGGGAACACTTCTGTAGTGAGGTAAATCAACTTAGGACATGATCATTTTCTGATTTCAGAGAGTAAAAGTGTCAGGGAAACACAAACACTATGAAAAGGCTGAAACTAGTCCAGAGGAAGAAAGAAACTGTCGAGGGCATTTTCCCACGTGTAGATACTGCCAAACTTACAGAATCTCAGTAGGGCTGAAGAGAAAAGACCATCTGCTTCCCCTTTCGGAAATCAATTTAATGTTTTCAAGATTTAGGCCGAGTCATAATAGATCTGGGTTAGTTTATTCTACATCACTTCCCTTTAATGAGGGAGGGGCTCCAAAATCACTACAGATGGTGACTGCAGCCATGGAATTGTAAGATGGTTTCTCCTTGGAAGGAAAGCTATGACAAACCTAGATAGTGTATTAAAAAGCAGAGACATCACTTTGCCAACAAAGGTCCATATAGTTAAAGCTATGGTTTTTCTAGTAGTCATGTGCCGATGTGAGAGTGGGACCATAAAGAAGGCTGAGTGCCAAAGAATTGATGCTTTCAAACTGTGGTGCTGGAGAAGACTCTTGAGAGTCCCTTGCAGTCCAATCAGACCAGTCAATTGCTAAGGGAAATCAACCCTGAATACTCACTGGAAGTACTGATGCTGAAGCTCCAATACTTTGGCTACCTGGTGCAAACAGCTGACTCATTGGAAAAGGCCCTGATGCTGAGAATGAATGAAGGCAAAAGAAGGAGGGAGTGGCAGAGGATGAGATGGTTTGATAGCATCACTAACTCAATGGACATGAATTTGCTCAAACTCAGAGATAGTGCAGGACCAAGGAGCCTGGTGTGCTGTAGTCCATGGGGTCACAAAGAGCTGGCTATGACTTAGCAGCTGAACAATAATAACAACATTTGCACTGATACTTACTGCATGTAAAATTGTGTCCTTTTGGTTAATCACTAAAAATATTATACAAAATGTATTATTGATTATGGTAAAAATTTTTGTCATGATTTTTTATGACCTTTGTTAGATGGTAAGATAATATAAAAGCTGTCTTTTGGTTGAAACTTTTAGTTCATTTAAAGTTCATTTAGTTCATTTGGTTGAAACTTTTAGTTCATTTAGAGTTCATTTAGTTCATTTAGAGTAATTATTGATATGTATGTTCTTATTGCCATTTTAATTGTTTTGGGGTTGTTTTCATAGTGTTGGTTTTTTTTGTTTTGTTTTGTTTTTTGGTTGTTGTTTTCTCCTGTGATTTAATGACTTTCTTTAGTGTTATATTTGGATTCCTTTTTTCTTTCTCTGGGTGTATTTACTATATATTTTTGGCTTGTGGTTATCATAAGGTTTTTAATAAAGCAGTCTATATATATGATAAAGTTTCTGACTTCTTAATTTTAAATGCATTTTAACAGCCCTGCATTTGTACTCTTCTCCTCTTATGATTACTGTTCTTAATATCATTTTACATCTCCATTTTTGTGTATCCCTTAACTGCTTACTGTGGATATAGTTGATTTAGTACTTGTCTTTTAACCCCCCGCTAACTGTGTGTGTGGATGATTTCCTACCTTTACTGTATGTTTGCCTTTACTATTGAGCTATTTCATAATTTTCTTGTTTCTAGTTGTGGCCTTTCCTTTTTCACTTAGGCAAGTTCCTTTAACATGTGCTGTAAAGCTGGTTTGGTGGTACCAAACTCTTTTAGCTTTTGCGTGTCTGTAAATCTTTTGATCTCTCCACCAAATCTGACTGGGAGCCTTGCTGGGTAGAGTATTCTTGGTTGTAGGTTTTTCCCCTTTTATCACTTTAAATATATCAGAACATCATGCCACTCCCTTCTGCCCTGCAGTTTCTGCTGAAGTCGGTTGAGAGCCTTATGGGATTCCCTTGTCTTAGCCATAGCAATCAGAGAAGATAAAGAAAAAGAATCCAAAACTGTCACTGTCTGCAGATGATGTGATACTATACATAGAAAATCCTAAGATGCTACCAGAAAACTACTAGAACTCATCAATAAATTTAGAATTTTGCAGGATATAAAATACAAAGAAATCTCTTATATTTCTATATACTAACAAAAATTAAAAAGAGAAATTAAGGAAACAATCCCATTTTCCATCACGTCAAAAAGAATAAAGCACCTAGGAATAAACCTAAGGAGGCAAAAATCTCTACTCAGATACTGATGCAAGATACTGATGAAAGAAATCAAAGATGGCACAAACAGAAGAAGAGATATACCACACCCTTGGTTTGGAAGAATCAATATCATGAAAATGATTATATAACCCCAAATAATCTACAGATTCAATGCAATGCTATAAAATTAACAATGGCATTTGTCACAGAACTAAAACAAAGTATTCTACAATTTGTATGGAAACAAAAAAGACCCCAAATAGCCTAAGTAATCTTAAGAAAGAAAACTAGAGCTGGAGGAATCAGGCTCTCTAACTTCAGACTATACTACAAAGCTATGGTTATTAAAACAATATAGTACTGGCACAAAAACAGAAATGTAAATCAGTGGAACAGGCTAGAAGTCCAGAGATAAACCCATGCACTTGTGGTTACCTAATCTGTGACAAAGGAGGCAAAAATATATGATGGAGAAAAGACAATTTCTTCAATACTGGGAAAACCAGACTGTTACATGTAAAAGAATGAAATTAAAACACTAACACCATATACAAAAATAAACTCAAAATGGATCAAAGACATACAGGTAAGGTTGGATACTATGAAACTCTTAGAGGAAAATGTAGGCAAAACACCCAGACATAAATCTCAGGAGTATCATTTTTTATCTACCTCCTAGAGTGATGAAAGTAATAACAAAAGTAAACAAGTGGAACTTAATTAAACTTAAAAGTTTTTGCACAACAAAGGAAACCATAAACAAAATGAAAAAACAACCCACAGAATTGGAGAAATGAAATGACCTACAAAGGATTTAATCTCCAAAATATACAAACTCATGCAGCTCAATAACAACAACAAAACCAACCCAATCAACAAATAGGTAGAAGATCTAAATATACTTTTCTCCAAAGAAGACATACAGATGGCCAAAATAGCATCTGTAAAAATGCTCAGCATCACTAATTATTACAGAAATGCAAGTGACACCTACAATGAGGTATCACCTCACACAAGCCAGAATGGTCATCATCAAAAACTCTGCAAGCAATAAATGCTAGGGAGGGTGTGGAGAAAAGGAAATCCTACTACACTGTTTGTGGGAATGTAAATTGGTACAACCATTATGGAGAACAGTATGAAGGTAACTTAAAAAACTAGATATAGCGCTTCCCTGGTGGATCAGTGGTAAAGAATCTGCCTGCAATGTGGGAGACCCGAGTTCAATCCCTGGGTTGGGAAGACCCTGGAGAAAGAAATGGCAACCCACTCCAGTATTCTTGCCTGGAAAATCCCATGGACAGAGGAGCCTGGCAGGCTACAGTCCATGGGGTTGCAAAGAGTCGGATACGACTGTGTGGCTACCATTTCACTTCACTTCACTTGGTGGTCGAATGTTAAGTTGTGCAGCCACTTTGGAAAACATTCCAGCAATTCCTCAAAAGGTTACACACAGAGTTACTATATGATTCAGCAATTCTAGTCCTAGATGTTTATATAAGAATTCTGAAAACATATGCCCCTACAAAAACTTGAACATGAATGTTCATAGTAGTATTCATAATAGCCAAAAAGTAGAAGCAATCCAAATATCCATCAACTGATGACCAGATGAAAAAATGTGCTACTGCTGCTGCTAAGTCACTTCAGCTGTGTCTGACTCTGTTTGACCCCATAGATGGCAGCCCACCAGGCTCCCCTGTCCCTGGGATTCTCCAGGCAATGGAATACTTTATCATAGAAAGGAATGAAGTGCTGATTCACACTACAACGTGGATAAATCTTGAAAACATGCTAAAGTGAAGATCAGGCACTAAAGGCCCTGTATTCTATGATTTCACTTATATGTAGATTAGGCAAATTCATAGGGAGAGAAAAGAGACTGTTGGTTGCCAGGGACTGCAAGGAGGGAAATGGAAAGCCCATTAATGGGTAGCAGATTTTTTTGGGGGTGATAAGTGTTCTGGAATTATATGGTGGTGATGGACATACAACCTTGTTAATATTTAAAAACCACTGCATTGTATACCTTTACTGAAGTATGGTTGATTTACACATTGTGTTAGTTTCAGATATACAGCATAGATTTGGTTATACATACCTATTTTTTTCTTATTCTTTTCCCTTGTAGGTTATTATACAATATTGAGTGTGGTTACCTGTGCTATACAGTAGATCCTTATTGGTTATTTATTTTATATATAGTAGTGTGTATATATTAATCCCCAAACTCCTAATTTTTTTTTTTTCCAAACTCCTAATTTATCCTTCCCCTTGCTTTTTCCCTTGAGACCGTAAGTCTCTTTTCTATATCTGTGAGTCTATTTCTGTCTTGAACATAAGTTCATTTGTATCTTTTTTAAATTCCACATATAAGCAATATGATATTTGTCTCTCGTCTGTGTTGCTTCACTTGGTTTGATTATCCATAGGTTCATTCATGTTGCTGTAAATGGCATTGTTTCATTTTTTGAATGGATGAGAAATATTCCATTGCTAAATATATCACATCTGCATTATATACTTTAAAAGGATAAATTTTATGGTATATAAATTATCTCAATTTTTTAAGGTGGACTCTAAGCAGATTCTTCAATTTCATTCAGAAAATTACAAGCCAGTATCACTGATGAACATAGATGCAAAAATCCTCAACAAAATTCTAGTGAACAGAATCCAACAACACATTAAAATGATCATACATCATTATCCAGTGGGCTTTATCCCAAGGATACAGGGATTCTTCACTGTATGCAAATCAATCAATGTGATACATCATATTAACAAATTGAAAGATAAAACCATATGATCATTTAAACAGATGCAGAAAAAGCTTTTGACAAAATTCAACACCCATTTATGATAAAAACTCTCCAGAAAGTAGGCATAGAGGGAACATAACATAATAAAGGCCATATATGACAAACCCAGAGCAAACATTATCCTCAACAGCAAGAAACCAAAAGCATTTTCTCTAAAATCAGGAAGACAAGGGTGCCCATCAGGTCAGTCAGTTTAGTTGCTCAGTGTGTCTGACTTTTGCGACCCCAAGGATACTCACTACTATTTTTCTAATTTTAGACATTGTCTTACTCTTTGTGTATGACCAAACTTCTAAATCATCAAAAGATTATAAAGATTTTTTCATTGTATAAATTTTGTTTAAAATGCATAGTAGTTATTTACATTCTTGCTTGCCACTTAAAATTAGAAATTGCTCTGGACACAATTTTAAATTGTAGCATATAATTTAGTATGTCATTATGCCCACATTTATCTTATTGTTATATCAATAATGATATTCCTCATAAGAGATCTCCATGAGGAAAAACCCTGTTTTAACTCTCCAGCACCTAGCAATCTGACATTCAGCAGATATTCAGTATTTGTGAATAAATCAGTGGATGATTAGTTAACAGTTACAATTCCAAAGTTTTTTCTAAAGCCATTTAGCACTTCCTGGTCAATAATATAAGATACTAATACAGATGAAAGGTGAATGATGAAGATAAAGTCAATTTTCTAAAATTGATCCTATGTTTTGAAATCATGTTCTTTTTAATTTGTTGGATGTTGGTCTGCACCCTGCAGGCCTACAAGCCTTGTAGTTGCCCAGCCTCAAGACCAAAAAAAGAGCCTGAAGACAGTGACAGCGGAGACATCAGTAGTTTATTGGACAGGGGGATCTTTTTTTTAATTTTTTAATTTTTTTCCATTTATTTTTATTAGTTGGAGGCTAATTACTTTACAATATTGTAGTGGTTTTTGTCATACATTGACATGAATCAGCCATGGATTTACATGTATTCCCCATCTCGATCCCCCATCCCACCTCCCTCTCCACCTGATCCCTCTGGGTCTTCCCAGTGCACCAGCCCCAAGCGCTTGTCTCATGCATCCAACCTGGGCTGGTGATCTGTTTCACCCTTGATAATATACATGTTTCGATGCTGTTCTCTCGAAACATCCCACTCTCACCTTCTCCCACAGAGTCCAAAAGTCTGTTCTGTATTTCTGTGTCTCTTTTTCTGTTTTGCATATAGGGTTATCGTCACTATCTTTCTAAATTCCACATATATGCGTTAGTATACTGTATTGGTCTTTATCTTTCTGGCTTACTTCACTCTGTATAATGGGCTCCAGTTTCATCCATCTCATTAGAACTGATTCAAATGAATTCTTTTTAACGGCTGAGTAATATTCCATGGTGTATATGTACCACAGCTTCCTTATCCATTCATCTGCTGATGGGCATCTAGGTTGCTTCCATGTCCTGGCTATTATAAACAGTGCCGCGATGAACATTGGGGTACACGTGTCTCTTTCAGATCTGGTTTCCTCGGTGTGTATGCCCAGGACTGGGATTGCTGGGTCATATGGCAGTTCTATTTCCAGTTTTTTTAAGAAATCTCCACACTGTTCTCCATAGTGGCTGTACTAGTTTGCATTCCCACCAACTGTGTAAGAGGGTTCCCTTTTCTCCACACCCTCTCCAGCATTTATTGCTTGTAGACTTTTGGATAGCAGCCATCCTGACTGGCGTGTAATGGTACCTCATTGTGGTTTTGATTTGCATTTGTCTAATAATGAGTGATGTTGAGCATCTTTTCATGTGTTTGTTAGCCATCTGTATTGGACAGGGGGATCTTATAGGTCTGAAGCAACACCCGGATGAGGCAGGCAGGGAGTGGAAGCAAACTTCACTACTCGGGGGTGTGGCTACCATTTATAGGGGTAATTGATGTCAGGTTGACTCATCAATTACCAAGGAAACCACCAGGAGGGGAAAGTCCCTCGCAGACCTTGCAGATTAAGGACCACCAGGAGAGCAGATGTTTCTGCTCTCGTTTAGCTTATTGTTTAACTTATTGATTCCCTTCAATAAGCTAGCAGGTAGAGCCAGTCTGGCCCAAGGATTCCAACAATCACTAGCTGGGGAAGGGGGCAAAGCACTTTCATATGATTTGTGGGCAGGCAAAGTGGGGACTGGTCAAGCAGGGGATGTCCAAAGAGCAAGAGAACAGCCATCTTGAGTGGCCTGACCATACACTCTGTCCCTACATGCTCTGCATGACCCTTGCAATGGTGGACCCTTGGTCCACCCCTCTTCTGCTAAATCCTTGGGGTCAGTTTCTGTAGAGACGCATTGCAACGGAATACCACAAATGCAATACAGATTACCAGCAGCTAACAAGTAGCAAGAGGAAGCCAGGTGCTTATCGGGTCAGTTTTTCATGGCCAGAGGAGGACAACAACCACATCTCACTGTAGACCCAGCAACCAGACTCATTTCACAGTAAGGCCAACACTGTTACCCAGTTTGCAAACAGATTGCCTCTGCTCAGACTAGAGTGGAAAGATGTTTAATAAGTGTATTACAGGGAAGATCATGACCATTAAGCCAAGTGCAAGAAGTAACAATATTCTGAGAAAGTACCACCCCTGCCTGCGATTTTTGTCTCGGCCTGCAGGACCATACCACCTGTCCACCCCCAGTCCCCACAGCTGGGGCCAAATCCTGGTTAGGCTGTGTGACAACAGACCACCAGTTAATACAATGGTGCCTTTCTCCATGAGGGGGCCCATACAAACTTTAGTAATCTCAGGTGGGGCTGATGAGATCTATAAACCCCTTTCCAGCCCTATTTCCCACTGGGTGGCAAACCCAGACCACCTGGAACTTATCTGCCAGTCCCACGGCCATTTTATAATGTGTTCCCTGGGGGTAGATCCTGTGGCAAAGGCAAAAGTTATTGTCCTGACCAATAGCTGGCCGGTGAGGTGATTGCGATCCATGTTCACGGGGGCCCAGTATTATTACATACAGCCATTCTAGACCCCAAATAATGCTTTCATGCATTGCTTGACAACTCAGGTAGGCCTTTCATGATGTCTTCCACCTGTTGTAACACATCATATTCAGCATGTGGCTATTTTCCATCACATACATCTTTGCTCTGTCCCTTCCCATAGCTAGCACTAAAAGCCCAAGGGTACTTTTATTATTTTGCTGTTGCCACAGGTCCCCTCCAAACCCTTCCAGGTAACTGGCCACGTCCAATTCATAAACTTGTCCCTGAGTTAATATTCCCAACGCCCATGCCTGTAGTTGTTTAGGTGTGGTGAGTAGGCAGTATGCTTGTATTTTGTGGATATTCCAGGTCCTTATGTTTTGTCTGTATTCACCAGCCACCCCCTGTGCAATCAGATGAGCCATGAGCACAGGGCTGCTACTTTTAAACTTGAAAGAGACTGAGGCTAACAATGCACCATCAACATAAGAGAAAGACACCTCTCGTGGTGGTCAGCTGCCACAGGGTCCCACGTGCTAGTGGGTGGCCGCTTCAGGATTACACCCCCACTTTCCCTTCCCCATTCTTATTTCCTAACATTTTGGCACTCATCTGAGTTTCCTCGGCCTCCCAGCTGGTTTGCCATTGTTGGGCTTTACCCCCAAAGGCCTGCAAGCCTCGTAGCTGCCCAGCCTCAAGACCAAAGAAAGAACCCAGAGACAGTGAAAGAGACAACCCATGGTTTGTTGGACAGGGGGATCTCACATGCCTGAAGGAAAAGGTCCAGGAGCAACACCCAGACGAGGCAGGCAGGAAGGCAATGGCAGCAAACTTCGCTCCTGGGGGTGTGGCTACCATTTACAGGGGGAATTGACATTGGGTTGGCTCTTCAGTTACCAGGGAAACCAGCAGTTAGGGCACTGGTTTAACAATCATCACAAGCTCAGAACTTTCCTTCAATGTACTAGCATGTGGAGCCATTCTGGCTTAAGGATTCGAATAAGCACTGGCTGGGGTAAGTGGCAAAGCACCTTCACGTGAACAAGCGCTTAAGACTCTCTGCCACCTTTTATGCTGTGGCCTGCCAGGCTTCTCTATGGGTTTTTTCAGGCAAGAATCCTGGAGAGGGTTGCCATTTCCTCCTCCAGGGGATCTTGCTGGCCCAGAGATGGAACCTGCATTTCTTATGTCTCCTGCATTGCTGGTGGATTCTTCACGCGCTGAGGCACCGGGACAGCCCTCATGTGAGTAGGGCAGGCCAAACAGGGGCTGAGGGCCAGGGGATGCACAAAGAGCAAGAAAACAGCCATTCTGAGTGGCCTGATAATATACTGGACCTCTTCCAATATTTGTTGTTGTTTTTTAGTAGCTAAGTTGTGTCCGACTCTTTGTGAACCCATGGACTGTAGCTGGCCACGCTCCTCTGTCCATGAGATTTCCTAGGCAAGAATATTGGAGTGGGTTGCCATTTCCTTCTCCAGGGGATCTTCCCGACCCAGAGATCTTCCTGATCCAGTGATCGAATCTGCGTTTCTTGCGTCTCCTACATTGCAGGTGGATTCTTTACCACTGAGCCACCAGAGAAGCCCTCTAAAAGATAACCGATTATTATTTGGGGTTTATATCTGACTGTTCTTTCAGTGTCTTAAAATATTCTTCAACTGGGCTTTAGATTAAAGTCAAATAATTATAAACTCTCTGATTATCTTCTTCTCTAACTTTGGGCTTTAATTCCTTTTAATCATGTTTATATTTTTCCCTTCTAAAAGTTTGAAGATAGTTTTTCTCGCCTTGGAAGGCAGTGTAGTGTAGTGGTAAGAGCGTGGTCCCTGAAATCGGATTAGTGCTTGAGTCTAGGCTTTCATGATTACTGATTGCATAACCTTAGTCTCTCATACTTTATTTTTCCATCTGTAAAATTAGAATAATATTAGGACCTACCTCAAGGGTTGTTGTGAGGACTAAATGAGTCAATGCACATAATATATTTTTAAATGTCTCAATAAATGTTGACTTCTATTAGTAATACCCTGATGGAGAAGTCAGAAGTTAATTTATGATTTTTCTGTCTTCAGGCTGTAGGTTTAACAGTTCCTTATTTTCATACTGTAGTTAAAGTTCAACATATCAAGCCTCTTTTATATTAATTTTAACCTCTAGAAGATTTGTCTCATCATGAGATTTAGTTTTTATTAACCAACTGAGACTGTTCTGGGAAGGGCAGTGAGGATGGCAAAGGGAATTCATTTTCAGGCCATTTGTGGACCTGTTAAAAGAATCGTGCTTTTTAAACAAGAAGAAAGGAGGACTTTCTTGGTGGTCCAGTGGATAAGAACCCACCTGCCAAGGCAGGGGATACAAGTTCGATCCCTGGTCTGGGAAGATTCCACATGCTGCCGGGCAACCAAGCCTGTGTGCCACAACTACTGAGCCCATGAGCAGCAACTGCTGAAGCCTGTGAGCCTGGAACCTGAGCTCCTCAAGAGAAGCCACTGCAGTGAGACGCCTGCACACCACCAGCAGAGAGTGACTCCCAGTCGGCATAACTAGAGAAAGTCCGTGCAAAGCAATGAAGGCTCCGTGCAACCAAAAAAACAAAAGAAGAAGAAGAAAGAGTACAATGCATTCCTTAATCTACTTAAAAGTCTGCCATATTGATGTGGAGTTGACTTGTTTTTTGTGGTTCCAGAGAAAGATCTGGGGGCCACTACACATGTTTGATATAAGGAATGAATTTCTAATAGAGCTTTTCAAAGCCACCTCCATACAAGTCACTGGTTTCTCTCCTGTGATCCATTTCAATAATCTCCCAACTTGTTTATCAGGCCTGGTCCAGTCTCATTTCACTTGACCCTCCTCCTTGCTCACAGTGGTCCAGCCACATTGGTTTTCATCATTCATTTCTTTGAACTCCCCACAGGGCCCCTAGAACAAGCTTTTTTCTCTGCTTAGGATATTTCAATTCCATTTTATCTAATGAACAACACTTACTCTCCCTTCAAAGTTTAACTCAGCGATCCCGCTCTCAAGGAAGTCTTCCTTGAATTTCTTGTTTTGGTCTATTAGATGTCTTCATAACATCATGTACTTTTAATCTGTAATTGTATCCACTGTTGTAATTTAATGGTGCTTGTATGAATTTTTTATTAATATCTGAAAGGTGCATGCTTTTTTCTTTTTATCCTCACCTGAATCTTTAGCATGGAGCACAGTGTCTGATATATAGGGCTCAGTCAAGGCTTCTTGACTAACTGGACAAAGAAATGACTGAACATCTGGCTAGCTAAGTGGGAATTGTACTCCTTCCATTGGAAGATTTTTCTAAGCTGAGGCAATGCAAAACTCAAAGTTTCTTTTAGAATCTGTCTCTAATCCCAGGACCCTTGTGTTTAAAAGATTTACACTTAAGAAAATGGCAGTGAGCTCACTGGATGGAACCGCTCAACCACTGCCACCGTGGGTAGTTGAAAATTGGTAGAGCGCTCCCTGCACGTGTACGCATGCTAAGTCACTTCAGTCGTGTCTGCCTGTGTGACCCTATGCACTGTAGCCTGCCAGGGACCTCTGTCCACGGGACTCACCGGACAAGAATATTTGTGGGTTGCCATGCCCTCCTCCAGGGATCTTCAGAGAACCACTTAGTGAGTTTCCCACTCATCATTGTTCATTCATTTTATTATGTGCTCTGCTCAACTCCAGGGGCCTCCAATTACATAGATGATGATGTCAATGGTGCCTTGTGGAGCTGTGCAACACGGCATCCCTGTCCAAAGTGTGGTTATTGAGAAGGATTTTAGACTAATGGGAAAGAGCCAGTGAAAAGAAACTGGTGGCAGAGTTAGCTTGGAGAGAGAATAAGAAATGGATCACAATTTTACGGTGAAAGGAAAGGATGGAGGGGCTAGTCTCTCTTGAACTGGAGAAGGTCACAGGGAGGAAGATAAGATGGGCCAGATGTAGATGAGATAATATGTGTGTAGAAGACACCATACAGGAGAATATCTCATTCTCTGGACAGTTTTGAGCTTTTACACTGGGGCAGGGCCAGAGGGCGCAAACAAGGGGCGTGAACAGGTGGCCCAGATCCCATCCCCTGGTACCCTCCACTCAACACCAGCTGCATGAGGAATCTCTTATAACAGCCAAGGAATGGGGAAAAAAAGATTGAGCTTGGTTCACAAATAGTCAGTGCCAACTGAATACGTCAGTGAACTTAATAAGCCGAAGGACTGCTACTGCGTCAGAACCCCACTCAGCTGTGCTGCTGAGAGAGAGCAGTGAGGAAAGCCCCCCTAATGGGAAAGTTTCTGGGATGTGTACCTAGTTCCTTAAGTCCCCCAAGGTATGAATATTGCTTCTTTGAAAGTCCCACTTGTCATCAGCAGAGACCACCACTGAGCCCCAATATAGCATCGTGCCCTAAGGAAACTCACCAGTCACTCGGCAGCAACTTGACTACCTTGTATCCCTAGCACGCTAGGATGGGCAGCTATCATCTTGACCGAATTCAATACATATTCTGTATATAGGTTTATTTTTCCTGAAATGGGGCCTTAGCCAGCATCACTATCTGAGACCATATAGAGGGTTTGGTTATCAGCAAGAGGTCAAAGCTAAGGGTCCTACTTTAGAACAAAAGAGGTACAGTAGTGGGCACATGGCCATGGGATCCACTAATTCTATACATACTTCGTCACCTAGAAGCCAACAGCATGGTAGAGAAGTACAATGGTCTTTGTAAGACCAACCAATGGACTTCCCTGGTGGCACAGTGGATAAGAATCTGCCTGCCAATACATGAGACACAGGCTCGATCCCTGATCAAGGAACTAAGATTCCACTTGCCACAGGGCAACTAAACCCAAGTACCACAGTTACTGAGCCTGCGCTCTAGAGCCCACACCACAACTAGAGAATCTGTGTGCCGCTTGTGCGCTGCAACAAGAGAAGCCACTGCAACGAGAAGCCACTGCAACAAGAAGCCTGTGCACTGCAACTAGAGTGTAGCCCCCACTCGCCCTGTGCAACAATGGAGAGCCAATGAGCCATAACAAAGACCCAGTGCAGCCAAAAATAAATACATCCATAAATAAGTCATTTAAAGACCAACCAAGATCTTAGGTTCGAGGTAACACCCTTTAAGGATGAGCTGTTATCATCCAGGTTACTCTAAATCAATGACCATTACATAATGCTGTTCTGATGCTGCTTCCTGCTAAGTCAGCCAGTTGGGTCCAACTCTCCACTGCCCCATGGACTGTCACCCACCAGGCTCCTCTGTCCATGGGTTCTCCAGGCAAGAATACTGGAGTGGGTTGCCATGCTCTCCTCCAGGGGATCTTCCTGACCCAGGAAGGGAACCAGTGTATCTTATGTCTCCTCCAATGGCAGACAGGTTCTTTAACACTAGTGCCACCTAGGAGGCCCATGATGCTGCTCTCTGACCCTTAAAATGTGGATTACATGGGCCTGAAAGCTAAAGGGTGGAAGTAAGTGTGACGCCTCTTACCATCACTCCCAGTGACCCTCTTGGGGAATTTGTGTTTCCCAACCTTGCAGCTTTAGCTCTGCAGGTCTAGAAGGGGCCACTACCATCAGGGGACACAGAATCCCATCAAACTTTAAGCTATGGCTGTTGCTCAGGCCCATGTGACAAGAGAACAGCAGGCATAAAAGGAAAGGTAGAGGTAATTAGGGCCACAGCTACTCACTGGGACAGGAAAGAATATTTGGTGCTCAGGAGTTCCATGGGGTGTCTCTCAGAGTTCCCATGCCCCGTGTTAATGGTAGTAAATGGACAAGTGCAGTGACCAGACCGAGTAAGACAGTAGATTTAGGCACAAACATCTTAGGGACGATGATCCGGGTCTCCTCACCAGCCGGTTAGACCGGTAGGGGTGGTGAGAGGAATACATGACGGGAGGGGGAGGAGAGGGCGTCATTCATGGCCTCAGTTTAGCTGTGGCCGTGGGCTTCGTAGTTTGTCACACTAACCCATCTCTTGTCAGTTTCCTAGTAAACTAGGTCAGCCAGAGTTGTGGAAAAGTCATTCCCAGCTGGATCTGAGAGGTGTGAGAGGTGAGCTGCAGCAAATATTGTAGTGTTTACTCAAATCCCCTCTTCAAGGGCCAATGCACCTAATCGCCAGCTATTGGGAGTTTCAAATACTGCCCGACCACAGCTGTGTCCCTCACTGGTAATTCCGCTCACACAATGGGCTGCTTTGCCCAAGCTTCTACACCCTTCCCAGGGATCATCTCCTCAACGAACAACTGGCAACTGAAAGGATAAAAAGGTCCAATTCCTTTGCTTCAGTTTGGGAAAACTCCAAAAGTCCTTACCAGAGCTGTTCAAGCTGCACAGAGCTGGTGTCGATTGCAGCCTCACTGCAGGTCAGCGGCTCGCTCTGCCCAGCACTGCCTTCCTGATTTCCTTACAAGGATACCTCCAAGAACACTCCTCGATTAACCTTCTGCAAGCAGTTCTCTGTGTCAGAGTCTGTCTCCAGGGGACACAATATAAAACAGTGCCCATCTCAATGAATGTGCAGTGATCAGGAGTGATCATTGGTTGATTGAACCCAATAGTGCCAAAATACAGTTGAATAACATGGATTCGAACTGCATGGGTTCATTTATACCAAGACTTTTTCAATAGTATATTCTACAGTACTATACAATCCAGAGTTGGTTGAATCAACCACGTTTATGCAGAAACCAAGTATACAGGGGAAATGTAGATACAGAGAGCCAACTGCACAGGTTTTCCATTGCACAGAGGGCGGCGTCCCTAACCCCTGTGTTGTTCAAGTGTAAACTGTAGTTCTTTATGAAATGAAGAAAAACACTTGAATTGATTACACCAGGATTCTTTCTAGGCAGAGAACTGTCTTTGGTTTAGGAAAATATCTTGATAAATTGATTGGTAAAGAGTGGGACTCAATAGCAAGAACCACGGCCACAAAGTGGAATGATTAAATTGCTCTGTTGCAGAGGCTTCCCAAGTGGTCCAGTGGTTAAGAATTCGCCTTGCAATGCAGGGAACATGGGTTTGATTCTTGGTTAGGGAACCTAGACCCCATGTGCCCCGGAGAAACTAATCCTGAGTACTGCAACTACTGAGCCTGTGCACCACAATTAGAGAATCCATGCACTGCAACGAAGATCCTGCGTGCTGAAGGAGTCTTTTGGGCCTAGAAAAGAGAACAACAGTCTCAAAGGCCCCTTGCTGAATCATCTAACTTTGGAGAAAACAAAGCATAACTTTAGTTCCATCCTGATGCTCCAGGCCAGCTGCATCTATCTGGGACTTATCACCCCCTGTCCGGAAACCTACCACCCCCTACACCCGCTCAGAAGACTTATCACCCCCTGCCCAACTACAAGTGTCATCTCAACAAAAGAATACTCAAAATATCCCGCCTGATTGACGTTTCCCTTATCGCTTCCACAAACCTCCCTATAAGTATGAAGCCTCCCTGATCCCTTTCGGCGCTCAGCCTGGTCGTTAGGCCGACTGTCGCCCCTCCTTGCCTAAATAAAGGTAACCTACTTCTGTTGAGGTTGTCTTTCCTTTTCTGCCTCGCCGGAACTGTACCTTACACGTGCCACAACCAAGACCTGAAGTAGCCAAATAATAATGTTTAAAAAAATAATAAATAAATTGCTCTGCTGCAATAAAGAATGAAATTTGTTTGGAGAAGTTGGAAAAGAAGGGATATAGAGAGGTATTTGATCAGATGGGGCGTTCTATGTAGATGGTAGTTAGGATATTTTTAAGAAGGGAGAGAGATCTCAAGTTCAATTGAGATGTCAAGTGAGGTTGCTTCCATTACCGACTTACTCCACATTTTGAAGAAAATATAAAACCCTTCATCTGTTTATGTCAATGGGAATTCTGTGATAACTGTAGAAGGAGCTGAACAGAGAAAGGTAGCCCATGGGAGGCTGGAGCATGGAAGCTGAGTGAACATGAGAATATGCCCTCTGGGAACTTGTAGGAAATGTTGAAAAGCTTTGGACTCCATGGACTCCATGACTTCCCAGGTGGCACTGTTAGGGGAAGCACACTGATTGAAACTGCCCACCCCGGCCAGGCACCATAGCAAACACTAGAATAAGTTGTTTTATGACAGGAGGTCCTGGTAAGGAACACGGAAGGAAAAAGCCTCCACAAACCGGAAGAGTTCAGGAAAGGTCAAAAGGAGACACCACAGGTCTGACCACCTCCCAGAATCCTCCTCTCTGGCATCCATTTTGGCTGAACAAGGCGTGCACCACCAGGAAGGACTCTGAGTCAGAATGATTGGCTAAAGACAACCGGAAGCTAATCCCATCACCATAAAACCAAGACTTCGAGCCACCTGGCAGAGCTGTTCTCCTGCGTTCCCTTACCCTCCTGCTCTCCACCTGGGTGCCCTTTCCCAATAAAATCTCTTGCTTTGTCAGCAGATGTGTCTCCTTGAACAATTCATTTCTGAGTGTTAGATAAGAGCCCAGTTTCGGGCCCTGGAAGGGGTCCCCTTTCCTGCAACAGCACTAGCAGTAAAGAACTTGCCTGCCAGTGCAGGAGATGTAAGAGACTCAGGTTCAATTCCTGGGTGGGAAGATCTCCTGGAGGAGGAAATGACAACCCCCTTTAGCATTTCTGTCTGGAGAATCCCATGGACAGAGGAGCCTGGCGGGCTGTAGCTCATGGGGTTGCTAAGAGTTGGACATCACTGAAGCGGCTTAGCGCACACTCAACACAGACTCTAGAAGAGGGGGGTTCAAGCCACTGTTCTCTGGAACTTAAAGGGCTAGATGCACCACCTAATAAGATCTGGGTTACATTCATGCAGAACTGACCCATTAGTGAAGTTTAAAAATAGAAGTTGGATTTCTTAATACATTTCTGGAATTGAAGTAGGAATTCTTGGATAGCGACTGATGGATATCTATGGCAAAATTTTGCATCACCTGAGGATATCAGATCAAAACTGGGGATCTAAAGGTTGAAAGGTCAGTGACCCCAGGTCTGAGTAAGGGAGACAGTATTTCTTTGGTGATTTCTGAGGCCAGAATTACATCCTGGGAGAAAACTCAAATACCAAACCATCAAAAAGCTGATAGGAATCAGGAATAAGAAGTTCTTTTCCCTCCAAGGCTATGCTTCATTATCATACAAACACTCTGTTCTCTGCTAATGATTTGAGAGCAACTGCCTCCCAACTATTCACTGCTGAGAACCGTGTGGGAGGAAGTCGCAGCTCTGAAATGTCCCTGGAGAGTAACCTGCTAATGGGGATGTATTGGACTCTGAAGTTGAAGCCGCCAGAGGAGACACAGGAGAACTTTTCTGGGTCACCAAAGAAGGGAGAGCAGGGAGAAGCCCTCAAAGTTACATCTTTAGGCTTTCTTCTGCTCTGGGATCATAAATAACATGGTCTCACACACTAAGGAGAGACCCCACCATGTCCATAGCACTCTAGAGAGTGTGCTATGCCTGTGAGGAGCTCTTGTGCGAAGCTTCAGCCAACCTTGGATGGAAGGTGCATCTCTCCCGTGGCCAGCTGCCCTCCACGTGTTCACACTGGAGTAGCTTCAGAGGAAGACCTGCAGTGGCATCTTCCTTCCAGGCCAGCCTATGCTCTGTGAAGATGTTTATGACATTGCTGTTATTCTCACTCTTTAAGCAGAAATCTGCTTGGTGTTTGGTTTTTGAAATAACGTGGTAATTGAAATACGTTTACGAAATGACGAGCAAAGTCCGAGTATACTTGGGAAGAACACCAGAGGATTAAAAAGTCTAATTTTGTCATGCAAGTTGTGTAAACACAAAACTTTATGATGATGCTATATTTAAGAAGACACTCCCCTTAGGTAACTGGCATGGCTGCCTCAGTTGGTATACAAATACCTTCATCCTTTCCTCCCTTCAGTGAACACTTACTGAACATCTGCTTGTGCAGGGCACTTGCAGTGTTAGGGAGGCTGTCTGCCAGACCATCCTCACTTTTGACAGTAATGGAAAGTTCAGGGGTGGGGGTTCTCAAGTCCACCCTCGGGTTTGATAATTCACTCAAAAGACTTGCAGAATTCACTGAAAGCTGTAACACTCACAAATATGCTTTCTTACAGCGAAAGTACACAAATAAAAATTAACCCAAAGAAGAGAAGCACAGGGCAGAGTCCAGGAAGTTTCCAAGAGTGGAACCTGCAGTAGTCCTCTCCCAGTGGAGTCGTGGGTAGCACTACTCTCCTGGCAAAAATGTGTGACAGCGTGCTTGGAGTAGGGCCCCCTGGAGAGGATCTGGGACTTGGTATCCAGAGATTTTATTGGAGCATCCGTGCAGACATGGTTGACAGCACGTGTGGCTGACCTATAATTTCTAGCCCCTCTGAAGGCTAATACTGTGTAGCTCCAAACCCCCATCATACACCACACTGTCCGACAACCTTGTGTGGCCCAAGGCCCCCAAGTAAATGATAGGGCCCACATGGGGTCTCATCGATAAGGTGGCTCTTTATGTCGGCCTCGCAAACAAAGAATAAATCACAGTGATCTGTGAGACTGACCAAGCTGCCCAAATGGCATCCTGTTATCTCACTGGTGCCTATCTTCTCAAAGCTGCAAGACCACCAGATTCCAGGCCTCCAGCTGCGTGACCATCCCTTCAGAGAATTTTTCATTGGTGGAGTGTAAGAAGGATTCTGTCAGAAAGGGAGAACGCTTCTTCTCCTTCAGGGCCAGTCACCCTCTCTTTTCCCTCTAATAAATTTCCTTTTCTTGCCTGACTGCCCGACTCACTCTCTTTTTCTCTGCACTCACCTCACAGTAAACAAAGACACTCTTCTCTGGTAGGATATTATAAACGAGATCACCTGGAGATCACCTTCCAGTAACTAAGGGCAAAGGCCAGAATTCTCTTTGGGCAAGGTTAATTCTTTACTAACACAAGAGTGCTCTAGGCTCTGAGGATATAGCAGCAATGAAAACAGTCAGTGGTCCTTGAAGTGGCTGAATCTAGACCCTGTTATATGGAGTGAAGTAAGTCAGAAAGAGAGAAACAAATATTGTATATTAATGCATACATATGGAATCTAGAAGAATGGTACCAATGAACCTGTGTGTGGGGTAGGGATGGAGATGCAGATGTAGAGAATGGACTTGTGGATGCAGCGGGGGAAGGAGAGGGTAGGTCAAATTGAGAGTAGCATTGACATATGTACACTACCATGTGTAAAATAGGTGACTAGTGGGAAGCTGCTGTGTAAGAGAGGAAACCTAGCCAGGAGGGGTGGGATGGGAAGGGGGAGGGAGGCTCCAGAGGGTTATATATATAAAATTATGACTCATTCATGTTGTTGTACAGCAGAAACCAACACAAGATTGTTAAGCATTTATACTGCAATTTATAAAAAACAGAAACAAACAAAAAAACATCAAGTCTCTACCCTCCTGGATTTCATGATCACGTTTAGAAGACTGCCCACAGTTGCATGCTCCAAGCCCCTACCGGTTTACTAGTCTGAAGCACATTATTTTCCCAGAAACAGCTCCCTGAATAGTCCCAGACATTTTCAGGGATCCTTGCAAATGTAGCCCACTTATATTAGAATCACTTATCTTCTTGGAATCCTGGGAAAGGAAAGCAGAGGAGAGATGTTTTTCTTATAGAACACCTGTCAGTTGGGTTTCTAGTTCGTTTGGTACTTGAGCTTGCTCCTTTTCATCGTCAAACCCTGAAAATCATCTTCTGTGCTTGAAATGACTGCTCATTCCAAACTCTAGGCTTGTTGCGCTTACCTAGTCTGTTCTGCCAGGCTTCTCTATCTGTGGTTGCTCCATCATCCCAGTTCGGCCTCCTTCAGAGATCCAGTACATCTTCTGATGGGTCTGAACACCCGCTCTCTGCTGTTGGGGATTCAGAAGGGTGCAGAAGCCAGTTTGGGCTAAGAAAGCCAAAGCTGCCTTGGAACAGAGTCAGCATTTGGAAAATAACCACCTTCTCTCCAAAAGGCAGGGCAAAGCTCACACATTCTCTGAAATGGTTGCAGAAACTGTTGGCCAGGACTATCAAGAATCCTGCCCAAGCGGATGACCTTCCAGGGGAGACTCTGTGATGTGCTACAGGAAGATGCTAAGTGGGGGTGTGGAATACAGATAGGAAGAAACCAGTCAAAGGAGCACTGTTCCCAGCATGTGGCTGGTAATCAGTGGACACTCAGGGGGATCACCATGAGAAAGGATCTGCTTTAAACAGACGTCAAGTCCAGAGAGCACAAAGTCACCTTAGGATAGTGTCAGCCAAGTGTGGACTTTTCCACTCCTGCCTGTTCCTTCCCTCCCTGTGCTCCTCAGAGAGGCCAGAAAGTGCCCTGTGGAATCTGGAGAGAAGAGAAGGGGGGAAAGCAGAACACATTCTCTTGTAGCCTGCAGCAGACTTGGCCCTGGGAGGAGGGGGAAGGCCTATCTTTGAAATAAACATAGAAACATCAATGAATTGCAGTATTAAGACTCTGTAACTTGAAGGAACCCCTGGCATATAAAGGGGTGCTTGATTAGATGACCCTCTATTGATGACGACACTGTCCAGGCAGAAGAGGCAGAGAGATTGTCCTCATTCTCCTCCTCGTGGCAACAGCTTGACCGCATTCTCCCTGCCCTGCAGCCTCCCCTGCCCCTCGCATGTTTTTGAGATCTTAGAGCAGAGGGCTCATCCTGATCAGCCATGAGTACCCCACAAGCCTTACCTGTTTTCAGCTCAGTATTTCCCAATGTACTTAAAGTAGAAAATACGTGTTTATATCTATCATTTAAGCTCTCCTCATACAAGGTCATAGAAAATTTCTTGGTGTTTTGATGAGTCTAGATGCTGTCTACATATTAATAGTTAAAATGGCATACAATTGAGCACCTCACAGTGTGTTACTACTATCCATCACAAATTCTGTTATCTGTAAGTACTGATTTTCCAGTTATTTGAAAAAGAACAATTTTTGTATTCATGCTTTGACAGGTTAATTAGTATAAAAGGGTTTTAGTTTAAAAACATGATCTGAGACTCAACAGAAAGTACTCAAGTTCAGCATCTGTATGCATGAGTTCCTTATCTTTCTCATTTGCTTACACCTAATCAAAATCTTTATGGATTCTGGCTTTATGGATTCTGGATTATTACTCAGTAAATAAAGGCCAGAGACATATTAGTTTAGCTATTGAATCAAATTAAAGTATAACACTTCTGTGTAATGAATAATCCTCTTAAGGCCACTATTTTATAATCTGCATTACCCTCAGACTGTTTCTGCCAGCGCAGATGCATTTGGTATTTGGAAAGATGACTGGTGAACATATCTGATTCTCTTTGAGAAACTACTAAATGAGTTGTTTCTCTCAAAAGCAAGGGCCACTTGGGGAAATCTGCAAACAAAGAGGCATTCCAGGTCAACACAGCTGGATAGCTTTTGTTTTATAAAATAGAAAGTTGGCCCAGGTTGACTGTGGTGGTAGCAACACCTGTCCGTCGTGTGAAACATATTTGCATATTGGGATCTAATTTGATTTAGACAAGCGATAGATACTGTGAAATTTTTTTAACAGCTTTATGCTACAT
Source organism: Dama dama (assembly GCF_033118175.1). Classification (NCBI taxonomy): domain Eukaryota; kingdom Metazoa; phylum Chordata; class Mammalia; order Artiodactyla; family Cervidae; genus Dama; species Dama dama. The sequence continues at coordinate 10,273,844 of NC_083696.1, read as the reverse complement.
GTTGGGCTGACGGGTGGTCTGATGCTTGAGCTACAGAACCTTTATAATAGCTTTTAAGTGAAATGAAGTAAACTCCCTGTGTGAACACTCAGCCGAAAAGCTATGTGAGCAATCTGATTCAGTTGTAGAATCATGTACTAAACTGTTTCTACAGAGATATCTAAAGGGAGTATAAAATGCAAGTAGATGGTTAAAGAAACACTTTAAAGGGGAAGCACAGTCTTCTTGCCCCAGGTCTCCCGAAGCTTGGGTGAGTTCACGGCTGGATCACCGCTGTCGAAAGGCGGAATTTGATCCTTTTGCTTTCTCACCCGGGCTCTGGCATTGGGCTGCTGGTGGCCTCCTTGACTCCAAGCCTCCTCCACAGCGTTCACAGAAGTTCTGATCACACTGCTCCCTTGCCTAGAACGCTCCCTCTGTCCCTGCTTTCTGCGGGAGAGAAGCCCTCAAGTCCTTTAGCAGCAAGACCCTTTGTGCTTCAGCCTCGATTCCCTTTTCCAACTTCATCACTGCCACGTCCCCACAGACCCTCTTTACTTTCTCAGCTCAGAGAGAAAGCAACGTATTGGACATCACTTTGGAATCAGTTTTTTTTCTTTTTTGGCCACCCTGCGCGTCTGGTGGGATCTTAGTTCCCTAATCAGGGATGAAACTCAGGCCCCGGAAGTGAAAGTGCCAGAATTCTAACCACTTGACCGCTAGGGAATTTCCTGAAATCAAAGTTTTATGGGGCCTGAAGCTTATGTAATTTGGGAAACCTCCTTAACCAAATTCTACATTACCCAAATAAAATTAAACATTGAAGAAAGAGAATGAGAAAATAAATCACAACAAATCACAAATTCCACAAAGCTAAAATACATCCCAAATATCACAAAATTCAGAATTAATTTTTCTGAATTTTACTTAATGCTTCCGTTAATTAGCTGTCTGACACCTTTCTGTAATACTCTTTTTCCCCTTCAGGTCTTTCTCATACTCTTTGGTCACCTTTTGACATGACAATAATTTTTTAGTCGATAGCTTAGAGAAGTTTCTCTCAACTTTTCACCTCATTAGTAAGGTAACTTTCTGGGATTTTTTGTCACATATGGAGACTTTGACAAGTTCTTTCAAATATGAACTGTGAGATTTCAGGGCAATTCATTTTTTATTGGGCAGTAACTAATATTACACAATCTTTGAATTAACGGCACGTGAACCTATTTACGGATGATGTTCTTACTATCTTAGGTGTTATGTTGTCTTTGTTGATGTCACTATTTCATGTCAAGTCATTAAGACGTTAACATCTTTTTCCTATATGTTCCTGTAATCCAGTCTTTCTTATTCATTGGCTTATGAAGTAATATAATAACCAATTCATAATACATTTATAATTGGTCTGCATTATCCTACAGATTTTCTTATTTGACTAGGTATTATTGAGAACTGAATCTTGCTTTCAATCTTGCTGTCACATCACTCAACCTCGATCCACAGTGCTTCCTAGGGAAGAGGAGGCCTGGAAGCCTTGTTCAGATGGTTTCAATGTACCCTGGAGACTCCATATTAAATTTGTGGGAAATTGGGGAAAGCAGGGCTTTAGGAGAATTGAGTAGGTATATCAGCTTTTTTTTAAACAGGTAGAAATGACTCGGCAGTCAAGTCTATGGACTCTGTGACTAGCAGCCCCCCTAGTGATGGACTGCAGAGAAGATGGACTGCAGGAAAGAAAGACTATAGTGCTTGATAATCTGAAGGTGGAAGGTTTGAATGTTGGTCCTGAGTCACCTTGGTAGGAAATCTCTTACACCCAAACCTGATATAAAGGGACTATTCATATACATCTATGGTGTATTTTTCTTTTGTAAAATTTATTTATTTGGCTGCAATGGTCTTAGTTGTGGCACATGGGCTTAGTTGACCCGCGGCATGTGGGATCTTAGTTCCCAGAACAGGGATTGAACCCATGTACCCTGGATTGCAAAGTGGATTCTTAACCACTGGACCACCAGGGAAGTCCCTATTGTGTATTTTTCAAAGGAAGACTGTATTGAACGAAGGAGTTATTGTTATCTTAGTGTATGTGTGGACAGTTTTCTCTGGATAGTAGTTATCTGGCATGGTTTCTTAAATTTTTAAATCTTCTCTAGCAACCCCACTCCTGGGCATATATCCAGACAAAAGTATAATTCAAAAAGATACAAGGACCCCTATGTTCACAGCGGCACAACTCATAATAACCAAGACATTAAAACAACCTAAATGTCCATTGACTGATGAGTGGACATATGGAATATATATATATATATACGATGGAATACGACTCAGCCATAAAAAGAATGAAATAATGCCATTTACAGCAATGTGGATGCAACTAGAGATTATCATACTAAGTGAAGTAAGTCAGAAAGGGAAAGATAAAAGCCATGTGATGTCACTAACATGTGGAATCTAAAATATGACACAAATGAAACTGTGAAGTAAACAGAATCATGGACATAGAGAACAGACTTGTGGTTTCCAGGGGGAGGGACAGAATGGGAGGTTTGGGTTAGTAGGTGTAAGCTTTTATATATAAATATACATAATGGATAAGCAAGAAGGTCCTACTGTACAGCACAGAGAATTATATTCAATATCCTACAATAAACCATACTGGAAAAGAATATATATATATAAAAGAAGAATGTATAATTACATTTGTATACATACATATATATATATATAAAACTGAATCACTTTGCTATGCAGCGTAAATTAACATAACATTACAAATCAACTATACTTCACTAAAAATTTCAGATCTTCCTTCCTTATTCCACTAATGGTTGGAAGTATCTACTCTTCAATTCTTGACTTACTGTTTCAGTTCAGTTGCTCATTCATGTCCTACTCTTTGCGACCCCATGGACTGCAGCATGCCAGGCCTCTCTGTCTATCACCAACTCCTGGAGTTTACTCAAACTCATGTCCATTGAGTTGGTGATGCCATCCAACCATCTCATCTTCTGTCATCCCTTCTCCTCCTACCTTCAATCTTTCCCAGCATCAGGGTCTCTTCCAATGAGTCAGTTCTTCACAGACTTATTGTTTAGGAGATATTAAAGAGGAACTGGGACCTAATCTCTGAAAACTTAATTCAAAGGAGCTGTTGAGACCTAACCGGATAGGAATATTTAAAATCAGTTGTTTGGATTTAGATCAATTGAATCCCTGAAATTTCTGAGGCTGTCACCATATCCCCAACACTTGTGTTTTCTTTTAAAAATGTATTTTTATTATAACCATCCTAGTGGGTATGATGTCTACATTATTCTTTAGGTTAAAAAGCCTTCTTTCAAAATAAGATGTCGTGGTATATCTTGCCAGAGGTTATGTGTTACCAGAGATCAAATTTGTGGGTTCTCCTTCCCAACCAACTTTCAGTTATAAAAAGGGACTAACAATTCCACCCCTTGGATTCATTAAAGGTAGCTTCCCAGAACTTAGAAGTAGTTTCCTTAGAAGTATTCCTTAGGAGGGTAGAGATGGTTTTGCCTGGAGTTCCTAATTGTAGCCTCCCTTTGGCGGAGGTAGGTGAGTAGCCTCATTGTCTGGGAGAAGGGGATAACAATCTGACTCTGTGTTTTGAGGGCTTCAAAGAAAGAGTGTGATGATCTTAGAGCGGAAAGGAGAAAACTGTTTTGAGCTTGTGAGGTGACGGACACTGGAGCTAGATCTGATTTCATGCTTCTGGGGCTCACCGGTGCCTTTGAGGTTGACTGGGGTGAAGGGAGGGGAGAGTAACCATCCAGTGCTGTTCTATCAGGAGCACTCTGCTACTGTTACACTTGGCTCTTTGCAATCTTTTCCAAACTATGGGACTAACGTAGTTATCTTGTTGATGAAGATATTAAGTCAAATAGAACTTGACTTTTTTAAACCTTGGAGAGGCTTCTTTCTAGCTGGCCTAACTAGGGGAAGCAATGAAAGAAAAGGCACGACATAGTTCTTTACTTCATCTATCAAAACCCAATTGGTCACAGTGAACCTTTATTAGAAACTTCAAGTAACAGATCAATGGTCAGTAGTTCCCTGGGAACAATTCTCCTGCTTTTCTCTACATCATTGCTTTTTGATGTATCATCACTGCCATGGTATGGACTTTTTGAAAAGAATAGACCAGTGTTTTTTTGTTTTTTTTTTTAATGCCCTGTCTTCTGGATTTGTCTTTTTTTCATAGTGCTGTTTAACCTGTTCTTGTATCCCCTGGGTTTCCTGTAAAGTCGAGACTAGACCCAAAGCCTTGATTAACTTAGTGTCAAACATTTTTGGCAAGAATTGGTCACAGGTGATGCTATATATTTCATTTTGTAACTCACCAAGAGCCACATTACCTCATATTGTCTCACTCCTGGTGATGCTTTAGTCATTTGGTTAAGATGGTAGCCACTAGATGTCGCCATTGTAAAGTATGGTTTGTGTTCTGCAATTACAAAGCGCTGTGCATGTTCATCCCTCAGTCGTGTCCGACTCTTTGCGACCTCTTGGACTGTAGTTCACGGGCTCCTCCATGGAATTCTCCAGGCAAGAATACTGGAGTGGGTAGCCATTCCCTTCTTCAGGGGATTGAACCTGGGTCTCCTGGATTGCAAGCAGATTCTTTACTCTGAGCCACCAGAGAAGCCTATAAAGTGGAGTTGCCTGAAAAATATGCTCATTGACAAATACTCTTACTTAGGGCTTTAAAACACCCCCATACTTTAGTGGACTTGGGGCTCACTTTGTCATCTTGATATGGTGCTCTGTAAATCATCTTTAAATGGCAAAAACGTAGACAAGAGGTACAGCAAGATGTTAGATATCTCACTGGTGGATTTCTTATATTTATATATTCAATCCATCACAATCATCATTCCTTTTGGTGCTCTTAAGCAACTGTTAAAAAAAGATTATTGGAATCTAAAAAATAATACAATAAATCTATATGTAAAACAGAAACAGACTCACAGACATAGAAAATAAACAGGATTACCAAAGGAAAGCAAGAGGGATAAATTAGGAATATGGGATTAACAAATACAAACTGCTATACATAAAATAGACAAGAAACAAGGATTTACTATACAGGACAAAAATTTATATATAATATCTTATAATAACCTGTAAAAGAAGACTATCTGAAAAAATATATATAACTGAATCACTGTATTTTACACCTTAAATTAAAACAAGAATGTAAATCAACTAAACTTCAATTAAAATTTTTAAAAAAGCTTTTTATATTAGTGACAATAATACTTTGTGACATGGAAGTAAATTGTTTGCCCAGTTTGTCATTTATCCTTTGATTTTCCATATAGTATTTTTTGCATGCAAAATTTTCTGGTTATTGTGTAGTCAATTTTATCAACATATTCTTTCATGGCTTTATTTTGAATAATTAGGAAAGTTTTCCTCATTGCTGAGTGTAAAGAAATCCACCCAGATTTTCTTCTATTTTTTTCCTTTACATGCAGCTCTCTGATCTAGCTGAAGTTATACTAGTGTTATCTTTCTCTAATTAGTTGTGACAACACCACTTATTAAAAGTCTAATGTATGGCAAAAACCACTACAATATTGTAAAGTAATTAGCCTCCAACTAATAAAAATAAATGAAAAAAAAAAAAGTCTACCCTGGAGGTATAAGGGAAGGGAGAATTGGATGAAGGTGGTAAAAAAGTACAAGCTTCTCATTAAATAAGATAAATATGTACTAGGGATATAATGTACAACATTGTTAATATAATTAACACTGCTGTATGTTATAAATGAAAGTCATTAAAAGAGTAACTTCTAAGTGTTCTCATCATATGGAAGCAATCCTTTTTTCTTTTGTTTAATTTTACATCCATATGAGATGATGGCTGGTCACTAAACTTACTGTTGTCATTATTTCACGACACCATGTAAGTCAATCATTATGCTATATACCTTAAACTTACACAGTGTTGTAAGTTACACAACTAAGCCGTCTTAATTTATGTGAAATTTCCACATGCACTTGGTTAATATAACTGGATTTTTTCATGTTTTGTTTTTCCATTAGACTTCCTAGTCATTCATATGTTCTTTGGCTGATGCTTGATTAACTCACCTGAATGGACTGAATCCTTTTAAACAATTTCACTTATAAACAAAAAGGGCACATCTTATGATAAGCAGGAAATTTTAGGTTAGTTTTAGCTTACAGGCATTTGGATAGGCAGGCTTCCAACACCTCCCTCTCAAACCCTAATTATTTGAGGATGATCATCTCCAAGCATGAGTTATATGGATAGGGCATGGTTAGCACCAGGAAGTTTCACTTAAATTCTTAATTCTCAAAGTACTTATTTGAAGAAGGATGCAATTTTTCAAGGCTTCCCATTTAATACCAGTGTGATTTAACACCTATAGTCTAAAAAGCCTTTGTAAAAGATTAAATCAAAGTTTTAGTTTTATATTCTCTATATCCACAGAATTAATGAAGAATTTCCTTGCAGTCTAAAAAATGACCAAAGGTATTTGTACCCTCCAAATAGTGAATATATGTTCTTTTCACAGTCATCTCTATATATTTACTATATTTGTGTTATTAATAATGGTTATTTTAAAATTCTGTACTCTTATTTTTTATTTATTTGATCTGTCATTTTCTAGGTTAAAATAGTCTATGATGGTAGGTATAGACTTTGGGTTTTATAAGATGAAAAGAGTTTTGGAGATGGATGTGGTAAGGGTTAAACAACATTATGAATGTATTTAATACCACTAAACTGTATGTTTTAAAGTGCTTAAGATGGTAAATTTTATGTTATTTTATTTTACATTAAATTTTTTGTGTATTTTACCACAACTGTAAAACATTTTCATTATAATTCTGATTTTACCCATTTCTGTTTATCTAAATCTTACAGTCAGGATCTGAGTGGGAAAAAGCAGCTGGAGAAGGAAGAGTATGGTATGATGCTACTGGTATGAAGTTTCAATTCATGCCAGTTATTCTACATATTTTTCAAGAAGTCATGTATATGCAGCAAAAGGCTTACCATATGCATGGGGCAAGGAGAAGGGCAAAAACCAGTTTTCAAGTCCAAGGTATTTAACAATTAATCCCAAGGGCACCAGTACTTTCTAGAGAATCATTTTGAGAGTCCCTTGGACTGCAAGGAGATCAAACCAGTCAATCCTAAAGGAAATTAACCCTGAATGTTCATTGGAAGAATGATGTTGAAGCTGAAGCTCCAATACTTTGGCCGCCTGATGTGAAGATCATCGGAAAAAACCCTGATGTTGGGAAAAATTGAGGGCAAGAGGAGAATGGGGCAGCAGAGGATAAGATGGCTCCAAGGACATGGGTTTGAGCAAACTCCCGGAGATGGTGAAGGACAGGAAGCCTGGTGTGCTACAGTCCATGGCGTTGCAGAGAGTCCTATAGGACTTGGCAATTGAGCAACAACAGAAACCTCTTCCCTCAAAGGTTGGCTCCTTAAAGGCTCCAGACCATTCAGCCCTTTCAGTCTGCAGATTAGAAGCTGCTGTTTCTGCTTCCACACGGCTGGGTCATTAGACTCACCTGCAGTCCGAAACCTGGCCTACCCTCCAACTGAGAGCTGGTCAGAGGAGGAAAGTATTTAAGCACAGGAGCCCTACCATGCCAGGACATCAGGACTCCTGGCCTTGGCAGCTGAAGGAATAAGGAGTGTGGACTCCGGGCCACCGGTAGTGGGATTCCTGGCTGCGAGAGAGACTGTGGGTGGGTAAGTGCCTGGTACCCTGGCAGCCCTGCTGCCTCTCTCTGCACTCACCACGCCCTGCAGCCATGGTGCTGGACAAGGGGGCAGCGTCAAACCGACCTGAAGCCCACAGGCCTACAAACCAATCTCACTTGGTCCACACAACCTTGGCGTTCCTTAAAACCAGGACAGTGCACGTATATCCCCAGGTTCCTGCCTTTTCTTAGAAAAGCAGGAAGCTCTGGCGGGGTTCATAGCAGTAGCTCTCAGGGTCACCCCAGAACCCCAGCAGCAGCTGGCTTCCCCTCGATAGGCAGTCAGCTGCAGCAATGAAGCAGGCTTTCTGCTGCCTTTGGGACGTCTTCCTTCCTCTGTCCACTTACCACCACAACATGACTTAATGCCTAAGAGGCTTCTTCCCTCAGAGCCTCCAGTTACGGATACCACAAGTGGACCCAAAGCAGGGCCCCGTGGCTTGGATTCTGTACTCATAGGTGCCCCTGTCTAGAAGGCACGCCTTGACTAACAACAAAGGGCCTGGAAGAAAGAGGTTTCCAACCACGGAAGAAAATATTAAGAGAATTCTGTTGGTGAGTGTTCCTAAGTGACCCTGAGCTATTTCCTGATTTTAATTTTTAAATTGTTTAAGTTAACTGTTATTGGATTATAGTTGCTTTACAATATTGTGCTAGTTTCTATCTACAGCAAGAGTGAATCAGCTATGCATATCCATTTAGCCCCTCTTGTTTGGATTCCCTTCCCATTTAGGGCAGCAGAGAGCATTGAGCAGACTTCGCTGTGCTATCAGGAGGTTCTCATTAGTTATCATTTTACATGTAGCAGTGTGTATATGTCAATCCTAATCTCCCAGCTCATCCCACCCCTGCCTGTCTCTCCTTCCTGAGGCACTTCCCCTTGCTGAGGAGTGGAGTCACAGTGGAAGCCCCAGGGGACTTCCCCAGTGGTCCAGTGGTCAGGACTTCGTGCTTCCACTGCAGGGTGGGGACTACGTTCCTGTTTGTGGGGGAACTAAGATCCTGCCTGCTGCATACTATGGCAAAAAAAAAAAAAAACAACAAACAAGCACCAGACAAGCTTCTAAAGGTGAACTTGTATGTAGCTTCTGTGCATGATCCTAGGCTAGGAAAGAGCCTCACGAGCTAGGGCACCTGTAGCAGAGCAGGGCTCATGAAGGCCAGGAGAAGGGCCTGATGTGGTTCCACCTCCCTACCCCCAAACACACCCTGCGGAGTCTCAGGGCTCCTGAGTGTTGTAAGAGAGTCTTCCTCATGCATGGATGGTCCCGCTGTGAGGAAGAGAGATTGACTAGAGACCAGTGAAGGGGGAGAGGAGGTGGGCTGACAATGCTTCAAGTAAGTAAATGCAAGCAAGTAAAGCAAGAAGGATGGGTGCAGATGAACCAAGACCAGAACAGGCAGGATGTCTCTGAAAGTGGGTACTGATGATAGGCACCCAGGTGCCTCCTCCCCAAAGCCAGAGCAACACTAACCCCACCTAGGAATCTAGCCAGGGAGTGGGAAAAAAAAAATAAGGGAGAAATTCTGAAGTCACTGAGTATTAACCCAAAAGGGAGACTCGCAAACTGGAAGGGATAAGTGTAAGGTGAGTGCACAGAAAAAGAGAGCAAGCCGGGCAGTCAGGCAAGAAAAGGGAAATTTATTAGAGGGAAAAGAGAGGGTGACTGGCCCTTAAGGAGAACCAGCATTCTCCCTTTCTGGCGGAGCCCTTCTCATACCCCACCAATGACAAATTCTCTGAAGGGATGGTCACGTAGCTGGAGGCCTGGAATCTGGTGGTCTTGAAGCTTTGAGAAGATAGGCGCCAGTGAGATAACAGGATGCCATTCGGGCAATTTGGTCAGTCTCACAGATCACTGATTTTATTCTTTGTTTGCGAGGTCAACATAACGAGCCATCTTATCAATGAGACCCCATGTGGGCCCTATCAGTAAGGTCCCTCTTGAATCAGAAAGACTGTTTTCTGTTGGAGGCAAAAATTGGAGCTTCAGAGAATTACTGAAAACAGTTATCCTTCAAACTTAAAGTAATGCCACCTAAACCTGGTGCACCTGTACTCAGCGTGTGAATGAGGGCTGTTTCCACAGCCATGCTGTGCCTTAAACACCCACCGAACTCCTCCGAGGACAGTGTTATATATGTCCCTTGCAGGGTCTCTCCTTCTTGGCACTAGTGACATTTGGGGCTGGATAACTCTGTTGTGGGGGTATCGTATGCATTTAGGAAGTTTGGCAGCATGTTTGGCCTCTACCCACCAGATCCCTGTAGCACCCTCTCTCAGCTGTGTCAACAGAAAATGTCTTCAGATGTTGCCAAATGTCCTCTCGGGGGCAAAACTCATACATGACTAAGAATTCACTGTGTTAAAGCAAGCTTTTTCCTCTCCCACTTGTAGGACCCTTGAACATAAAATAAAACACAGAGCTGACCACCAAGGCATTGCTAATACACAAGTCTGGGTGCTTCTGATTCCATCAAGTTCAGAAAGACTCCAGGAGAGGAGACTTGACGAGGTATAACTCAGCTTTGCCTCCAACCCAGAGAAAAATGGCTGGAGGGAACCAAGAAGTCTGGTTGACCAGCAGCTTTAAAAACACAATGGGGATGGGGAGGACTTTATTACCATATGTAAAATAGATAGCCAGTGGGAATTTGCTGTTTGGCTCAGGAAACTCAAACAGGGGCTCTATACCAACCTATGGGTGTGAAAGTTGGACTATAAAAAAAGCTGAGCGCCAAAGAATTGATGCTTTTGACCTGTGATGTTGGAGAAGACTCTTGAGAGTCCCTTGAACTGCAAGGAGATCCAACCAGTCCATCCTAAAGGAGATCAGTCCTGGGTGTTCATTGGAAAGACTGATGCTGAAGCTGAAACTCCAATACTTTGGCCACCTAATGCAAAGAACTGACTCATTGGAAAAGACACTGATGCTGGGAAAGATTGAAGGCAGAAGGAGAAGGGGACGACAGAGGATGAGATGGTTGGATGGCATCACCCACACGATGGACATGAGTTTGAGTAGGCTCTGGGAGTTAATGATGGACAGGGAAGCCTGGTATGCTGCAGTCCATGGGGTCACAAAGAGTCGGACATGACTGAGTGACTGAACTGACTGACTGATACCAAGCTAGAGGGGTGGGATGGGGAGGCAGATGGGAAGCGGCTCAAAAGGGAGAGGATATATGTATACCTATGGCTGATTCATGTTGAGGTTTGACAGAAAACATCAAAATTCTGTAAAGCAATTATGCTTCAATAAAAAAAATTAATTAAAAAAATACAATTGGGGGACTTCCCTGGTGGTCCAGTAGCTAGGATTCCGTGCTCCCAATGCAGGGGGCCCAGGTTTGATCCCTGGTCAGGGAATTAGATCCTGCAAGGTGCAACTAAGACCCGGAGCAGCCAAATACATCTTTTTTTAAAAGATGCTCACATTAAAAAAAAAAAAAAAAAAGAATGGGAAATTCCCTGCTGATCCTTTGATTAAAATTCTGTGCTTTCACTGCCAAGGACCCAGGTACCATCATTGGTTGGGGAACTAAGATCTCTCAAGCTGTGGGGTGTGGCCAAAAAAAAGACAACTGATGAAGGAGATCTTGAAAAGTTAGTCAGGATATTAGGTATGACGGTACACTAATGCCTGGCAGTTAAGTTTCACCTGCTCACTTCTGGGGTGGGGTTTACACATACTGAGCTTGGAGTCTGGGGTCGGAGACTTGAAGCCACTTTATAGTGGGTCTGTTCTTCCATGGATGTAAATTGAACTTCAGTCATTCAATACCTTATACAAGTTTCGTTCTGGCCAGGGAAAATCATCTTGGAGTGACTCACCAGACCTTAAGTTATACTGTGAAATTTATACTAGTGATAATCTACTTTTTCCCTTAACCCTTCCAGTTGTCTTCAAACTCCTGTTTCCTGCCATTACCTCAATCTTAGAACTTTTCAAACACGATGAGTGAAACACAGGCCTGAGTCTGGACCATGATGAAACCAAAGAGATTCCCTTTCTTTATTCCCAAATTCAATTCTGTGAACCAAAATACTGGGTTCTTGTTTCTTCCATTCTCACCAAACCAGAATGCTTTCCTGACAAACCCCAGACTCCAAAGGCTTCAAACCTGGATTTTGAGGAAATTACTACCTAAGGGGACTAGGACCATGAAGACAACTAAAACGAAACCTTCACATGGAAGGGATGGGGAAAATCATGGCTTGACAAGGTAGGTCCCTGGGTTCTTCCCATTGGAAGCTGGGGAGGGAGAACACCTCCTAGGAAAGGGGAAGGAATGTCATCTCTACTTGCTATGGACACTTGCTTCCACACGCTCCACCTACAGCACTGAGCAAGCCAGAAGTCCAAGCCATCAGAAAATGGAATTCTCTACACAAGAAGAAAGTCCACAGAATCACACGATGAAGCTATTTGAGAGCAAGTAGGGATCTAGACTTTAGCCAGACCAGCCTGAGGGTTGGTATCTGAGAAAACACAGAGGTAGGAGGTAAGCACAGTATGAACTGGTAAACAATGGTCTTTATGTTGCAGGGACTACTCATCTTGCCAGAACTCTTAATTTCTAAGTCACTTAAAACTTAGTGGGTTTCTCCCTGAGTACTCCTGAGTACTCTAGACATTTTGATAAGTGGTTAAAATTGGACATTTTGTTAGCTGACCCTTTAAATAAGTGGAGTTTCCTAACACTAGATTTTCTTAGCTATGACAGAGTGGCTCCATGTGTAGCATCAACGTAAGCCTGCTCTACTTTGCTCCCCTTGGACTTAGTGGCAAAGGGAACCCAAGTAAACATGGGCTGATGCTGCCTGTCATGTAATAAGTCTTTCTGTCTTTGACACAGGGCTTTCATGTCTTCTTGCCTGGTATCCAAAAAACAGTGGTCTGCAGACTAACTTGTCAGCTGCAAGAAGGGTAAAATTGGAGACCCTCTACAGTTAAGTTTTTGGTGAGATGAGATGGATGGTTCTGAGACCAACTGGAGTCAAGCTGCTGATCTAAATCTATTTTTGATGCCGAAAGTTGATCTGCTTGTCCCATGGTGAGCAAGGACACATCCTGAGGGGTGCTTCCCCTTCATCTGCTAGCAGATCAACTCTCAGCCCTTCGATTCCCTCTGAGGCTGTTGGGGCTGTGTCATCACTGACCCTACTTCACATTACTTCTCAGCTTACTCTGACTACACTGCAAAGGAGGCCCAGAGGATCCCCATGTTAATTCTTCAGTTTTACAAAAATGCCCTTGTCTCTCACCTGACTCTTCCAGATGGGAGGTCTGGATCTGAGTAGGAGATGATTGGATGAAAAGTAAAATCATAGCTACTGCAGTAAGACACAAGATTTTGTGGAGGTGAAGGAAGAGCAACAATAGTGGAAACAAACAGAACCCTACAGCCCCCGCTTCTCATACCAAGTACAAAGCCAAGCAAATAATGGTTAGCACAGTAGCATCTCAGACTCAGGGTCTGATGGACATTCCTGAGTTGTTTTATAAATACTATAACTGCCCCCAGAGGGAAAAAACTAAATACCTGATGTCTAAACTGTAGCCATGATATAAGGTGCTCTAACTTGTACTAGCCATAGATTTCAGTACTGCTCAATTCCAAGAATTGAAATGGGGTTAACGTTATTGCTCATAATAATTGGTATTTTTGTGGGCATCAAAATATCTGTAGCTTATTCTGCCCATATAAATAAATGGGCAATTAAAATTGTCAGCAAAGAGATGCTATAGATCCATGTTGACATCTTCCACTCTGTGAATTTGGCACCCTGTGTCACCATGAAGATCACAAGGAGCTGACAAGCCTGCACACACTGGGGAGGTGGCTATGACCCTGACCTCTGTCTCAGTGATTAACTGAGATTACTTCTCTATTTCTCTTTTAAAAACCTCATGGCTGAGCAGAATCTTCAGGTATGGTTTTGGGGGGACGTTGAGACCACCATCTCCCCAGATTGCCAGCATTCTGATTAAAGGCACCTTTCTTCCTACCATTTGTGAGTATGTAATTGATTTGTAAGTGGCGAGTAGTGGAACCCAAGTCACCCAGTTTATTTGGTAACAAAAGCAGCACCTGGGAGGTGAACCTGTCTGGAGCCTTCCTACAGGAGGAAACCCAGGATATTTCTCTCCTAAACTGTTGCAAGAAATTTAAACAGGCTGACTCTGCCATCCTCAGCCAGATGGTTCTGACTACTGTGAGGTGAACAGATACAACCCAGCTGGTGATGGGAACTGGCTGGACTGACTGTCCTCAGGCATACCCTCCACATGGATATAACTGGGATCTTAAGGGCATACTAGTTGACTATCAACCTGTGCTTTCCAACTGATATAGATCCTACTTCAGAGCCATCCCCTGGCCCAAACTGGAAACTTTCCAAGGACACTGCAATTGCTAACACATCCTGCCCCATTTGGAGTAATGCTTTGGGGTAATACAGAACCTTAGGAAGAAAGTCATTTGGCTTTCTAAGGTAGACACTGATAGTTGAACTTTGTTCAGCTGGAACCCTGAGGGGCATAGCTGAGGTCAGTATTGTAGGGTGACCAACAGGTCTAATTCTGCATAGAATACAAATTAAATGGATCTGGTCTTAAGTTCCTGGTGGCTTAATTAATCATATGGCTGACTCAATGATACATTCATAGGAAAATTTGCCAGAAGTCAGACAATATAGAAATGAGGGGTGGATATTGTTGGGAAGGTAGTCTTCAATAGCATATCTATATATCTTGTGACAGCATATATTCTGGACTATCTTTTCACACATGTTCATGTGGCAAACAGCTTGGGAGGACAGATAATGCCCCTCTCTAGGGTAGAGGAAATTTTGTTTGTTGACCAGGATTGCAAAGATAATGGCTCATCACTGCAACTGAATGTCCAATAGACATCTCAAATCTATCTAAATCTGAACAGATCTTCTCTCCTAAGCCTGTAACTCTGGTTGTTTTCAATTAATGTCAACTCAACTTTTCCTGTTGCTTGAGTTGAAAATCTAACATATTCTTTCTCTCACACCACATGTCCCAACCATCATAAAACCCTGTTGGCTCTATTTCAAAATAGAGAGAGCTATTTTGACTGACAAGGGTTTAATTTCCAAACTATACAGACAGCTCATACAACTCAACATAGTCATCCACTCATTTTTCACAGAACTAGAATAAATAACCCGAAATTTATGGGGGAACATAAAAGACCCACAGTTGCCAAAGCAATCCTGAGGAAAAAGAACAAAGCAGGAGGCATGACCCTCCCAGAATTTCAGACAATGTGACAAAGCTACATTAATTTTTTTTTAAGTGTGGTATTGACACAAAAAGAGACATATAGATCAATCGAACAGAATAGAGAGCCCAGAAGTAAACCCACACATCTATGGTCAATTAATCTTCCTGGGTAGGAAGAATCAATATTGTGAAAATGACTATACTACCAAATGCAATCTACAGATTCTATGCAATCTCTATCAAATTATCAATGGCATTTTTCACAGAACTAGAACAAAATATTTCACAATTCATATGGAAACACAAAAGACCCCAAAAAGCCAAAGCAGTCTTGAGAAAGAAGAATGGAGCTGGAGGAATCAACCTTCCTGGTTTCAGATTATACTAAAAAGCTACAGTCATCAAGAGAGTATGGTACTGGCACAAAAACAGAAATATTGACCAATGGAACCAGATAGAAAGCCAGAAAATAAACCCATGCACCTATGGGTACCTTATTTTTGACAAAGGAGGCAAAAATATACAATGGGGGAAAGATAGCCTCTTCAATAAATTGTGCTGGGAAAACTGGACAGCTACATGTAAAAGAATGAAATTAGAACACTTTCTAATACCATACACAAAGATAAACTCAAAATGGATTAAAGACCTAAATGTGAGACCAGAAACTATAAAACTCTTAGAGAAAAACATAAGCAGAACATTCGACATAAATCAAAGCAAGATCCTCTGTGACCTACCTCCTAGAGTAATGGAAATAAAAACAAAAGGAAACAAGTGGGACCTGATTAAACTTAAAAGCTTTTGCACAGCAAAGGAAACTACAAGCAAGGTGAAAAGACAACCCTCAAAATGGGGTTGGAAAATAATAGCAAATGAAACAACTGACAAAAGATTAATTTCCAAAATATACAAGCAGCTCATACAACTCAATGCTTGAAAAACAAACAACCCAATCAAAAAGTGGGAAAAAGACCTAACAGACATTTCTACAAAGAAGACATACAGATGGCTAACAAACACATGAAAAGATGCTCAACATCACTCATTATTAGAGAAATGCAAATCAAAACCACAATGAGATATCACCTCATACTGGTCAGAATGGCCATCCTCAAAAAGTCTACAAACAATAAATGCTGGAGAGGGTGTGGAGAAAAGGGAATGCTCTTGAACACCAACATTCTGTTGGTGGGAATGTAAATTGATACAGCCACTATGGAAGACAGTATGGAGATTCCTTAAAAAATTAGGAATAAAACCACCATATGACCCAGCAATCCCACCCCTGAGCATATACCCTGAGGAAATTAAAATTGAAAAAGACACATGTATCCCATTGTTCATTGCAGCTCTATTTACAATAACTAGGACATGGAAGCAACCTAGATGTCCATTGAAAGATGAATGGATAAAGAAGTTGTGGTGCATATACACAATGGAATATTACTCAGCCATAAAAAAGAACACATTTGAGTCAGTTCTGATGAAGTGGATGAACCTAGAACCTATTATACAGAGTGAAGTAAGTCAGAAAGAGAAAGATAAATATAATATTCTAATGCACATATATGGAATCTAGAAAAATGATACTGAAGAATTTATTTACAGAGCAGCAATGCAGAGACCATTAGAGATACCAAGAGAATATTTCATTCAACGATGGGCACAATAAAGGACAGAAATGGTATGGACCTAACAGAAGCAGAAGATATTAAGAAGAGGTGGCAAGAATACACAGAAGAACTATACAAAAAAGATCTTCACAACACATATAATCACAACAGTGTGATCACTCACCTAGAGCCAGACATCCTAGAATGAGATGTCAAGTGGGTCTTAGGAAGCATCACTACAAACAAAGCTAGTGGAGGTGGTGGAATTCCAGTTTAGCTATTTCAAATCCTAAAAGATGATGCTGTGAAAGTGTTGCACTCAACATGCCAGCAAATTTGGAAAACTCAGCACTGGCCCAGGACTGGAAAAGGTCAGTTTTCATTCCAATCCCAAAGAAAGACAATGTCAAAGAATGCTCTAACTACCACACAATTGCACTCATCTCATATGTAGCAAAGTAATGCTCAACTTCTCCAAACCAGGCTTCAACGGTACATGAACTGTGAACTTCCAGATGCTCAAGCTGGATTTAGAAAAGGCAGAGGAACCAGAGATCAAATTGCCAACATCTGTTAGATCACCGAAAAAGTGAGAGAGTTCCAGAAAAACATCTACTTATGTTTTTATTGACTATGCCAAAACCTTTGACTGTGTGGATCACAACAAACTGTGGAAAATTCTTCAAGCAATGGGAATACCAGACCACCTGACCTGCCTCTTGAGAAACCTGTATGCAGGTCAGGAAGCAACAGTTAGAACTGGACATGGAACAACAGACTGGTTCCAAATAGAGAAAGGAGTACATCAAGGCTGTATATTGTCACCCTGCTTATTTAACTTATATGCAGAGTAAATCATGAAAAATGCCAGTCTGGATGAAGCACAAGCTGGAATCAAGAAGGCCAGGGGAAATATCAATAATTTCAGATATGCAGATAACACCACCCTTATGGCAGAATGCAAAGAGGAGTCTCTTGATGAAAGTTTAAGAGGGAGTGAAAAAGCTGGCTTGAAACCCAACCTTCAGAAAACTAAGATCATGGCATCTGGTCCCATCACTTCAGGGCAAATAGATGGGGAAACAGTGGAAATAGTGACAGACTTTATTTTGGGGGGCTCCAAAATCACTGCAGATGGTTACTGCAGCCATGAAATTAAAAGACACTTGCTCCTTGGAAGAAAAGTTTTGACCAACCTATACAGCCTATTAAAAAGCAGAGACATCACTTTGCCAACAAAGGTCTGTCTAGTCTAAGCTATGGTTTTCCAGCAGTCATGTATGGATGTGACAGTTGGACTATAAAGAAAGCTGAGTGCCAAAGAACTGATGCTTTTGAACTGAGGTGTTGGAGAAGACTCTTGAGAGTCCCTTGGACTGCAAGGAGATCCAACCAGTCCATCCTAAAGGAGATCAGTCCTGGGTGTTCATTGGAAGGACTGATGTTGAAGCTGAAACTCCAATACTGTGGCCACCTGATATGAAGAACTGACTCATTAGAAAAGAACCTGATGCTGGGAAAGATTGAGGGCAGAAGGAGAAGGGGCAAGAGAGGATGAGATGGTTGGATGGCATCACCAACTCAATGGATGTGGGTTTGAGTAAACTCTGGGAGTTGGTGACGGACAGGGAGGCCTTGCGTGCTGTAGTCCATGGTGTTGCAAAGAGTAGGACATGACTGAGTGAGTGAACTGAACTGAATGGAGAAATAGGCATAGAAGTTAGACTTATAGACATTGGAAAAGGGGAGGAGAGGGTGAGATGTATGGAAAGAGTAACAAGAAAATTACATTGCTATGTGTAAAATAGATAGCCAAAGGGAATTTGCTGTATGGTTCAGGAAACTCAAACAGGGGCTCTGTCAACCTAGAGGGGTGAGGTGGGGAGGGAGATGGGAGGGAGGTTCAAAAGGGAGGGGATATCTGTATACCTGTGGCTGATTCATGTTTGACAGAAAACAACAAAATTCTGTAAAACAATTATCTTTGAATAAAAAAATTAAAAAAAGTCTGCAATACCAAATAATGCTGGAGAGAGTATGGAGAAATGGGAATCCTCCTATACAGTTGGTGGGAATGTAAACTGGTGCTTCCACTATGGAAAACAGTATGGAATTTCTTCAAAAAACAAAAAATAGAGTTGCTATATGATCCTGCAATCCCACTCCTGGGCACATATCTGGAGAAAACTGTAATTTGAAAAGATACATGCACCCCAATGTCCATAGCAGCACTATTTACAAAAGCCAAAACATGAAAACAACCTAAATGTCCATTGACAGATGAATGGATAAAGATGTGATACACATATACAATGGAATACTACTCTTCAGCCATAAAAAAGAATGAAGTAACGCTATTTGCAGCAACATGGACAGACCTAGAGATTATCATACTAAGTGAAGGAAGTCAGAAAGAGAAGGACAAAGACAAATACTTCATCACTTACATGTGGAATCTAAAATATGACACAAATGAACCTATCTAGGAAACAGAAATATGTTCACAGACACAGAGAAAGAGACTTCTTGTTGCCAAGAGGAAGGGAGATGGGGGGTGGGGGATGGATTGGGAGTTTGGGATTAGCAGATGCAAACTGGTATATATAGAATAGATTAAAAAGGTCCTACTGTAAAGCATAGGGAACTATATTCAATATCCTGTGATAAACCATAATGGAAAAGAATAGGAAAAGAATGTATATATAGATGTATAACTGAATTACTTTGATATACAGTAGGAATTAACACAATATTGTAAATCAACTGTATTTCAATAAAATAAATTTTAAAAAGCGTTATCTCAAGGGGGAATTAGTTCCAGGTTCCCCCGCATTTGCTCAAGTCCTTTAAATAAAACGGCACAGCACAGACAACCCACCGAACCCAAAAATGGATATCCAGACACTAGCCACATGTCACTGCCTCCACTACCCCCACCACGGAAGCAGTCTGGATGTCTGGCAGCAGAGGTGGTGTCAAAGGGCATCTCTGGTCCATCTCCCAAGATGTTCCTTCTGCCTCCCTGTCTCCTGGGCTGGAGCCTTTCCTGAGTGTTACACTGAGAGACTGTGCTCTTCTTGGCTTTTCCGCTCCCTGCAGATGCTTTCTCTGGTTAGGTAACTCCCAAATCCACGTCCTTCCTCCACTGCTGTTTCTTCCTCTTTAATATATATATATATAATATATATATAAATATATATATTTTGCCTTGAGGGATTCCGCCACCCTCCTCCTTTTTTTCTCCCGAAGACTTAATTTTAGCAGGTTTCAGGAGGAATCACAGACAATCATACACCCAGTATACCATGTTCCACTTGGAGTCCCAGCATTAATTGCCTCAATATAAGCAGCCTTACAAACCACACAACCTACTGTGCTATTTCCTGAACCATTCTCCAAACACTTTATATACAGTAGATATATTAATGAACCATGCCTTGAAGCAGTAAGGACATTTCTAGAACATTAGGCTTAAAACTAATGTTAAGTATATCTAGAGACTGACCTGGGAAGGTTGAAGTATGTTGAAAATGAAGCTAATGTATTAATGCAGATAATATCTAAGAATCACCTGGGATTTCCCTGGTTATACAGTGGATGGGATGGAAGTCTGCCTGCCAATGCAGGGGGCATAGGTTTTATCCCTAGTCTGGGAAGATCCCACATGCCAGCCTGTGCTCTACAACTACTGAGTCCACGTGCTGCAACTGCTGAAGCCCATCTGTCTAGAATCTGCCCTCCACAACAAGAGACATCATTGCAATGAGAAGCCTGCATGCTGTAACTAGAGAGGAACTCCATTTGCCGCAACTAAAGAAAGCCAAATTACAGCAATGAAAGACCCAGAACAACCAAAAATTAAAAAAAAAAAATCACCTGGATATAGAACTCTATCCCTAAGCTTGCACTCTTTTCTCTGTATCTAGTTCCTAGCTATGGCTTGCCTACAAATTTCAATGTGTATTATGTTCTTGGTGTTCTCTGGCTTCCTACAGTATATGATACACTGGAGTTACATGAACAAAATTATAGGTTTTTTCCTCCCTCCAAAAGTCCACTTTAATCAAGTTCAGTGTGTGCAAATGTGAAATAGTTAATCTCTTCAAAATGGAAGGTTGAGACTATTAAAGCAGTAACAGGACAAACAGGGATTTTATATAATTAATTGCTGTATAAGTCGGAAATGTGGTAGTCAAGCTTGGCCTACATTTAGCCAAATGTAGAAGCAAAAATTTCCCAAAACACAATGGAAACTTGATAAGAAAAATTTTAGTGGAATTGTTAAATAGTCTAGTAATTTTTAACAGCTATTTAGTAGGCAAAAAACAGATGAATAATACATATGCAGTAATATAATAGCTCTAAGTGAACTACTGTATAGAGAACATACATTATGTGGAACATATAAAACAGTATACATATTTGGCCATTTAAAAAATTTGAAGGTTTTTTTTCTAATCAATAAAATTAGAAATAAAAATGACAGATTCTTAATTTGAATTGAGAAATTTTTATTTATTTGATTCAGGTATTTTTACTTAATTATGAAATTAATCTGTAATGAAAAGGGAATATTTCCCCAAAGTGACACAATTAAAGCTGAAATTTGAGACCATCTGTCAGCTTTAAATGCTTTAATATTTTCAAGATTGAAAGGAAATGAACCAAATGTTAATCTCAGTAATTTGAGGAGAACAAAACAAAGAGAAATAGTAACACCATTGAACCTGCATAATTGCTAGGCACTGTTTTGCATGTTTTAATCCTTACAAAAACCAAATGAGGTAGGTAATTTCATTATCTTAATTTACTGATGAGGAAGCAAGCACAGGGAATAAGAAGTGTGCTTAAGATCACATACCTAGACTCTGATAAAGCTTTGATTCATGCCCAGAGAGTCTGGATTTGATTTTATGATGTTGACTACCATGCTAGACTCTTCCCTTCATATAAAAGTTAAATTAATGAACTAAGAAAAACAATTGAACAAATAAAACCTAAAACTGGAGTAGTGAAGTATGTAAGGTAAATTCAGATATTCAGTAAAAATATGATTGATAATGAGAAAAGCAATGTACTTCACAACTTAATTAGAAGAGATGAGAAATACACATGAGAATACTAGGTATAACTGTGGCAATAAACTTGAAAACCTAGAGGAATTTTGCTTGGTGTCCAAAATTGACTTTATATATTCCGCAAGATCAAACCAGTTAATCCGAAAGGAAATCAACCCTGAATATTCATTGGAAGGACTGTGCTGCAGCTGAAGCTCCAATACTTTGACCACCTGATTTGAGGAGCTGACTTATTAGAAAAGTCCCTGATGCTGGGAAAGATTGAAGGCTGGAGGAGAAGGGGACGACAGAGGACAAGATGGCTGGATGGCATCACTGACTCAATGGACATGACTTTGAGCAAACTCTGGGAGACCATGAAGGAAAGGGAAGTCTGGCATGCTGCAATCTATGGGGTTGCAAAGAGTCAGACACGACTGAGCAACTGAACAAGATTTAGCATAATAGTAATGTTATATTGTGGTAACGACCTTCAAATTTCAGTGGCTTACTACCATAATGATTTCTTTCTCAAACCAAACTGCCCATCACAAATTGCCTGAGGACTCTAGACTCTGGATCATCATTCTCTGGGACCAGGTGGAAGAAGTAGTCATTGAGTGCTGACAAAGGGATAGATGGATAAATTGCATATTGGCTCTCAGAATGCCAAGGAATGACATGCCATTGCATCTACCAACATGCTACTGGCCAAGCAAGTCACATGATCACAGTCAACGCCAAGGTAGGGGTGTAGGTGGTTGGGTGTAAAGAGCAAATTTATTGTTTGAATCTGAAGGTTGCATAATTTCTATTTGAACAGGAAGAAGGGATAAAGGAAAAGCGTGATAAGACCAGTCAGTCAAAGGAACAGAGTAAGCACAGCACCTATTGTGTGCCCCAAGGGAAAAGCAGAAATAAAGGCATATGTTATAGAAGATTTTCTCAGTCTTTTAGTTTTTCATACCCAAATCTTCATGGAATACTTGTATCTCTCAGTACAATGGGGGGTTCTTTTGGCAGCTCTTTGGGGGAAATTTTCAGTTTACATTAAAAAATATTGTGCAACATTTTTAACAGTCTGGGGAAAGTTTGGATTATAATTCACAAACAATTGGATTATAGTCCGATACTTTGGGCACCTGATGCGAAGAACTGACTCGTTGGAAAAGACCCTGAGGCTGGGAAAGATAGAGGGGAGGAGGAGAAGGGGACGAAAGAGGATAAGATGGTTGGATGGCATCACCGACTCAATGGACATGAGTTTGAGTAAACTCCAGGAGTTGGTGATGGACAGGGAGGCCTGGCAAGCTGCAGTCCATGGGGTTGCAAAGAGTCAGACACTACTGAGCGACTGAACTCACATACAACTGAGAGAACTTCAGAATTATCACCAAAAGTGGTGTGCATCTCTGATGGTCTAAGAAAAGCATCCCAGGCTTAGGTGAACACAAAGCAGTCCTGTTAGTTTTTGGTAATGAAATAATGCATTAAGCTTTTTGTGTCCCAACATTACAATTTACTGTTTATTCAATTATAAGTACTTAATGTGACTGTGTGGATCACAATAAACTGTGGGAAATTCTGAAAGAGATGGGAATACCAGACCTCCTGACCTGCCTCTTGAGAAACCTGTATGCAGGTCAGGAAGCAACAGTTAGAACTGGACATGGAACAACAGACTAGTTCCAAATAAGAAAAGGAGTACTTCAAGGCTGCATATTGTCACCCTGCTTATTTAACTTCTATGCAGAGTACATCATGAGAAATGCTGGGCTGGAGGAAGCACAAGCTGGAATCAAGATTGCCGGGAGAAATATCAATAACCTCAGATATGCAGATGACACCACCCTTATGGCAGACAGTGAAGAAGAACTAAAGAGCCTCTTGATGAAAGTGAAAGAGGAGAGTGAAAAAGTTGGCTTAAAGCTCAACATTCAGAAAACTAAGATCATGGCATCTGGTCCCATCACCTCATGGGAAATAGATGGGAAAGCAGTGGAAACAGTGACAGACTTTATTTTTTTGGGCTCCAAAATCACTGCAGATGGTGATTGCAGCCATGAAATTAAAAGACACTTAGTCCTTGGAAGGAAAGTTATGACCAACCTAGACAGCACATTAAAAAGCAGAGACATTACTTTGCGAACAAAGGTCCATCTAGTCAAGGCTATGGTTTTTCCAGTGGTCATGTATGGATGTGAGAGTTGGACTGTGAAGAAAGCTGAGTGCTGAAGAATTGATGCTTTTGAACTGTGGTGTTGGAGAAGACTCTTGAGAGTCCCTTGGACTGCAAGGAGATCCAACCAGTCCATCCTAAAGGAGATCAGTCCTGGGTGTTCATTGGAAGGACTGATGCTGAAGCTGAAACTCCAATACTTTGGCCACCTCATGAGAAGAGCTGACTCATTGGAAAAGACCCTGATGCTGGGAGGGATTGGGGGCAGGAGGAGAAGAGGACGACAGAGGATGAGATGGCTGGATGGCATCACTGACTCGATGGACATGAGTTTGGGTAAACTCTGGGAGTTGGTGATGGACAGGGAGACCTGTTGTGCTGTGGTCCATGGCATTGCAAAGAGTCAGACACAACTGAGCGACTGAACTGAACTGAATGTGTCTTACTCAGATTTTTGGAAACTATTGGGAAGTTTTGGGTTCTGTGTAACACATCACAGTTTTTTCTACTTAAAATTCCAAGTGTTTGTGAGGATCTGCAGGAACAGGAACTCTCATACACTGTTGATGAATATGTAAAATGGCACAACCACTCTAGAAAAAATTGTCAGCTCCTTTCAAAAATTAAATATACACTTACTATATGACCTAGCCATTCCATTCCTTGGTATAAACCAAGAGAAATGTAAACATATGTTCATAACAGTGTTTGTAAATGCATATTTATAGTAGTTATTTGTAACAGCCAAGAACTAGGAAACAACCTAAATGTCCATCAGCATCAAGAGGAATAGGTGAACAAATTGTTGTGTGTTCATGCAATGAAGCACTGTGTGTGTTAGTCGCTCAGTCGTGTCCACCTCTCTGCCACCTAATGGACCGTAGCCTGCCAGGTTACTCTGTCCATGGAATCTTCCAGGAAAGAATACTGGGGTGGGTTGCCATTTCCTTCTCCATCAGTGGACCACTATTCAGCAACAAAAAAGAAAAGAGTGTTGATAAACACGACACGAATGAATCTCAGAATAATTAAGCCAAGTGAAAGCAGAACAACAAAATAGTACATACTGATAGCTGCATTTAAATAAATCTCTAGAAGATGCAAACTCTAGAGACAGAAAATGGAAACATGGTTACCTGGGGCTTGGGTGGCAATGTGGGGGGAAAGGATTACCAAGGGACAGAGGATATTTTGGGGGATCACAAAGATATCCCCTATCCTGACTGTGGTGATGGTTTCATGGAGGCATCTATGTAAAAACATCAGATTTAAAGATGTGCAGTTGATTGTCAATTATACCTCAAGAAAGCTATCATTAAAAAATAGCAAATAATTTTCTGGTTAGCATTTTCACACAGAATCTCTGATTTTCATAAACCTGATTTTCATTTTTAATGGTCAGTGGGAAATGCCTATATTTGGAGGTTAGAATGCGTGACTTCCCCACATTGCACTGACTCACTGCCTCAGAGAGCAGGCTGGAGGAGCCCTGGGCTATTGTGGGTGGACGGTGCTTCCTTAGATCCTAAAGGTACTGGAGTTGCTGGGTAAGCGAAGACCCCAAATTCACTCACTTTCAGCCAGATGCTTCTTCCCCACCAGGCCCTAATTCTGAGGTCCAAATTCTGAACATACCTAGGGGGGTCCTGGGCCCTGGTAGGTGAAGTTCCCAGTTCCCAAACACATTGAGGGCTACCTCTAACCAGCAAGCAGCAGAGATCAACCAACCACTTGCTGGCTCCAGGTTTTGCCAACACAGGGCTCCTGCAGGCTCTAATTCTAAGCTTTGCAACTCCTGTGTGGAGAGGTCTGGGGAATTCTAGACACCCAGGTTCTAAAAACATCTGTGCCAGCCTCATACTTCCCGATCAACCCACAGCCCTCTTGGGGGGCCCTCCCCTACATGCTCTGCATTGACTTAGTTTCTCTGGCTCGCAGAGAGTCTTAGGAACCCCAGCAGAAGTCCCCAGGCCCCAGACTTTCAGGAAGAGGCCTTCCAAAGTGGCCCATGTGACCTCTTTGTACCTCACTCAGCCCTGGCCACTTGGGCACTGGATAGTGTCAGTCGCTCAGTTGTGCCAGAATCTTTGCAATCCCATGGATTGTAGCCCACCAGGCTCCTCTGTCCTTGGGATTCTCCAGTCAAGAATACTGGAGCGGGTAGCCATTCCCCCTTCCAGGGGATCTTCCTGACCCAGGGATCGAACCTGGGTCTCCTGCATTCTAGAATTCTAGTTCACAGATGTGTGGGGGAACTAATTCATTCCATCTTTACATAAGCATTTTTTTTTTCAGCTTTTGCTCTACTTTAGAATAACCAGGGAGCTTTAAAAATTCTTGATGCACAGGACCTATGGAACTTCCATTCACTTTCACTGATTAAAGCAGGGCACATCTAATTTCAAAGTGCTCAGGAGAAATGTAAATTTTTGGTGGACAACACAAATATCACAGCCCTAGAGGAATAGAAAATTAGAAGAAAGCAATGACCAAAGATGACGGCCCAATTGTTTTACAGATACATTGTCTATAATTTAAATGATAGTCTCTAAAGAAGAGAGCCTCCCAAAGCTATTTGAATCATTTTCAGGTAGAAAACTCCCTTATATATTTTATGAAGTTAGAATTATCTTAAATAAAAATCTGATAAGAATTGTTCAATAAAAATACACTATGGATGAATTTCAATGATGGAGATAGATGAAAAATTATAATTATTAGCAAAGTGAATCAAGAAATGTATTAAAAGCATAATAACAGCAAACACTTCAGATAGTACTTACTGGGTATGAGGCACTGTTCAAAATGCTTTGCAATATTTACTAATATAATCTTCACAACAATCTATTATTTGGTAATTACTGGACTTGCCAGGTGGCACAGTGGTAAAGAATCTGCCTGCCTATGCATGAGAGGCAGGTTCCATCTCTGGGTCAGGAAGATCCTGGGAGGAGGAAATGGCAACCCGCTCCAGTACTCCTACCTGGAGAATTCCATAGACAGAGGAGCCTGGCAGGCTAAAGTCCGTGGGGATGCAAAAAGTCAGACATTACTGAGCAACTGAGCTTGAACACAAGCACTTCTAATAAAGAATTAGGGGATGCTTCCATACCAAAAATAGGAAAAACTATGCACTTCCATTTGTGGCCACAAGTACCTGGTCACCAACCACTGACTGAGCCTGCATTATTATTATTCCCCTTTTACAAACAGAGAAGATATAAACGGATTCTTATTCTATTCCTTGCCTTACAGCTGAGATGGAAAAGTGCAGTGAAAGAGAAATGAGAGCAACAACCCAGTGGCCAGGGGAAGCTTTTTACAAATCTTTTCCTGGCCTTAAAGCAGTGGGGAGATGTGGGCATAGCTGTCAGTTTGGGGAAGAGGTATAGTAAAGGTCAGTTTCCATTCCAATCCCAAAGAAAGGCAATGCCAAAGAATGCTCAAACTACTGCACAATTGCACTCATCTCACATGCTGGTAAAGTTGCCTGGGAGTGTTTAACAGGAAGATTCCTACGTGCTGTCTCTCATGAGGCCTTTGTCCCTCTTCAGCAGAGCAACATGCTACTCCCAGGAACTGAGGTCACTGTGTGAGACAGGCTTGGGTCTCCTTTAGCAAACATTCTCTTCATGACAAAACTGCTTAGTCTCGCTCCCCTTTCTTGAGATATGGATTGTCTCCTGACCTCGTGACCATTATTATCCCTTGTTCCCTTGGTAATGGTTGCTGTAGGTTTGGTTTTCTGATCTCTATCATTGTCAAAAGAAATTTCTTGTACCACAGCCTATATATACTCACAGAAAAATCATTAAAGCACCTCTGCTCCATCACAGCTTAGCTCCCCGTGTCTTCTCTCTCTCTCTCTCTCTTTCTCCGGCTGATTCCCTGGAGTGTGGAGATCCGTCATGCTCACTTTCCTTCCTGGGCTTCTAAGACCCTCTCAAGAAGGCATTCTGTGCCTTCACCCCCTCGAGAGGGTGCCTGATGCCTTCATGAGTGATGCAAGTCCTGTGTCAAGGGCTTTATTGGTTTTCTGAGTAAACCAGGAAATATCAGCCTCTTTCTCTTTTACTTTATCATTGACTCTGGACTACCAGGTTCCGGGCCATTAAAGGACCCCAACAGTAAAGTAATGCTTAAAATTCTCCAAGCCACGCTTCAGCAATACGTGAACCGTGAACTTCCAGATGTTCAAGCTGGTTTTAGAAAAGGCAGAGGAACCAGAGATCAAATTGCCAACATCCACTGGATCACTGAAAAAGCAAGAGAGTCCAGGAAAAACATCTATTTCTGCTTCATTGACTATGCCAAAGCCTTTGGCTGTGTGGATCACAATAAACTGTGGAAAATTCTGAAAGAGATGGGCATACCAGACCTCCTGACCTGCCTCTTGAGAAACCTGTATGCAGGTCAGGAAGCAACAGTTAGAACTGGACATGGAACAACAGACTGGTTCCAAATAGGAAAAGGAGTACGTCAAGGCTGTATATTGTCACCCTGCTTATTTAACTTATATGCAGAGTACATCATGAGAAACCCTGGGCTGGAGGCAGCACAAGCTGGAATCAAGATTGCTGGGAGAAATATCAATAACCTCAGATATGCAGATGACACCACCCTTATGGCAGAAAGTGAAGAGGAACTAAAAAGCCTCTTGATGAAAATGAAAGAGGAGAGTGAAAAAGTTGGCATAAAGCTCAACATTCAGAAAACTAAGATTATGGCATCTGGTCCCATCACTTCATGGCAATTAGATGGGGAAACAGTGGACACAGTGGCTAACTTTATTTTTCTGGGCTCTGAAATCACTGCAGATGGTGATTGCAGCCATGAAATTAAAAGACGCTTGCTCCTTGGAAGGAAAGTTATAACCAACCTAGATAGCATATTAAAAAGCAGAGACATTACTTTGCCAACAAAGTCTGTCTAGTCAAGGCTATGGTTTTTCCAGTGGTCATGTATGGATGTGAGAGTTGGACTATAAAGAAGGCTGAATGCTGAAGAATTGATGCTTTTGAACCGTGGTGTTGGAGAAGCCTCTTGAGAGTCCCTTGGACTGCAAGGAGATCAGTCCTGGGTGTTCATTGGAGGGACTGATGCTGAAGCTGAAACTTCAATACTTTGGCCACCTGTTGTGAAGAGGCTACTCATTTGAAAAGACTCTGATGCTGGGAAAGATTGAGGGCAGGAGGAGAAGGGGATGACAGAGGATGAGATGGTTGGATGGCATCACCGACTCAATGGACATGGGTTTGGGTGGACTCCGGGGGTTGGTGATGGACAGGGAGGCCTGGTGTGCTGCGGTTTATGGGGTCACAAAGAGTCAGACACGACTGAGTGACTGAACTGAACTGAACTATAGTAATATATGTATTATACAAGATGACCATGAATGTAGGAATTTCTTTGTTTCTTTTGTCTTAAGACTCATATATGTTTACAAGAATCTATGAGTCAGGAACTTACCTGCCGGTCCAGTGGTCAGGGAGCTAAGATCCAAGATGCCTCTGAGCCAAAAAACCAAAACATAAAAACAGAAGCAATATTGTAATGAAGTCAATGAAGACTTTAAAAATGGTCCAAGTCAAAAAAAAAAAAAAAAAAAAAATCTTAAAAAAAAGCGTGAGTCAAATTAGGCAAACTGATTTGAGGAAACAGAAAACAGTAAAGCCCAGGCACAGGTGTCTCCTGAGCTCCCCTCACACAGTCCCTCCTTTTCTTCTGAATCCTGCAAATCTGCTCTTCCATTTTTACCTGTATATTTAGAGACCTCTAGTGCCTTCAGTACTCTTGCCTGGAAAATCCCATGGACGGAGGAGCCTGGTGGGCTGCAGTCCATGCGGTCGCACAGAGTCGGACACGACTGAGCGACTTGACTTTCACCTTTCACTTTCAAGCACTGGAGAAGGAAATGGCAACCCACTCCAGTGTTCTTGTCTGGAGAATCCCAGGGACCGGGGAGCCTGGTGGGCTCCTGTCTATGGGGTCACACAGAGTCGGACACGATGGAAGTGACTTAGCAGCAGCAGCAGCAGTGCCTTCAGCTCACTCAGAGTCAACTCAGAAGACTGGATCACATTCCAGAAACATCCTTCTCCCTCTATCTGGCCAAGTCTTGTACCTGCCATGTCAGCAGCTTCTTGAATCTTTTTTCAAGACCCCCAGAAGGCTGGACAAAAATGGAGAGGGACTAGCCCTCTGACTAGGTTGTAAGAGGTGGGGAGGAAGGGTCATGGATTCTCTGCTCTTCTCTCAAGTCTGACAGCTAAACCTGTGTGTGTGGGGGGGGGGGGGCCTAGACAACTAGACCCCCATATATTCAGGGCCTAGTGTTTTGTGAAGAGATTTTCTGAACCAATCGCCTTAGAGTCCCCATCTTTCCAACTCCACCAATGGGAAAAATGCTAAAGGCCCCACATTCTTTGGTCTGAGCTAAAACTCATGAAAATATTACCAACAGACAAGGGAGAAAGAAGATGGGTTCTCCAATCTTTCTGGTGCAGGAAAGATTATGGAGATTATTATTATTCCCCCACTTATGGAGAAGACAAACATGGCGGGCCTGCTTGTGTCACGCTGAGCACTGTTTCACCTGTTGGTACCGCAGAGAATAAACCAAACTCCCTGACTTCAACACGTTTACATTCTAGAGGCAGTGGGTACAGGCAATAAACAGATAAATATGAGAGGCCCATCAGGAAAGGTGGGGAAAAGAGTGCTACTTAGACTTGGGGTGTGGAGGAGTCACGCAGGGGCCAGGAGGCCGTGAGACAGTGGGTCATGCAGGTATCTGGGAGATGAGCGTTTCACACAAAGGAAGCAGCAAGGACCAGGGTCCAGAGATGGGCTTGCTCAGGGGGTGTCTGAGGAAAGCTGTGTGAGGAACTAGTTCAGGTTTAATAGAAACATGGGGAAAGGAAGGTAGTTGTGTTAGGTTGTGGGGATTCTGGCGGCTGGATAATCCCTGAGAGGGCTACTAACTAGACCTTGTTTCCCAGGCCAGGCTCTCCTCAACAAACTGGCCCTCCATTCTCTGTCTTCTTACCAAGTTGTTAGCCAGTAATTGTCTATTATTGATGAGGAGATAGATGGACTTCAGGTTAGACATTTACAACCAGCCTCCAATTACAACTGCCCCACATCATGGGGCACAAAGATGTGGGCTTCAGGCTGAATATTTTTTAGCAGGAAAGTGTTAACATTTCCTGAGACAAGAGATGGATGGGCTCCAGTTAAGCCATTTACAGTCAGCTTCTTGTTTACCCTCCGAAATGGAACTAACAACAGCAACAGGGTAAATAGCCAGTGTTTATCTCTTATAAACACCTAAAGGGAATAGTCATATCAAGGACAGAGAGGCAAAATCCTATTTGAGTTAAGGATTAAGGGATCTTGGACTTCCTTGGTGGCTCAGACCAAGGTAAATCATTTGCCTACAATGTGGGAGACCCAGGTTCAATCCCTGGGTTGGGAAGATCTCCTGGAGAAGGAAATGGCAACCCACTCCAGTACTCTTGCCTGGAAAATCTCATGGACGGAGGAGCCCGGTAGGCTACAGTCCATGTTGGACACTACTGAGTGACTTCACTTTCCTTCCTTTAAGGGATCTCAGCTCCCACCTCTTTCAGAACAAGGAAGACACTACACACGCACAGAAAGTCTCCCCGTGGGTCAAAAGTCAAAGAATGTTGCCAGGCCATAATGAGTCTTGCTTTACCCAGAAGCCTTCACTTCAAGATCCATCTTGGCTGAGGGGTGTTTGCATATTCAGGGAAGGGTCCTAGCATAGGTCAGGTGTGGAAAAAGAAAGCAGATAATTGGCCTGAAGGAAGACAAAGACATGGAAGAACTTCCCTTTATAAATGACTTAACTACCTCTTCACTGTTCTCCACACTAGGCCGATGTCCACATCCCTTCTCTCCAGGTGTGCATCTCTGCCTTGCTTCTGGCTCATCTAAACAAACTGTTTCTCTGTGTGCTGTCCCACTTGTTGCTCTGCTATGTCTTACAATAAACTTTGTACCTGCATTTACAGTTTCTACCTCTGTGATAAATGCATTCTCACTGAGGGCAAAGATCCAGGGGGAAATAGCTTCTAGCCTCTAGCCCTTGCTGGTCTGGGGGCTAGGATCCCTGGTTCCCATCCAAGCTACCCAGGTTCAATCCCTGGGCAAGGGAATTCAGATCTCCCTTTATGCCTCCACTCCCTGCTGCCTCTCTGAGATCATTATTACCAAAATAGAGTTATCACACATTTTGAAACCAACAAAACAATGCTTCTGAAGTGTTAATTTTTAAGGACAGCATCTAGTATCCTGATTGGCCCACCTCTGGGAGCAGACAGTTTCTACTCAAGTTCTGTCCTGGGACAACAGAATCAAGTGACAAAGTCTTCTAAGCCAAGAATAGAGATTTATAGTCTTCAATAATTGTCCCTGAAACTTCAAAGTAACCTCAGGGTGTCCTGGTTTGATGTTTACTCTGGAAGTTAATTTGGCATTTATCTAAATTTCCTCCATTCAGGTTGAAGTTGTTCATAATATTTGAAGGGTTGTGGTAACAGGACAACTTAAAATATCTCCTTAATCCACAATCCTATAATTTCAAGCCTACTTTATTGAAAGCATTCTGAGGGGTTCCTTTCAAGAAACTTGTTTATTTGGGAGAAATTGCGGTACAAATAACTATAGTAAATAATAGTTGGGGAAAGGCCATGATGTAGAAAAGGGAGTCAGAAGACATTTCCTAAAAGAGCCAGATAGGAAATACTTTAGATTTTATAGGCCAAGAGTCAAAAGTGATTATGTATTATAGATACTAACATAGCAATGGTAATAGAGAGGCTTCCCTGATAGCTCAGTTGGTCTCCTGCTGCCGGCAATGCAGGAGACCCTGGTTCAATTCCTGGGTCAGGAAGATCTACTGGAGAAGGGATAGGCTACCCACTCCAGAGACATTACTTTGCCAACAAAAGTCCATCTAGTCAAGGCTATGGTTTTTCCAGTAGTCGTGTATGGACGTGAGAGTTGGACTGTAAAGAAAGCTGAGCACTGAAGAATTGATGCTTTTGAACTGTGGTGTTGGAGAAAACCCTTGAGAACCCCTTGGACTGCAAGGAGATCCAACCAGTCCATCCTTAAGGAGATCAGTCCTGGATGTTCATTGGAAGGACTGATGTTGAAGTTGAAACTCAATACTTTGGCCACCTGATGTGAAGAACTGACTCATTTAAAAAGACCCTGATGCTGGGAAAGGTTGAAGGCAGGAGGAGAAGGGGCCGACAGAGGATGAGATGGTTGGATGGCATCACCGTCTCAATGGACATGAGTTTGAGTAAACTCTGGGAGTTGGTGATGGACAGGGAGGCCTAGTGTGCTGCGGTCCATGGGGTCACAAAGAGTCAGACAGGACTGAACTGATTGACTGACCTACTCCTGTATTCTGGCCTGGAGAATTCCATGGACTGTATAATCCATGGCATTGCAAAGAGTTGGACACAACTTTCACTCACAGTAACTTTCACAACTTTCATTTCATAGTAATACAGAAAACACATTTCATCATTTTCTGATACAGTCTGAAATATAATATTGAGTACAGTTTTGAAAAAACACACATCTATTAAAAAAAAGAATGAAATTATGTTTTGGAATAAAATTTTGCTTAAGTGGGGTTAAAGTGAATGTTTCTAAGATTACATCAATTGCAGATGTTCTTGGATCATGGGTTATACACGAACAAGCACTTAGCTGAATTTGGCCTATGTGCCATAGTTTGCCAACCCTTGGTATAGAAAATATGGTATCAATGGCTAAAGTATTCCTGGAGGTTCTGGCTAGAGTATGAGTAGGAAAGAAAAGAGAGAGGTGTAAAGGTTGGAAGAGATACATTGACATTACTTGCAGATAATATGATCATATATAGATACCTGTAAAACCAACTGAACCCACAAGGTATTAGGACTAATTTTATTATAACTAATGAAAAATTTCATCAAGGTTGCTAGAAAGATCAACTTAAAAAAATCAATAACATCTCTCTATACCAGCAAAAACTCTGATAATAACTAAAGGGTGAAAAAACAATACTGCTGCGTCACTTCAGTCGTATCCGACTCTGTGCGACCCCACAGACGGCAGCCCACCAGGCTCCCCCGTCCCTGGGATGCTCCAGGCAAGAATACTGGAGTGGGTTGCCATTTCCTTCTCCGATGCATGAAAGTGAAAAATGAAAGTGAAGTTGTTCAGTCATGTCTGACTCTCAGCAACCCCATGGACTGCAGCCTACCAGGCTCCTCCGTCAGTGGGACCCTCCAGGCAAGAGTACCGGAGTGGGGTGCCATTGCCTTCTCCTCTCTGTCTCCTAGGCCAGAGCTATTTTCACCAGAATATATATAAAAAACAATACAGATAAACATAAAAACTGAAATATCAATATACGGGAATTAACAAACAAGAATACACCAGGGGATTGCTAAAAAGGGAAATTTAAACCTCTAAGAAAAGACACAAAATGACAGAAAACAACAAAATTCTGTAAAGCAATTATCCTTCAATTAAAAAATAAACAAATCTTTAAAAAATGAAAAAAAAAAAAGATGAGAAAGATGATCTGAATAAATTTATAGACACCAGGCTGTCTTGGTTTTGGCCCAGGGAGCCCTATGTCACATTTCTGACCTCCAAAACTATAGTAAAACAAACTTGTGCTGTTTGAAGCCACTAAATTTGTGGTTATTTGCAGCAGAAACAGGAAACTAATGTAGGACCCATTTCTCCTGTCCAGCTGAATGCCAAGGATAGAGCTTCTTAACTGCTGCCCAGGTGGAGCTAGTGGTAAAGACCCCATCTGCCAATATAGGAGACTTAAAAGATGTGGGTTCAGTCCCTGGGTCGAGATGATCCGCTGGAGAAGGGAATGGCAACTCACTCCAGTATTCTTGCCTGGAGAATCCCATGGTCAGAGGAGCCTGGTGGGCTACAGTCCATGGGGTCATAAAGAGCTGGACACAACTGAAGTGACTTCACATCCATGCATGCAACTGTGTCTTTGACGCAGCAGCAGAGTCTCCTAACATATAAATGTTTAACTCTTGGAAGGAAGTGTGGCACATATCATCTGCTGTGCAACCCTAGCTCACACTTGCTGGTAATTAGAATGTTATTCTGTGGGACTCTTTACAGTAGACTTATTTCCCTTTCTTTAATCAACTTGTTTTCAGAACCTAGGAACATGTTCATGGGACGTGAAGTGACAATAGGGTGACAAGGAAGAAATGAAAATACAATTTAGGATTTAAATATCAAGATGGAAAATCCTCGAATGGATTTGGCTGTGAGTGTGGCCTGCATCCCTGAGTAAAAACGGACAAGGAATCAAGGTAGCTCCCACTGACAGCCGATTCCGAGATGGTCTGGGAACTGGGACCCTTTGGTGCAGTGCTTGAGCCTGGACAGATGCCTCCTCCAGTAACAGAATACAAAGAAACTATATGGAACTGAAAAATAGCTTCAGACATGCGCAGTTTGTGTTCTTGTGAACAGTAAGATACAAAAGGCCACAAATGCCTGCCACTTCTGAAGTGCTAAGAACAAGCAGGGTACACAGACCCACCGACTGAACAAGCAGACCCCCTAAGGCACTCCTTCCGCTCCAAAGCCCCTGACCCACCCCTGTTGTTATCCCATGTAAGGAACCAGCTCACCTTCCCTCTAGGAGTGAAGAAAGGGCGCCTGTTTCTTGTTTTCAAGCCCTCCTGTGGCACAAATCCCAATGAAGCCTGGCCTGAATTCCTCGTGGGGCAAGGATCCACACCCGTAATAATTCCACCATAATTTTCATTTGATCCCTGATTTCAGTAGATATTCTAGAAAAAGAAAAAAAAAAATAGTTCTGATAAATAAAAATAAAATAGTTATAAAATAAAATAAAAATAGTTCTGAAAAATAAAAAATAGTCTCAATGTTTTGGGACTTTTCGGATGAGACTCCATGCTCCCAGTGGAGCAGAGAGCCCAGGTTGGATCCCTGGTCAGGGAACTAGATCCACATACTGCAACTTAGAGTTCATATGCCTCGACTAAAAACCGGTACAGCTAAATAAATATTTTTTTTTAAATACACAATAACAACAACAACCTCAATGTCTTTCTCTCTGTGTGTCTTTTGGGTGAAATGATGCACAACTGATTTGGGTTCATTAGCAAGATGGTAGAATAGGAAGTGCCAGCCCACATAACCCCACAGATACAATTATTTTAACAACCACTCATGGGCAAGAATACCTTTATGAGAGTTCAGAAGTGCAACAGAGAGGTTCCAGCATCCACATAGAGCAAGACAACTGAAGAAAGTAAGAAAGCTTCACTTTACCTGAGTCTCCTGTCTCCCTTGATGGCGGAGCAGCGTCTCTGGAAGCTTGTTAGAAGGCGGAATCTTAAACTCAGTCCCCGACCGGCTAAATCAGAGCCTGCTAATGTTTAACAAGATCCGCAGGTGATTCATATGCATGTGATAAGAAACACTGTGTGATCATACTATAGGAATCTGTAAATAATGTATTGTATTGTTCTGTGTTATTTAAATTTATATAAATGGTGTCATACTGCACATATCATTGAGCAACTGGCTTTTTTCACCTTACAATTAACTTTTGAGATCTAACAATGCTTATATAGATCTAGTACATTCCCTTTTAATGTGTTGAAGAATGTTTACATTTATGTTGCTGATAATGAAATCTATCACTAAGTTATGAAACTAACTCTCATTTACTAATTCATACTGAAACGAAGCAGGATCCTATGGTCCCTGCCCCGCGCCCCATGTCCTCTGCCTGCCTTTTGTCTTTGGAAAGCTTTAGTCAAAGAATAAGTTTAATCAGAGAAATGAGAGCATGCAGAAACAAAGGAAAACAGTCAAATGAGACCAAATAATAATAGTGTAGACATTCAGTTCAGTTCAGTTCAGTCGCTCAGTCGTGTCTGACTCTTTGCGACCCCATGAATCACAGCACGCCAGGCCTCCCTGTCTATCACAAACTCCCGGAGTTTACTCAAACTCATGCCCATCGAATCGGTGATGCCATCCAGCCATCTTCTCCTCTGTCGTCCCCTTCTCCTCCTGCCCCCAATCCCTCCCAGCATCAGGGTCTTTTCCAATGAGTCATCTCTTCGCATGAGGTGGCCAAAATATTTGAGTTTCAGCTTCAGCATCAGTCCTTCCAATGAACACCCAACTTATCTCCTTCAGGATGGACTGGTTGGATCTCCTTGCAGTCCAAGGGACTCTCAAGAGTCTTCTCCAACACCACAGTTCAAAAGCATGAATTCTTCAGTGCTCAGCTTTCTTCACAGTCCAACTCTCACATCCATACATGACCACTAGAAAAACCATAGCCTTGACTAGATGGACCTTTGTTGGCAAAGTAATGTCTCTGCTTTTTAATTCACTTTCTAAGTTGGTCATAACTTTCCTTCCAAGGAGTAAGCGTCTTTTAATTTCATGGCTGCAATCACTATCTGCAGTGATTTTGGAGCCCCCAAAAATAAAGTCTGACACTGTTTCCACTGCTTTCCTATCTATTTCCCATGAGGTGATGGGACCAGATGCCATGATCTTAGTTTTCTGAATGTTGAGCTTTATGCCAACTTTTTCACTCTCCTCTTTCATTTTCATCAAGAGGCCTTTTAGTTCCTCTTCACTCTCTGCCATGAGGGTGGTGTCATCTGCATATCTGAGGTTATTGATATTTCTCCCGGCAATCTTGATTCCAGCTTGTGCTGCCTCCAGCCCAGGGTTTCTCATGATGTACTCTGCATATAAGTTAAATAAGCAGGGTGACAATATACAGCCTTGAGGTACTCCTTTTCCTATTTGGAACCAGTCTGTTGTTCCATGTCCAGTTCTGACTGTTGCTTCCTGACCTGCATACAGGTTTCTCAAGAGGCAGGTCAGGTGGTCTGGTATTCCCATCTCCTTCAGAATTTTCCACAGTTTATTGTGATCCACACAGTTGAAGGCTTTGGCGTAGTCAATAAAGCAGAAATAGATGTTTTTCTGGAACTCTCTTGCTTTTCCGATGATCCAGAGGATCTTGGCAATTAAGCATAGTCAAAGACCTTCAGTTCCTTCTCAAAAGCTATAGATATAATTCAGAGCCATATCCTGTCTCATAGATACTGAAACCCCCATGAAGTGGAAGAAGTTAAAATGTGATGACCCAGACTGTAGCTGTGACACAAGCTGCCACAGTTCCAAGAATTGGCCTCAAAGAAATGGAAACAAACCAAACTGTATTAAAACAATCAACGTGACAGTGGTCAAACCACTGATGACCAATCTGAAGATGACTATCAGAGCTGACGGTGCTGTCTCTGCATGCAGCCCTCTCCCTCATCCTAGAAGAGCTCTTGTCCCACTAGTTGTCACTTGCAGGGGCAGCGAGGGGGGATAGTCAGCTTTTGGACAGATGTCCACCCTCCCTCTTCCCCCACAGTTGCCAGAATATGAAATAAAGCAAACTTTCCTTTCCACCAACCTGGCCTCATTGGGTTTTGAGTGGTGAATACCTGGACCCATCTTTCAGTAAAATACTAAATTATAATTGGGTCTCTTTTATTAAATAGCATCTGAGCTGATAAGTGTTTCCCAGGTGGCTCAGTGGGTAAAGAATCTGCCTGCAACTCAGGAGACCCAGATGTGGGTTCAGAGCCTATATTAGGAAGATCCCCTGAAGGAGGGCACCGCAAACCATTCCAGTATTCTTGCCTGGAGAATCGCATGGACAGAGGAGCATGGTAGGCTACAGTGCATAGAGTCACAAAAAGTCAGACACAACTGAAGTGACTGAGCACACACACACGAGCTAGATAAATGAATTAAATGTCTGAAACATTTCATCCTTCCCCACTCAACAGGCTCCTCTAATTAACTGGAGTTAAGGGCAATTACCTTCTCTCAATTGTTCAGGCCAAAAGCCTTGGGGACATCCTGTGTGTTAGCCGTACCTACGTAAAGGTGGTTTGGTTTAGTTAAGTCGTGTCCAACTCTTTCCATGATAACCATGATGGTATGATCACTCACCTAGAGCCAGACATCCTAGACTGTGAAATCAAGTGGCCCTTAGGAAGCATCACTACGAATGAAGCTAGTGGAGGTGGTAGAATCCCAGCTGAGCTAGTTCAAATTCTAAAAGATGATGCTGTTAAAGTGCTACACCGAGTATGCCAGCAAATTTGGGAAACACAGCAGTGGCCACAGGACTGGAAAAGGTCAGTTTTCATTCCAATCCCAAAGAGCAATGCCCAAGAATGTTCAAACTACCACACAATTTCACTCATTTCACATGCTAATGAAGAAATACTTTAAATTCTCCAAGCTAGGCTCCAATAGTGCATGAACCGAGAACCAGATGCTCAAGCTGGATTTAGAAAAGGCAGAGGAACCAGAGATCAAATTGCCAGCATCTGGATCATAGAAAAAGCAAGAGAATTACAGAAAAACATCTACTTGTGCTTCATTGACTACACTCAAACTTGAAAATTGTTAGAGAGATGGGAATACCAGACCACCTTTCCTGCCTCCTGCAAAGCCTGTATGCAGGTCAAGAAGCAACAGTTAGAACCAGACATGGAACAATGGTCTGGTTCAAAATTGGGAAAGGAGTACATCAAGGCTGGATCTTGCCACCCTGCTTATTTAACGTATATGCAGAGTAACTCGTGAGAAATGCCAGGCTGGATGAAGCAAAAGCTGGAATCAAGATGGCCAAGAGAAATATCAATAATCTCAGATATACAGGTGACACCACCCTTATGGAAGAAAGCAAAGAGGAGTCTTTTGATGAAAGTGAAAGAGGAGAGTGAAAAAGCTGGCTTGAAACCCAACATTCAGAAAACTAAGATCATGGCATCTGGTCCCATCACTTCGTGGTAAATAAATGGGGAAACAATGGAAACAGTGACAGACTTTATTTTCTTGGGCTCCAAAATCATTGTAGATGGTACCTGCTGCCAGAAAATTAAAAGACATTTGCCTTTTGAAGAAAAGCTATGACACATCTAGACAGCATACTGACAAGCAGAGACATCACTTTGCCAACAAAGGTCCATATAGTCAAAGCTATGGTTTTCTTCAGTAGTCATGTATCGATGTGAGAGCTGGACCATAAAGAAGGCTGAGCATCAAAGAACTGATGCTTTGGAACTGTGGTGCTGGAGAAGACTTCTGAGAGTCCCTTGTGGTGTGAGGAGATCAAACTAAAGGAAATCAACTCTGAATATTCATTGGAAGGACTGATGCTGAATCTGGAGCTCCAATACTTTGGCCATCTAACGCGAAGAGCCATTTTATTAGGGAAAAAAACACTGATGCTGGGGAAGATTGAAGGCAGGAGGAGAAGGGAATGACAGAGGATAAGATGGTTGGATGGCATCACTGATTTAATGGACATGAGTTTGAGCAAACTCTGGGAGAAGGTGAAGGACAGGGAAGGCTGGTATGCTGCAGTCCATGGGGTAACAAACAGTCAGACACAACTGAGCAACTGAACAATAAAAACAAAGATATGGGGAGAGTCAGATCCCTAGAAAGTCTTCTCTTGTTCATATAAAGAGAACCTTGTGAACCTTGTGTGTCCATAACGAGTCATTTTTTTCACATGACAACTGTTTTCAATGTCTTGCTTTGCCACAACACAATTACAATCATGTGTAATTCTTACACCATTTTCCTTATTGGCTGATGTTGGCAAAGGATTACAAATGAAAGGGAAGTTTAATTTCCCTTTCTCCAAAGCCTGTAAGCTCCCCAAAGAAGAGACCAGTAATAACATTTAGCCTCCTTGATGCCTCCTGACCGTACTAGGTATAGAATGCTGAAGATAAGTATTGATCACATTTCATGGAATCTCCCTTAACATGTTCACAGTAAATGAAAGCAGTGGTTGAAGGTTTTCCAAGAGTATGAAAAGACTCTGACCAAGAGAAAAACAAATGGCATATGATACCACTTATGTGTGCAATCTAAAATATTACACATTCTAAATAAAACAGAATCATAAACATAGAAAGCAGACCTGTGGTTGCCAAGGGGGAATAGGTGGTGGTGGGGGGGATAGAATGGGATTTGGAATTAGCAGATGTAAGCTACCATATACAGAATGTGTAAATCATAAGGTTCTATTCAACACAGGGAACTATATTGAATATCCTGTGATAAACCATAATGGAAAGAAATTTGAAAAAGAATGTGTGTGTGTGTGTGTGTGTGTATATATATATATATATATATAAAACAGAATCACTTGTCTGTACAGCATAAATATTGTAAATCAGCTATACTTTTTTAAAGTAATAAAATTAAAAATAAAATTTTTTAAATGAAGACTTTGAAATTAATAACAGCTTATAATAATATTTTCAACTTAGACATCATAGATGTGTTTCTGCAAAATAAAAGCATTTGCCACACCAGAAAAAGAAAGAAAGGACACTGACCATCTCAGAGGATGGATGAGTTAGAGAAGCTGGGGTGTAAAGGCGTATCCTAAAACATGTTGAGCTGGTGTCAGCCCCAGTAGGAACTCTCTCTCAGTACCCCCACTGAAAAAGAGAATTCTAGGATGCAGCAATTTCTAGGGCAAGTCTTACAGTTTATCAGGTCACTAAGAAATGGGCAACTCAGAAGACAAGTAGCACTCGCTGGGACAGAGAATGACTGCAGACGAGGGGAAAGCCTGAAACTCAGGAAAGGTTCTGAGAGGCTAGGGGAAGAGTATGGTCACGAGGCCTCATTTTCTTCCTGCCACCCCCACGTCTCTTACACAAACGAAGAAAAACCACATGATTGATTGCAAGGCAAATCATTTATTGAACAGGTTGAGGAAGGTTTTATCCATGGCACTGTTGTCCTGAATGGGGCAAAGGGAATCGGAAATCTGAAGGAAACTTTGATTCTCGGTGAGCTGCTAAGTGTTCCTAGATAATTAGGGAATATCCTGAAGATGCAGAGACGGTGCCTTCACATGTGATAGTGATGGAAGTCAGGTCCCAGCACTTGTCATAAGATGGGAACCATGGAAGAGAAGATTCTGGAGCCCAAATCAGGTGGCACTAAATAAGCAAATGAGAATGAGAACACAAAAGCATATTAAGTGCTTCTCAGATTGAACTGAGGATAAAGAGAATTTCTATTTCCAAAAATACATTGAAGAAATAGTCACCAACCTGCATTCTAACCCATGCTATTTGCCAGAATAGGGAAAGGGAGGGTGTTAGTGACTCTTTTCCTGTTTTTTTCTATTTTTGATCCCATCTTAGCCTGCCCCAACTGAGCCTATGAAAAGAAGAGTGGAAGCAATGAAGGATGCTAGGCTTCTTTCTGCCATCTTCAGCACTGATAGTTTTAAAGTGTCTTTGACAAATTGGCAAAAGCCATAGCAATCTTTTATTAAATGCTGACTTTATGTAAGCCATAGTTGCTAAGACTTTCACTTACATTATCTGAATGAAGCCACACAATAAGTCTGAGACAGGAAACAGAGGAGGAAACTCAAGAGTCTATTTTCCAGGTTGGAGGACAACTGGGAGCTCAGACAGCTCTGTTTCCAGATTACAAGTTAAGGATGTGCAGAGACTGGAGGGAGAAATCTTTTCCATATATTGGAGGGTGAGATGGG
Source organism: Dama dama (assembly GCF_033118175.1). Taxonomy (NCBI): domain Eukaryota; kingdom Metazoa; phylum Chordata; class Mammalia; order Artiodactyla; family Cervidae; genus Dama; species Dama dama. Next base: position 10,231,293 of record NC_083696.1, on the reverse strand, counting down.
CTTTCAGGATTAGAAGATGGACTACAAACACAGAATGTATTTGAGTTTCATATTTACATCCTTTTCCCGTTTAAAACTGTAAGTCGAATACTGATTTTTCCCACATTATCAATTACTGAGCCCTTTTCTGCAGCATTATATTCACACAGTAATTCTGTAAGGTAGACATCATTGTTCCCTTTTAATTGGTATGTGATTTGCTTTAAAAGCTCTTGGCAGGAGTAGATCCTGAACCCAGGTCCTGTAACTCCAAATTTCAAGCTCTTCCTACCAAATTATCTTTACTGTGATTTTTTAAATCTTCTACTGTAAACCCCTAGTGCTTCTGGAAGGTACTGAGCCCGGGCCGCCGCGTCCCCAGCAGAGCTCACCACTGCAGCCCTAGGCCACTCCACTCCCTCGCGCCTGGAAGCAGCGATCTGTAGAGGCAGAGAAGAGCACATTCAAACTCCAACCCCAGTGTATTTCCCAGAATGAAACCAGATGGTTTTCCAGGTTAGGACAAAGGGGACTGAATGGGGGTATTAACTCCTCTTGGATTTCTCCCTTCAGTACCATTCCTACTCAGCAACATGGGACTTCAGGCAGAGAAAGCCAGAGATAGCTCAACTTACCCTCTTGGGTCAGGTCAATCACGTTTTCCTTAACAACTCCATACTTCTGGCAAATTTCCACAAACTTGTGCTTGAGTTCTGGGCTCGTATCTGGTTCTCGGGCTGTGGGAAGAGTAACAGGGAGGGCTTTGTCCTGTTTCCTGGTGACTGAGGCTCATGAGAGGGGTGGGTCTCCGGCCGAGTGGGAAAGGGAATGGAACTGATTGCGTGCTCAGGCACAAGTCTCAGGGATGGAAAAAAGTCTTTCTTGAATGTGACACCTCTAGGATATCTTTCTGGCACAATGAGAGAATCATCATCTTCCCATCACTGAGCCTGAGAGATTTTACCAAAGGGGAGCATCTGTCTTTAATGAGGAGAGAGGTCCCAGGGTACCATTGGGAGGTCCACTCTGTCTCCAGGCTTCCTTCCTTCCCTGGTCTCCCCACCCTAAGATGAGCGCCAGCGTGAAAATACTCTACCGTAGAGCTCTAGCAGTTTGTACGAGTCGCTGAAGTTCTCAAGATAAAAAATAATATGGTGACTATAGTTCACTTCAAGTATGCGAAATATATTTTTTCCATCATCTGTGGAGAAAACAAAACATAGCTCAGAAGTTCTTAGGTCTGTGGGAGGGAAGTAAATCCTTTTACTTATTCTCTCCCACACAACAAAACCTGGAAGAAATAGTGATGTCTGCTGCCTTCCATCTGCATCTCTCTAGGCATCTTGAGGCAATGACCATTAGGGGTAGAAAAATTCAGTCACAGAAGTAACTTCCCCTCTATCCTGACACCTGAGACTTACCTACCTCCTTCAACCATCTCTGCCAACTACGTGCCTCTGTCTTCTCTACAAGCCCCATTGGCCTTATATACCCAGTGCTATATCCTGAATGATACACTGTGGCAATGATCTTTTGACATTGTCGGAAAGTGGGGCAGGGAACTACCCTGCTGATCCAGTGGTTGAGAATCCATCTGCCAATGCAGTGGACACAGGTTTGATCCATGGTCCAAGAAGACTCCACATACCTCGCAGAAACTAAGACTGTATACTCTAGAGCCCACAGTCCCAACTACTAAGCCCATGAGGTGCAAGTGCTGAGCCCGAGAGTGCTAAAGCCATGAAGCCCATGATCCACAACAAGAGATAAGCCGCCGCAATGAGAAGCCTGGGCTTTGCGACTAGAGAGTCGCCCCTGCTTGCTGAAACTAGAGAAAGCCTGAAAACAGCAAAGACTTGGTGTAGCAAAAATAAATAAATCTATTTTTTTAAGTAGGCAAAGAATGAGAAGCTGTCCTTCCAACTTGCTTTTTATTTGCCAACTTCCTTCTGTTGCAGGAAGTACATATGACCAAGCTGCTTTCTCTGTCTGATGGTATTGCATGCCAGGCACTGGCTTTGACACACACATTTCTGCCAAATTTAGGATATTGGCTATTAGATGGCCACATTAGATTATTATTATGCATATCAGGAACTGATCAAGATCCTGGACTTTAGCAAATTCCTTGCACTTGGAAGTAGAATTTAGAAAGATTTTTTTTTTAAAAACATACTCACAGCTAACAGTGTATACGCCATCCTCTCCTGTGCTGTCAGAAACCAAAGGAAGCTCAGTACACACTCCGTTTACCCTGTAAAACAGAATGAGCTGATGCCCAAGAGATCCTGATGGGATTGGCTCCCTCACATTCTACCTGAGTTTCCCATTCCACTGATTAGCTGTTGACCATTTTGGGTATAGTGTCCAAAGCACTTTTATTTACATTATTTCATTTCATTTGGTACTTTAGAATGAGTCCACGACTTCTTTCCCTATGCCTCTATCACCTCTTCCCACTATTACTATTATGACAGCCACTTGCCTAGAGAATTAGCTGGGTTCTGACCCAGTGCCAACTTCTCAGATAGTGACTTACAAACATCATCTCACTTGATCCTCACAAAAATACACAGAGAGAATTATGTCATTGTCTTTTACTCCAGAGAAGACTGAGGAAGAAACAGATGAATTTTCTTGGTAACTCGGAGATTCAAGAACTGGATCAGCTATTGATTCTGAATCTGGTGCTCTTAACCTGTGATGTCTTTCCATACTACTAATGATCTGACACCCCTCTACCCATTACCTCCTCAACTCCCACCGTAATCCAAGTCTATGCCCTGACCAGTAATGATGAAGAAGCTGAAGTTGAATGGTTCTATGAAGACCTAGAAGACCTTCAAGAACTAACACTCAAAAAAGATGTTCTTTTGATTATAGGGGACTGGAATGCAAAAGTAGGAAGTCAAGAGATACCTGGAGTAACAGGCAAGTTTGGCCTTGGAGTACAAAATGAAGCAGGTCAAAGGCTTACAGAGTTTTGTCAAGACAACACACTGGTCATAGCAAATACCCTCTTACAACAACACAAGAGAAGACTCTACACACGGACATCACCAGATGGTCAATACTGAAATCAGATTGAATATATTCTTTGCAGCCAAAGATGGAGAAGTACAGTCGTCAAAATAAAGACCTGGACTGACTGTGTCTCAGATCATGAACTCCTTGAGTTCAGATCAAGAACTCAATCTTCAAGAAAGATTGACGGCAGGAGGAGAAGGGGATGACATAAGATGAGATGGTTGGATAGCATCACTGACTTGATGGACATGAGTTTGAGTAAGCTCCGGGATTTGGTGATGGACAAGGTAGCCTGGCATCCTGTAGTCCATGGGGTTGCAAAGAGTCGGAAACGACTGAGCAACTGAACTGACCTGAACTCCCATTTACATGTATTCCTGTCCCAGTTCTTATCTCCAAACCTAGAAATGTCACAGGTTTAGGTTCATCAAGCCTTGGGTCAGTGCTAGATGATGGACCCCGATTTTAGGTACAGATGCAGAATGTATGCATACGTATGTGTCTACGTGTTTGTGTGTAAAGGTCCAGGACCATATTCAGACTTCTATGTTTCCTTTCCCAAGCAAAAAAACCCATACTTACTTTGTATGAAATTTAAATGACAATGAAGAATTTTCCAAGACATCGATGTGTTCCACAAAAACTCTCATGCTACCATTTTCTTCTATCTTTTCCCTGTGGTCTGAGGCCAAGAGAATGGAATACCACTCCCCTGCAATCTAAAATAAATCAATAAAATGATTGTGTGAGAAAAGAGGAAAGGAATACAACATGAACCCTTGTCTCCTTGTACCCTGACCTCTGGGCCAGGACTCAACATGGTGATGTGAAGATGAAATTAGACTCTGGTTGATTGGTGTCATATCGAGGACACTTGCCACTGCTCACTGTTCCTCCTGTAAGTTGAAGCTTCCCCAAGTGTTGTCACCTTTTAACATGGCACCTCTGCCCTTAGACCAAGGTTTGAAACCTCCCATTTCCTCTACTATGTCAAGGAACTCTTGCCCTCACAGATCGCCACCCTGCTTCAGAATCTTCCAAACTATGCTGCAAAATTCAAAGTCACTATGCTTCCCTGCCCTTACCTTTGGAATATCAAAGTTGCTTCTCACAACATCAGAATTTCCCTCCTGGGCACAGACTAGGGTCAGCCCCAGACACAGCAGCAGCAGCAGCTTCATCTTGGCAGGAGACAGCGCTGTCTTCTCTACTGTCACTGGGAGTGAGTCTCTTCCTGATGGTGGCTTGGCTCCCCAGGGCCCCTTGTTTTATATCCACTCCAGGTCCAGTTTACTGTCCTCAAGGCACCACCTCTGCTCCTCCCCCAATGTGAAATGGGCTGTCATTCACTTAGGTGAGGCCAAGGACTGTTCCTGACCTTTTGAAGTTGGCAACATCATCTCTTTTAGATCTATTTAGTGACCTTAAATTTCTCAAAACAAAAACTCAAGAAAAATAGTGGAGGCTTGAAAGGGCTGCCTTGTGGATCCAGATTTAACTGTGGATCTGGCTTAGAATCCAAAATCCAGTTACATGTGGCAGAAAGGGAGCCTAACCAGGAAGTGGGCTGTTTGGAGACCCTGTGTCTCAGTGGAATTTGGAGAGTCACTCCATTTTGATAGCCTCAGAAACAAAGAAACTGTCTCTGCCAAAGGTGAGGGTAACTATCACAAAGCATTAACACAGAGTTGGTTAAAACAGGGTTGAATAAAATCTTAACAACGTCTTTAAAGTATGGTGTCTGATATTCCGTACATTTAAATGCCTTTTCCTTATTCTCTGAACTCAACCCCTGTACTTTCTCCTTTCTACACAATGACTGAGCAAGTGTTTAATCACCATTTATACCTCACCATTCATAGGTCTCATAAGATAAATAGAGAAGTACAAGATGCCATCCTTCCTTCAAGGAAGGTGGGGAATTGCTTCATATACTCTGGAAGAACTTAATCTTACAAGCATGAAAATAACTCCAGTGAGTGTGACCAAGTCCAGACCATCATTGATTAGCAAAGGGGTGATGGTAGGAGGCAGTATCATGAAGAAAGTGCCTAAGTGGACTTCCCTGGTGGTCCATTGGTTAATCTGCCATCCAATAGAGGGATGTGGTTCCATCCCTGTTCGGGGAATTAAGATCCCATATGCCACAGAGCAACAAAGCTCATGAGTGACAACTACTGAGTCCATGTGTCTGAACTACAGGGCCCACATGCCACAAGTAAGACCCAATACAGTAAAAAATTAACACATATTTTTAAAAACGGAAAATGCCTAAGAACACAGGTTTTGGAGTCATGGAGACCTGAGCTTCCTTCCTATCTCTGCCTTTTTGAAGCCATGAGGACAGATTTAAGATCTCTGAACCTCAGATTCCTCATCATGGGGATAATTATACCTGCCAGTGAGTCACTGAAGGGATTCAGCGAGACTCTTTGTGTGGAACCCTCAACAGAATGTCTAGCACATCTTGGGCTGGTGGGTCAGAGACTTATTCCTGGAGACGGCAGGGCTTGGGGTGGGTCTTGCAAGCTAGGGAGGGACTGCAGAAGTGCAGAGCATGTGGGAAGAACCTGGCAGGTGAGAGGACAATGTTGTGTTAGGGTCCTTGACCCTCAACTGGAGCTTGTTAAAAGCTACAGCACATTCTGCCTTGCTCAGCGGGTCTGACTCTGGGTGACCCACGGACTGTACCCCACCTGGCTCCTCTGTCCACAGAATTCCCTAAGCAAGAATCCTGGAGTGGTTTGCCATTTCCTTCTCCAGGTGATCTTTACAACCCGGGAACTGAACCCAAGTCTCCTGCATTGGCAGGAGGATTCTTTACCGCTGAACCACCAGGGATTCCCAATGGTCCCCTTCTGTGCCCCTAAGAGAGAGAGTGACTGGTGTCACGAGAGGAGCAGGCACAGGCAGTGGACCTAGGAATTGTGGCATTCTATCTATGCTTGCTTTAAAAGTTTTCCCAGGGACTTCCCTGGTGGTCCAGTGGTTAAGACTTTGCCTTCCAATGGAGGGGACATTGTTCTCCTGGTCTGGGAGCTAAGATGCCACATGCCTTGTGGCCAAAAAGTCAAAACATAAAACAGAAGAAATACAGCTACAGATTTTTATAAAAATGGTCCATATTTTTAAAAAATTCATCCCAGGTCCTTGTGTGACCATTACTAGCTCATGCTTAACTGATATCCAGTCACTGCTATTTTGTCATCATAGGTGGGTTGTGGGTTTCCAAGCCCCTGGGATGGAAGAACTGAATTTGATAAATGGTAGCAAAGGCTCTGGACTTTATTCCCCCCATTTGATTCTTTCCGAGAATGGGGGGCAGCCTATAAGCAACCAGGTTTGCACAACTTTCCCTGGACTGTGGTGCGAAGGGCGAGTGAGCTACCACTGCTTCACACAGGATTACAGTCCCGTTCTACCACCACTCCCAACCCTTAGAGCTCCACACTGTAACTTTCTGCTGCTGGGGGAGATGTCTTTCTCCTTCTGCTTTGTACCTACCACAGGACCTGATACCTAGAATCACCTCTGGAATGGCTGAACCTTAAATCCTCTCTTAAAAGCACTAGAATGTGCTCAGTCGCTCAGTTGTGTCTGACTCTTTGCAACCCCATGGAATGTAGCCTGACAGGCTGCTCTTCCCATGGGATTTCCAGGAAATAATACTGGAGTGGGGTGCCATTCCCTACTCTGGGGAATCTCCTGGCTCAAGGATCGAACCTGTGTCTCTTGTGTCTCCTGCTTTGGCAGGAGTATTCTTTAGCACTGGTGCCACCTGGGAAGCTTAAAAAGGACCAAGGATTCTAGTTTTGAGAAATAACCTTGTAGAAAATCCTTTTGTAAATGAGAATATTACTTTGGGGCAGTGACTTCATTGTTAGCTTCTGGCCCACAGGAGTGGAGAGAGGGCATAGGATTGAAATCTATGATCAGAAGCCTATGTTGTAGGTGATCTTATCTTTTGATACTAAGATCTGAGTTGAATGTTCCCCACTCTGGTTATTTACTTCCATTTCAGATCTACCACATTTTAGGTGGAAGGCTCAAGCACTGCCAGGACAGCCTGTATTAACTGAGAGAGTAAGGTCAAGGCTTCAAAAATCCCAAAGGTATGATGCAATTCACCTGGCGGCTTGGTGAAAGAAGATCCAGTCAAAACCAAAGCTGAACTAATATTAAATCAATCAGGAGTGATGCTTAGCTTTACAATCAGTTCAGTTCAGTCACTCAGTCGTGTCCGACTCTTTGCGACCCCATGAATCACAGCACTCCAGGCCTCCCTGTCCATCACCAACTCCCGGAGTTTACTCAAACTCATGTCCATTGAGTCAGTGATGCCATTCAGCCATCTCATCCCCTGTCATCCCCTTCTCCTCCTGCCCCCAATCCCTCACAGTATCAGGGTCTTTTCCACTGAGTCAATTCTTCACATGAGGTGCCCAAATTATTGGAGTTTCAGCTTCAGCATCAGTCCTTCCAATGAACACCCAGGACTGATCTCCTTTAGGATGGACTGGTTGGATCTCCTTGAAGTCCAAGGTACTCTCAAGAGTCTTCTCCAACACCACAGTTCAAAAGCATCAATTTTTTGGTGCTCAGCTTTCTTCATAATATTCCTGGATTGTGCTTAAATATTTGTGGTAGGAGTTGTAAATTAATGATATGAAACACTCTCACAACTTGTAGATGACCAATAAATATCACAGTTGAATGAGTTGTCAACCTTTATACTGTGAAAGAGAAGAAGGGGTAGAGAGATGGGGAAAGATGACCAAAAAAAGAAAATAGAAGAGTAACAACCACTGATGCTAGCATCTCTCAGATGACGATGTAAGCACACGGTGTAAGGATTCATTTTACAAAAGTGCACTTGTTCACCATGAATGGTGAATACGTCTGTCATAGAATGCAAGACACACAGGGTATTTGATGTTGAGCAACTTTGTTTGTGGTGTAGCAAGCTGCTTTAGTAGACATCGCTACTAAAGGATTTTTGAAAAATAATGATTCAGAATCTGAAAATAGATGTATATATACATATGTAGCTGAATTACTTTGCTATATATCTGAAGCAACACAACATTGTAAATCAACTATGTGCATGCATGCTAAGTCACTTCAATTTTGTCAGACTCTTTGCTACCCTATGCACTATAGCCTACCAGGCTCCTCTGTCCATGGGATTCTCAACTATACTGCAATTAATAAATAAAGGGAAAATAATTAAAAGCAGCAATTGACCAGATGACACACAAAAAATAATGATTCAACTTAACTACCATTACCAAACACCTGCGCCACACACTGGGCTTATACTATACTAGGCACTTTGGGGGCCTGAAGAGATAAACAAGATAAGGGCTGTGTCTTCAAGAGAGTCCCAGCCAGTGTGAGGATAATTTGAAAACAATCTAAATATAAGGGGAAAGGGGAAAAAATTATATAGGGAAATAGAGAATCCAATTGTAATGTACAAGAGGAATAAAACTGAGAAAAAGAAACCATGATTTTGTCTAATCATAGACTGACCGACCACCTCACTCCAGGAACAGAACCAGAAGAATGTTTCCCCTTCAGATTAGCAGAGTTTTATCTACAGACCCCAGCTTCAACAGACCACAGTCCTCTCCTGGCCCAGTGGAGAGGGAACAGGAGGCTCCCTGAGAAGCAAATATTTTGTGGAGGGAGATGAGTGAGGCTAATGAGAGTCTCAGACAGAACAATGTACACCCTGTCTTCTGTTGCCACCTGGAGAGTTAGCCTCTGGATTGCTTCCTTTATGGGATCAACTGAATATGATCCTCATTTTTGTTAGGGCTTCCCAGGTGGTGCAGTAGTAAAGAATCTGCCTGCCAATGCAGGAGGCCCAAGAATTGAAGGTTCGATCCCTGGGTTGGGAAGATCCCTAGAGTAGGAAACGGCAACCCGCTCTAGTATTCTTGCCTGGAAAATTCCATGGATAGAGGAGCCTCATGAGCCACAGTCCATGGGGTCTCAAAGAGGCAAATACAACTGAGCCCATGAGCACACATGAACCGGTCATTACAGGGGTCAGCTGCCCATGCCTCAAACATTTAGAGGTAATCTTTTAGAAACAGAGGTAATATTTAATCACATTCCCTCAGTTCAAACATGGCACTGACACCTGAATCCAAACTACTTTATTACAGTCAACTTGCATCTGTTATTTTTATATTTAAGATGATTAGACTTAAGCAAAGTTAGAAACAACTGGCAATCAAATAAAGGAGGACTGTTAAAGACATATTTGTTCAAGCATGGAATTGTGCCATAATCCACTTACTAAGGCAGGTAGTTACAATGGGGATATATTTTGCAGCAGTACAAGAACCATCTGTACTGGGGACAGAAGTTAAAAAATAATATTTTGCTGTCTAAGAGTAAATATCAATGAGTATCAGACAAGTGCTTTATAAATATTATTTCATAGAATCTTCATAATAGATCAGTATGATAAGTATTATTATCCTGTTTATAAAGTATAAACTAAGACTCAGAGAGGTTAAGTAAACTTACCAAGATCACACAGCGAGCAAGTGGGAGAACCCATATTGGAACCCAAGACTGTCTGATCCCAGAGCTCCTACGCTGACTGACTCCACGACCCAGATAGAGGCTTGATGTTTCTGACTCAGAGGACAGATGGAACAGGAGTAAGCAATGCTTTAGACCCTCAGGGGTGTCTGCCTGGTAGTTACTACTGAAAGAGCTGCATGTAGATTTCCCCAAAACGTGACACTAGGGACATAGTTGAGAGTCTGATCAAGTGAAGGGCAAGGAGCAACCCTTTGGGTCAACAAGTATTTGATGGGTGAATGGATAATTTGATGGCTTATCTAATGGGGCTTCCTAGGTGGCTCCGTTGTGAAGAATCCTCCTGCCAACGCAGGAGATGCGAGTTCGACCCCTGGGTCGGGTAGATCCTTGGAGGCGGAAATAGCAACCCACTCCAGTATTCTTGCCCAGATAATTTCCATGGATAGAGGAGCCTGGTGGGTTACAGTCCACACGTTGCAAAGAGTCAGACACCACTGAGTGACAGAGCATGAACACAGGCACTTCTAGAAGGATTTAGGGGATGCTTCCATACCAGAAAAGCAGACACTATGTGCTTCCATTTGTGGCAATAAGTTAAGTACCTGGGCCCCAACCACTGACTGAACATGCATTGTTGTTATTCCACTTTTAAAGATAGAGAAGACATAAATGAATTCTTACTATATTCCTTGCCTTAGAGCTGAGATGAAAAAGTACAGTGGAAGAGATTTGAGAGCAACAACTCAGGGGTGGGGGGAAGCTTTTTACAAATCTTTTCCTGGCCTTAAAGCAATGGGGAGATGTGGGCATAGCTGTCAGTTTGGGGATGAGGTATAGCAATATATGTATCATATAAGATGATGACAAATGTAGGAATTTCTTTGTTTTTGTTGAATCAAGACTCATATTTGTCTACAAGAATCTATGGGTCAGGACCTTACCTGCTGGTCCAGTGGTCAGGGAGCTAAGATGCACCATGCCTCACAGTCAAAAAACCAAACATAAAAATAGAAGCAATATTGCAACAAAGTCCAGAAAGACTGTAAAAATGGTCCACATAGGAAATATCTTAAAAAGAAAAAAAAAGATGTGAATCAAATCAGTCAAACCAACTTGAGGAAACTGAAAACAGTAAAGCCCAGGCACAGGCTATCACCTGAGCTCCCCTCATACAGTCCCTGCTTTACTTCTGAATCCTGCAAATCTGCTCTTCCATTTTAACCAGTATACACAGAGACCTCTAGTGCCTTCCAATAGTCTTTCAAAGGCTTCCCTGGTGGCTGAGATGGTAAAGAATCTGCCTGCAATGCGAGAGACCTGGGTTCAATCCCTGGGTCAGGAAGATCTCCTGGAGAAGGAAATGGCAACCCACTCCAGTGTTCTTGCCTGGAGAATCCCATGGAAAGAGGAGCCTGGTGAGCTACAGTCCATGGAGTTGCAAAGAGTTAGACACAACTGAGCAAGTAACCCTAGTGCCTTCAGCTAACCCAGAGTCAGCTCAGAAGACTGGATCACATTCCAGAAACATCCATCTCCCTCCATCTGGCCAAGTCTTGTACCTACTATGTCAGTAGCTTCTTGAATCTTAACTTTTTTTTAAGACCCCTAGCAGGCTGGACAGACATGGAATGGGAATAGCACTGTGGCCAGGTTGTAGGAGGTGGGGAGGAAGGGTCATGGACTTTCTGCTCTTCTCTCAAGGCTGACTGCTAAACGTGTGTGTGTGTGTGTGTGTGTGTGTGTGTGTGTGTGTGTGACAACTAGGCCCCCATATATTCAGAGCCTAGTGTTTTTCAAGAGATTTTCTGAACCAATCGCCTTAGAGTTCCCATCTCTCCAATTCTACCAATGGGAAAAATACTAAAGACCCCACATTCTTTGGTCTGATCTGAAACACACTCATGAAAGTATTACCACCAGACAAGGGAGAAAGAAGATGGGCTCTCTAATCTTTCCGGTGCAGGTCAGGAAGGCCGCTCATGGAGACAACAAGCCTGGCATGCCTGCTGGTGTCATTGTGAGCATTGTTCACCTGTTGGTACCGCAGGGAATAAAAGAAACGCCTCAACTTCATCATGTTCACATTCTAGAGGGAGTGGATATAGGCAATAAACAAATATGGAAGGCCCACCAGGAAAGGTGGGGAAAGAGTGCTACTTAGACTTGGAGTTTAGAGCTGTCACCCAGGTGCCAGAGGGCCGTGAGACAGTGGGTCATGCAGGTATCTGGGAGATGAGTGTTTCACACAAAGGAAGCAGCAAGGACCAGGGTTCAGAGATGGGCTTGCTCAGGGGGTGTCTGAGGAAAGCTGTGTGAGGAACTAGTTCAGGTTTAATAGAAACATGGGGAAAGGAAGGTAGTTGTGTTAGGTTGTGGGAATTCTGGCGGCTGGATAATCCCTGAGAGTGCTACTAACCAGACCTTGTTTCCCAGGCCAGGCTCTCCTGAAAAAACTGGCACTCTGGTTTCTTTCTTATCAAGTGGTGAGCCAATTGTTGTTCAGTTGCTGAGTCATGTCCAACTCTTTGCGACCCCATGGACTGCAGCACACCAGGCTTCTGTGAACTTCACCATCTCACGGAGTTTGCTCAAACTCATGTCCGTTGAGTCGGTGATGCCAGTAATTGTCTATTATTTATGCAGGAGATAGGTGGGCTCCAGGTTAGACATTTTGAACTGGCCTCCTGTTTACATTTCATGGGGCATGAAGATGTGGGCTTCAGGCTGGAGACTGGCCACTATTCACATTTCCTGAGACAAGAGATGGTAGGGCTGCAATTAAGATATTGACAGTCAGTCCCCTCTTTGCCCTCCAAAAAGGAAGCAACAACAGTTACAGGGTAAATAGCCCATGTTTGTCTCTTGTAAACACCTTAAGGGAACACTCATGGCAATAATCAAGGTAAGAGTCATGGCAGGGACATAGAGGTAAAACCCTGTTTGAGTAGAAGATTAAGGGATCTCTGCCCCCACCTCTTTCAGGACAAGGAAGACACTACACAGGGACAGAAAGGCTCCCTGTGGGTCAAAGTCAAGGAATGACTCCAGGCCATAACGAGTCTTGCTCCTCCCAGAAGCCTTCACTTCAACATCCATCTTGGTTGAGGGGTGCAGACGTACCCAGGGGAGGGTCCTAGTGCAGGTCAGGTGTGGAAAAAGAAATCAGATAATTGGCCTGAAGGAAGACAAAGACACGGAAGAACTGAGCTATATAAATGACTTAACCACCTCTTTACTGCACTCCTCCTCACTAGGGCGATGCCCACACCCCTTGTCTCCGGGTGTGCATCTGTGCCTTGCTTCTGTCTCATCTAAAACAAATTCAATTTGTTGGGCAGGGAACAGTTCCTGGGCAGGAAATTAAAATCTTGCTTCACGCCTCCACTCACTGCTGCAGTGGTAAATGCATTTTTCGCTGAGGGCAAAGGTCAGGGGAAAATAGCTTCTAGCCTCTAGCCCTTGCTGGTCTGGGAGCTAGGATCGCTGGTTCCCATCCAGGCTATCCAGGTTCAGTTCCTGGGCAAGGAATTAAGATCTCCCTTCATGCCTCCACTCACTGTTGCCTTGCTGAGACCACTATTACCAAAATAGAGTTATCACACATTTTGATATCACACAAAAGAAGACTGTACACATGGACATCACCAGATGGTCAACACTGAAATCAGACTGATTATATTGTTTGCAGCCAAAGATGGAGAAGCTGTATACAGTCAGCAAAAACAAGACCGGGAGATGACTGTGGCTCAGATCACGAACTCCTTATTACCAAATTGAGACTTAAATCGAGAAAGTAGGGAAAACCGCTAGACAAGGTATGGCCTAAACCAAATCCCTTACGATTATACAGTGGAAGTGTGAAATAGATTTAAGGGACTAGATCTGATAGACACAATGCCTGATGATCTATGGATGGAGGTTTGTGACATTATACAGGAGACAGGGATCAAGACCATCCCCAAGAAAAAGAAATGCAAAAAAGCAAAATGGCTGTCTGAAGAGGCCTTACAAATAGCTGTGAAAAGAAGAGAAGTGAAAAGTAAAGGAGAAAAGGAAAGATATACTCATTTGAATGAAGAGTTCCAAAGACTAGCAAGGAGAAATAAATCCACAGTGATCAGTGCAAAGAAATAGAGGAGAACAATAGAATGGGAAAGACTAGAGATCTCTTCAAGAAAATTAGAGACACCAAGGGAACATTTCATGCAAAGACAGGCACAATAAAGGACAGAAGTGGTATGGACCTCACAGAAGCAGAAGATATTAAGAAGAGGTGGCAAGAATACACAGAAGAACTGTACAGAAAATATCTTCATGACCCAGATAATCACGATGTTGTGTTCACTACCCTAAAGCCAGACATCCTGGATTGTGAAGTCAAGTGGGCCTTAGGAAGCATCGCTACAAACAAAGCTAGTGGGGGTGATGGAATTCCACTTGAGCTATTTCAAATCCTAAAACATGATGCTGTGAAAGCGCTGCACTCAATATGCCAGCAAATTTGAAAAAATCAGCAGTGGCCACAGGACTGGAAAAGGTCAGTTTTCATTCTAGTCCCAAAGATAGGCAATGCCAAAGAATGCTCTCACTACCACACAATTGCACTCATCTCACACGCTAGTAAAGTAATGCTCAAAATTCTCCAAGTCCAGGCTTCAACAATATGTGAACCGTGAACTTCCAGATGTTCAAACTGGATTTAGAGAAGGCAGAGGAACCAGAGATCAAATTGCCAACATCCACTGGATCACTGAAAAAGCAAGAGAGTCCAGGAAAAACATCTATTTCTGCTTTATTGACTATGCCAAAGCCTTTGACTGTGTGGATCATAACAAACTGGAAAGTTCTGAAAGAGATGGGAATACCAAATCACCTGAACTGCCTCTTGAGAAATCTGTATGCAGGTCAGGAAGCTAAAGTTAGAACTGGACATGAAACAGCAGACTGGTTCCAAATAGGAAAAGGAGTATGTAAAGTGTGTATATTGTCAGCCTGCTTTATTTAACTTCTATGCAGAGTACATCATGAGAAACGCTGGGTTGGAGGAAGCACAAGCCAGAATCAAGATTGCGGGGAGAAATATCAATAACCTTGGATATGCAGATGACACCACCCTTATGGCAGAAAGTGAAGAAAAACTAAAGAGCCTCTTGATGAAAGTGAAAGAGGAGAGTGAGAAAGTTGGCTTAAAGCTCAACATTCAGAAAACTAAGATCATGGCATCCAATCCCATCACTTCATGTCAAATAGGTGGGGAAACAATGGAAACAGTGGCAGACTTTATTTTGGGGGGCTCCAGAATCACTGCAGATGGTGATTGCAGCCATGAAATTAAAAGACATTACTCCTTGGAAGGAAAGTTATAACCAACCTAGACAGCATATTAAAAAGCAGAGACATTACTTTGTCCACAGAGGTCTGTTTAGTCAAGGCTTTGGCTTTTCCAGTAGTCATGTATGGGCGTGAGAGTTGGACTGTAAAGAAAGCTGAGTACCGAAGAATTGATGCTTTTGAACTGTGGTGTTGGAGAAGACCCTTGGACTGCAAGGAGATCCAACCAGTCCATCCATAAGCAAATCAGTCCTGAATATTCACTGGAAGGACTGATGTTGAAGCTGAAACTCCAATACTTTGGCCACCTGATGCAAAGAACTGACTCATTGGAAAAGACCCCGATGATGAGAAAGATTGAAGGTAGGAGGAGAAGATGACAGAGGATGAGATGGTTGGATGGCATCACCAACTCAATGGACATGAGTTGAGTAAACTCCGGGAGTTGATGATGGACAGAGAGGCCTGGCATACTGCAGTCCATGGGTCACAAAGAGTCAGACACGACTGAGCAACTGAACTGAACTGACACATTTTGAAACCAACAAAACAATACTTCTGAAATGCTAATTTTGAAAAACAGCAGATAGTATCCTGATTGGCTTGCCTCCAGGAGCAGACCATTTCAATTCACGTTCTGTCCTGGGACAAGAGAATCAAGTGACAAAGTCTTCTAAGCCAAGAATAGAGATTTATAGTCTTCATCACTGTCCCTGAAACTCCAAAATAACCTCAGGATGTCCTGGTTTGATATTTACTCTGGGAGTTAATTTGACATTTATCTAAATTTCCTCTGTTCAGGTTGAAGTTGTTCATAATATTTGAAGGACTGTGGTAACAGGACCACTTAAAATATCTCTTTAATCCACAATCCGATAATTTCAAGCCTATTTTATTGAAAGCCTTCTGAGGGGTTCCATGTGACAAACTTGTTTATTCAGGAGAAAATGCAGTGCAAATAACTGTAGTAAATAATAGTCAGGGGAAAGGCCATGATGTAGAAAAGGGAGTCAGCAGACATTTCCTAAAAGAGCCAGATAGTAAATACTTTAGACTTAATAGGCCAAGAGTCAAAATTGAAGATATTATGTATTATAGATACTAATATAGTAATAGAGAAAACATATTTCCACATTTTCTGATATAATTAAAAATATATTAGTACAGTTTTGAAAAAACATGTATCTATTAATAAGAAGAATGAAATTCTGTTTTGAATAACATTTTGCTTAAGTGGGCTTAAAAATGAGTGTTTATAATATTACATCAATTGCAAATGTCTTGGCTCATGGGTTATATACAAATGGGCACTGAACTGAATTTGGCCAATGGGCCATAGTTTGCCAAACTCAGGATAGAAAAAATGATGTCAATGGTTAAAATATTCCTGGGGATTCTGGATAAAGAATGAGGAGTAAGAAAAGAGAGAGAGGTGTAAGGATTGGAAGAGATGCGTTGGCATGCAGATAATATAATCATATATAAGTACCTGTAAAACCAACAGAATCCACAGTGTTAGGACTAATTTTATTATACCTAATGAAAAATTTCATCAAGGTTGCTAGAGAGATCAACTTACAAAAATCAGTAACATCTCTCTATACCAGCAAAAACTCATGACAATAACTAATGGTTGAAAAAAACAAAACAGATTTAAAAAACTGTGAAATATTAATATATAGGAATTAATGACCAAGAATACACCAGACAATCACTAAGGAGAGAACTCTGAAACTCTAAGACAAGACTTGAAAGATGATCTGAATAAATTTATAGACACCAGGCTTACTTGCTTTTGGCCCAGGGATCCCCGTGTCAGACTTTGGACCTCCAAAACGGTAAGAAAATAAACTTTTGCTGTTTGAAGCCACTAATTTTGTGGTTATTTGTTGCCACAGAAACAGGAATCTAATGTAGGTTCCATTTCTCCTGTCCAGCTGCATGCCAAGAATAGAGCTTCCTAATTGTATCTTTGATATAGCAGCAAAGTTTCCTGTTAGTTTCCCTAACATAAATGTTTATTTTAACCCTTGGAAGGAAGTGGCAGATATGATCTACTGTGCAATCCTGCCTCATGCTACCAGCATTTGGAATATTATTATGTGCTGCTCTTTGCAGTAGACTCACTGCCCTTCCTTGAAGTGAAGTGAAGTGAAGTTGCTCAGTCGTGTCAGACTCTTTATGACCCCGTGGACTGTAGCCTACCAGGTTCCTCCGTCCATGGGATTTTCCAGGCAAGAATGCTGGAGTGGGTTGCCATTTCCTTCTACAGGAGATCTTCCCGACCCAGGGATCGAACCCGGGTCTCCCGCATTGTAGGCAGACGCTTTATCGTTTGAGCCGCCAGGGAAGTCCACTGCCCTTCCTTAAATCAACGCAATTTGTTACAAGTTCACACGCACTGAGGTGGCAGAAGGGTGATACTGAACAAATGAAAACGCAGTTTAGGATTTAAATGTCATGATGGAAAATCCTCGATGGAACTTGGCTGCGTGGTTGGCCTCCATCCCCGAGCAAAATGGACAAGGAAGCAATACAGTTCCCACCGACAGCTGACTCTGATTTGGGCTGGGACCTGGGACCCTTTGCTGCATGTTTGCACCTGGACAAACGCCTCCTCCAGTAACAGAATACAAAGAAACTATATGAAACTGAAAACATAGCTGCACGCATGCACAGTCAGGGTGATTATAAACAGTAAGATACAAAAGGCCACAAAAGCCTGCTGCTTCTGAAGTGCTAAGAGCAAAAGCAGGGTACATAGAGCCACAGAGGGGGTAAGCAAACCATCTAAGCCACTCCTCTTGCTCAAGCCCTGGCCCCACCCCTGCTGTAATCCTGTGTGAGGAACCAATTCACCCTCCCTCCAGGAGTGAACTAGGGCACCTGCGGCTTGCTTTCACTGCCTCCCACAGCGTGAGTTCCCAGAAAGCCTTGCCAGAATTCCTTGTGGGGCGTCTTATAAATTTCTATTGAATAAGAGTCCAAGAACCAAAACCAGTAACAATTCCACCATAATTTTCATTTGATCCCTGATTTCAGTAGATATTCTAGAAAAATAAAAACTAGTTTTGTAAACTCAATGTTTTGAGACATCCCTGGTGGGACTCCATGCTCCCAATGCGGGGGGCCCAGGTTGGATCCCCAGTCAGGGAACTAGATCCACGTGCTGCAACTAAGAGTTCATATGCCACAGCTAAGAACCGGCACAGCTAAAGGAAGAAATCTTTTTTGAAAAACACACCACCACCACAACAAAAAACACCTCAGTGTCTTTCTCTCTCTGTGTCTTTTGGGTGAAAAGATACACAACTGATTTGGGTTTATTAGCAAGATGATAGAATAGGAAGTGCCAGCCCACATAACCCCACAGATACACCTATGTTAACAACCACTGATGGACAAAAATGCCTTTATGAGAGTTCAGAAGTACAACAGAGAGGTTCCAGCATCCAAATTGAGCAAAATAACTGAAGAAAGGAAGAATGGTTTCACTTTACCTGTGTCTCCAGTCTCCAATGATGCCGTAGCACTGGCGTCTCTGGGAGCTTGTTTAACAGTAGCAGACACTGATTTAGTGGTCTCAAGCCCCTCCCCAGACCCACTAAATGAGAGCCTGCTAATGTTTAACAAGATCTGCAAGTGGTTCCTATGCATGTATTAAGAAGCACTGTGTGGAGGAGAGGAGCTAAGATGGCGGAGGAATAGGACGGGGAGACCACTTTCTCCCCTACAAATTCATGGAAAGAACATCTGAACGCTGAGCAAACTGCACAAAACAACTTCTGATCGCTAGCAGAGGACATCAGGCGCCCAGAAAAGCAACCCATTGTCTTTGAAAGGAGAACAAAAGCAAGAGGGAGCAATTCCAGAGAAGAGCTAGCTGGCAGCGGACCGGCCCATTCCCGCTGGAGGCAGGAGGCAGTGGGGAGGCGGAAGGGGCAAACTCGGGCCCAGAGATGGCACCCCTTACCAAACTGCAAATAGGCTCCCAGTTTCTAACCACAGACTTCCTGAGACTCTGGATGGTTGACATCCGCCGGGAGGGTTGCGGCTAGAGACCAGCTCCCCACCAGAGACACAAGGCGAACGCGACCAGTGCTTGCGGAAACTGAGGCTGGGATTGCGGCGGGAGAAGGCGCACCGCACCAGGGAGAGTGCGCCCGTCAAGCTCCTGGCTGCCTGAGCTGCTTGGGCGGGGAAGGCACAAAACGCAGGCCCAACCGAGTCCGCGCTTTTGTGGAGGACCCGAAAACTGGAACCGCACGCAACGCAAGGCCTGCTCCCTATAGAGCAGCTGGGAGCCTGAGCAGTGTAGACAGGGAAAGCACACACGCTCGCGAGCGGGGGCAAACCCAGTGTGGCCAGAACACTGCGCATGCTCCCCACACAGGCCGGTGACATTTGTCTGCAGCGCCCCTCCCTCCCCACGGCTGACTGAACAAGTGAACCTAACAAAGAGACAACCTCCACCTGCCTGTGTCAGGGTGGAAATTAGACGCTGAAGAGACCTGAAAACAGAAGCCAAATAAACAAAGGGAACCGCCTCAGAAGTGGCCGCTGCAACAGATTAAAATCCCTGAAGTTAACACCAACTACACCAGAAGGGGCCTATAGATAGCGAGAAGTCTAAGCTGGAACAAGGAGCTATCTGAAACTGAACCAAACCCACACTGCCCGCAACAGCTCGAGAGAAATTCCTAGATATATTTTTTCTATTTTTTTTAATTAAAAAAATTTTTTTTCTTTTCTTCTTAAAAATTTTTTTTTCTTTTAACATTCCCTATTACTTACTCTTTTTTTTTTTTTTTTTATTAGTTGGAGGCTAATTACTTCACAACATTTCAGTGGGTTTTGTCATACATTGATATGAATCAGCCATAGATTTACACGTATTCCCCATCCCGATCCCACCTCCCACCTCCCTCCCCACCCAATTCCTCTGGGTCTTCCCAGTGCACCAGGCTCGAGCACTTGTCTCATGCATCCCACCTGGGCTGGTGATCTGTTTCACCATAGATAGTATACATGCTGTTCTTTTGAAATATCCCACCCTCACATTCTCCCACAGAGTTCAAAAGTCTGTTCTGTATTTCTGTGTCTCTTTTTCTGTTTTGCATATAGGGTTATCGTTACCATCTTTCTAAATTCCATATATATGTGTTAGTATACTGTATTGGTCTTTATCTTTCTGGCTTACTTCACTCTGTATAATGGGCTCCAGTTTCATCCATCTCATTAGGACTGATTCAAATGAATTCTTTTTAACGGCTGAGTAATATTCCATGGTGTATATGTCCCACAGCTTCCTTATCCATTCATCTGCTGATGGGCATCTAGGTTGCTTCCATGTTCTGGCTATTATAAACAGTGCTGCGATGAACATTGGGGTGCACGTGTCTCTTTCAGATCTGGTTTCCTCAGTGTGTATGCCCAGAAGTGGGATTGCTGGGTCATATGGCAGTTCTATTTCCAGTTTTTTAAGGAATCTCCACATTGTTTTCCATAGTGGCTGTACTAGTTTGCATTCCCACCAACAGTGTAAGAGGGTTCCCTTTTCTCCACACCCTCTCCAGCATTTATTGCTTGTAGACTTTTGGATAGCAGCCATCCTGACTGGCGTGTAATGGTACCTCATTGTGGTTTTGATTTGCATTTCTCTGATAATGAGTGATGTTGAGCATCTTTTCATGTGTTTGTTAGCCATCTGTATGTCTTCTTTGGAGAAATGTCTGTTTAGTTCTTTGGCCCATTTTTTGATTGGGTCATTTATTTTTCTGGAATTGAGCTGCAGGAGTTGCTTGTATATTTTTGAGATTAATCCTTTGTCTGTTGCTTCATTTGCTATTATTTTCTCCCAATCTGAGGGCTGTCTTTTCACCTTACTTATAGTTTCCTTTGTAGTGCAAAAGCTTTTAAGTTTCATTAGGTCCCATTTGTTTAGTTTTGCTTTTATTTCCAATATTCTGGGAGGTGGGTCATAGAGGATCTTGCTGTGATTTATGTCGGAGAGTGTTTTGCCTATGTTCTCCTCTAGGAGTTTTATAGTTTCTGGTCTTACATTTAGATCTTTAATCCATTTTGAGTTTATTTTTGTGTATGGTGTTAGAAAGTGTTCTAGTTTCATTCTTTTACAAGTGGTTGACCAGTTTTCCCAGCACCACTTGTTAAAGAGGTTGTCTTTTTTCCATTGTATATCCTTGCCTCCTTTATCAAAGATAAGGTGTCCATAGGTTCGTGGATTTATCTCTGGGCTTTCTATTCTGTTCCATTGATCTATATTTCTGTCTTTGTGCCAGTACCATACTGTCTTGATGACTGTGGCTTTGCAGTAGAGTCTGAAGTCAGGCAGGTTGATTCCTCCAGTTCCATTCTTCTTTCTCAAGATTACTTTGGCTATTTGAGGTTTTTTGTATTTCCATACAAATTGTGAAATTATTTGTTCTAGTTCTGTGAAAAATACCGTTGGTAGCTTGATAGGGATTGCATTGAACCTATAGATTGCTTTGGGTAGAATAGCCATTTTGACAATACTGATTCTTCTAATCCATGAACACGGTATGTTTCTCCATCTGTTTGTGTCCTCTTTGATTTCTTTCATCAGTGTTTTATAGTTTTCTATGTATAGGTCTTTTGTTTCTTTAGGTAGATATACTCCTAAGTATTTTATTCTTTTTGTTGCAATGGTGAATGGTATTGTTTCCTTAATTTCTCTTTCTGTTTTTTCATTGTTAGTATAGAGGAATGCAAGGGATTTCTGTGTGTTAATTTTATATCCCGCAACTTTACTATATTCATTGATTAGCTCTAGTAATTTTCTGGTGGAGTCTTTAGGGTTTTCTATGTAGAGAATCATGTCATCTGCAAACAGTGAGAGTTTCACTTCTTCTTTTCCTATCTGGATCCCTTTTACTTCTTTTTCTGCTCTGATTGCTGTGGCCAGAACTTCCAACACTATGTTGAATAGTAGTGGTGAGAGTGGGCACCCTTGTCTTGTTCCTGATTTCAGGGGAAATGCTTTCAATTTTTCACCATTGAGGGTGATGCTTGCTGTGGGTTTGTCATATATAGCTTTTATTATGTTGAGGTATGTTCCTTCTATTCCTGCTTTTTGGAGAGTTTTAATCATAAATGAGTGTTGAATTTTGTCAAAGGCTTTTTCTGCATCTATTGAGATAATCATATGGTTTTTATCTTTCAATTTGTTAATGTGGTGTATTGCATTGATTGATTTGCAGATATTAAAGAATCCTTGCATTCCTGGGATAAAGCCCACTTGGTCGTGGTGTGTGATTTTTTTAATATGTTGTTGGATTCTGTTTGCTAGAATTTTGTTAAGGATTTTTGCATCTATGTTCATCAGTGATATTGGCCTGTAGTTTTCTTTTTTGGTGGCATCTTTGTCTGGTTTTGGAATTAGGGTGATGGTGGCCTCATAGAATGAGTTTGGAAGTTTACCTTCATCTGCAATTTTCTGGAAGAGTTTGAGTAAGATAGGTGTTAGCTCCTCTCTAAATTTTTGGTAGAATTCAGCTGTGAAGCCATCTGGTCCTGGGCTTTTGTTTGCTGGAAGATTTTTGATTATAGTTTCGATTTCCTTGCCTGTGATGGGTCTGTTAAGATCTTCTATTTCTTCCTGGTTCAGTTTTGGAAAGTTATACCTTTCTAAGAATTTGTCCATTTCATCCAAGTTGTCCATTTTATTGGCATAGAGCTGCTGGTAGTAGTCTGTTATGATCCTTTGTATTTCAGTGTTGTCTGTTTTGATCTCTACATTTTAATTTCTAATTTTGTTAATTTGGTTCTTCTCTCTTTGTTTCTTAATGAGTCTTGCTAATGGTTTGTCAATTTTGTTTATTTTTTCAAAAAACCAGCTTTTAGCTTTGTTGATTTTTGCTATGGTCTCTTTAGTTTCTATTGCATTTATTTCTGCCCTGATTTTTAAGATTTCTTTCCTTCTGCTAACCCTGGGGTTCTTCATTTCTTCCTTCTCTAATTGCTTTAGGTGTAGAGTTAGGTTATTTATTTGGCTTTTTTCTTGTTTCTTGATGTAAGCCTGTAATGCTATGAACCTTCCCCTTAGCACTGCTTTTACAGTGTCCCATAGGTTTTGGGTTGTTGTCTTTTCATTTTCATTCATTTCTATACATATTTTGATTTCTTTTTTGATTTCTTCTATGATTTGTTGGTTATTCAGAAGCGTGTTATTTAGCCTCCATATGTTTGAAGTTTTAACAATTTTTTTCCTGTAATTGAGATCTAATCCTACTGCACTGTGGTCAGAAAAGATGACTGGAATGATTTCGATTTTTTTGAATTTTCCCAGACCAGATTTATGGCCCAGGATGTGATCTATTCTGGAGAAGGTTCCGTGTGCACTTGAGAAAAAGCTGAAATTGATTGTTTTGGGGTGAAATGTCCTATAGATATCAATTAGGTCTAGCTGGTCCATTGTGTCATTTAAAGTTTGTGTTTCCTTGTTAATTTTCTGTTTAGTTGATCTATCCATAGTTGTGAGTGGGGTATTAAAGTCTCCCACTATTATTGTGTTACTATTAATTTCCTCTTTCATACTCCTTAGTGTTTGCCGTACATATTGCGGTGCTCCTATGTTGGGTGCATATATATTTATAATTGTTATATCTTCTTCTTGGATTGATCCTTTGATCATTATGTAGTGTCCTTCTTTGTCTCTTTTCACATCCTTTATTTGAAAGTCTATTTTATCTGATATGAGTATTGTGACTCCTGCTTTCTTTTGGTCTCCGTTTGCGTGAAATATTTTTTCCAGCCCTTCACTTTTAGTCTGTATGTGTCTCTTGCTTTGAGGTGGGTCTCTTGTAGACAGCATATATAGGGGTCTTGCTTTTGTATCCATTCAGCCAATCTTTGTCTTTTGATTGGGGCATTCAACCCATTTACATTTAGGGTAATTATTGATAGGTGTGGTCCCGTTGCCATTTACTTTGTTGTTTTGGGTTCACGTTTATACAACCTTTCTGCATTTCCTGTCTAGAGAAGATCCTTTAGCATTTGTTGAAGAGCTGGTTTGGTGGTGCTGAATTCTCTCAGCTTTTGCTTATCTGTAAAGCTTTTTAATTCTCCTTCATATCTGAATGAGATCCTTGCTGGATACAGTAATCTAGGTTGTAGGTTATTCTCTTTCATTACTTTCAGTACGTCCTGCCATTCCCTTCTGGCCTGGAGGGTTTCTATTGATAGATCAGCTGTTATCCTTATGGGAATCCCTTTGTGTGTTATTTGTTGTTTCTCCCTTGCTGCTTTTAATATTTGTTCTTTGAGTTTGATCTTTGTTAATTTGATTAATATGTGTCTTGGGGTGTTTTGCCTTGGGTTTATCCTGTTTGGGACTCTCTGGGTTTCTTGGACTTGGATGGCTATTTCCTTCCCCATTTTAGGGAACTTTTCAGCTATTATCTCCTCGAGTATTTTCTCATTGACCAGTGTCATCTTGATTATCATTTTAAGTACAGTTAATCTTCAGTTCCAGGATGGTTTGTTTCTATTTCTTTGAGGTCAGTTCTTGAAATTGTGGCAGCTTATGTCACAGCTGCAGTCTGTTCATCATGTAATTAACTTCTCCAATCTAGTGGGGGTTTTAGTATCTAAAAGACAGCTCACAGGATATGGCTCCAAATATTATCTGTAGTCCTTGAGAAGGAACTAAAGGTCACTGCTGCTATGCTTAATGACTGCATTATTATTATTTTTTTGTTTCATTTGAGTGTTCTCCTTTGTTTCTGCATGTTCTCATTTCTCTGATCAAACTTATTCTTTGACTAAAGCTTTCCACAGTTGGAAAGTAGGCAGAGGGCATGGGACGGGGGGCAAGGACCATAGGGTCCTGCTTCATTTCAGTATGGGTTAGTAAACTAAAATTAGTATCATAACTTCGTAAAAGATTTCGTCATCAGCAACATAAATGTGAATGTTCAACATGTTAAAAGGGAATGTACTAGATCTATATTAGCATTGTTAGAGCTCAAAATCACATTGTAAGGTGAAAAAAGCCAGTTGCTGATTGATATGTGCAGTATGACACCATTTATATAACTTTTAAATCACACACAGAGCAATGCAATACATTATTTATGGATTCCTATAAGTATGATCACACAGTGCTTCTTTTTTTTTTTTTTTGTCTTGAACATATCACTCAATCTCCACCCCAAGCCTCCATAAATGTCTTTTTTTTTTCCATTCATTTTTATTCGTTGGAGGCTAATTACTTTACAATATTGTAGTGGCTTTTGCCATACATTGACATGAATCAGCCATTGATTTACATGTGTTCTCCATCCCGACACCCCTCCCGCCTCCCTCTCCATCCCATCCCTCTGGGTCTTCCCAGTGCACCAGCCCTGAGCACCCGTCTCATGCATCCAACCTGGGCTGGTGATCTGTTTCACCCTTGATAGTATACTTGTTTCAATGCTGTTCTCTCTGAACATCCCACCCTCGCCTTC
This sequence comes from Dama dama, assembly GCF_033118175.1. Taxonomy (NCBI): domain Eukaryota; kingdom Metazoa; phylum Chordata; class Mammalia; order Artiodactyla; family Cervidae; genus Dama; species Dama dama. The sequence continues at coordinate 10,205,908 of NC_083696.1, read as the reverse complement.
TGACACAGAGTCTAAAAGTCTGTTCTGTACATCTTTGTCTCTTTTTCTGTTTTGCATATAGGGTTATCATTACCATCTTTTTAAATTCCATATATATGCATTAGTATATGTATTGGTCTTTATCTTTCTGGCTTACTTCACTCTGTATAATGGGCTCCAATTTCATCCATTTCATTAGAACTGATTCAAATGAATTCTTTTTAATGGCTGAGTAACATCACATTGTGTATATGTACCACAGCTTCCTTATCCATTCATCTGCTGACGGGCATCTAGGTTGCTTCCATGTCCTGGCTATTATAAACAGTGCTGCGATGAACATTGGGGTACACGTGTCTCTTTCAGATCTGGTTTCCTCAGTGTGTATGCCCAGAAGTGGGATTGCTGGGTCATATGGCAGTTCTATTTCCAGTTTTTTAAGGAATCTCCATACTGTTCTCCATAGTGGCTGTACCAGTTTGCATTCCCACCAACAGTGTAAGAGGGTTCCCTTTTCTCCACACCCTCTCCAGCATTTACTGCTTGTAGTCTTTCGGATAGCAGCCATCCTGACTGGCGTGTAATGGTACCTCATTGTGGTTTTGATTTGCATTTCTCTGATAATGAGTGATGTTGAGCATCTTTTCATGTGTTTGTTAGCCATCTGTATGTCTTCTTTGGAGAAATGTCTGTTTAGTTCTTTGGCCCATTTTTTGATTGGGTCATTTATTTTTCTGGAATTGAGCTGCAGGAGTTGCTTGTATATTTTTGAGATTAATCCTTTGTCTGTTGCTTCATTTGCTATTATTTTCTCCCAATCTGAGGGCTGTCTTTTCACCTTACTTATAGTTTCCTTTGTAGTGCAAAAGCTTTTAAGTTTCATTAGGTCCCATTTGTTTAGTTTTGCTTTTATTTCCAATATTCTGGGAGGTGGGTCATAGAGGATCCTGCTGTGATTTATGTCGGAGAGTGTTTTGCCTATGTTCTCCTCTAGGAGTTTTATAGTTTCTGGTCTTACATTTAGATCTTTAATCCATTTTGAGTTTATTTTTGTGTATGGTGTTAGAAAGTGTTCTAGTTTCATTCTTTTACAAGTGGTTGACCAGCTTTCCCAGCACCACTTGTTAAAGAGGTTGTCTTTTTTCCATTGTATATCCTTGCCTCCTTTGTCAAAGACAAGATGTCCATAGGTTCGTGGATTTATCTCTGGGCTTTCTATTCTGTTCCATTGATCTATATTTCTGTCTTTGTGCCAGTACCATACTGTCTTGATGACTGTGGCTTTGTAGTAGAGTCTGAAGTCAGGCAGGTTGATTCCTCCAGTTCCATTCTTCTTTCTCAAGATTACTTTGGCTATTCGAGGTTTTTTGTATTTCCATACAAATTGTGAAATTCTTTGGTCTAGTTCTGTGAAAAATACTGTTGGTAGCTTGATAGGGATTGCATTGAACCTATAGATTGCTTTGGGTAGTATAGCCATTTTGACAATATTGATTCTTCCAATCCATGAACACGGTATGTTTCTCCATCTGTTTGTGTCCTCTTTGATTTCTTTCATCAGTGTTTTATAGTTTTCTATGTATAGGTCTTTTGTTTCTTTAGGTGGATATACTCCTAAGTATCTTATTCTTTTTGTTGCAGTGGTGAATGATATTGTTTCCTTAATTTCTCTTTCTGTTTTCTCATTTTTAGTGTATAGGAATGCAAGGGATTTCTGTGTGTTAATTTTATATCCTGCAACTTTACTATATTCATTGATTAGCTCTAGTAATTTTCTGGTAGAGTCTTTAGGGTTTTCTGTGTAGAGGATCATGTCATCTGCAAACAGCGGGAGTTTCACTTCTTTTCCTATCTGGATTCCTTTTACTTCTTTTTCTGCTCTGATTGCTGTGGCCAACACTTCCAAACTATGTTGAATAGTAATGGTGAGAGTGGGCACCCTCATCTTGTTCCTGATTTCAGGGGGAATGCTTTCAATTTTTCACCATTGAGGGTGATGCTTGCTGTGGGTTTGTCATATATAGCTTTTATTATGTTGAGGTATGTTTCTTCTATTCCTGCTTTCTGGAGAGTTTTTTTTTTTTTTTTTATCATAAATGGATGTTGAATTTTGTCAAAGGCTTTTTCTGCATCTATTGAGATAATCATATGGTTTTTATCTTTCAATTTGTTAATTGGTGTATTATATTGATTCATTTGTGGATATTAAAGAATCCTTGCATTCCTGGGATAAAGCCCACTTGGTTATGATGTATGATCTTTTTAATATGTTCTTGGATTCTGTTTGCCAGAATTTTGTTAAGGATATTTGCATCTATGTTCATCAGTGATATTGGCCTGTAGTTTTCTTTTTTGTGGTATCTTTGTCTGGTTTTGGAATTAGGGTGATGGTGGCCTCATAGAATGAGTTTGGAAGCTTACCTTCATCTGCAATTTTCTGGAAGAGTTTGAGTAAGATAGGTGTTAGCTCTTTTCTAAATTTTTGGTAGAATTCAGCTGTGAAGCCATCTGGTCCTGGGCTTTAGTTTGCTGGAAGAGTTCTGATTACAGTTTCGATTTCCGTGCTTGAGATGGGTCTGTTAAGATCTTCTATTTCTTCCTGGTTCACTTTTGGAGAGTTACACTTTTCTAGGAATTTGTCCATTTCTTCCAAGTTGTCCATTTTATTGGCATAGAGCTGCTGGTAGTAGTCTCTTATGATCCTTTGTATTTCAGTGTTGTCTGTTGTGATCTCTCCATTTTCATTTCTAATTTTGTTGATTTGGTTCTTCTCCCTTTGTTTCTTAATGAGTCTGGCTAACGGTTTGTCAATTTTGTTCATCTTTTCAAAAAACCAGCTTTTAGCTTTGTTGATTTTTGCTATGGTCTCTTTAGTTTCTTTTGCATTTATTTCTGCCCTGATTTTTAAGATTTCTTTCCTTCTGCTAACCCTGGGGTTCTTCATTTCTTCCTTCTCTAATTGCTTTAGGTGTAGAGTTAGGTTATTTATTTGGCTTTTTTCTTGTTTCTTGATGTAAGCCTGTAATGCTATGAACCTTCCCCTTAGCACTGCTTTTACAGTGTCCCATAGGTTTTGGGTTGTTGTGTTTTCATTTTCATTCGTTTCTATGCATTTTTTGATTTCTTTTTTGATTTCTTCTATGATTTGTTGGTTATTCAGAAGCGTGTTATTTAGCCTTCATATGTTTGAAGTTTTAACAATTTTTTTCCTGTAATTGAGATCTAATCCTACTGCACTGTGGTCAGAAAAGATGACTGGAATGATTTCGATTTTTTTGAATTTACCAAGACTAGATTTATGGCCCAGGATGTGATCTATTCTGGAGAAGGTTCCGTGTGCACTTGAGAAAGCTGAAATTGATTGTTTTGGGGTGAAATGTCCTATAGATATCAATTAGGTCTAGCTGGTCCATTGTGTCATTTAAAGTTTGTGTTTCCTTGTTAATTTTCTGTTTAGTTGATCTATCCATAGTTGTGAGTGGGGTATTAAAGTCTCCCACTATTATTGTTTTATTGTTAATTTCCCCTTTCATACTCATTAGCATTTGCCGTACATATTGTGGTGCTCCTATGTTGGGTGCATATATATTTATAATTGTTATATCTTCTTCTTGGATTGATCCTTTGATCATTATGTAGTGTCCTTCTTTGTCTCTTTTCACATCCTTTATTTGAAAGTCTATTTTATCTGATATGAGTATTGTGACTCCTGCTTTCTTTTGGTCTCCGTTTGCGTGAAATATTTTTTCCAGCCCTTCACTTTCAGTCTGTATGTGTCCCTTGTTTTGAGGTGGGTCTCTTGTAGACAGCATATATAGGGGTCTTGCTTTTGTATCCATTCAGCCAGTCTTTGTCTTTTGGTTGGGGAAATCAACCCATTTACATTTAAGGTAATTATTGATAGGTGTGGTCCCATTGCCATTTACTTTGTTGTTTTGGGTTTGCGTTTATACAACCTTTCTGTGTGTTCTGTCTAGAGAAGATCCTTTAGCATTTGTTGAAGAGCTGGTTTGGTGGTGCTGAATTCTCTCAGCTTTTGTTTGTCTGTAAAGCTTTTGAATTCTCCTTCATATCTGAATGAGATCCTTGCTGGGTACAGTAATCTGGGTTGTAGGTTACTCTCTTTCATTACTTTAAGTATGTCCTGCCATTCCCTTCTGGCCTGAAGAGTTTCTATTGATAGATCAGCTGTTATCCTTATGGGAATCCCTTTGTGTGTTATTTGTTGTTTTTCCCTTGCTACTTTTAATATTTGTTCTTTGTGTTTGATCTTTGTTAATTTGATTAATATGTGTCTTGGGGTGTTTCACCTTGGGTATCCTGTTTGGGACTCCCTGGGTTTCTTGGACCTGTGTAACTATTTCCTTCCCCATTTTAGGGAAGTTTTCAGCTATTATCTCCTCAAGTATTTTCTCATGGTCTTTCTTTTTGTCTTCTTCCGGGACTCCTATGATTCAGAAGTTGGGGCGTTTCACATTGTCCCAGAGGTCCCTGAGGTTGTCCTCATTTCTTTTGATTATTTTTTCTTTTTTCCTCTCTGCTTCATTTATTTCCACCATTTTATCTTCTACCTCACTTATCCTATCTTCTGCCTCTGTTATTCTACTGTTGGTTCCCTCCAGAGTGTTTTTGATCTCATTTATTGCATTATTCATTTTTAATTGACTCTTTTTTATTTCTTCTAGGTCCTTGTTAAACATTCCTTGCATCTTCTCAATCCTTGTCTCCAGGCTATTTATCTGTAACTCCATTTTGTTTTCAAGATTTTGGATCATTTTTATTATCATTATTCTAAATTCTTTTTCAGGTAGATTCCCTATCTCCTCTTCTTTTGTTTGACTTGGTGGGCATTTTTCATGTTCCTTTACCTGTTGGGTACTTTTCTGTCTTTTCATCTTGTTTAGATTGCTGTGTTTGGAGTGGCCTATCTGTATTCTGGTGGTCTGTGGTTCCTTTTTATTGTGGAGGTTTCTCCAAGTGGGTGGGGTTGGACTATTGGCTTGTCAAGGTTTCTTGGTTAAGGAAGATTGCGTTGGTGTTCTGGTGCGTGGAAATGGATTTCTCTCTGGAGTGCAACGGAGTGTCCAGTAGTGAGTTTTGAGATGGGTCTATGTGTTTGGTGTGACTTTGGGCAGCCTGTATGTTGACCCTCAGGGCTATGTTCCTGCGTTGCTGGAGAATTTGCGTAGTATGTCTTGCTCTGGAACTTATTGGCTCTTGGGTGGTGGTTGGTTTCAGTGTAAGTATGGAGGCTTTTGGATGATCTCTTATTACTTAATGTTTCCTGTAGTTAGGAGTTCTCTGGTGTTCTCAGGTTTTGGGCTTAAGTCTCCTGCCTCTGGCTTTCAGTCTTATGCTTCCAGTAGCCTCAAGGCTTCTCCAAATATACAGCACTGATAATAAAACTTCTAGGTTAATGGTGCAAAGATTCTCCACAGTGAGGGACACCCAGAGAGGTTCACAAAGTTACATGAAGAAGAGGAGAGGGAGGAAGGAGATAGAGATGAGCAGGAGGAGAAAAAGGGGGACTCAAGAGGAGAGAGACAGATCTAAGCAGTACTCTGTTCCCTAAGTGTTCTCTGTAGCCCAGACACCCACAGAGATTAACAGAATTGTATTGAGAAGAGAAAGGGAGGGAGGAAATAGAGGTGATGTGGGGGAGAAAAAGGTGAGTCAAAAGGGGGAAAGAGTAATCATCACACTCCTGAGTAAAAATGGGTACTGAATATTGGATTCTTAAATGTCCAAAATTGATATCAAATACTGAAAAACAAAGTATAAAAATCTAGAGTAGAGGTTAGGCTCTTAAAAATACAATACTAAAAACAAAAACACAAAAAATTTAAGAAATATATATGAAGTTCACTTTTAAAAATAGGGTCTTTTTTTTTGCAAGGTTATAGTGAAATTGAAATGAAGGAGTAATAGAGGACTCTAAAAGAAAAAAAATTTTAATAAAAATAGTAAAAATATATGAGAATGAAAATGAAAATTGAGGAGTAATAGAGGACTTTAAAAGAAAATAAAAGAAAAAGGAAAAAGGAAAAAAATATTAATTAAAAAAATTGTAAAAATATATGAAAATGAAAATTAAGAGTAAGTAATAAATGCAATGAATGATATCAAAAACACTTTGGAGGGAACCAAGAGTAGAATAATGGAGGCAGAAGATAGGATAAGTGAGGTAGACGATAAAATGGTGGAAATAAATGAAGCAGAGAGGAAAAACGAAAAAAGGATCAAAAGAAATGAGGACAACCTCAGGGACCTCTGGGACACTGTGAAACGCCCCAACATTCGAATCATAGGAGTTCCAGAAGAAGAAGACAAAAAGAAAGGCCATGAGAAAATACTCGAGGAGATAATAGCTGAAAACTTGCCTAAAATGGGGAAGGAAATAGCCACCCAAGTCCAAGAAACCCAGAGAGTCCCAAACAGGATAAACCCAAGGCAAAACACCCCAAGACACATATTAATCAAATTAACAAAGATCAAACTCAAAGAACAAATATTAAAAGCAGCAAGGGAGAAACAACAAATAACACACAAAGGGATTCCCATAAGGATAACAGCTGATCTATCAATAGAAACCCTCCAGGCCAGAAGGGAATGGCAGGACGTACTGAAAGTAATGAAAGAGAATAACCTACAACCTAGATTACTGTATCCAGCAAGGATCTCATTCAGATATGAAGGAGAATTAAAAAGCTTTACAGATAAGCAAAAGCTGAGAGAATTCAGCACCACCAAACCAGCTCTTCAACAAATGCTAAAGGATCTTCTCTAGACAGGAAATGCAGAAAGGTTGTATAAACATGAACCCAAAACAACAAAGTAAATGGCAACGGGACCACACCTATCAATAATTACCCTAAATGTAAATGGGTTGAATGCCCCAATCAAAAGACAAAGATTGGCTGAATGGATACAAAAGCAAGACCCCTATATATGCTGTCTACAAGAGACCCACCTCAAAGCAAGAGACACATACAGACTAAAAGTGAAGGGCTGGAAAAAAATATTTCACGCAAACGGAGACCAAAAGAAAGCAGGAGTCACAATACTCATATCAGATAAAATAGACTTTCAAATAAAGGATGTGAAAAGAGACAAAGAAGGACACTACATAATGATCAAAGGATCAATCCAAGAAGAAGATATAACAATTATAAATATATATGCACCCAACATAGGAGCACCGCAATATGTACGGCAAACACTAAGGAGTATGAAAGAGGAAATTAATAGTAACACAATAATAGTGGGAGACTTTAATACCCCACTCACAACTATGGATAGATCAACTAAACAGAAAATTAACAAGGAAACACAAACTTTAAATGACACAATGGACCAGCTAGACCTAATTGATATCTATAGGACATTTCACCCCAAAACAATCAATTTCAGCTTTTTCTCAAGTGCACACGGAACCTTCTCCAGAATAGATCACATCCTGGGCCATAAATCTGGTCTGGGAAAATTCAAAAAAATCGAAATCATTCCAGTCATCTTTTCTGACCACAGTGCAGTAGGATTAGATCTCAATTACAGGAAAAAAATTGTTAAAACTTCAAACATATGGAGGCTAAATAACACGCTTCTGAATAACCAACAAATCATAGAAGAAATCAAAAAAGAAATCAAAATATGTATAGAAATGAATGAAAATGAAAAGACAACAACCCAAAACCTATGGGACACTGTAAAAGCAGTGCTAAGGGGAAGGTTCATAGCATTACAGGCTTACATCAAGAAACAAGAAAAAAGCCAAATAAATAACCTAACTCTACACCTAAAGCAATTAGAGAAGGAAGAAATGAAGAACCCCAGGGTTAGCAGAAGGAAAGAAATCTTAAAAATCAGGGCAGAAATAAATGCAATAGAAACTAAAGAGACCATAGCAAAAATCAACAAAGCTAAAAGCTGGTTTTTTGAAAAAATAAACAAAATTGACAAACCATTAGCAAGACTCATTAAGAAACAAAGAGAGAAGAACCAAATTAACAAAATTAGAAATTAAAATGTAGAGATCAAAACAGACAACACTGAAATACAAAGGATCATAACAGACTACTACCAGCAGCTCTATGCCAATAAAATGGACAACTTGGATGAAATGGACAAATTCTTAGAAAGGTATAACTTTCCAAAACTGAACCAGGAAGAAATAGAAGATCTTAACAGACCCATCACAGGCAAGGAAATCGAAACTATAATCAAAAATCTTCCAGCAAACAAAAGCCCAGGACCAGATGGCTTCACAGCTGAATTCTACCAAAAATTTAGAGAGGAGCTAACACCTATCTTACTCAAACTCTTCCAGAAAATTGCAGATGAAGGTAAACTTCCAAACTCATTCTATGAGGCCACCATCACCCTAATTCCAAAACCAGACAAAGATGCCACCAAAAAAGAAAACTACAGGCCAATATCACTGATGAACATAGATGCAAAAATCCTTAACAAAATTCTAGCAAACAGAATCCAACAACATATTAAAAAAATCACACACCATGACCAAGTGGGCTTTATCCCAGGAATGCAAGGATTCTTTAATATCTGCAAATCAATCAATGCAATACACCACATTAACAAATTGAAAGATAAAAACCATATGATTATCTCAATAGATGCAGAGAAAGCCTTTGACAAAATTCAACACTCATTTATGATTAAAACTCTCCAAAAAGCAGGAATAGAAGGAACATACCTCAACATAATAAAAGCTATATATGACAAACCCACAGCAAGCATCACCCTCAATGGTGAAAAATTGAAAGCATTTCCCCTGAAATCAGGAACAAGACAAGGGTGCCCACTCTCACCACTACTATTCAACATAGTGTTGGAAGTTCTGGCCACAGCAATCAGAGCAGAAAAAGAAGTAAAAGGAATCCAGATAGGAAAAGAAGAAGTGAAACTCTCACTGTTTGCAGATGACATGATCCTCTACATAGAAAACCCTAAAGACTCCACCAGAAAATTACTAGAGCTAATCAATGAATATAGTAAAGTTGCGGGATATAAAATTAACACACAGAAATCCCTTGCATTCCTCTATACTAACAATGAAAAAACAGAAAGAGAAATTAAGGAAACAATACCATTCACCATTGCAACAAAAAGAATAAAATACTTAGGAGTATATCTACCTAAAGAAACAAAAGACCTATACATAGAAAACTATAAAACACTGATGAAAGAAATCAAAGAGGACACAAACAGATGGAGAAACATACCGTGTTCATGGATTAGAAGAATCAATATTGTCAAAATGGCTATTCTACCCAAAGCAATCTATAGGTTCAATGCAATCCCTATCAAGCTACCAACAGTATTTTTCACAGAACTAGACCAAAGAATTTCACAATTTGTATGGAAATACAAAAAACCTCGAATAGCCAAAGTAATCTTGAGAAAGAAGAATGGAACTGGAGGAATCAACCTGCCTGACTTCAGACTCTACTACAAAGCCACATCAAGACAGTATGGTACTGGCACAAAGACAGAAATATAGATCAATGGAACAGAATAGAAAGCCCAGAGATAAATCCACAAACTTATGGACACCTTATCTTTGACAAAGGAGGCAAGGATATACAATGGAAAAAAGACAACCTCTTTAACAAGTGGTGCTGGGAAAGCTGGTCAACCACTTGTAAAAGAATGAAACTAGAACACTTTCTAACACCATACACAAAAATAAACTCAAAATGGATTAAAGATCTAAATGTAAGACCAGAAACTATAAAACTCCTAGAGGAGAACATAGGCAAAACACTCTCCGACATAAATCACAGCAAGATCCTCTATGACCCACCTCCCAGAATATTGGAAATAAAAGCAAAACTAAACAAATGGGACCTAATGAAACTTAAAAGCTTTTGCACTACAAAGGAAACTATAAGTAAGGTGAAAAGACAGCCCTCAGATTGGGAGAAAATAATAGCAAATGAAGAAACAGACAGAGGATTAATCTCAAAAATATACAAGCAACTCCTGCAGCTCAATTCCAGAAAAATAAATGACCCAATCAAAAAATGGGCCAAAGAACTAAACAGACATTTCTCCAAAGAAGACATACAGATGGCTAACAAACACATGAAAAGATGCTCAACATCACTCATTATCAGAGAAATGCAAATCAAAACCACAATGAGGTACCATTACACGCCAGTCAGGATGGCTGCTATCCGAAAGACTACAAGCAGTAAATGCTGGAGAGGGTGTGGAGAAAAGGGAACCCTCTTACACTGTTGGTGGGAATGCAAACTAGTACAGCCACTATGGAAAACAGTGTGGAGATTTCTTAAAAAACTGGAAATAGAACTGCCATATGACCCAGCAATCCCACTTCTGGGCATACACACTGAGGAAACCAGATCTGAAAGAGACACGTGCACCCCAATGTTCATCGCAGCACTGTTTATAATAGCCAGGACATGGAAGCAACCTAGATGCCCATCAGCAGATGAATGGATAAGGAAGCTGTGGGACATATACACCATGGAATATTACTCAGCCATTAAAAAGAATTCATTTGAACCAGTTCTAATGAGATGGATGAAACTGGAGCCCCTTATACAGAGTGAAGTAAGCCAGAAAGATAAAGAACATTACAGCATACTAACACATATATATGGAATTTAGAAAGAGGGTAACGATAACCCTATATGCAAAACAGAAAAAGAGACACAGAAATACAGAACAGACTTTTGAACTCTGTGGGAGAATGTGAGGGTGGGATATTTCAAAAGAACAGCATGTATACTATCTATGGTGAAACAGATCACCAGCCCAGGTGGGATGCATGAGACAAGTGCTCCGGCCTGGTGCACTGGAAAGACCCAGAGGAATCGGGTGGAGAGGGAGGTGGGAGGGGGGATCGGGATGGGGAATACGTGTAAATCCATGGCTGATTCATATCAATGTATGACAAAACCCACTGAAATGTTGTGAAGTGATTGGCCTCCAACTAATAAAAAAAAAAAAAAAAGATGACACTGGTCAGACCACCAATGAACAATTTGAAGATGACTGTCAGAGCTGACTGTGTTGTTTCTGCATGTAGACCTCTCCTTCAACCTAGAAAAGCTCTTTCCCCACTGGTTGTCAGTAGGGAATGGGTGGGAGAGTCAGCATTTGGATGGATGTCCACCCTCCTCTTCTCCCACAATTGCCGGCATGTGAATAAAGCCTGTTCTGGCCTCTTTACCCACATCTTCCCCGTGATTTCTATCTTTTCATTTCTTTGGAAAAGGCCTGCTCTGTTTCTGATCCACAGACATCTTCACTCCTTGCTTTTGAGTGTCTTTAACATTTCATATCTTATTTGCATGTTATTTAGGGCTGAGGGTCAGGTTTCAGTGTGAGCTCATCTGTCATCTTGATCTGGGAACCCCTGAGAGTCATTTTGTGCTTCCCCATCAGCTGTAGTTTCTGGACATGTGGCACGATACAGCCATCCCCCATCACCCACATGGCCCTCCGGTGCATTTATTACTATGTTGTCAATGTTCTAAGCATTCCTAGGATATGCTAGGCCACACCCTTCTGGGTATCAGCTGCTGTCTCTTAAAGGCCACCTTTAAAAAATGAGTGATCCCAGCATGACTGGTTGGATTTCTACATAGACTTTTGTCATATTTCAGCAAACCAGACTAAGCACTTGAGTGAAGACCAATAAGCCTGAACCTAACATATTCTTCTGACCTGGAGGCAGAGTAATATGGGGAGAGTCAGATAGCTAGAAGGCCTTCTTTGTTCACATAAATCTTAAGTCCATAAGGGGTGAGTCATTATTTTCACAACTGCTGCCCACATCCTGCACTGCCACAACACTCATGTGTAACTCTTCCATCGTTCTTATTATTGGCTGATGTTGCAAAGTATTACAACTGAAAGAGGATATTTAATTTCCCTTCCTCCAAAGCTTGTAAGCTCCTCAAAGAAGAGACCAATAACATTTAGCCTCATTGATGCCTCCTGACTGTATAGAATGCTGAAGATAAGTATTGATCACATTTCATGGAATCTCACTTAGCAAGTTCCCAGTAAATAAAAGCAGGGGTTGAAGTTTTCCAAGAGTATGAAATGACACTGACCAAGAGAAAAATAATGGCACACGATACCACTTATGTGTGTAATCTAAAATATGACACAAATGAACCTGTCTGTGAAACGGAAATGGAATCATAAACTTAGAAAAAAGACCTGTGGTTGCCAAGGGGGATAGGTGATGGGGGAGGGATAGAATGGGAGTTTGGGATTAGCGGATGTAAGCTATTGTATACAGAATGGATAAATGTCTTACTTATAGCACAGGGAACTATACTGAATATCCTGTGATAAACCATAATGGAAAAGAATATGAAAGAGAATGTGTGTATATATATATAGAACTGAATCACTTTGCCGTACAGCATTAACATTATACTATATCAACTATACTTCAATAAAGTTTTTTTAAAATGAATAATTTGAAATCAATATCAATTTACAATGGTAATTTTCAACTTAGATATCATAAATGTGTTTCTACAAAATAAAAGCATTTGCCACACCAGAAGAAGAAAGAAAGGACACTGACCATCTCAGAGGATGGATGAGTTAGAGAAGCTGGGGTGTAAAGGCGTATCCTAAAACATTTTGAGCTGGTGTCAGCCCCAGCAGCAACTCTCTTTCAGTACCCCCACTGAAAAAGAGAATTCTAGGATGCAGCAATTTCTAGGGCAAGTCTTAGAGTTTATCAGGTCACTAAGAAATGGGCAACTCAGAAGACAAGTAGCACTCACTGGGACAGAGAATGACTGCAGATGAGGGAAAAGCCTGAAACTCAGGAAAGGTTCTGAGAGGCTAGGGGAAGAGTATGGTCATGAGGCCTCATTTTCTTCCTGCCACCCCCACGTCTCTTACACAAACGAAGAAAAACCACATGATTGATTGCAAGGCAAATCATTTATTGAACAGGTTGAGGAAGGTTTTATTCATGGCACTGTTGTCCTGAATGGGGCAAAGGGAATCAGAAATCTGGAGGAAACTTTGATTCTCGGTGAGCTGCTAAGTGTTCCTAGATAATTAGGGAATATCCTGAAGATGCAGAGACGGTGCCTTCACATGCGATAGTGATGGAAGTCAGGTCCCAGCACTTGTCATAAGATGGGAACCATGGAAGAGAAGATTCTGGAGCCCAAATCAGGTGGCACTAAATAAGCAAATGAGAATGAGAACACAAAAGCTTATTAGGTGCTTCTCAGATTGAACTGAGGATAAAGAGAATTTCTATTTCCAAAAATACATTGAAGAAATAGTCACCAACCTGCATTCTAACCCACGCTATTTGCCAGAATAGGGAAAGGGAGGGTGTTAGTGATTCTTTTCCTGTTTTTTTCTATTTTTGATCCCATCTTAGCCTGCCCCAACTGAGCCTATGAAAAGAAGAGTGGAAGCAATGAAGGATGCTAGGCTTCTTTCTGCCATCTTCAGCACTGATAGTTTTAAAGTGTCTTTGACAAATTGACAAAAGCCATAGCAATCTTTCATTAAATGCTGACTTTATGTAAGCCATAGTTGCTAAGACTTTCACTTACATTATCTGAATGAAGCCACACAATAAGTCTGAGACAGGAAACAGAGGAGGAAACTCCAGATTCTATTTTCCAGGTTGGAGGACAACTGGGAGCTCAGACAGCTCTATTCCCAGATTACAAGTTAAGGATGTGCAGAGATTGAAGGAAGAGATGTATTCCATATATTGGAGGGTGAGATGGGCTTTCAGGATTAGAAGATGGACCATAAACACAGAATGTATTTGAATATCATACGCACATTCTTTTCCCATTTAAAACTGTAAGTCGAATACTGATTTTCCCCACATTATCAATTACTGAGCCCTTTTCTGCAGCATTATATTCACACAGTAATTCTGTAAGGTAGACATCATTGTTTCCTTTTAATTGGTATGTGATTTGCTTTAAAAGCTCATGGCAGGAGTAGATCCTGAACCCAGGTCCTGTAACTCCAAATTTCAAGCTCTTCCTACCAAATTATCTTTACTGTGATTTTTTAAATCTTCTACTGTAAACCCCTAGTGCTTCTGGAAGGTACTGAGCCCGGGCCGCCGCGTCCCCAGCAGAGCTCACCACTGCAGCCCTAGGCCACTCCACTCCCTCGCGCCTGGAAGCAGCGATCTGTAGAGGCAGAGAAGAGCACATTCAAACTCCAACCCCAGTGTATTTCCCAGAATGAAACCAGATGGTTTTCCAGGTTAGGACAAAGGGGACTGAATGGGGGTATTAACTCCTCTTGGATTTCTCCCTTCAGTACCATTCCTACTCAGCAACATGGGACTTTAGGCAGAGAAAGCCAGAGATAGCTCAACTTACCCTCTTGGGTCAGGTCAATCACGTTTTCCTTAACAACTCCATACTTCTGGCAAATTTCCACAAACTTGTGCTTGAGTTCTGGGCTCGTATCTGGTTCTCGGGCTGTGGGAAGAGTAACAGGGAGGGCTTTGTCCTGTTTCCTGGTGACTGAGGCTCATGAGAGGGGTGGGTCTCCGGCCGAGTGGGAGAGGGAATGGAACTGATTGCATGCTCAGGCACAAGTCTCAGGGATGGAAAAAAGTCTTTCTTGAATGTGACACCTCTAGGATATCTTTCTGGCACAATGAGAGAATCATCATCTTCCCATCACTGAGCCTGAGAGATTTTACCAAAGGGGAGCATCTGTCTTTAATGAGGAGAGAGGTCCCAGGGTACCATTGGGAGGTCCACTCTGTCTCCAGGCTTCCTTCCTTCCCTGGTCTCCCCACCCCAAGATGAGCGCCAGCGTGAAAATACTCTACCGTAGAGTTCTAGCAGTTTGTACGAGTCGCTGAAGTTCTCAAGATAAAAAATAATATGGTGACTATAGTTCACTTCAAGTATGCGAAATATATTTTTTCCATCATCTGTGGAGAAAACAGAACACAGCTCAGAAGTTCTTTGGTCTGTGGGAAAGATGTGAAACCCTTTTACCTGTTCTCTCCCACAAAACAAATCCTGAAAGAAATAGCCTTCCATCTGCATCTCTCTGGGCTTTGAGAGGCAATTTCTAAGCAACACCGATGAAGTGACCATTAAGGGTAGAAAAATTCAGTCACAGAAGTAACTTCCCCTCTATTATGACACCGTGGACCCACCTACCTCCCTTGGCCATCTCTGCCAAATGTCTTCTCTATAAGCCCAATTGGCCTTATATACCCAGTGCTATAACCTGAATGATATGCTCTGGCAATGGCTATCAGACATCATCTGAAAGTGGGCCATGGAACTACCCTGGTGGTCGAGTGGATAAGATTCCACCTGCCATTTCAGGAGATGGGGTTCAATCCTTGGGTCCAAGAAGATCCCACATGCTTTGGGGCAACTAAGATCGTATACTCTAGAGCCCACATGCCCCAGCTGCTGAGCCCACATGATGAAATTACTGAGCCCCTGAGCCCTAGAGACCATGATCCTCAACAAGAGAGAAGGCACCACAATGAGAAGCCATGGGATTCTCCAGACAATAATACTGGAGCGGGTTGCCATGTTCCTCTCCAGGGGATATTCCAAACCCAGAGATCAAACCTAGGTCTCCTGCATTGCAGGCGGAATCTTTGCCCAATGAGAAGCCTGCTCATCACAGTTAGAGAATAGCTCCTGATTGCTAAATCTATGGAAAATCCAAAGGCAACAACGAAGACTCAGTGCAGCCAAAATAAATAAATAATTTCTTTTAAAAGTGGGCAAGGAATGTGAAACTGTCCTGCCAATTTACTTTTTTATTTGCCAACTTCCTTTTGTTGTAGGAAATACATATGACCAAGCTTCTTTCTCTGTCTGATGGTACTGTGTGCCAGGCACTGGCTTTGACAGACACATTTCTCCCAAATTCAGGATATTGACTATTAGATGGCCACATTAGATTACCTAAACAAACACATAAGGAACTTATCAAATCCTTAAGACATTGGAGTAGAGTAAATTCCTTGCAGCTGGAAGTAGAATTTAGAAAGACTTTTTTTTTTTTTAACATACTTACACCTAACAGTATATACACCATCCTCTCCTGTGCTGTCACATGTCAGAGGAAGCTCAGTACACACTCCGTTTACCCTGTAAAACAAAATGAGCTGATGTCTTTGAGATCCTGAAGGGATTGGCTCCCTGACACTCTACCTGTAACTTGAGTTGCCCATTTCACTGATTAGCTGTTGAACATTTTGGATATAGTTTCCAAAGCACTTTTATTTACATTATATCACTTCATTTGGTACTTTGAGAATGAGTCCACGACTTCTATCCCTATGCCTCTATCACCTCTTCCCACTATTACTATTATGACAGCTACTTGTCTAGAGAATTAGCTGGGTTCTGACCATGTGGCAGTCTCTCAGATGGTGCCTTTCAAACATCACCTTGCTTGGTCCTCACAAAAATACAGAGAGAGAATTATATCATCATCTATTCCTCCAGAGAAGACTGAGGAAGAAAGAGATGAATTTTCCTGGTGACACAAAGAGAATCAGAATTGGATTGGCTGTTGATTCTGAATCCTATGCTCTTAACCTGCGTTGTCTTTCCATACCACTAATGATCTGATATGTCTCTACCCCTTACCTCCTCTTTTTCCACTGAAAAGTATTCCTGCCCCAATTCTTATCTCTGAAATCTAGCAAAGTCACAGGTTCAGGTTCCTCAATCCTTGGGTCAGTGCCAAGGATTTTATCAAGGATGGGCCCTGATTTTAGTAAAGGCTCAGAATATATACATATATGTGTGTGTGTGTGTAAAGGTCCAACACCATATTCAGATTTCTGTTTTTCCTTCCCCAAGCAAAAAAATACACACTTACTTTGTATGCATGTTAATAAACAAAGAAGAATTTTCCAAGAGAGTGATGTACTCCACAAAAATCCTCATGACACCATTTTCTTCTATCTTTTCCCTGTGGTCTGAGGCCAAGAGAATGGAATACCACTCCCCTGTAATCTGCAATAAATCAATAAAATGACTGGGTGACAGGAATGCAAGGATTCTTTAATATCCGCAAATCAATTAATGTAATACACCACATTAACAAATTGAAAGATAAAAACCATATGATTATCTCAATAGATGCAGAGAAAGCCTTTGACAAAATTCAACACCCATTCATGATTAAAACTCTCCAGAAAGCAGGAATAGAAGGAACATACCTCAACATAATAAAAGCTATATATGACAAACCCACAGCAAGCATCACCCTCAATGGTGAAAAGTTGAAAGCATTTCCCCTGAAATCAGGAACAAGACAAGGATGCCCACTCTCACCACTACTATTCAACATAGTGTTGGAAGTTTTGGCCACAGCAATCAGAGCAGAAAAAGAAGTAAAAGGAATCCAGATAGGAAAAGAAGAAGTGAAACTCTCGCTGTTTGCAGATGACATGCTCCTCTACATAGAAAACCCTAAAGACTCTTCCAGAAAATTACTAGAGCTAATCAATGAATATAGTAAAGTTGCGGGATATAAAATTAACACACAAAAATCCCTTGCATTCCTATATACTAACAATGAAAAAACAGAGAAATTAAGGAAACAATACCATTCAACATTGCAACAAAAAGAATAAGATACTTAGGAGTATATCTACCTAAAGAAACAAAAGACCTATACATAGAAAACTATAAAACACTGATGAAAGAAATCAAAGAGGACACAAACAGATGGAGAAACATACCGTGTTCATGGATTAGAAGAATCAATATTGTCAAAATGGCTATTCTACCCAAAGCAATCTATAGGTTCAATGCAATCCCTATCAAGCTACCAACAGTATTTTTCACAGAACTAGACCAAAGAATTTCACAATTTGTATGGAAATACAAAAAACCTCGAATAGCCAAAGTAATCTTGAGAAAGAAGAATGGAACTGGAGGAATCAACCTGCCTGACTTCAGACTCTACTACAAAGCCACATCAAGACAGTATGGTACTGGCACAAAGACAGAAATATAGATCAATGGAACAGAATAGAAAGCCCAGAGATAAATCCACAAACTTATGGACACCTTATCTTTGACAAAGGAGGCAAGGATATACAATGGAAAAAAGACAACCTCTTTAACAAGTGGTGCTGGGAAAGCTGGTCAACCACTTGTAAAAGAATGAAACTAGAACACTTTCTAACACCATACACAAAAATAAACTCAAAATGGATTAAAGATCTAAATGTAAGACCAGAAACTATAAAACTCCTAGAGGAGAACATAGGCAAAACACTCTCTGACATAAATCACAGCAAGATCCTCTATGACCCACCTCCCAGAATATTGGAAATAAAAGCAAAACTAAACAAATGGGACCTAATGAAACTTAAAAGCTTTTGCACTACAAAGGAAACTATAAGTAAGGTGAAAAGACAGCCCTCAGATTGGGAGAAAATAATAGCAAATGAAGAAACAGACAGAGGATTAATCTCAAAAATATACAAGCAACTCCTGCAGCTCAATTCCAGAAAAATAAATGACCCAATCAAAAAATGGGCCAAAGAACTAAACAGATATTTCTCCAAAGAAGACATACAGATGGCTAACAAACACATGAAAAGATGCTCAACATCACTCATTATCAGAGAAATGCAAATCAAAACCACAATGAGGTACCATTACACGCCAGTTAGGATGGCTGCTATCCGAAAGACTACAAGCAGTAAATGCTGGAGAGGGTGTGGAGAAAAGGGAACCCTCTTACACTGTTGGTGGGAATGCAAACTAGTACAGCCACTATGGAAAACAGTGTGGAGATTTCTTAAAAAACTGGAAATAGAACTGCCATATGACCCAGCAATCCCACTTCTGGGCATACACACTGAGGAAACCAGATCTGAAAGAGACACGTGCACCCCAATGTTCATCGCAGCACTGTTTATAATAGCCAGGACATGGAAGCAACCTAGATGCCCATCAGCAGATGAATGGATAAGGAAGCTGTGGCACATATACACCATGGAATATTACTCAGCCATTAAAAAGAATTCATTTGAACCAGTTCTAATGAGATGGATGAAACTGGAGCCCATTATACAAAGTGAAGTAAGCCAGAAAGATAAAGAGCATTACAGCATACTAACACATATATATGGAATTTAGAAAGAGGGTAACGATAACCCTATATGCAAAACAGAAAAAGAGACACAGAAATACAGAACAGACTTTTGAACTCTGTGGGAGAAGGTGAGGGTGGGATGTTGCAAAAGAACAGCATGTATATTATCCATGGTGAAACAGATCACCAGCCCAGGTGGGATGCATGAGACAAGTGCTCGAGCCTGGTGCACTGGGAAGACCCAGAGGAATCGGGTGGAGAGGGAGGTGGGAGGGGGGATCGGGATGGGGAATATGTGTAAATCTATTGCTGATTCATGTCAATGTATGACAAAGCCCACTGGGAAAAAAAAAAATGACTGGGTGAGAAAAGAGGAAAGGAATACAGCATGAACCCTTGTTTCCTTGAACCCTGACCTCTGGGCCAGGACTCTCATGATGGTGATGTGAAGATTAAATTAGACTTGGGTCGGTCGGCACTGTACCTAGGACTTTTTCCACTGTTCACTGTTCCTCCAGTAAGTTGGAGGTTCCCTAAGTGTTGTCACCTTTTAACATGGCACCACTGCCCTTTCTTAGACCAAGGTCTGAAGCCTCCCATTTCCTCTACTATGTCAAGGACCTCCTCTCCTCCCAGAGGGCCACTCTGCTTCAGAATCTTCCAAAATGCCTCAAAATCCAAAGTCACTACGCTCCACTGCCCTTGAGTGAGTGTGGGGCTTCCCTCATAGCTCAGTTGGTAAAGAATCTGCCTGCAATTTGCTTTCCTGCCCTTACCTTTGGAATATCGAAGTTGCTTCTCACAACATCAGAGTTTCCCTCCTGGGCACAGACTAGGGTCAGCCCCAGACACAGCAGCAGCAGCTTCATCTTGGCAGGAGACAGCGCTGTCTTCTCTACTGTCACTGGGAGTGAGTCTCTTCCTGATGGTGCCTTGGCTCCCCAGGGCCTCTTTTTTATATCCGCTCCAGGTCCAGTTTACCGTCCACAAGGCACCACCTCTGCTCCTCCGCCAGTGTGAAATGGGCTGTCATCCACTTTGGGCGAGGCCAAGGACTGAAATTTGGCAACTTCTGAAATTTGGCAACTTCATCGCTTTTCAATCTACTTAGTGACCTTAAATTTCTCAAAACACGTACTCTAGAAAAACAGTGGAGGCTTGAAAGGGCTGCCTTGTGGATCCAGATTTAACTGTGGATCTGGCTTAGAATCCAAAATCCAGTTACATGTGGCAGAAATGGAGTCTAACCAAGGAATGGGGTGGTGGGGACTCCATGTCTCAATGGAATTTTGTGAGTCACTTCATTTTGATAGCCTCTTTCTGCCAAAGATGATGGTAGTTATCACAAGGTAGTTAACACAGAGTTGGTTACAATGGGGTTGGATAAAATATTAATAAATTCTTAAGTATGGTGTCTGGTATTCAGGACATTTAAATTCCTTTTCCTTATTCTCTGAACTCAACCCCTGTAGTCTTTCCTTTCCACACAATGACTAAGGAAGTGTGTAATCACTGTATATACCTCACCATTCTTAGGTTCTATAAGATAAATAGAGAAGTGCAAGATGCCATCCTTCCTTTAAACAAGTTTCAATGAAGGTGGGAAATGCTTCCTGTACTCAATAAGAACTTAATCCTACAAGCATGAAAATAACTCAACTGGGGCCCTTCCACTTTGTGGATCTGTACGGGGCACAGAAAATCGTGGACCGGCTCCGGAAGTATGAGGCTGCCTATGGAAAACAGTTCACCCCATGTCAGCTGCTTGTGGACCATGCCAACAACCCTAACAAGAAGTTCTACCAATGAGCAGGCCCTGTCCCCTGCCCACTGGCCCACTAATGCCAACCATGGCAGCACTGGTTCTCAACAGAGTGGCATCTAGATTTATCAGAGTGACCAGAAGGAAGACAAACTCTGGCACCGGGTATGTGCCTTGATTAAAGTGCCTTTGGCTAGGACATCTCTCCCTCCCAGCTAGGTCTGGCTGTGATGTAGTTTGTACTTCCTGTTGGAAGGTGGAACCCTCTGTGTGTACCAATTTATAAGCCCCAAGGCCTAGGGTGGCAGTGTTTCTGGAGCCATCCTTGTTGCCTGCTCCTCTTGGGAGGCCAGTGGTGGTCACTGGTGGCCAGTGGTGGTGAGGGCAAGTTTGCACTCAGCCAGATGCACTTAACAATAAAAATCAAACTCTTCATCAAAAAAAAAATAAAATAAAATAACTCAACTGAATGGGACCAAGTCCAGACCATTGTTGGTCAGCAAAGGGGTGATGGTAGGAGGTAGTATCATGCAGATAGTGCCTAGGGGACTTCCCTGGTGGTCCAGTGCTTAAGAATCCACCTTCCAATGCAGGGGATGCAGTTCAATCCCTGGTGGGGAAACTAAGATCCCATATGCCACAAAGCAACTAAGCCCATGAGCGACAACTACATCCATGTGCGTTAACCACAGGGCCAGTGCGCGGCAACTAAGACCAGATGCAACCAAAGATAAATAAAGAATTTTTTTTTTTTTTTTTAAAGAAAGGGCCTCTTCAACTGGCAGGGCGATGCCTGCAACATCAGCTGCTGTGTGGGTCTGTTCCTGGTACCCAGCAAGCTGCAGAAGCAGCGCAGCAGCATCGTCAAGAACAGCCGCCACCCGGTGTTCAGCGAAGAATTCTTCGACAGTCTGGGGCCAGTCAGTGTAAGGAAGCTGGCGTTCAGGATCAAGGTGGTGAACAAGGGCAGCAGTCTCGAGTGGGACACGCTGCTGGGGAAGAAGGAGCTGCCCCTGACCTCTCCCGCTACCCTTCTTGTAGAGGTCCCGCCCCTCTCCCGGATCCTGCAGGGAAGCCCTGATGCTGAGGCTCTTGTTGGGGGTGTCCTGGGTCATACTCTTCTCCAGGGGTTACTTTTAATGGAAGAGAAGAAAGGGGGCTGCTGGGGGGAAAGGAAGGGCCAGCTTGCTGGGCTGAGTCCCTCTGGACCCCAAGTTCCTTGCCCCCACCACCACTGCTCACCCCTTCTGGAGTTCTCGAACCTGGGCCAGGAGGCAGCAGAGTCCGATCACAGACCCAGAGGCTGCCTGTCCTGGGGCGCAGCCGGATCTTCTCTGCGGCACCATGAGTATCCTCTGCCAGACACCCATGGGGCTGTGGGAGGACCCCCCTCCGGGGTTCATTGGTCTCTGGGCAGCCCTCAGCCCTCCCATGCTCCGGAGGTGAGAGCCAGTCAGAGGGAGGAGGGTGCCAAGTCTGAGCTGCCTGGCAAAGACAGGCAGCCAAGGAGGAAGTCCCAGAGGATGAGAACGGGGGTGGGGGGGGTGGCGGCTGATGGCTCTGCCCCTCGACTGAGACAGCCTTTCTGTCGGCTGTTTTCCTCCAATGCCCTCTTTTCTGGGGACCCTGCGGCCCCTTTGGGCACCCAGGCCCTCCTCCTCTGGAAGGCTGGCCCAGATGGTGCCCAGGGAGCGGCACTAGCTCGTGGGCCCTGCTCCTCCCTGTCCCCGCCCGCTCCTGAGCATCCAGCAGCCCCCTTGGCAGCTGAACCCAGGAAATGCTGCTCAAGGACTGGCGGCTTCGGCTTTTACTCCACCACATACATAGGTTTGGGCGAGGCTGGATGGGACAAGGGGTGCTCGTCCACCTGCTTGTGGCTTTTCAGGCTGCTAAGATGGCTGCATGGGCTTCACTGTCATGTCAGTGTGTGGGTCCTCAACTGATTTCTGTGGAAGTTTCAGGCTCAGCGGGAAGGACAGGGAAGCCTGGTGTACTGCTGTCCACGGGATCGCAGAGTCAGACACGACTGGGTGATAGAACAAACCAGACACCAACAGCACAGCTTGCTAAGTCGCTTCAGCTTGACCCTATGGACTGTAGCCTGCCAGGTTCCTCTGGGATTCCATGGGATTCCAGTCCATGAGATTCTCCAGGCAAGAATCCCGGAGTGGGTTGCCATGCACTCTTCTAGGGGATCTTCCTGACCCAGGGATCAAACCCTGGTCTCTTATGTCTCCTGCATTGGCAGGTGGGTTCTTTACCACTAGCGCCACCTGGGAAGCCTACAGCGACCATAGGCAGGTGTAATTATCCTGCTAACGCTCAGAGGATAATGCTCAGAGATCTTAAACCTGTCATCATAGCTTCAAAATGGCAGAGATTCAATGGGACACTTTGTGTGGAACCCTGAAAAGAATGTCCAGCATACACTGGGCTGGTGAGATCAGAGACTTATTCCAGGAGACAGCAGGACTTGGAGTGGGTCTTGTAA
This sequence comes from Dama dama, assembly GCF_033118175.1. Classification (NCBI taxonomy): domain Eukaryota; kingdom Metazoa; phylum Chordata; class Mammalia; order Artiodactyla; family Cervidae; genus Dama; species Dama dama. The sequence continues at coordinate 10,182,560 of NC_083696.1, read as the reverse complement.
GTTAGGGAGGAAATGGAGATGTGCAAAGGATGTGGGAAGATCCTGACCCCATAGCTGGGGCTTGTTAAAACCTGCGGCTTATTCTGCCTCACATTAATGTCCCCTTGCAAGTACTAGTGCGAGTGAGCACTCAGTCGTGTCCGACTCTGTGTGAGCCCATGGCCTGCACCCCGTCTGAAGGAAAGTTACACGGCTCAAAAATAGCCTGGAGTTAAAACTCCCCTCCAGGTCCTCCCCACCATTCTATGCAAAACAAAGAACTCTCTCACCCAAAGAAAAAAATGGACATTAAGGTTGATTATGCACAGCTCCCAGCGGTCCAGCCTCTGGACCGAATTATTTTGGACCGAATTCTGGAGAACTCTGGATCTCCAGAATTCCTTGCCCCAGCCGTTTAAGAGATAACTAACCCAAACAACCTTGGAGAAGAACAGGCCCCCTTAAGACGGTAGATGTCCACATATACGCCTATAAATACTCACTCTTTTCTTGGGTTAGTGCAGCAGCTCACTAGTCTGACTGCTGCCCCTTCTCGCCTCGTTAAAGGTGATCTGTTCTTGTAAAGTGCCAGTCTCGTCATTTTTCCGAACCTCGCCTTCTCTAACTCCCTTACCCTACACCACCGGGTTCCTCTGTCCAAGGGGTTTCCCAGGCAAAAATACTGGAGTGGGTTACCATTTTCCTCTCCAGAGGATCTTCCCGACCCAGGGATTGAACGCGTGTCTCTACATCGGCAGGCAGACTCTTTACTGCTGAGCCAACAGGGAAAGCCAATAGTCCCTTCTGCACGCCCAAGAGAGTGACTGGCGTCATGGGAGGAGCTGGCACAAGGCAGTGGGCCTAGGAATTGTGGCATTCCATCTATGCTTGCTTTAAGAAGTTTTCCCAGGGACTTCCCTGGTGGTCCAGTCGTTAAGACTTTGCCTTCCAATGCAGGGGACATCGTTCCCCTGGCCTGGGAGCTAAGATCCCACATGTCTTGTGGCCAAAAAGCCAAAAATAAAACAGAAGAAATATAGCTACAGATTTAATAAAAACTATAAAAATGGTCCATATTTTAAAAAAAAAATCATCCCAGGTCCTTGTGTGACCATTCCTAGCTCATGCTTAACTGATATCCAGCCACTGCTTTTTTGTCATCATGGGCTGATTGCAAGTTCTCCTGTCCCTGAGATGGAAGAATTGAATTTGATAAATAGTAACAAAGGCTGTGTACTTTACTCCCCAGTTTTGATTCTTCCCAAGAAGCGATAGCAGCCTATGAGCAACCAGATTTGCACAATGAACCCCACTCTTCCTGGGCTGTGGTGCTGAGGGGAGCGTCAGCTACCACCACTTCACACAAGATCACCATTGCACCCACCACCACTCCCAACCCTTAGAGCTCCACACTGTAATTTTCCGCTGCGGGTGGAGATGCCTTTCCTGTTCTGCTTTGTACCTACCACAGCACCTGATACGTATAGTATCACCTCTGGAATGACTGAACCTTAAATCCTGTCTGAAAAGCAGGATGTGCTTTTAAGCTCAGGACTGAGCACTAGGATGTCGTGTCTGACTCTTTGCAACCCCATGGACTCTAGCCCACCAGGCTCCTCTGCCCATGGGATTTTCCAGGCAAGAATACTGGAGCGGGCTGCCATTTCCTACTTCAGGGGATCTCCTGGCTCAGGGACCGAATCTGCGTCTCTTCCATCTCCTGCTTTGGCAGGAGGATTCTTTACCACTAGCGCCACCTGGAAAGCCCAGAAAGCACCAGGGATTTTGTTTTGAGAAATAACCTTGTAGATAATCCTCTTGTAAATAAGAATACTATTTTGGGGGCAGTGACTTCATTATTTACTCCTGATCCACAGGAGTGGAGAGAGGGCATAGGATTGAAATCTATGACCTGAAGCCTGTGTTGTAGGTGATCTTATCTATTGATACTAAGATCTGAGTTGACTGTTCCCCATTCTGGTTATTCACTTCCACTTCAGATCTGCCACATTTTTGGTGGTAGGCTCAAGCACTGCCAGGACAGCCTGTATTCACTGAGATAGTAAGATCAAGGGTGCAAACATACCAAGGTATGATGCAATTCAGCTAAGTGCTTAGTGAAAGAAAACCCAGTCAAAACTAAAGCTGAACTAATATTGAATCAATCAAGAATGATGCCTGGCTTACAAGAGGATTCCCTTAAATAATATTCCTGTATTACCTTTAAATATTTGTGGTAGGAGTTGTAAATTAACAATATGAAACACTATTACAACTTGTAGGTGAACAGTAAATGTCACAGTTGAGTGAATTATTGACTTTTTACTATGGAAGATAGGAAGGGGTAGAGAGATGAGGAAAGATGACCAAAAAACTAAAATAGAAGAGTAACAACTGATGCTAGCATCTCTCAGAAGATGATATAAGTACATGGCATAAGGATTCATTTTACAAAAGTTCACTTGACCATCCATCAATGGTGAACACATCTAGTATATAATGCAAAATATACAGGGTAAGTATTTGACGTAGAATAATTCTGTGTTGTAGCAAGCTGCTTTAGAAGACGTGCTACTAAAGGATTTTTGAAAAATAATGAATCAGAATCTGAAAAGAATAGATTTATATATATATATATATATACATGTATAACTGAACCATTTTGCTATACACCTGAAACTAACACAACATTGTAAATCAACCATGTGCAAGTGGGCTAAGTCACTTCAGTCAAGTCCAGCTCTTTTTTACCCTATGGACCGTAGCCTGCCAGACCCCTCTGTCCACGGGGTTCTTAACTTACTTCAATTAATAAATAAAGGGAAAAATAATTAAGAGCAAAAACTGACCAGATCATACACACACACAAAAATGATGCCACTTCATTCCCTCTCCTCAAACATCTACCAATCATTTAGGAACAGAGAGGTATTATTTAATCACATTCCCTCAGTTCAAACATGTCATTGACACCTGAATCCGAACTACTATATTACAGTCAAGTTGCGTCTGTTATTTTTATATTTAAGGTGATTAGACTTAAACAAACTTAGGAACAACTTGGTAATCAAATAAAGAAGGGCGTTCAAAAACATATTTGTTCAAACATGGGATTGTGCTGTAATCCACTTACCAAGGCAGGTAGTTACAATGGGAATATATTTTGCAGCAGTACAAAAACCATCTGCAACTTGACTGATATTAAAGAACGATATTTTGCTGTCATAAATAGAGTAAATATCAATGAGTATTAGACAAGTGCTTTATAAATATTATTTCATAGAATCTTCATAATAGACCAGTATGATAAGTATTATTACCCTGTTTATAAAGGTATAAACTAAGACTCAGAGAGGTTAAATAAACTTACCAAGATCACACAGCAAGCAAGTGGGAGAACCCATATTGGAACCCAAGACTGTCTGATCCCAGAGCTCCTACGCTGACTGACTCCACGACCCAGATCGAGGTTTGATGTTTCCGACATGGAGGACAGATGGAACAGGAATAAGTAGACCCTCAGGGTGTCTTCTTGGTAGTTACTACTGAAGAAGCTGCATGTAGATATCCCCAAAATGTGACAATAGGGACAAAGCTGAGGGTCAGATCAGGTGAAAGGCAAGGAGCAACCTTCTCGGTCAAAAAATATTTGATGGGTGAATGGATGATTTGAGGGCTACTGTTCGTCTGATGGGGCTTCCCAGTGCTCAGTGGTAAAGAATCCACTTGCCAATGCAGGAGATGAGGAGACACAGGTTCATCCCCTGAGTCGGGAAGATCCCCTGGAGGAGCGAATGGCAACCCACTCCAGCATTCTTGCCTGGAGAATTCCATGGACAGAGGAGCCTGGTGGGCTACAGTCCATTGGGTTGCAAAGAGTCAGACATGACTGAGCGACTGAGCGTGAACACAGGCATTACTAACAAGGAATTAAGGGATGTTTCCATACCCAAAAAGGCAAACACTATGCCCTTCCATTTGTGGCCGCAAGTACTGGTCACCAACCACATTAAGACTTCCTCACCCAACACTAAAATGCAGAGCATTTTACAAGTGACTCTCGGGAAGGGTGACGGTTTACTAGGAGCTTGAGAAATGACTAGCCTAGGTCATGACTCAGTGTGGGTAAGGGTTTATGGAGTCCACGTACGACCAGCTAACAGGCAACTTGACTGAAACTAACCAGCAGACTGGAAAAGGACACAGTGACCTTGTCCTCAGTTACACTCTTAATTAACGGAACAAATCACTCATTGAGACAGACAATAGAAACATTCAAGTCATGTTATATAACAGCAAGGCATAGTGCTGGAAAGAAAAGCAAGACATAATGCTTATTTGATTCATGTGCCAGAGTGGAAGTATTCCGTGGTCTCGAGCATCCAGGGTGATTATATTATTCTGCTGGTACTGGCTCAAATCCAGTTTTAAAATATCCACTCCCTTCACTGATGAAAGGTTTCTTGGAGCTAACAGCATCCCATCTGTGTCATCTGGGGCCCTCCAAAAAACAGATGCTGAGACAGATTTAGGAGGGTAAAAGTCTTACTAGGATCAACACTTGTGAAAGGAAAAAGAAGGAAATGGGATTAGGGAAGGGGATTGCCAGACCATGACATGGATCTGACAAAGTCTCTGCCAGCCCAGCAGGGAGCTCTGAGCATGTGAGAAGAGGCCTGTGTTAGGCAGAAATGGATGGGACCTTGTGTCACAGTCTTGCACAGTCATTAGATGGGGTCACCCCAAGAAGACCACCATCTCAGCTCAAGAGTGGAGGCCAATTGGAACCAGGTAACAGTGGAGAAATGTTACCTTCCTACACTGTTGATGGTAATGTAAATTGGTACAGGCACTATGGAGAACAGTATGGAGGTTCTTTAAAAAATAAAAAGTAGAGCTACCATATGATCCATCAATCCCACTCCTGGGCATATATCCAGAGAAAACCATAATTTGAAAAGCTGCATGCACCCTAATGTTCACTGCATCACTATTTACAATTGCCAGGACATGGAAAGAACCTAGATTTCCATCAACAGATGAATGGATTTAAAAAAAAAAAGCTGTGGTACATATATACAATGGAATATTCAGTTCAGTTCAGTTCAGTTGCTCAGTCGTGTCTGACTCTTTGCGACCCCATGAATCGCAGCACGCCAGGCCTCCCTATCCACCACCAGCTCCCAGAGTTTACTCAAACTCAGGTCCATCAAGTCGGTGATGCCATCCAGACATCTCATCCTCTGTCGTCCCCTTCTCCTCCTGCCGCTAATTACTCAGCCACAAAAAATAATAAAATGATGCCATTTGTGGCAACATAGATGGACCTAGAATTATCATACTAAGTGAAGTAAACCAGAAAGATAAAGACAGACATCATATGATATCATTTCCATGTGGAATCTAAAAAAATGATACAACTGAACTTATATATTAAGTAGAAACAGACTCACAGACTTAGAAAACAAACTTATGCATACCAAAGGGGAAAAGTGGGCAGGAGGGATAAATTAGGAAGTGGGATTAACAGACATACACTACTACATATAAACTAGATAATCAACAAGGACCTATTCTATTGCACAGGGAATGCTACTCAATATTCTGTAATAAACAATATGGGGAAAGAATCTGAAAAAGAACAGATATATGTGCATGTATAACTGAATCACTTTGGTGTACACTTGAAATGAACAACACTGTAATTACATCAACAGTACTCCAATAGAAAATTTTTAAAAATTTAAAAAGAGCCTGGCATAACACCTGGCACATAGTAAGTGGTCAGTTAATTGAAGCTAATCATCTTCTTTTCTTTTGATCAACTTAGTCATTCAACAAACAGTCACTGGTGATTTCATATGTCCAAGCTCTAAGAGTACACTGTTGACAAAAATAGCGCAAATTCCTGCCCTTACTGAGCTTCTTCAATGGTCTATTTCTTTTTAATCTTCACATTCTGGATCCTATAAGGTCAGGAGCATAACCTGAGGATAAAGACCAAACTAGGTGCCTCTCCTTTAATTGTAGCCTCCACAAAAACCCTTGACTTTTTCCTTCTTTCCTTCATGCTGCACTCCCTTCTAGAAAGCCCTCCCTTCTCTGCCTTTTCAAATATATCCTTCCTCCAAGGCCTCAATCAAGAATTCCTTTGATTCCCCAGGGCTCAGTCTTCTCATCCTTTGTATGTTCCCAGAGCACGGGTGGAGCTAGTGGTAAAGAACCTGTCTGTCAATGCAGGGGACACAAGAGCCCTAGCTTCGGTCCCTGGGCTGGAAAGATCCCCTGGAGAAGGAAACGGCGCCCACTCCAGTATTCTTGCCTGGAGAATCCCATGGACAGAGGCGCCTGGAGGGCTACAGTCCATAGTGTTGCAAAGAGTTGGACATGACTGGAGCGACTTAGCACCCATAGCACCTAGAGTTTTACTCTTACATTCCAGCAGTCAATCACTTATTGCTTCAAGCTACTGTCCAAATATAATTCCAAAAGAGTTTAAAAAAAGAGAGAGAAAACAACTCTCATACAACTATGTAGGGAGCCTGTGTCAAAGATGTAACATTAAACCATTATTGAGGAGAAGGAAATGGCAACCCACTCCAGTATTTTTGCCTGGAGAATCCCAAGGATGGAGGAGCCTGGTGGGCTGCCGTCTATGGGGTCGCACAGAGTCGGACACGACTGAAGCGACTTAGCAGCAGCAGAAGGAACCAAAAGAATGACAGCTGATTCAAAGGTTATGAGAAGCTGGTGTGTATATAATTCAGTGCAAGAAAAAATGATTGGGATAAAATTGCTAAATTAGACACACGTGGTTAATGTCCTACAGGGCAATAAATCCACAACCTTTGTGGCCATTGTCGCAACTGGACAGAGAGCATTTACATATTTACCAGACAAAAATAATTTGTACCTTCTCAATTTTATATTAATTAATCTCTAAATTCATAGAGTCTGGCCTGTAAACAACAGTAAATAGTAAATTAAGCACAGTCATATTTGCCAAGAGAACCAGAGGACCCCAGGAGGGCTTATTAGGTAGTCCTCTAGGTAGTCTAAGTAGACTTTGAAAGAACACATGGCTATCTTTTACCTTTTTTCAATTTCTGAATAATTTTTTAAAACACTAGTTTCTATGGTTACACATACACTGGAAAGGTAATTGTGAAAAGATGATGATTTTGGAGCCTGGAAAACCCAAGTTCAAATTATGCCTCCACACTTAACCTCTGTGCCTCTCAGTTTCCTCAAAGAGTTGTTGCAGAGATCATGTAAAAAGGCTTAGAAAGTGCTAGAATGCAATAGGTTCCCAATAAATATTAGCTCTTTCACTCTGTTTCTCTCCTCTTTTGTGAAGAGAGATCACATTTTGTTTTTATAGTGTTCTCTCTGTTGTCTCCAGCCCCAGCTAGGTTCTGGTAGAATGCCTGAGCTTTGGGTAATTGATTTCCAATAAATCTCCTCTGATTGTTTTCTATATGTCTTATCTGTGATTTAGGCAAGTTCCTTCCCTTCTCTAGGCCTCAACTGATAAAAATGAGAGGATTCAATGTTTCTTAAACTAAGGCCAGCACCAGTCCCAGAAGTGATTTTGGAAATGGGGAAGGGGATACAGCATTTTGTATTTTTACAGTAACTGGAAAGTATTACTGACATTTGGTGCTTAGGATCCAGGACTTCCCAGGTGGTGCCAGTTGTAAAGAACCCGCCTACCAATGCAGGAGACGTAAGAGACCCAGGTTCGGTCCCTGGATTGGAAAGATCCCCTGGAGGAGGGTACGGCAACCCACTATAGTATTCTTGCCTGGAGAATCCCAGGGATAGAGGAGCCTGGCAGACTATAGATCATAGGGTTGCAAAGAGTTGGACATGCCTGAAGCCACTTAGGATGCAGCACGCACGCACGCATGCCCCCTACAATGTGGAACTGTGTCGTCCAGCACATCAATAACACCCCCAATGGGAAATACGGAGCCATCTAGAGAAAGTGAAAGTGTTAGTCACTCAGGTGTGTCCAACTCTTTGCTACCCTATGGACTGTAGCCCGCCAGGCTCCTCTGGCCATGGAACTCTCCAGGCAAGAATACTGGAGTGGGTTGCCATTTCCTCCTCCAGGGATCTTCCTACCCCAGTGATTGAACCCGGGTCTCCTGCACTGCAGGCAGATTCTTTACCTGCCACCAAACAAAAAGTATATTTTATTTCCAAACATTTTAGCAATCCCCCAGACTATTCCATGTCAGAAACACAGCCTCATTTTGTTGACATGCTCTTGTCTGAAGAACAGCTTTGTTTTTGCTCTTGCCAGCCACACTGGCACATCTATTTTCTGGGGACAGAGATTGTTCTAAGGCACCCTTGTTGGGAAAAAACTAGTCTTTGCTGAGTGTCCCAACCCAGTGCAAAGAATACCAGGGAAGTTGAAGACAAGGTCTTATCACCAAGAGGGAAAAAACCCAAACTTACAACATAGGCAACACCAGTGTTCCAGGAGAAAGCTCAGGGCCTGCTGGTTACATTCTGAATGAATCCATTCCAAAAACACATCTCTTCTTTTTATTCTTTTGCTTGTGGCCTTGCATTAAGTAATTGTCTCCCTCTCTTCCACCAGACACTAACTTGAGCTCCAAAAAGGAACAGCTGATTCCCGATTCCTCCTGGGTTTACTACACAACAGGTATAAAATTTATACACTTTTTACACCAACTCTAGTTTTCCTACCAATTCACCGTTGGTCTGGCATCCTAAAAAGGAGCAAGTCCTTTAAGCCGAGGAGCCAAATACTTTTCCTTTTGGAAAAGCAAAGTCTTCATAAGACTGCTGAGATTCTTTTATTAAAAACTGGCAAAGCAGGAAAATGAAGTGGCCAAAAAGGGGCAGAAGAGGAGAGATTTCATTTTCCTCCGTGTGAACCATGTGAAGTTGCTCAGTCCTGTCCCACTCTTTGCGACTCCATAGACTGTAAATTACCAGGCTCCTCTGTCCATGGGATTTTCCAGGCAAGAGTACTGGAGTGGGTTGCCACTTCCTTCACCAGGGGATCTTTCTGACCCAGGGGTCGAACCTGGGTCTCCCGCATTGCAGGCAGACACTTTACCGTCTGAGCCACCAGGGAAGCTAATAATAGAGTCAGTATCAGGTGGGTTGTAAATAACACACCACCCTACCTCCCTGCTAGAGTGGGGAGAGGTAATCTCGAGTCAGCCAGGAGACGAACCTGGAATCTTCTGATCTGTAGTCAGATGCATTATCCATTGTGCCACTGGCCCTGTTGGTCAGTTTCCTCCAGAAACACTAAATGAGAAAAATACAAGTATTTAGCTGCATTCACTTAGAAAGTTGCTGATTGTAATATATTGATAAGAATCATGATAACGCAGTTGAACAGTGAAAATCTGCTAATCAGTTCAATGCTTTTTCTTTTTTTTCAAATGTGTTTTTTCAAGGAAATAATTTTTCAACTTTAGTTCAATGTGAAGTTGGACAATTATGTTTGTTGTTAGTATCTACAGCTTTCTCCAGCTTAGTCAGAAACCTATACCAAATGCACTGGATCATATATTCAGGGGACAACTGCAGAGAACATGACATGTATTGAGTTAAACCATATAAAATTTTCACTCTATAGGTTAAAAGATAGTTGATAATTGCAGTCTCTTATGGTTCAACTGAATAGTAGTGTTACTACTGCTGACATCAATGATTTTCATTTTCTGACATGTAATTATTGATCATAAATTATAGAATTTTATCAAAATTCTACATGCACTCCTATGTTCATTGCAGCATTACTCACAATAGCCAAGACACAGAAACAACCTAAATGTCCATCAACAGATGAATGGATAAAGAAGATGTGGTACATATACACAATGGAATACTACACAGTTATAAAAAAAGAATGAAATAATGCCATCTGCAGCAACATAGATGGACTGAGGGGGATTATCACACTGAGTGAAGTAATCAGAAAGACAAATACTATATGACTTTACTCTGTGAAATCTAAAATATGACACAGGTGAACTTATTCATGAAATAGAAACAGGCTCACAGACACAGGGAATAGACTTGTGGTTGG